>NW_024037072.1:38883660-39566610 GCF_015706575.1 Patiria miniata
AAGATATAGCGCATCAATGCCAGTAGTACCCCTATGTGCAGTCAGTCTAACAGCAATGCCTGCAAGCGCCGCGCGACACGAACTTCGTATATCGCGGTCTAAAGGTACCTTACCCTGGGAAGTTCTGCACAAACTATACCTTTACGGAAGCTTGTGATGAGGCAAACAAGCTGACAAAGGACAGGTCTTGAAACCCAGTGGTTGCGGTGAAAATTTAAGATATAGCGCATCAATGCCAGTAGCACCCCTATGTGCAGTCAGTCTAACAGCAATGCCTGCAAGCGCCCGCGACACGAACTTCGTATATGGCGGTCTAAAGGTACCTTGACCTAGAAAGTTCTGCACAAACTATACTTTTTCGGAAGCTTATGATGAGCCCAAAAGCTGGCAAAAGGACAGGTCTTGAAACCAAGTGGTTGAGGAGAAAATTTAAGATATAGCGCATCAATGCCGGTAGTACCCCTATGTGCAGTCAGTCTAACAGTAATGCCTGCAAGCGCCGATACACGAATTTCTTATATCGCGGTCTAAAGGTACCTTAACCTGGAAGTTCTGCACAAACTATACCTTGTTCGGAAGCTTGTGATAAGCCAACACGCTGGCGAAAGGACACGTCTTGAAACCAAGTGGTTGCGGTGAAAATTCAAGATATAGCGCATCAATGCCAGTAGTACCCCTATGTGCAGTCAGTCTAACAGCAATGCCTGCAAGCGCCCGCGACACGAACTTCGTATATGGCGGTCTAAAGGTACCTTAACCTGGGAAGTTCTGCACAAACTATACCTGTTCGGAAGCTTGTGATGAGGCCAACAAGCTGGCAAAAGACAGGTCTTGAAATTTAGTGGTGGCGGAGAAATTTTAAGATATAGCGCATCAATGACTTAGTACCCCTATGTGCAGTCAGTATAACAGCAATGCCTGCAAGCGCCCACGACACGAACTTCGTATATCGCGGTCTAAAGGTACCTTAACCTGGAAGTTCTGCACAAACTATACCTTGTTCAGAAGCTTGTGATGAGGGCCAACAAGCTGGCAAAAGGACAGGTCTTGAAACCCAGTGGTTGCGGTGAAATTTAAGATATAGCGCATCAATGCCAGTAGTACCCCTATGTGGAGTCAGTCTAACAGCAATGCCTGCAAGCGCCCGCGATACGAACTTCATATATGGCGGTCTAAAGGTACCCTAGGAAGTTCTGCACAAACTATACTTTGTCGGAAGCTTGTGATAAGGCCAACACGCTGGCAAAAGGACATGTCTTGAAACGCAGGGTGTTGGAATAAATTTAAGATATAGCGCATCAATGCCAGTAGTACCCCTATGTGGAGTCAGTCTAACAGCATTACCTGCAAGCGCCCGCGATACGAACTTCATATATGGCGGTCTAAAGTACCCTAGGAAGTTCTGCACAAACTATACCTTGTTCGGAGCTGTTGATAAGCCAACACGCTGGCAAAAGGACATGTCTTGAGACGCAGTGGGTGCGGAATAATTTAAGATATAGCGCATCAATGCCAGTAGTACCCCTATGTGCAGTCAGTCTAACAGCAATGCCTGCAAGCGCCCGCGATACGAACTTCATATATGGCGGTCTAAAGGTACCCTAGGAGTTCTGCACAAACTATACTTTGTCGGAAGCTTGTGATAAGGCCAACACGCTGGCAAAAGGACATGTCTTGAAACGCAGTGGGTGCGGAATAAATTTAAGATATAGCGCATCAATGCCAGTAGTACCCCTATGTGCAGTCAGTCTAACAGCCATGCCTGCAATGCCCGCGACACAACTTCGTATATCGCGGTCTAAAGGTACCTTAACCTGGAAGGTTATGCACAAACTATACCTTGTTCGGAAGCTGAGATGAGGCCAACAAGCTGGCAAAAGGACAGGTCTTGAACCCAGTGGTTGCGAGGAAATTCAAGATATAGCGCATCAATGCCAGTAGTACCCTTATGTGCAGTCAGTCTAACAGCAATGCCTGAAAGCGCCCGCGACACGAACTTCGTATATCGCGGTCTAAAAGGTACCTTAACCTAAAAAGTTCTGCTCACAAACTATACCTTGTTCAGAAGCTTGTGATGAGCCAACAAGCTGGCAAAAGGACAGGTCTTGAAACCCAGTGGTTGCGGTGAAAATTTAAGATATAGCGCATCAATGCCAGTAGTACCCCTATGTGGAGTCAGTCTAACAGCATTACCTGCAAGCGCCCGCGATACGAACTTCATATATATGGCGGTCTAAAGGTACCCTAGGAAGTTCTGCACAAACTATACCTTGTTCGGAAGCTTGTGATAAGGCCAACACGCTGGCAAAAGGACATGTCTTGAGACGCAGTGGGTGCGGAATAATTTAAGATATAGCGCATCAATGCCAGTAGTACCCCTATGTGCAGTCAGTCTAACAGCAATGCCTGCAAGCGCCCGCGACACGAACTTCGTATATCGCGGTCTAAAGGTACCTTAACCTGGAAGGTTATGCACAAACTATACCTTGTTCGGAAGCTTGAGATGAGGCCAACAAGCTGGCAAAAGGACAGGTCTTGAAACTCAGTGTTGTGCGAGGAAATTCAAGATATAGCGCATCAATGCCAGTAGTACCCTTATGTGCAGTCAGTCTAAAAGCAATGCCTGAAAGCGCCCGCGACACGAACTTCGTATATCGCGGTCTAAAGGTACCTTAACCTAAAAAGTTCTGCACAAACTATACCTTGTTCGGAAGCTTGTGATGAGGTTAACAAGCTGGCAAAAGGACAGGTTTTGAAACCAGTGGTTGCGGTGAAAATTTAAGATATAGCGCATCAATGCCAGTAGTACCCCTATGTGCAGTCAGTCTAACAGCAATGCCTGCAAGCGCCGCGACACGAACTTCGTATATGGTGGTCTAAAGGTACCTTAACCTGGGAAGTTCTGCACAAACTATACCTTGTTCGGAAGCTTGTGATGAGGCCAACAGCTGGCAAAAGGACAGGTCTGGAAACCCAGTGGTTGCGGAGAAAATTCAAGATATAGCGCATCAATGCCAGTAGTACCCCTATGTGCAGTCAGTCTAACAGCAATGCCTGCATGCGCCCGCGACACGAACTTCGTATATCGCGGTCTAAAGGTACCTTAACCTTGAAGGTTATGCACAAACTATACCTTGTTCGGAAGCTTGTGATGAGGCCAACAAGCTGGCAAAAGGACAGGTCTTGAAACCCAGTGGTTGCCGAAAATTCAGATATAGCGCATCAATGCCAGTAGTACCCCTATGTGCAGTCAGTCTAACAACAATGCCTGCAAGCGCCCGCGACACGAACTTCGTATATCGCGGTCTAAAGGTACCTTAACCTGGGAAGTTCTGCACAAACTATACCTTGTTCGGAAGTTTGTGATGAGGCCAACAAGCTGGCAAAAGGACAGGTCTTGAAACCCAGTGGTTGCGGTGAAAATTTTAGATATAGCGCATCAATGCCAGTAGTACCCCTATGTGCAGTCAGTCTAAAGCCATGCCTGCATGCGCCCGCGACACGAACTTCATATATCGCGGTCTAAAGGTACCTTAACCTTGAAGGTTATGCACAAACTATACCTTGTTCGGAGCTTGTGATGAGGCCAACAAGCTGGCAAAAGGACAGGTCTTGAAACCCAGTGGTTGCCGTGAAATTTAAGATATAGCGCATCAATGCCAGTAGTACCCCTATGTGCAGTCAGTCTAACAGCAATGCCTGCAAGCGCCCGCGACACGAACTTCGTATATCGCGGTCTAAAGGTACCTTAACCTTGAAGGTTATGCACAAAACTATACCTTGTTCGGAGGCTTGTGATGAGGCCAACAAGCTGGCAAAAGGACAGGTCTTGAAACCCAGTGGTTGCCGTAAAAAATTCAAGATATAGCGCATCAATGCCAGTAGTACCCTATGTGCAGTCAGTCTAACAACAATGCCTGCAAGCGCCCGCGACACGAACTTCGTATATCGCGGTCTAAAGGTACCTTAACCTGGGAAGTTCTGCACAAACTATACCTTGTTCGGAAGCTTGTGATGAGGCCAACAAGCTGGCAAAAGGACAGGTCTTGAAACCCAGTGGTTGCGGTGAAAATTTTAGATATAGCGCATCAATGCCAGTAGTACCCCTATGTGCAGTCAGTCTAACAGCCATGCCTGCATGCGCCCGCGACACGAACTTCATATATCGCGGTCTAAAGGTACCTTAACCTTGAAGGTTATGCACAAACTATACCTTGTTCGGAGGCTTGTGATGAGGCCAACAAGCTGGCAAAAGGACAGGTCTTGAAACCCAGTGGTTGCCGTAAAATTTAAGATATAGCGCATCAATGCCAGTAGTACCCCTATGTGCAGTCAGTCTAACAGCAATGCCTGCAAGCGCCCGCGACACGAACTTCGTATATCGCGGTCTAAAGGTACCTTAACCTTGAAGGTTATGCACAAACTATACCTTGTTCGGAGGCTTGTGATGAGGCCAACAAGCTGGCAAAAGGACAGGTCTTGAAACCCAGTGGTTGCCGTAAAAAATTCAAGATATAGCGCATCAATGCCAGTAGTACCCCTTTGTGCAGTCAGTCTAACAACAATGCCTGCAAGCGCCCGCGACACGAACTTCGTATATCGCGGTCTAAAGGTACCTTAACCTGGGAAGTTCTGCACAAACTATACCTTGTTCGGAAGCTTGTGATGAGGCCAACAAGCTGGCAAAAGGACAGGTCTTGAAACCCAGTGGTTGCGGTGAAAATTTTAGATATAGCGCATCAATGCCAGTAGTACCCCTATGTGCAGTCAGTCTAACAGCCATGCCTGCATGCGCCCGCGACACGAACTTCATATATCGCGGTCTAAAGGTACCTTAACCTTGAAGGTTATGCACAAACTATACCTTGTTCGGAGGCTTGTGATGAGGCCAACAAGCTGGCAAAAGGACAAGTCTTGAAACCCAGTGGTTGCCGTGAAAATTTAAGATATAGCGCATCAATGCCAGTAGTACCCCTATGTGCAGTCAGTCTAACAGCAATGCCTGCAAGCGCCCGCGACACGAACTTCGTATATGGTGGTCTAAAGGTACCTTAACCTGGAAAGTTCTGCACAAACTATACCTTGTTCAGAAGCTTGTGATGAGGCCAACAAGCTGGCAAAAGGACAGGTCTTGAAACCCAGTGGTTGCGGTGAAAATTTAAGATATAGCGCATCAATGCCAGTAGTACCCCTATGTGGAGTCAGTCTAACAGCATTACCTGCAAGCGCCCGCGATACGAACTTCATATATGGCGGTCTAAAGGTACCCTAGGAAGTTCTGCACAAACTATACCTTGTTCGGAAGCTTGTGATAAGGCCAACACGCTGGCAAAAGGACATGTCTTGAGACGCAGTGGGTGCGGAATAAATTTAAGATATAGCGCATCAATGCCAGTAGTACCCCTATGTGCAGTCAGTCTAACAGCAATGCCTGCAAGCGCCCGCGACACGAACTTCGTATATCGCGGTCTAAAGGTACCTTAACCTGGAAGGTTATGCACAAACTATACCTTGTTCGGAAGCTTGAGATGAGGCCAACAAGCTGGCAAAAGGACAGGTCTTGAAACTCAGTGGTTGCGAGGAAAATTCAAGATATAGCGCATCAATGCCAGTAGTACCCTTATGTGCAGTCAGTCTAAAAGCAATGCCTGAAAGCGCCCGCGACACGAACTTCGTATATCGCGGTCTAAAGGTACCTTAACCTAAAAAGTTCTGCACAAACTATACCTTGTTCGGAAGCTTGTGATGAGGTTAACAAGCTGGCAAAAGGACAGGTTTTGAACCCAGTGGTTGCGGTGAAAATTTAAGATATAGCGCATCAATGCCAGTAGTACCCCTATGTGCAGTCAGTCTAACAGCAATGCCTGCAAGCGCCCGCGACACGAACTTCGTATATGGTGGTCTAAAGGTACCTTAACCTGGGAAGTTCTGCACAAACTATACCTTGTTCGGAAGCTTGTGATGAGGCCAACAAGCTGGCAAAAGGACAGGTCTGGAAACCCAGTGGTTGCGGAGAAAATTCAAGATATAGCGCATCAATGCCAGTAGTACCCCTATGTGCAGTCAGTCTAACAGCAATGCCTGCATGCGCCCGCGACACGAACTTCGTATATCGCGGTCTAAAGGTACCTTAACCTTGAAGGTTATGCACAAACTATACCTTGTTCGGAGGCTTGTGATGAGGCCAACAAGCTGGCAAAAGGACAGGTCTTGAAACCCAGTGGTTGCCGTAAAAAATTCAAGATATAGCGCATCAATGCCAGTAGTACCCCTATGTGCAGTCAGTCTAACAACAATGCCTGCAAGCGCCCGCGACACGAACTTCGTATCTCGCGGTCTAAAGTACCTTAACCTGGGAAGTTCTGCACAAACTATACCTTGTTCGGAAGCTTGTGATGAGGCCAACAAGCTGGCAAAAGGACAGGTCTTGAAACCCAGTGGTTGCGGTGAAAATTTTAGATATAGCGCATCAATGCCAGTAGTACCCCTATGTGCAGTCAGTCTAACAGCCATGCCTGCATGCGCCCGCGACACGAACTTCATATATCGCGGTCTAAAGGTACCTTAACCTTGAAGGTTATGCACAAACTATACCTTGTTCGGAGGCTTGTGATGAGGCCAACAAGCTGGCAAAAGGACAGGTCTTGAAACCCAGTGGTTGCCATGAAAATTTAAGATATAGCGCATCAATGCCAGTAGTACCCCTATGTGCAGTCAGTCTAACAGCAATGCCTGCAAGCGCCCGCGACACGAACTTCGTATATGGTGGTCTAAAGGTACCTTAACCTGGGAAGTTCTGCACAAACTATACCTTGTTCGGAAGCTTGTGATGAGGCCAACAAGCTGGCAAAAGGACAGGTCTTGAAACCCAGTGGTTGCGGAGAAAATTCAAGATATAGCGCATCAATGCCAGTAGTACCCCTATGTGCAGTCAGTCTAACAGCAATGCCTGCATGCGCCCGCGACACGAACTTCGTATATCGCGGTCTAAAGGTACCTTAACCTTGAAGGTTATGCACAAACTATGCCTTGTTCGGAGGCTTGTGATGAGGCCAACAAGCTGGCAAAAGGACAGGTCTGTAAACCCAGTGGTTGCGGTGAAAATTTAAGATATAGCGCATCAATGCCAGTAGTACCCCTTTGTGCAGTCAGTCTAACAGCCATGCCTGCATGCGCCCGCGACACGAACTTCGTATATCGCGGTCTAAAGGTACCTTAACCTGGGAAGTTCTGCACAAACTATACCTTGTTCGGAAGCTTGTGATGAGGCCAACAAGCTGGCAAAAGGACAGGTCTTGAAACCCAGTGGTTGCCGTAAAAATTCAAGATATAGCGCATCAATGCCAGTAGTACCCCTATGTGCAGTCAGTCTAACAACAATGCCTGCAAGCGCCCGCGACACGAACTTCGTATATCGCGGTCTAAAGGTACCTTAACCTGGGAAGTTCTGCACAAACTATACCTTGTTCGGAAGCTTGTGATGAGGCCAACAAGCTGGCAAAAGGACAGGTCTTGAAACCCAGTGGTTGCGGTGAAAATTTTAGATATAGCGCATCAATGCCAGTAGTACCCCTATGTGCAGTCAGTCTAACAGCCATGCCTGCATGCGCCCGCGACACGAACTTCATATATCGCGGTCTAAAGGTACCTTAACCTTGAAGGTTATGCACAAACTATACCTTGTTCGGAGGCTTGTGATGAGGCCAACAAGCTGGCAAAAGGACAGGTCTTGAAACCCAGTGGTTGCCGTGAAAATTTAAGATATAGCGCATCAATGCCAGTAGTACCCCTATGTGCAGTCAGTCTAACAGCAATGCCTGCAAGCGCCCGCGACACGAACTTCGTATATCGCGGTCTAAAGGTACCTTAACCTTGAAGGTTATGCACAAACTATACCTTGTTCGGAGGCTTGTGATGAGGCCAACAAGCTGGCAAAAGGACAGGTCTTGAAACCCAGTGGTTGCCGTAAAAAATTCAAGATATAGCGCATCAATGCCAGTAGTACCCCTATGTGCAGTCAGTCTAACAACAATGCCTGCAAGCGCCCGCGACACGAACTTCGTATATCGCGGTCTAAAGGTACCTTAACCTGGGAAGTTCTGCACAAACTATACCTTGTTCGGAAGCTTGTGATGAGGCCAACAAGCTGGCAAAAGGACAGGTCTTGAAACCCAGTGGTTGCGGTGAAAATTTTAGATATAGCGCATCAATGCCAGTAGTACCCCTATGTGCAGTCAGTCTAACAGCCATGCCTGCATGCGCCCGCGACACGAACTTCATATATCGCGGTCTAAAGGTACCTTAACCTTGAAGGTTATGCACAAACTATACCTTGTTCGGAGGCTTGTGATGAGGCCAACAAGCTGGCAAAAGGACAAGTCTTGAAACCCAGTGGTTGCCGTGAAAATTTAAGATATAGCGCATCAATGCCAGTAGTACCCCTATGTGCAGTCAGTCTAACAGCAATGCCTGCAAGCGCCCGCGACACGAACTTCGTATATGGTGGTCTAAAGGTACCTTAACCTGGGAAGTTCTGCACAAACTATACCTTGTTCAGAAGCTTGTGATGAGGCCAACAAGCTGGCAAAAGGACAGGTCTTGAAACCCAGTGGTTGCGGTGAAAATTTAAGATATAGCGCATCAATGCCAGTAGTACCCCTATGTGGAGTCAGTCTAACAGCATTACCTGCAAGCGCCCGCGATACGAACTTCATATATGGCGGTCTAAAGGTACCCTAGGAAGTTCTGCACAAACTATACCTTGTTCGGAAGCTTGTGATAAGGCCAACACGCTGGCAAAAGGACATGTCTTGAGACGCAGTGGGTGCGGAATAAATTTAAGATATAGCGCATCAATGCCAGTAGTACCCCTATGTGCAGTCAGTCTAACAGCAATGCCTGCAAGCGCCCGCGACACGAACTTCGTATATCGCGGTCTAAAGGTACCTTAACCTGGAAGGTTATGCACAAACTATACCTTGTTCGGAAGCTTGAGATGAGGCCAACAAGCTGGCAAAAGGACAGGTCTTGAAACCCAGTGGTTGCGAGGAAAATTCAAGATATAGCGCATCAATGCCAGTAGTACCCTTATGTGCAGTCAGTCTAAAAGCAATGCCTGAAAGCGCCCGCGACACGAACTTCGTATATCGCGGTCTAAAGGTACCTTAACCTAAAAAGTTCTGCACAAACTATACCTTGTTCGGAAGCTTGTGATGAGGTTAACAAGCTGGCAAAAGGACAGGTTTTGAAACCCAGTGGTTGCGGTGAAAATTTAAGATATAGCGCATCAATGCCAGTAGTACCCCTATGTGCAGTCAGTCTAACAGCAATGCCTGCAAGCGCCCGCGACACGAACTTCGTATATGGTGGTCTAAAGGTACCTTAACCTGGGAAGTTCTGCACAAACTATACCTTGTTCGGAAGCTTGTGATGAGGCCAACAAGCTGGCAAAAGGACAGGTCTGGAAACCCAGTGGTTGCGGGGAAAATTCAAGATATAGCGCATCAATGCCAGTAGTACCCCTATGTGCAGTCAGTCTAACAGCAATGCCTGCATGCGCCCGCGACACGAACTTCGTATATCGCGGTCTAAAGGTACCTTAACCTTGAAGGTTATGCACAAACTATACCTTGTTCGGAGGCTTGTGATGAGGCCAACAAGCTGGCAAAAGGACAGGTCTTGAAACCCAGTGGTTGCCGTAAAAAATTCAAGATATAGCGCATCAATGCCAGTAGTACCCCTATGTGCAGTCAGTCTAACAACAATGCCTGCAAGCGCCCGCGACACGAACTTCGTATATCGCGGTCTAAAGGTACCTTAACCTGGGAAGTTCTGCACAAACTATACCTTGTTCGGAAGCTTGTGATGAGGCCAACAAGCTGGCAAAAGGACAGGTCTTGAAACCCAGTGGTTGCGGTGAAAATTTTAGATATAGCGCATCAATGCCAGTAGTACCCCTATGTGCAGTCAGTCTAACAGCCATGCCTGCATGCGCCCGCGACACGAACTTCGTATATCGCGGTCTAAAGGTACCTTAACCTTGAAGGTTATGCACAAACTATACCTTGTTCGGAGGCTTGTGATGAGGCCAACAAGCTGGCAAAAGGACAGGTCTTGAAACCCAGTGGTTGCCGTGAAAATTTAAGATATAGCGCATCAATGCCAGTAGTACCCCTATGTGCAGTCAGTCTAACAGCCATGCCTGCATGCGCCCGCGACACGAACTTCATATATCGCGGTCTAAAGGTACCTTAACCTGGAAGGTTATGCACAAACTATACCTTGTTCGGAAGCTTGAGATGAGGCCAACAAGCTGGCAAAAGGACAGGTCTTGAAACCCAGTGGTTGCGAGGAAAATTCAAGATATAGCGCATCAATGCCAGTAGTACCCTTATGTGCAGTCAGTCTAAAAGCAATGCCTGAAAGCGCCCGCGACACGAACTTCGTATATCGCGGTCTAAAGGTACCTTAACCTAAAAGTTCTGCACAAACTATACCTTGTTCGGAAGCTTGTGATGAGGTTAACAAGCTGGCAAAAGGACAGGTTTTGAAACCCAGTGGTTGCGGTGAAAATTTAAGATATAGCGCATCAATGCCAGTAGTACCCCTATGTGCAGTCAGTCTAACAGCAATGCCTGCAAGCGCCCGCGACACGAACTTCGTATATGGTGGTCTAAAGGTACCTTAACCTGGGAAGTTCTGCACAAACTATACCTTGTTCGGAAGCTTGTGATGAGGCCAACAAGTTGGCAAAAGGACAGGTCTGGAAACCCAGTGGTTGCGGAGAAAATTCCAGATATAGCGCATCAATGCCAGTAGTACCCCTATGTGCAGTCAGTCTAACAGCAATGCCTGCATGCGCCCGCGACACGAACTTCGTATATCGCGGTCTAAAGGTACCTTAACCTTGAAGGTTATGCACAAACTATACCTTGTTCGGAGGCTTGTGATGAGGCCAACAAGCTGGCAAAAGGACAGGTCTTGAAACCCAGTGGTTGCCGTAAAAAATTCAAGATATAGCGCATCAATGCCAGTAGTACCCCTATGTGCAGTCAGTCTAACAACAATGCCTGCAAGCGCCCGCGACACGAACTTCGTATATCGCGGTCTAAAGGTACCTTAACCTGGGAAGTTCTGCACAAACTATACCTTGTTCGGAAGCTTGTGATGAGGCCAACAAGCTGGCAAAAGGACAGGTCTTGAAACCCAGTGGTTGCGGTGAAAATTTTAGATATAGCGCATCAATGCCAGTAGTACCCCTATGTGCAGTCAGTCTAACAGCCATGCCTGCATGCGCCCGCGACACGAACTTCATATATCGCGGTCTAAAGGTACCTTAACCTTGAAGGTTATGCACAAACTATACCTTGTTCGGAGGCTTGTGATGAGGCCAACAAGCTGGCAAAAGGACAGGTCTTGAAACCCAGTGGTTGCCGTGAAAATTTAAGATATAGCGCATCAATGCCAGTAGTACCCCTATGTGCAGTCAGTCTAACAGCAATGCCTGCAAGCGCCCGCGACACGAACTTCGTATATGGTGGTCTAAAGGTACCTTAACCTGGGAAGTTCTGCACAAACTATACCTTGTTCGGAAGCTTGTGATGAGGCCAACAAGCTGGCAAAAGGACAGGTCTGTAAACCCAGTGGTTGCGGAGAAAATTCAAGATATAGCGCATCAATGCCAGTAGTACCCCTATGTGCAGTCAGTCTAACAGCAATGCCTGCATGCGCCCGCGACACGAACTTCGTATATCGCGGTCTAAAGGTACCTTAACCTTGAAGGTTATGCACAAACTATACCTTGTTCGGAGGCTTGTGATGAGGCCAACAAGCTGGCAAAAGGACAGGTCTGTAAACCCAGTGGTTGCGGTGAAAATTTAAGATATAGCGCATCAATGCCAGTAGTACCCCTTTGTGCAGTCAGTCTAACAGCCATGCCTGCATGCGCCCGCGACACGAACTTCGTATATCGCGGTCTAAAGGTACCTTAACCTTGAAGGTTATGCACAAACTATACCTTGTTCGGAGGCTTGTGATGACGCCAACAAGCTGGCAAAAGGACAGGTCTTGAAACCCAGTGGTTGCCGTGAAAATTTAAGATATAGCGCATCAATGCCAGTAGTACCCCTATGTGCAGTCAGTCTAACAGCAATGCCTGCAAGCGCCCGCGACACGAACTTCGTATATCGCGGTCTAAAGGTACATTAACCTGGGAAGTTCTGCACAAACTATACCTTGTTCGGAAGCTTGTGATGAGGCCAACAAGCTGGCAAAAGGACAGGTCTTGAAACCCAGTAGTTGCGGAGAAAATTCAAGATATAGCGCATCACTGCCAGTAGTACCCCTATGTGCAGTCAGTCTAACAGCAATGCCTGCAAGCGCCCGCGACACGAACTTCGTATATCGCGGTCTAAAGCTACCTTAACCTGAAGAGTTCTGCACGAAGTATACTTTGTTCGGAAGCTTGTGATGAGACCAACAAGCTGGCAAAAGGACAGGTCTTGAAACCCAGTAGTTGCGGAGAAAATTCAAGATATAGCGCATCAATGCCAGTAGTACCCCTATGTGTAGTCTAGGGCTAGACGCTGTTCTTGTTTGCTACGCCGATAACGCGCCACCGCGATAACCGGCCACCGCGAGAGGGCGCTATCACGACCAACCAATATCACCCACGAACCTGTCAGAACAACGAGGTACTTGCTTAAATTTCCCCCCCCCCCCCAAAAAAAATGGGGGCAACTAG
Source organism: Patiria miniata (assembly GCF_015706575.1). NCBI lineage: Eukaryota > Metazoa > Echinodermata > Asteroidea > Valvatida > Asterinidae > Patiria > Patiria miniata. The sequence continues at coordinate 38,896,403 of NW_024037072.1, forward strand.
TGCGCGTGCGCCAATTGTGTATGTAATTTCCTCTTCACGCACGCGCACACACGAAACAGATCTGCCATAAAATTGCACAATAGTCTGGTAGCTCGCTATACTACTGGGTGGAAGTTTCGGACATATACATTGGATAATTGTCTGCTGTCGGCCGAGCCGCGGGTAGCCAGCCGGCCGTGTACGGCGCCGGGCCCGCCTGGGGTAGCATTGCAGTACGCTCGCGCTGTTTGGTTCGTAAAATACGACGGAGAAATGACACACACGCACACACACACACACCCACACTTGTTTCACATGACTAGTGTGGACTTTCCATTGCTTTCGTGTAGTTAAGAAAAACCAGTGAAAAAACTCATTTTTCTCAAACTGTGAAAACTCTTTCAACCCAATTTTTTTTCTATGATTCCCTTTAGTGTTTCTCTTCATTCTGCTACAGATAAACCTAACCCAAAAATGCCTCTAAACCTGTTTTCCAGAAATGGGGAAACACTGTGTGGACGTGGGCAAGTCCACACAACGTCGGTGCTACCTACATTATGTGGACGTCTTTTGTTCGGAAGTCCACACTGCGTATGTAAGACAAGCTCACCCATGCACACACCCAAACAGGTATACACACATATTGAAGATCATGATTCAATCCGCGGGATATATACGGCGCGGTATGACACGTCAGGGGATCAGACTATGAATATGCATATATTTCGGGTAACACTGCAACATATATAATACGCGCTACATACATTAGGCAAAGCAGATGCGCGCGCATTACACAACCAATAGCAAGTGCCCTAGACGTTGTTCTGACAGGTTCGTGGGTGATATTGGTTGGCCGTGATAGCGCCCTCTTGCGGTGGCCGGTTATCGCGGTGGCCGGTTATCGGCGTAGCAAACAAGAACAGCGTCTAGCCCCTAGACTATGCCTGCAAGCGCCCGGGACACGAACTTCGTATATCGCGGTCTAAAGGTATCTTAACCAGGAGAGTTCTGCACAAACTATACCTTGTTCGGAAGCTTGTGATGAGGCCAACAAGCTGGCAAAAGGACAGGTCTTGAAACCTAGTTGCGGAGAAAATTCAAGATATAGCGCATCAATGCCAGAAGTACCCCTATGTGCAGTCAGTCTAACAGCAAAGCCTGCAAGCGCCCGCGACACGAACTTCGTATATCGCGGTCTAAAGGTACCTTAACCTGAGAGGTTCTGCACAAACTATACCTTGTTGGGAAGCTTATGATGAGGCCAACAAGCTGACAAAAGGACAGGTCTTGAAACCCAGTAGTTGCGGAGAAAATTCCAGATATAGCGCTTCAATGCCAGTAGTACCCCTATGTGCAGTCAGTCTAACAGCAATGCCTGCAAGCGCCCGCGACACGAACTTCGTATATCGCGGTCTAAAGGTACATTAACCTGGGAAGTTCTGCACAAACTATACCTTGTTCGAAGGCTTGTGATGAGGCACAACAAGCTGGCAAAAGAACAGGTCTTGAAACCAAGTAGTTGCGGAGAAAATTCAAGATATAGCGCATCAATGCCAGTAGTACCCCTATGTGCAGTCAGTCTAACAGCAATGCCTGCAAGCGCCCGCGACACGAACTTCGTATATCACGGTCTAAAGGTACCTTAACCTGGGAAGTTCTGCACAAACTATACCTTGTTCGGAAGCTTGTGATAAGGCCAACAAGCTGGCAAAAGGACAGGTCTTGAAACCCAGTAGTTGCTGAGAATATTCAAGATATAGCGCATCAATGCCAGTAGTACCCCTATGTGCAGTCAGTCTAACAGCAATGCATGCAAGCGCCCGCGAAACGAACTTCGTATATCGAGGTCTAAAGGTACCTTAACCTGAAGAGTTCTGCACAAACTATACCTTGTTCGGAAGCTTGTGATGAGGCCAACAAGCTGGCAAACGGACAGATTTTGAAATGTAGTAGTTGTGGAAAAATTTAAGATATAGCGCATCAATGCCAGTAGTAACCGCTATGTGCAGTCAGTCTAACAGCAATGCCTGCAAGCGCCCGTGACACGAACTTCGTATATTGCAGTCTAAAGGTAAATTAACGTGGGAAGTTCTGCACAAACTATACGTTGATCGAAAGTGTATGATGAGGGCAACAAGCTGGCAAACGGACAGGTCTTTAAATTTATTAGTTGTGGAGAAAATTCCAGATATAGCGCATCAATGCCAGTAGTAACCGCTATGTGCAGTCAGTCTAGTAGCAATGCCTGGAAACACCCGCGACACGAACTTCGCATATCGCTGTCTAAAGGTACCTTAACCTGAGAAGGTCTGCACAAACTATACGTTGTTCGTAAGCTTATGATATGGTCAACCAGCTGGCAAACGGACAGGTCTTGAAATTTAGTAGTTGTGGAGAAAATTCCAGATATAGCGCATCAATGCCAGTAGTACCCCTATGTGCAGTCAGTCTAACAGCAATGCCTACTAGCGCCCGCGACACGAACTTCGTATATCGCAGTCTAAAGGTACCTTAACGTGGGAAGTTCTGCACAAACTATACGTTGTTCAAAAGCTTATGATGAGGCCAATAGCTGGCAAACGGACAGGTCTCGAAATTCAGTAGTTGTTGAGAAAATCCAAGATATAGCGCATCAATGCCAGTAGTAACCGCTATGTGTAGTAACAGCAACGCCTGCAAGCACCCGCGACACGAACTTCGTATATCGCAGTCTAAAGGTACTTTAACGTGGAAAGTTCTACACAAAGTATACGTTGTTCGAAAGCTTATGATATGTTCAACAAGTTAGCAAACGGACAGGTCTTGAAATTTAGTAGTTGTGGAGAAAATTTCAGATATATCGCATCAAAGCCGGTAGTAATTATAACCGCTATGTGCAGTCAGTCTAACAGCAATGCCTGCAAGCGCCCGCGACACGAAATTCGTATATCGCAGTCTAAAGGTACCTTAACGTCGGAAGTTCTGCACGAACCATACGTTGTTCGAAAGCTTATGATGAGGCCAACAAGCTGGGAAACGGACAGGTCTGGAAATGTTGTAGTTTGTGCAGAACTTCCCACGTTATGGTGCCTTTTGACTGCGATATACGAAGTTCGTGTCGCGGGGGCTTGCATGCATTGATGTTGGATTGACCGCACAAAGCGGTTACTGGATGCATTGATGCGCTATATCTTGAATTTTCTCCACAATTCTTGGGTTTCAGGACTTGTCCTTCTGCCAACTTGTTTGCCTACTTATAAGCTTTCGAACAACGTAAAGTTTGTGCAGAACTTCCTACGTTTAGGTGCCTTTTGACCGCGATATACAAAGTTCGTGTCGCGGGGGCTTGCAGGCATTGCTGGTGAATTGACCGCACAAAGCCTTTACTGGATGCATTGATGCGCTATATCTTGAATTTTCTCCACAATGCTTGGGTTTCAGGACTTGTCTTTTTGCCAGCTTGTTGGCCTACCCACAAGCTTTCGAACAACGTAAAGTTTGTGCAGAACTTCCCACGTTAAGGTGCCTTTTGACCAACCCACAAGCTTTCGAACAACGTAAAGTTTGTGCAGAAGTTCCCATGTTAAGGTACCTTTTGACTGCGATATACGAAGTTCTTGTCGCGGGCGCTTGCAGGCATTGCTGTTGGATTGATTGCACAAAGCGGTTACTAGATGCATTGGTGCGCTATATCTTGAATTTTCTCCACAACTATTGGGTTTCAGGACTTGTCCTTTTGCCAGCTTGTTGGCCTACTCATTAGCTTTTGAAAAACGTAAAGTTTGTGCAGAACTTCCCATGTTAAGGTACCTTTTGACTGCGATATACAAAGTTTGTGTCGCGGGCGCTTGCAAGCATTGCTGTTGGATTGACTGCATAAAGCGGTTACTAGATGCATTGATGCGCTATATCTTGAATTTTCTCCACAATTTTTGGGTTTCAAGACTTTTCCTTTTAAAAGCTTGTTGGCCTACTCATAAGCTTTCGCACAAGGTAACATTTGTGCAGAACTTCCCATGTTAAGGTACCTTTTGACTGCGATATACGAAGTTTGTGTCGCGGGCGCTTGCAGGCATTGCTGTTGGATTGACTGTACAAAGCGGTTAATAGATGCATTGATGCGCTATATCTTGAATTTTCGCCACAATTCTTGGGTTTCAAGACTTGTCCTTTTGCCAGCTTGTCGGCCTACTCATAAGCTTTTGAACAACGTAAGGTTTGTGCAGAACTTCCCATGTTAAAGTACCTTTTGACTGCGATATACAAATTAAAGTTCTTGTCGCGGGGGCTTGCAGGCATTGCTGTAGGATTAACTGCACAAAGCGGTTACTAGATGCATTGATGCGCTATATCTTGAATTTTCTCCAAAATTTTTGGGTTTCACGACTTGTCCTTTTGTCAGCTTGTTGGCTTACTCATAAGCTTTCGAACAACGTAAAATTTGTAAAGAACTTCCCATGGGTACCTTGTGACTGCGATATACGAAGTTCGTGTCGCGGGCTTGTAATAATTTACAATGGAACGTCGCTATATACCGAACATTGGACTCTACCGAACATCGTCCTTGGCTCTCGATTGTTGTTGAAAAATGTCAACCGAATAGTGACGAAGTGTCTATTATTTCCCCAAGGAATAGAAGAGAAAAGCCACCCATTGCTGTAGGTAGTAAGCTTGTTACAACTGATAATGTAGTAACCAACGGATAACGTATCACCAACCGATAATGTATCACAAATTGACCGATATTGTATCACTAACCGATAATGTACCAAAAATTGACTGATAGTGTAGTAAAATTTGTATCCGATAATGTATCACGTGTCGACGGATAATGTAACTGCAAAATAACTGTATCCGATAATGTATCACCACGGAACGGATACGGTATCAACCGATAATGTATCAAAAATCAACCGATAATGTATCAGTATGGGGAATAGGTGTACACAAATGTTTGTTTTATGTCCGATTATCCCGCCCCACTTTTTGACCAGGGAGGGGGGTCTGGGCTAGTTGATCACCACCACCCCCATTATTTTGTATTTAGAGAAAAAGGGCAGATTTTGAGGTTTTTTTTTCAAACTTTCCAACCGCCGAAATGTATTAAATAGTACTGAGAAAGGGAGAAAAAATATAAATAGCTTGAAATGCGCTGGGACGTCTGTATCATGAAAAGCGCCCCCAGTGTCATGTGGTCTCCAGCAAGGCCCCCCCCCCCCCCGTTTGTATTTCACGGCCAGGACTTTTTTTTTGGCTATCCCCCATCCCCAAGTCCCCAGCACAGATTTACGCTACTGTTGCAGGGGCGGATCCAGGAATTTTCGCGGGGGGGGGGGGGGTTCATCAGCAAAACAATCTGAAAATGTACACAGGAATTTCTTTCCGGCACTTGGCCTCCGAAAAATCAAAGACTGGGAGAAGGGGGGTATCATATTTCAATAGGGGACGCTTTTCAAATTTGATAATTATTAACTGTACACTGGATTACAGAATGGTGTGAAAATACCCCCTAAGGCCAAAAAAAAAAAGTCCCCGGTTTCTGGTATGCGCGCGCGTCGCCGGCGCCGTAGCCATGCGCGTCGGCAAAATGAATTTTTTTTTTTTCAATGAAAGATGATGTCTCAAAACCGCCAAACTCACTGGTTTGACTGGAATCCTGCTGCTGCACAATTTCAACGTTTTTTTTTAGATGGGGTTATGATCGAGAATAAGCTTTATGTGGCCTCTCTGGACTCCCATATATTTTGCACTAAGTTTAGTTGGGCACCATTTGCAGTCATCAGCCGACATTTGAAGCAAAAAAGTCAGGTAAAAAAAAAAAAAAGCCGCGTCGCCGCACCACTTTTTGGACAAGCTCCATACCAGAAACCGGAGACTTTTTTTGGGCCTAACTAAGCTGCCTCCGTCCGCATTTTGAACAGGCGGACATTATACCAGTAATTTTTTTTTTTTTGGGGGGGGGATGTCACAGCAGAGGGGGGGGGGGGGTTGCATTATTTTTTTTAGGAATTTGTATGCAACTTGTTTTGGGACACAGCTGGGGACCCCCCCCCCCCCCCCCCCGGATCCGCGCCTGTGTTGGCATCAAGGAAACGGTAGGCTCGTGACGTTTGGACTCCAAACTGTATGGGTTCAACAAACTGAAGTCAGTGGGTAGACAAATAACAAACGACGTCACATGCGAACGGTGCCCCCCCCCCCCCTAAAAAAGCCGAGGCATTATTTTGTACGGTACAGTAATATTGTGTACATGATTGTAGGATTTTATCAGCGCTCCCCGTTGAAAATATGGCACGACCCCACCCCCCTCATCGACCCCCCTCCTCCTCATCCCCCTCCCCCCTCATCCCCCCCCCCCCCCCCCCCCCCCCCACTAAATGAGCAGTAATGCTGTGATTGTGCCCTTTTCAAATCTGTAAGAAAAAAATCGACTGGGTCGACAAGGGACCCATGAAGCTTGATCGCATCTAGTCTATCTTCGACGATTGCCGCCTAAATCCGGTAAACTTGTTACATTGTATCTTTTGTGACAGCTCAAGTTACACGATTATTTCAGATGGTAGTTTTGCTATACACGTACACATGCCTCGCCACTGTGTTCCCGGTTCATCCACAGCGCGTATTTTGAATGATGCAAAGTTATTGGGGGAGGGAATAGTCTGGGGGACCATCGCAAGTTAAATTGAACGAATGCGCGCGCCGACGTTGCCTGACGCTCATGCGAAGACACTGCTGCTAATAGCCACATTCTGGCATATTCTGGAAGTGGTGTGGAACTTTGCGTGCGAACCAGTACAGTACAGTACGCACATGCTGTGTCCCGTCCATTGATCTCCGTACGGGGATCAATGGTCCCGTACGTCCATGGGGCTCTCAAAAGTGGTAAAACGCGCCCTCTTGTGTCACAGCACGGAGCCCATATGGAGGTCAAATGTCCGGAGAAAAGAATTTGTCCACATTTCGGCGCGGATGTGCGAGTGCGGTTACCCCCCCTCCCCCTCCCCCGACATCAAAAGCTGCATACGCCACTAGCCTAGGCCCACTTGGAGGTAGAGCGTCTCTAAACCAGAGCAACTCCCTTATTCCCAAATTAAAAAAAAATATTCTTAATGATAAACTTCCTCGAGTGGGGACTCATCATAGTAAAGGCACTTATTAGACTTTAATTAATGTGCAATATTTCCACCTTTTCCCAATACTGATACATTATCGGTTGATTTTTGATACATTATCGGTTGATACAGTATCCGTTCCGTGGTGATACATTATCGGATACACTTATTTTGTAGTTACATTATCCGTCGACACATGATACATTATCGGATACAAATTTTAGTACACTATCAGTCAATTTTTGGTACATTATCGGTTAGTGATACAATATCGGTCAATTTGTGATACATTATCGGTTGGTGATACGTTATCGGCTGGTTACTACATTATCAGTTGTAACAAAGCTCAAAAACTGTGTAATTACATAATTCAATAGTCGGCACGTGTTCAAAGTCGTCTTTCGTGTATTGGAAAGTGTCTCTGAAAGGTAAAATTTTGAAGAATACCATAATTATCATCTCAAAGACAGAAATCACCAACACCAGCTGTCCATTAAAAATATACCATGTTTGATGCAAGCACAAAACACGGAACTGAGACCATCAATCAACTTTTCTTTAAATCATTTTTATTTTATTGCTGATCAATCACTGGGTAACTTATTATTGCTAAAATCAAATCAACAGCGCCAACATTACACTTAATAGCAAAGCAATTCTTAAGTTCAGTAAATTAGTGTGCGCCACTGCACGAACAATCAAACTAAAAACAAAATTGGAAAACCGTCTAGCAAGGTGCAAATAAAGGCACTGATCAGTGCAAAAGAAGGGTCTTCAAGTTCAACCATGAAAATTGGGGGCATTCACCTACATTAATTATCTATGGCTTACATTAACAATTTGCTCAAGTATGTTATACACAGTTAGTTTACATATGCACGTAATTCCACAGGGTGAGTCAAAAAGAAAATGACCCGAATTGATTATTTGTTCCCTTAAAAAGCAATTAAATGTTGACACACCAATGAGTCATATATTAAACGAGCATGTTCTTTCACTCATTTGAAAAAAGAATTACTGAAATTGATTCATGCTATGAGAATTTATAGGCATATGTTACTGAATCCACTTTGAGAACCAGAGGTTACACACACACGCATTCAGATACAAATGAGATTTTATATTTTTGTCAAGACTGAAACAATGGGTTTTTTTACTGTCATATCTTGTGTTTTAGGGCCTATACGAGGATTTTTTTGCTGAAACAATGATGGTGATTTTTGTCTGTTTTCCATTGCACATTTGTGTTCATTCATGAAGCAGTAAAACGCCCTTGTTTCATTGTCTTTGAACGGTACATGATCACTGGTGAGTTTTGTGATGTTTGTATTAAATTAGACATTATTAAAATTAACATTGTCAGTTACTAGTTAATAATATGTACTCAATCCCTGTGGGTTTTTTTTTTTATTAATAAAATGGAGCAAGCCACATCTTCAAAAAAAAAAATTCTCATTTAATAGGCCATTTTCTTTTTGACTTGCCCGGCTGCAGTAAGACATTTCCTACTTTTCAAAAGCCATGAGTAAAATGGTCGGGAAACAGGAATCCATGTTAAGCAAACCAAAATGTCAATTCAATATTTGCCCTACATGTAACTAGTTAAGTATCTCCTGGGAAAATATTATCTGTTACAGCTTAGATTTAATATTCAGGTTTGTTAATTTTACAAGGAATTTAATAAGCCATTCCTTCCACCCAAAAATGTTATTAGCATGTTTAATAGTACACTTCTATTTCATTTGTTTCTTTACTGATATCATTGATGGTAAAATTTGATTCTCTTACACCGACACTGCATCGCAAATTAAAAAAAAAAAAAAATTTTGTTTTAAATGAAGATCAAAAAGTTAAATTTGATAACAAAGATCGCATAATGTATCAAACACACATAAACCTGATAGTATACTATTTACAGCTAAGTACAGAAATACTTGACAAAAGATTACAACAAATGCTACATTCAGTACAATTACCGTTATGATTGTCACATTGCTATTGTGGGTGCCCTTTTGGCAAGCATGCTATATGCTTGTACATGTGCAACAATCAAAATAGAATATAGCGCTTTAACTTATCTTTAATAAGAACAGTGAAATCTTGATAAGTCACAACCTGTTAATTCAAAATCCTTTCTAACTCAAATTGAGTTAGAAGGGTTTTTGAGTTAACAGTTTACCCAAAGTAAACACTTATCCCGTCAATTGTTGTTGAATTGAAAATCCACTGGATAACTCAAACACTGCTTAACTCAAGATTTGAGCCGATTCCCCTGGGTTTGACTTATCCAGATTCCACTGTAATTTCAATGCACACAATTCAACTTCAAGTATTCCACAAATGGATGGGGCACATTAAAAAAAAAACACCACTCCACAACACTACACTCCATAATATTCAAAAAATGTTTTGTTTTCTGTTTGAAGAGTATAACATCAAGACTTACTGAAATGTGAATGGCAAACGAGAACAACGAACAAGAAACAGAGGATAACTGTACTGCATGTTGTCTGAAAAAAAAAAGGAAACAAAATATAGGAAGTGATGTTGATGGACAAATAGTGATATTGGAAACATAAACGTTTTTAAATAGCCCAGAAAACCTTTAGCACTCCTAGCAGCTATCACGTACATGTCAAGGCCCATTGCCAGACTGCTGTGAAGGGTGAGGTTTTGGGTGCTGAACTTTGGACATGCTTACAATTTTACAGCTAAGTCTGAAACTGTTCATTATTACAAGTAAGTTACACATTCAAACTTAAGTACAAGGTTCTTTTGTAGAAAACATTTACAAAATTACATTAGACCCAAGCATGAAAGTATTTTTATTTAATGTTTGCAGTTATATAGATTAAAAAATGAACCGCTAATAGGGGACTTAACATACAGCCTATCCGTCCCTGACAAGTGACAATGAGCCTATTGTACACATGAACTTACATGTACATGTGCATAACCCAATCGTACGCCCACTCCCCCCCCCCCTTTTTTTAATCAAGGTACCGGTATGCTAAAAGCTTTGAAAATATACAAATGGCCCAACTATCAGGTTGCGAGATGATGAAACACTGAGATCTCTCATGGTCACATGTACATGTAACAAGCCAAGAACGATTTTCACTGACTATGTAATACGACTCGTACAGTAAACTTCTTCCAGGTTACCTACATTAAGTCAAACAAGAGGATGAAAGACTGTTTATTGGTGACTTTTCTTGAGTTTGGTCCATCTTTGTCCTACTTCACTAGCGTACATGTAAATGACAACACATGGCTTTATAGTTATAGGGTTGGAGGTTAGCCACACCCATGACACCTGTACCCGATTTCACGAAGGGTGGAAGCGCTGCGACGCGTCGCAACTCAAGTTACGACGTGTAACATGTCGCAACTCACGAACGCGTCGTAAGTTCCTTGACAACGGCTTAAAACACGTCGCAAGTTTCGACATGTCTAGTGGTCATCGCAAAATAAGAAGAGTCTCTTTCTTAGCCAGTTTAATGTCATAAACATGACAAAAACGAGATTATAATACCGAGGCAATGTGTGTAAAGTTGTAAATAGAAAATTCATTGAATAATTATGAATTAGACTGGAATATTGCAGTTGAAATTTCAAAGTAGCTAAACAGTCCACTGAGAGCTTGTTTTCCTTCAAAATTGCATCACACAGCCACCATTTTGTTTTACGTTTTAACAAATTTCGAGCTGAGATCCGCGACTCTTTGTTGAATATCAGACGACTATTTACTGTACGCTGACTAAATACATAAAACAGTCACCGAGTTGTGAAATAAATACACCTACGACGCGTCGCACTTACGACGTGTTTTGTGAAATGGATCGCAGGACGCGTCGCAGCTGCGACACATCGTAGAGATACGACGCGTCGCATCGCTGTGATGCATCGTAAGTTACGTAGAGTTTCATGAAATCGGGTGCAGGCGTTACGGGATAGCCACACCAGGCGTTTGTACAGTAGCTTACAGATACCTTCCATGTGCTTTCAATTAAAACAAACTACATCAAAGTCATACCAAAAAAAATGAAATTAAATAAACTGTCATTCTATGCCACAAATATACATTTGCACTTTACTTGGAGGGAAGCTGTTGCAAGAAAACAATTGCAAAAAAACTACAATGACCAAATTAAAATACAAATCTAGAAAGAAACCACCAAGTGTTTGCAGCATTTCAATATTACACATTATGCATGTTCATGCATATGTGTACATCTGTATGAAGCTCATTGTATGTAAGTACTGCTTTAAGTACAAAGTACTATGTATTAACCAGTTTGCTTATAAATGCACACATTAATGAAGGTCTATAGCCTGTACAAATATGTACCACACTCTTTGGTTTATGAAGACAACCACCAAATCACCAACTCAACTAACTGTCCAACATGTCATCAGCTCCTCCAATTTCCATTAAATTCCAGGCCCTCCCGCTACTGAACAGCAAGCTACCAGGTATACAACAAAAATATAATAACAAAGGATGCCAACAAGCCTTCGATCACTATTATGACCCATGAAACTGGGCCAAGATCTCAGGCAACAGCATCCTGAGCATTATTCAAATCTGGGTATTAATGTGCATGTGGATCATTCTTTAAATTTAGCGTTCAAAGTGTGACATTTTTCCTGTTCCTCTTACCCCTTCACTTTTTAATTTGCCATTTCAAGTGCATACTTGTGCAGGGTGAGTAAAAAAACAAACCCCGAAACCCAAATGTCGGGACAATTGTTTTAGTGAAGTTCTGCATGTAGTACTTTCAAAATCTAGGATATGAAAGCCCAATTCATAAGCTTTCTTTTAGTTCAAAAATCATTCAAGTCACTCATGTCCTTTTCAAGTTACGGAGTTTTAAATGCAACCACAGTTTTAAAGTTCTGTCCACAGATCACACAAAAGGTGTGTGTTCTTTCAGCAAAATGAAAACAATTCACACACATCCTTATGTGACTTGTTTTCGTGTTGCTGAGAGAACACTGAACTTTTGTGATCCGTGGACAGAACCTTAAAACGGCGGCTGTGTTTAAAACTCCGTAACTTGAAAAGGACTGATTTGAATGATTCTTGTACTAAACGAAAGCTTACGAATTGGGCTTTGATATCCTAGATTTTGAAAGTGCTACAAGCAGAACTTCCATTACAAAAATGGTCCCAACATTTGGGTTTCCTTTTTTTTTTACTCACCCTGTATAAAGCGGGCAGTCATTGAATAAGTCAACATTTGACTACATGTACATCAAATGTTATTGAGTATTGCATGCAGTGCCTTCAAGGTTTTGTAAATTAAACAGGTTGGAAAAACATTAATTATTTTTTGTTAAACCGAAATTATGCATTTAACAGGTAAACAAATTTACATGTACATGTACAGTAAGGAAATACACTGCATGTATGTAGATCACTTTAAAAAAAATAACACTGCACATTTCACATCTACTTTTATAAAGCAAGGTGCTCACACAAAAATGATTTCTTCAAACATTTCCAAACCAAATACGAAACTGAAATGGCAAGTAATAAGACAGAATCATAGAAACTAATAACACCCCCTAAAAAACAAAATAAGTAAATAAAGTCAATCAAGTAAGTACAGGCTTAGAAATTGTCCACTTTAACACTGTTAATGTACAAGTTTCAAACTCACACATTAACTTACAAGGTAATTGGTATGTATACCGGTAGATAAATCAATTTCAGAAAGAACAAATTCAAATTTGAATTAGTAGCTTTCAGATTATGTGACACTATCACTTCTGCTACATGTACCACATACCGGTACTAGTACTTTTAGTTCTAACTCGAGAAAACTTTGCAAATTCTCCTCCAAAAGAGAAGTGGTTTTGAGGAGAGCCGACGTGTGAACTTAACTTTTTGGTCGGTATATTCTGCTATTCTTTTGGTTGGTACATGTAAATGTTTTTTTTTCTTCTTTCTGTATCACATTATCCATCATTTGCATGTACATACCGGTACATGTACCGTACATGTGTGTAACTTTCTAAAAGCCGCATTAATTAATACCAAAAAAGATGTTACATGTACCATATTAAAAAAATATGATTTACATTGAACAAAAAGGATCAAGTGGAATTACCGCATGCAGTGTATTACAAATCCCTGAATTTTAACCCATACAAGCACGTTTAATGTTGCCATATTTACAGCAAATATTTTTAGACTGTGTCTTAGGCATTGGGACCATATACAAGATCCATGTCAATCCTTTCCCCAAAACAAATGCAACAAGTTGGACTGGAGTAAATGTACGGCAGGCCCATTACTTGAGGTACAATGTATTCTTTGCTGAGCTGAACAAAATCTTGGTCTTGGCAAACTATTGCCTGAAACCCTCCGTTTTTAAACAAGACTTGGCCTACCGTACAATGAGGTGGACCGAGGTTGGTTTATAATACAGTACATGTACCCTATAAATATGTACGGTATGTACGGTAAGTACAGTACCGGTACATCCATGTACAAGTACATGTGTACATGTCCATTTAGAACCAGCTTCGAAGATTCCCTAAATCCAGATTTTTTTGAAATTTCTTACACAGGCCAAATTTAAATAATCCAGTCTACCTATAAATATATTTAAAGGGAATATACAGTACATGTACAGGTATGTACAACATTGGCTTTTGCTGTAAGTTTCAGAAATGGATGGATAATTGGGTGGTTAGTATTTTATAGCAAATACGGTACATACAAACGTGTATTGTTGCACTGACTTCTTTGAAGTTTTGTGCTCGTAGATGCTGGAAACACCAAGAACAACAATCATCTTCCAGTAGTCTGGCTCCCTGACCCAACTTAAGATGAAACGGAGCACTTTACAGACGTCAGGGAATTTGTAAGGTCAGGGAACCAGTCTAGCTGGATTGTACCCGTTCACAAGTGTGCAATCAATTGCAAATAAAACACGAACTAACTAAATGTGGTAAATTAAGGGTAGTATTAGAAATAAGCCAGTTTCATTCCAACGCCAGTCAGCTGACCAGCATTGGAAATTGATACAAAATACCACTTTTCTTGAAAATGATAGTACACCAGGTGCCATGATTTTAAAGGATGCTTAAAGCTGTCATTCACTAACAGTCCAGTAAGGTATTTCATGATAATTTGGTAGTTTTTTGTTGTTGTTGTTGATGTTTTCAAATGTTGTATATATATTCCCTTTAAATAATCCAAATAAATGAAGATTGTAGTTCACTGCAGAATGTACATGTACCAGTGGATGCAAACCTGTGATTCCTATGATAACTTGACTGGGGTAAGCTCCTCAGCCCTGTTGGTGTTGCTACAGCCCCCCTTGTTTGATGCACTTGATAATGGGTTGCATGGACTTAGATGCTGGAGAGGAGGACACTAGATACATTGTAGTATTCAACTCAACACCTCAATTTTCTGTAATAATTCTTTGATGAATGTCTGTAGAGAGAGGGAAAAAAACAAAAGTTTTAGGCAAATTAAAATGTATGGCAAATACATTCGTCAAATTAGGTTTTGCCCTTCACCAACGTATAAACACTGTATACTCAGTGTGTTACCTCCCGAGTTCGAACCAGCCAACCGATCCTGTTAGCTCGGTGTTTGAGTGGTAAGACGTCTGCACTAGAAAGCAGAAGGTCATGGGTTCGAGTCCCACCCGAGTGATTTTTTTCCAACTTTCACTCGGGAGGTAACACACTGAGTATACAGTGTTTATACGTCGGTGAAGGGCAAAACCTAATTTGATTTACATCACCCTGACGCAAAATTCCTTATAATTATAAATACATTTGTACAAGATGTTGCATTCTTTTAATCAGAAATCCCCTATCATCTTTGAAAGACATACTTCTTGAATTAAATGTGTGCTACATGTGCATGTGTATGTTCTGACACACCTACCGGTTTTTCTGACAAATAGGGGTGTCGGAACATAGAGCAGTCACCAATATACCGGTATGTGAGCACAGTGCATGTAAACCTGTACGCATTATACTTATTATGGATCGTAGTTATAAATATGGAATATAGCAGCAGATGGCATGCAAGAAATGATTAGTGCATGCACAACTGCACACGCCTGGCAGTTATTTTTCATAAGTGGGATTGGTTTGGGTATGTCCCTTTGTACTACGGTATGTACACAGAATGCGATTGAGCATGATCTTTGGACAATAATTGGACCTTTGCCAAGTTTTTATGAAGTAAAACTTGCCAGTTTTATTGACTCTATATGCAAACGAGATTCAGTGGAAAAGGCTGTCACACACACTGTGGGTTTGCTTTCCCGAGTGTTCCTCTGCAAAGAAATCATACTTTTGTTTTGCCCATACATGTATGGATGATTTCAAAACAGCTTTAATAAATTCAGTAATTAAATGCCAGCTGCCATCCATCCGTTCAAAATTCTCAACAACAACAACAACAACAACAACAACAACAACAACAACAACAAACCAAACCAAACACCCCTGCCCCCCAAAAACCAGAATGAATTGGGATGCATCCTCAATCCTTTTATCGCGTTTTGGAAATAAATTCTTGTATGCTGTATCTTCCTAAGATTATTGGAAATCACCTAAATTCCTTGATTACTTCCATACGATAGAAAGCCAGATGGAATAATTTCACAGGGTGTTCAGTACCAGTACGATCTTAAATCCAAGTGATCTTTTTGATAGTAACTCAGTAATAACTTTTGGGATATGCACATTAGGATCCTCTATAGATGCCTTTAAAGGGATAGTTCAACATTTGCTTTTGCAGCAATTTTTCAGCAATTATTGGATTTGGAGGATTAGTATGGTTTTTATCAAATATTGTTTTACTTGCTTCATGTTTTGGGCTTTTAGATGCTGGAAAAACCAAGAAAATCAATCATGTTCTTGTAGTCTGGTTCCCTGACCCCACTTAAGATAACAAAGCTATTTATATACGTTGGGTAATTGTGAGGTCAGAGAATCAGTCTAGCTGGCTTAAACCCCTTTACAGGTGTGTAATCGATTGCAAAGAAAATGTGGAATAACTAAATATGAAATATTAGGAGCAGTTTTTGAAAAAAGCCAGTTTTCTCCAACGATGGTCGGCCGACCAGCAATGGACAAATACAATTTTTCTTGAAAATGTCAGCACACCAGGAGCCACGATTTTACAGGATGTTGTAGACTGTCATTCTCTAAAAATCCATTGAGGAATTTCGTGATAATTTGATCATTTCGTTTTTTGATGTTTACAAATGTTGTATCTTCCCTTTAAGTGAGAAGTGTGGTGTTTCGTCAGAGATGGATCTGCTTACCTCTGTTGGTTGTCTTACATCAGTGAGGATATCTGCTACAAATTTCACGCGCTCCTTCTCTACGTTCGTTTCTAGGAGAACATCGATGTCAATTTCAACTGGATAGTCCTCATCCTCCTGTGAGAATTGAATAAAATATCAAAGAAAACAAAATTAAATTACATCCATGGGTCATTTCATGCAAAAGTGGCCATTCATGTGATCTTTACAATTACAAGCGTCACAACATCAAATGTGATAACAATGAAAGGGGACAATTAACAAGGCCTTAATTACTTTGAGTGGTGTACCATTGAGATGGAATGTGGTACAATATAAATTTTTTGGGTCAAAACAAATTGTGTGTTTTTTGTCAAGACAATGGTTTTGGGGTCAAAAAGTATGGATTTTAGACTGTTTTTATAATATGCAGAATAAGAAAGGCTCATATTCTACAAAAAAAAAAACACACAGTACTTAAAATACCATGATTCAGTATGTATTTTACCACGTACACCTATTGATTTCAGACACCTAACGTTCAAAACATTAGAATGTCACGCCGTTACAACAAAAGCATGTTTCAATAACATCAAAATATGTACCAGTACATGCACGTACATGTACATGTAGCTTTTTGTAATTTTTGTTATTGGTGATATCATCATGGTGACGTCTGTGCGTGTAAAGCGCACTGGCGTTGCTCAGTGACTATACAGCAATAACATGTTTATTGTTCGTTTCCATTGTTCGGCATTTTGAGTGGTTTGGTGTAGCTGATTCGAGCCAATACCAACCATGAGGTGATCAGAAAGTTGCTAAATTGATATGTACTGAATGTCAAAACCTACATGGTCTGAATGTGTCATTTACAATGTGTACAATACCGGTATCTCATTAACCCTAACTCCCTGGTCTTACTAGGAAATGGAATCCATCAATCACTGTGCATCCAATACAAAACTGTGCATGACATGGAATCCACCACTGACCAGAGGCCGTACTGTACACTATAGGCATGTCTGAATTTTTAGATGACACATCCACAGCAACCAAGCTCTGGTATAAAACTAGCATTGCAAGCACTTGTGTGACTGCACTGTACTGTCCTCTCTTTCTCAGAAAAAATATTACTGTGAGAAGTGAAATGCAGTGGTTCGTGAAAAACATGCTGTGTGTTAAGTGTGTTAATAGAGGGCAGAAAAAAAAAGCTACACACAAAAATAAAAAGAAAACCAGATTGGAAAAAAAAATAAGCATGAATGCCATAAACGCTGTATGTGTACACGTATTGTCCATCATTTAGACTACATGTACCCCGGTACATGTACATGTACATACCGGTACTTGTACAGATCTGGCAAAAAAAGGCAAGGCATTGAGTAGGGGCCTATTGTGCAACTAAATACACAAAACAAGTGAACACGTACATGTATATCCATTACATAAACTGTATTCATAAAAGCAATTTGAACTTTCAGTTTTAAAAGGAAGATAAACATTTCATTTCACACTACACTATCAAAAGTTCAATGAATCCTTCACTTCCTGACAAATGCTGAGAATATTGCCCTCCACATTGCAGAGGTCCATGGCATGCTTGGCCTACTGCAACAAATACCAGGAATGGTCAGCTGCTCAGGCCATGACTGCAAGAGATAGAAGGACACTGAGCTTCCCTTCACCAGCATGGGCCAGTCCAAATTTAGCCTCTGGCTATGACATAGGGTCACTGACCAACATATTTTATGAGGGGGGGGGGGGGGGGGAGGGGGGGGGGGAGGAGGGGGTTTAATGTGCTGTTTTGTCTAGCTCATGCCTGTGATCAGTGCTGACAAAGATAATTTTGTTCAGGAAGATCTGTCACATTTGATGCAAAGTCGTAAAGCGGTGTAATATGTATGCACAACGTAAATTTACGTTGTGCATGTACAGTAGGCCCTACCGGTATAGTGTAGGCATTTTTTTTTTAAATCCTTTTTTAAGAAAACAGTGAAACTGCAAGCAGTTATGTTGCATGAAACTGCAAGCAGTTATGTTGCAAGATTGCTTCATTTGTTGATGGTGCTTTCAACATAAGTTCATTTGATTTGTTCCAAAACATTCAAGTTTGGAACAACAACAATGCAGGCATTTCAAATTCCGCTTGCTATTTACGCATGCATGCCAATGTGATTCAACTGCTTCCCAGAAATGCAGGTTTGGGCGACTGTGTGCTGGGAATAAACAGAATGGGTTCAATTAACACTCATCAAGTCAAAATTGTGTCTCCATCATAATAGACTGTCTGAAAGTACATGTATGCACATCGCATACAACTTACAAGAGTTTATTCCACGCAATTTTGTAGTAACACTAACACAACAGATTCACATAGAAAGTTGATGCTTGGTCTGGGTGCCGCTTAGGAGTGGAAGGTGATTCACTACATATGGAATTCAGAAATTCACTGGTATTTGGGTTTTTTGGTTTTTTTGAATTTTCTTTTTTTAAATTTTCCCTTTCTTTTTTTTGCTGGGCAAATTAAGAGTCAATTCTGAGTGAGACTTTTGGATTGACATGCATTAAGGAACTTGCGCAAATTAATTCTCTTGTTGAAGGGTTTGGAACGTTCAAGGGTTTGGAATTCCACACACCTTCTGGCAAAATGATAAATTTGGCAAATGTTAATCATGTTCCAACTGTGAAGACTGATTAATGAATTCTGACGCCAATTAATTAATAATAAATAATGTTGATCTGTGAGTGTTGGCATCTGTTCAGTTCTTGCCATCAACGGTAGCCTGGGCACATATTGAAGGCCTGAATACTGTCACACTACATTAAATTAAACCTCAATGATGAGTCCTTACAGTATGCAAACACTTCACTAGCTAATGGGTCTGTTAATGTGGGTCACTGCCCTATCAATGGTCAATTCTACCTGCAATTATGACAATGAAGTGATGTACATGTATCTGACCACTGCAGTCTTGTCAGTCCTCTATGGTCAGTCTCGCGGTCTATGAATACTGACCAGTACGTTGTATTTATAAGTAAATGCACTAAAACATAGATGTCTTTTAAACGTTACTTGTTATTTTCATTATCAACATTGTACTCGTGCACAGATGAACAAAGGCATTTGAACACCTCAATTATGGCTACAAATCACAGATCTACCGGTACGTAATAATACTATGTGGGATGTCAACTCAGGTAACTTGTAAGACTGAAAAAAAGTTATTTTTTTTTAATGAAAATCATTTCTGTAAACAGTGAATGCCAAATTTTTGGTTTGACAAGACAAACAGAGAAAAGA
The DNA here is from genome assembly GCF_015706575.1 of Patiria miniata. Classification (NCBI taxonomy): domain Eukaryota; kingdom Metazoa; phylum Echinodermata; class Asteroidea; order Valvatida; family Asterinidae; genus Patiria; species Patiria miniata. The sequence goes on from NW_024037072.1 coordinate 38,916,061, forward strand.
CAAATTTTGTCTTATTGAATTTTCCCCACATTTTCACTGAAAGAGGCTCCAAGTACAGTACCGGTATGTACCATTATACAGTGTACACTTGCCAGAGACAAATTGTATGTACAGTGTTTTTTTAAATAAATATATTTCACACAGAAGCAACACCAGTGCTTTATTGATTTTTTCCCTGACCACATGCAGCCATGGCATGCCGATGCAGTTTACGTATCAAGCAACACAATGCCATTGCGTACTTCCTGCTGTGGGCCATGCATACAGCTGCTGCAACAGATTGGCAAGAGTAACAAACAGCATCAAGTGCCATAATATGCACAAATTAGTGGGGGAGCATAAATTACATGTATGTATATCAGACACACACGTGTAGGAATACTGACCACTTTACTCGTACAACAGGCATACAGTACACAGTACGAGGTGTACCGGGTACTTAAAGGGAATATAGGGCCTACAACATTTGCAAACATCGAAAAATAAAACTACCAAGTTTTTACGACATACCTTACTAGGATGTTGGTAAATGACAGTCAAAAGCATCCTGTAAAGTTATGGCACCTGGTGTGAAGTCATTTTCAAGAAAATGGTATTTTTGTACACGTTTCCAATGGTGGTCGGCCGACCACCGTTGGAAAAACCTAACTATTTTGCAACTACTGCTCCAAATTATCATTTTTTATTCAGTTCAAATTTTGTTTGCTATTGGTTACATACCGGTATTCTTGAACAGGTGCAGGCCAGCTAGACTTGTTCCCTTACCTTACAATTTTCCGGCATCTGGGTATTGATCCATTTTATCTTTAGTGGAGTCAGGGAACCAGACTACTTGAACATTTTTGTTTTTCTTGGTTTTTCCAGCATTTTCGAACAAAAAACTTCAAACATGTCAGTGAAACAAAATTTGATCTATTATACTCCCCCTTCAAATAGTTCATTTCTGAAAATTACAGCAAAAGCCAATGATGTACATTCCCTTTAAAATTTACACTCTCACTCTCATTACTCCTTGCTCTCACATCAATTATAGGTGATTCACATGGGATCCCACTAAAATCCTCAATGCAGGACCATCAAGGCACATTTTTCTCATAATATCGATAGGGAAGTAATAATACATTGTATGCAACATGAGACATGCAAAACATGTACCGGTATGATGTACATGTACGTATAGGGCCTATACAAATGTTCATGAGATACATGTAGCTTTCAGACAAGACCAATAAACTCTCTTTTTGAATCTTCCAGAAATGTTGAGTAGATTCAATTTACTTGGAAAAACATTTTACTCTTGTGCAGAACCAATTGTACAATGAACATTCAATCACAATGTAATAGTACAAATTCGGTACATGATGTACACCACATGTACATGTACATGTACGTACCGGTACATGTACCAGTAGGCTTACACCATCATGACCATGATTTTCCCTCAGTCATTGTCAGTCCCCATTCATGTGTGTGTAACACTGCCCTGCATGAATCCATTCACCATCAGAAAGAAGAAATACTCAATGTGTACATAGCTCCCAAACAGGTCATCCCAAATTGAATACAAGGTCACCCAAATATTGCAGAGTGCAGTTTCCCAGATTGATTTCTCACAGCCTTGGCACATTCGATTGCATCAACAAGTAGGTGTGTTGTGGAATATAACAAAAATAATGAATTCTTTGTGAGCATGTTGATCCAGTTTCCAACACAAAGCGAGGATTTTTATTGAAATGCATTGGGCATATACTGCCGATTCATGTTATTTGTATAGGAAATGTACCGGTATTACATGAGTGTGTATACAGTATGGTACACAAACATGCAGTATTTTATACTGTGCTCAGATATCAGCTGGACTTATTCTGTACTTCCAATTTCCTCTTCCAAAAACAGATTCATTTACATGTAACTGAAAATCTCGATTTGTGAGCCATTAGACCTAATGTACGGTACACACCGGTACTTAACATTGTACAATAGACACAGATCCGTAGTGGTTATCTTTTAAGAGGGCATCTTTTATAATTTTGATTCAATAACAATGAATGCATAATTAGGTTTACTCAAACATATCCAAGCAAAACAAAACAAAGGTATTGCCCTTTAAGATGGCTGCTACGCAGAAGTTCTGTTGTATGTATCGTGTACATGTATTTAAGCTTTTTGGTTTATTGCTCTTTGTAGAAAATAGCTTAATGTTTCCTCCAAAATCAACTACTCTGTAAGTACCAAAAAGCATTACAACTAAAATGTACTGCATACAAAAAACACACTCCTCCATCAATGAACCATTCAGAAGGGGGAGGGCAAGGCAAAGGAGGTCCTGCTCCACTTTTATGTTCAAGGAAGTAAACCATTAAGTTTCTTGGCAGCAGCAGCAGCAGCAACAAAAACAACAACAGTTTTTATAATTGTCACCCTTGACAATGTGTTCAATGTACAATACTGTAAGGCCCATCCTTGTAAAAATCACATTTTTGGGCATGCTAGGGTGGGTCTCCTTTTAATAAAAGAATCCAGAATCCTTTCTCTTTCTAGGTCCATTTAATTAAAGGGAAAATACAACATTTGCAAACATCAAAATCAAAAATTACCAAATCATTTTGAAATACCTTGCTGGACTGTTAGTGAAGGACGGTGTAAAGCATCCTGTAAAAACATGGCACCTGGTATACTGTCATTTTCAAGAAAAGTGGTATTTTTGTATCAATTTCCAACGCTGATCGGCCGATCAGCGTTGGAAAACAACTGGCTTTTTTTTCTCCAAATACTGGCCCCAATTGACCATCGCACTTGTTTCCAATCGATTACAAACCTATGAACGGGTACGAGCCAGCTAGACTGGTTCCCTGACCTTACAATTCCCCAATGTATGTAAACTGCTCTGTTTCTTCTTATATGGAGTCAAGGAACCAGACTACAGGAAAATAATCGTTTTTCGTGGTTTTTATAGCATTTTCGAACCCAAAACTTCAAAAAAATCAGTGTAACTATATTTGCTATATATTTCCAACCCCCAAATTCCATCCATTTCTGAAAATTACAGCAAAAGCAAATGATGTATATTCCCTTTAAGTATTCATTCCTCAAAGTAATCGAGGTCTACAGTTACTGTACTTCCTGTCATTTTACTTTCTACATTAAGAGCACATACAGCTCAGTTCTAAACAAATCGTATGTTGAGACCTGTTGAATGAATATGTCTATTTCAAACCCTACCTGGGAGGCAGAAAAGTAGAGGTAATTATTTGAATAAGAGCTACCGGTACCCAAAATGAGGCCTAAAATAAGGTAGAAAACGAAACTACCATGACTGTGTTTACTGTACCCTTCATTTCTTCCAGGATAAACATGCACCGAGGTCAGATATCCAGTAGGGTTTTGGCAGATTTGAAGAAATCTGAAGTGCGTACACGAATTTGACATTATAACTGTTCCTTGAAACCGTTTAAAAAAATGGTGCCAATATTGTTAATTAGGCCCAAAAAATAATACATAAACATGTACATGTAGTTCTGCTTCCGGTTTCCCTACCTACCCTATTCTGACAGCCCCTACCCTAATTTTTTTATTGAAGAAATGAGGAAAAATAACACCCAAAACCATCAATTTCTACCTTTTACCCTTGACTACATGCAGACGCCTCCATATGATTGTACACAAAAAAAATGGCCAAAAAAAAAAATTCCCTACCTACCTACCCTTTTTCCGAATGTCACGTAATCGGAAGCAGAAGTATTTTTTTTTTTTTGCCTTACGCATTAAATTTGGACATGGTCAAATGCTGCAAGTTGTACACATCATCAGCCTTTGCTGTACTTCCACACTGGCCAAAGTTCAGGCACTATTTCCGCAGGCAGCTTGGGCAATGATCTTGACAAGCCAGATTACAGAGGGAATGATTTATTGGAAATCACAGACTCCCAGTCCCTGGCTGTTGGCTAAATATTGACTTTGCCCCAAATGTCAAATTCCAAAAAATGATGACAAATGATCTACATGTAAATGTATGAAGTTCTCTCTACATGTTTTGTAAGCAGTGATTCTTACAATTGTATGCAGAGCTGGCCTGACTAGAAGTGAACACATTTCAAAGCTTATGATCAGCCAAACCTGTATGTTTTGTGCATCTAGTGTACATGTAACATAATTAGCAATTTTACAATGAAATGGCTTGGTTTATTGTTAACTGATGATTCTATAGGATTTTGATAGTATTCAAAGTCCGACAGCTAATCTGTTGACATCAGATGCATGAGATTATAGCCACTGCGTTACAAAAAGACCTGAGTGCTGATTGCTTTTTGGGAACACTGCATACCCGTACATGTAGGCCTATGTATCAGTTTCCAAGCCAAACATATAGGCCTATACTCCAGTTACTCCACTGGCACAAGCAAAACAGCCCAAACAAACAAACAAGTTATCGGTATGTTGTATCCCACAAAACAAAACAAACTACACATGTAGCAGTGGAAATATTTTTCCAGCTGGTCTCATCACTGCAGGAAGGAAATGGGCCTACAGTACACAAATACATCTTGTTCCAAACATTTCCCGGAAAAAGCTTTACAAAAATGCAACAAAACGTTGGTGTACATCAGTTCTATTTCCACTTCATCGGTTAGAAGTTTGATCTTCCTGAGTTAGAAGTATAATCAGTTATTTTTTTTTGGTTTTTGTTTTGTTTAATATTTCAGGGGAAAAAAGGTTACATATTATACATACAAGTACATGAACAACATGTTGAGGAAAACGTTTATGGTTCAATCACACAAGTTACAGTAGTTTGAAAACTTACTGAATTTTCTTTGGTTCCAACTTTGCAAACTATACATTTAAAAAAAAGGAAATGCATCCAAACAAACGATACGTATCAAGTGTCCAGACAATGAATTATTTGAATTTCCTTCAGGGAAACTTGAGGCACATTTGTATTGACAATTTGTTGACCCTTTACTCTTTAAGCGTAAACAAGAGGTCCCCACGCATGACTTGTTGTCGTCAGGTTGCACAGGGTTCTTAAAAAGAACAACAGCCTCAAAAAACCTAACAGACATTATGGGTATGTATTTCACACATGTTTTTTTCATTAGTTGATGCCCTTTGGGAAGTAATGTACAAGTACCGGGTACCAGTTATCCAGCCCCCGTAGCCCAGGTGTCCCTTTGTTTCCTATCGTGTCCTCCATTGTCGCCAGGAAAAAGTTCCCACTACAATAGGAAAAATTGGTTGCAGAGAAATTTCACAAAACTTTACTTTGTGAAACTGCTGAAACATGTGGTTTGACCTTTACTTTAACACCCCACCTTCATTTTTTTTCCCTATTATTTGATCTTTTGCAGCACTTTCTGAAAATAAAAGGTACACACAATGTTGCGCCTCTTGATGCGGCAGGACGGTAGAGAAGTTTTTGTTCAATGTATTGTGCTTAAAGACCATACATCGTGCGGTAATATTTATAGTTTAACGCATGAAATGAAGAACAAATTTAGGAATGAAGATGTTATTTAACTACACGTAATCAAATTGTGGCAAAATAGTCACAGGGCTTAGATCATATGGCAAGTTTCCAGCGATTTTACGACAGTAAATTATGAGACACTTCCCTGCAAAGTTTCCCATGGTTTTGAGATATTCACTGAACTCGGAATTCACTGACATTTATCCTGGCAACTAAAACTCTGTCTGATCGGTAGTGACTCTTTCAATGCTCCGATGTACATGTACATGTACATCCATGTATTTCTCTCCCAATCAGCTTGTTTCACACCAACTTGTTTGCCCCAGGGTGAGTGTTTCATGTCCTGTTGAGAATCTCAACCTTGGTCGTTATGAGCTGGGATGAGCTTGGATGAGCTAATCAAGAATTACACAATGTAAGTGATATTTTTTTTGGGGGGGGGGGGGCTTAAGGATGGTGGTCACTAGAAATCTTTTAGTTACCGTACGGTAATGCATACCAGTACCTGTGAACACTTTCATTGAATGATGTCGTCACTACCTGAATGAGCCTTTGAAATCTTTGAAATCTGGTCAGGCAGGATTATCCCAGCTTTTAAGGAGTAGTGCATGCACAGCATTTTAGTTGGGTCCAAAACATAAGTTCCGTGACCATTCTCTGGCTAGGATGGTTTGACGATGGATTTGACTTCTATGGACCATTTATAAAGAAATTAGCCCCCCGGTCCCTCCCAAAAATCCCGGCATTTTTTGCTAGGGGGCCAAATCCAAGATGGCCGCCGGCGCCATCTTGAAAAATTACTTTTTGAACCAGAGCACCTAGAATCATGTATGAAGACACTTTTTCAGGTGAGTCGACCATGAGGATTCCGATTCCGACATCAGTTTGACGCTATGACGTCATTTTGACCCAGAAATCCAAGATGACCCCCATTCGATAGAGCAAAAACATAAATTTCAAACGGGAGCACCTAGAATCATGAATGAACACATTATTTTGGCAAAATCGTTACGCTGATGCAATTTAAGAAGGTCCTGGACCCATCCAGCATAAATGGAGCGAGAACCCCGCAGCCAGACATGATGGTCAATGGTTCTTATTAAGGAGTGAGGTCCGAATGGGATCGAGGGCCATATCAGCTGGTTTTAAAAATGATTAGCACAATGAAGGTTTGTCTTGTTTTAACAAAGCACACTTCATTTTCAGGTTTTGTCCCCACTGACTACGGCAATCATCATAATCATCACACTGAATTATTATATTGGCACCAAATTAATCGCTTTTTATATATTTTATATCACAAACACTGCTACTTCTTACTGTTATTGACTCCTCGGATTGGTACGCGCACTGTAATGATGCTGTGGTTTCCCTGGTTTGTGATGTGAATTGAGAACATAGCTTACGACAATGTCCACTGTTCAATGTGTCCTCCAGTGTGGTAGGCTTTGCGAGTAGGCCACCGATCACCGATTACCTCAATTGAGATGTGGGAAAATCAAGAAAAAGGTCCTGTAATGGAGCGGTCAGAACAAGTTTTGAGATGTCCACAAAACTGTCATTTGCAATAAATGTCCTGTCTGACAGTGTGTCTGTGATACATTTAGGTTGACCTTTTAAAACACCAAGAAACTAGACAAGAAACTAGACAAGAAACTTGAAACAGACCTACAAAAAAAGAAAAAGAGAGGTTGACGAATGTCAATCTCAGTCTTTGTCTATGTCTGTTGTCTAGTTCTGTTGCCCATCTGCGGCTTCAGCTGCCAAGGAGCTGCAATCGAGTCTGGGGGCAATGCATCATAAAACAAAATGTTAATGGAGCTGTAACATGAATTAAGCAAAGCACCCAGAATCAAAGCCAATCCTAATTTCGTATGATCACGCATGGCCAGATTTCAAGAGACACACATTAACCATGGAAGATCAGAGCTTGCAAGACAAAATCGACTGTCTGATCGATCCTGCATTATGATCACCCCTATGCACTTGAGATCAGATATCACCCTCAAATGTCGTTTGAAATGATGTGCGTAGCTATCAGAAAATAAGTGAAGATGACAAACTCTCACGAATGCACCATGCCTTTCTCCATGAGGATCAAACGATCTTCTTTGACCACATCAGAACAGTTATCTTTGAGGACAAAAGCTAAAGGCACTTTAGAGCCTCCTCAGAGATGACAGGATAAACCTTCTCTGTGTGTATGGCTTCCCAACATCATGCGAGGGAAAGATTGCCTTCCACTCCCATCCTCGAAGGAGACAGAGCGACCTAGACTGTGACGCGTCTGTGGGGGAAGGTGGTTCTTATGTCGAAGCAGCACTGTCCTCCATCGGTGTCAGCATAGCAGATAGCAACTGGTGCACAATGTGGCTGATAGGCACCGAGGGTCAAGAAGCTAGAGCAGGAGGAGAAGGAGTTCTGCTTGCAATCTGCTTTGCGTGGGAAGAGGGGGTAGATCTGTCACTCCCCCTCTCACCTCTCTCATCACACAGTATGTCATAAAGCTACCAACCACATCTGCCAGAAATGCAACCGTCACCCTTCTCGGGATAACTTACAGCAAGGAGCTTATTGACTCTTACTACAAGCTTGACATGGGGATCAGTTACCTAAATGTGCTTCTCCTCCGCGGCCTTTAGACCATGCATGACCAGGAGCGGTGCTCGGTCTCTCCTGAGGAGATCGCTGAAGGAGAACCAAGCATCAGTGAATGGCAACCTGATGCAGCCGAGCAAACTATTCGGTGTCATGATTGCTTGAATATGGAGCAGGGGAAGCGCAAGGCTTACACTGACTGCCCAACAAGTCAGTTGTGAATCATGTCAAAGACAAGCTGTCTTAATCATCGGCACTAAGAGCATGGCTCTGTACGTTGCATGATTAGGGTGGATGGGCGGCTCAAAGCGCCGTGTGGTCCTTTATGACGTACCTGCTTTCATCTCAGCCTCCTCATCAGCCAGTATTTGTGATTTATATTTGCTCATCCTGGATATTTGCCTTTTTCTAATGTACAAGAGGTTCTAGACGCTGCAGAAACATCAAGTTACAGCGGTGCATTTCCTCCTCCTATAAAGTTGTTGTTGAGAAAGTCATCAGTGTCAATGTCACTGATGATTGATTCTTCATCAGCGATTTCCTGAACTGATGACATCTTTGAGCCGCTCAGCCACATTGCACACCAATTGCTTACTACTATGCTGACACCAATAGAGGACAGAGCTGTTTCTACAAGACCCCCCCCCCCCCCCCCCCCCCCCCCCCCCCCCCCCCCCCCCCCCCCCCCCCCCCCCCCGGACGTGTCATGGATTAGATCACTCTGGTTCCTCCGAGGGTTGGAGCGGAAGCCGATCTTGCCCTCAAACTCCTGGGTTAGGATATCTTTTATATAGGATGACTTGACCCTGGATGTTGGGATTAGGGTTAGGGTTACTGTTCTTATATAACCAAAGAAGATGGTCTGAACCTTATAGAGAGTTACATTGAGCATGCGTGGGAGTTTGTCATCTTCACTTATTTTCTGATAGTTACGCATTATTTCAAACGACATTTGAGGTGATATCTGATTTCAAGCGCGTAGGGCTGATCTGCTGCAGGATCGATCAGACAGTTGATTCTGTCTTGCAGGCTCTGATCTTCCAAGGCCACTCTGTCTCTTGAAAGCTGGCGTGATCGTACGAAATCAGGATTGGCTTTGATTCTGGGTGCTTTGCTGAATCTGTCTTACAGCACCATTAGCACTTTGTTTTATGATGTATTGCCCCCAAACTCGATGGCAGCTCATTGGCAGCTGAAGCCGCAGCTGGGCAACAGAACTAGACAACAGATATAGACAAAGACTGAAATTGGCATTTATCAACCTCTTGTTTTTCTTGTCTTTTGTTGGCCTGTTCAAGTTACTTGGTATTTCATAAAGTCAAGCTACATGCATCATGGACAGATATTGTCCGACAGGGCTTTTATCCGAATTGTCAGTTGCGTGGACATCTCCAAACTTGTGCAGACCGCTCCATTACAGGGCCTTCTTCTTGGGATTTTCCAACCTCTCATTTGAGGTCATAGAATCGGTGGCCTTGTCGCAAAGCCTACCACACTGGAGGACACATGGAACGATGGACATTGTCAAAAGATACATGCCTGTTCCCAATTCATTTCAATTAAACCACCGAAACCACAGCATCATTGCAGTACGTGTACTCCAGGAAACGTATAACAGTAAGAAGTATCGGAAGTGTTTTGTGATATAAAATATATAAAAAAAAGAACAATTTGGTGCCAACATATATGTAGTGATAATGATGATGATGATGATGATGACATGCCGTAGCCTCATTAGGGACACAACCTAAAAAAGAAAGTGTGCTTTGTTAAAACAACTCAGAACGTTGTTGTGCTAAACAAGTTTATACAAAATCCAGCCAATATGGCCCTCGATCCCATTAGGACCTTGCACCTTATGCTGGATGGGTCCAGGACCTTCTTAAATTGCATCAGCACAACGATTTTGCCAAAATAATGTGTTCATTCATGATCCTAGGTGCTCCCGTTCAAAAGTTATGTTTTTGCTCTATCAAATGGGGGTTATCTTGGATTTCTGGATCAAAATGATGCCATAGCGTCAAACTGATGTCGGAATCGGAATCCTCATGGTCGACTTACCTGAAAAAGTGTCTTCATACATGATTCTGGGTGCTCTGGTTCAAAAGTTAATTTTTCAAGATGGCGCTGGCGGCCATCTTGGATTTGGCCCCCTAGCGAAAAATGCCGGGATTTTTGGGAGGGACCGGGGGGCTAATTTCTTTATAAATGGTCCATAGAAGTCAAATCCATCGTCAAACCATCCTAGCCAGAGAATGGTCACGGAACTTATGTTTTGGACCCTACTATTTGTGGGAATGTAATTCGCATGGTATACATACAAGAGGTATGAAAAGTCTGCAGGAAGAAAAGGTATCCCATTTACTCGCATAGTGAAATTCTACTTCCCTGCTTGGAGCAAAGCCTCAAGGCTGGATTATACTTTGATAAGATTGTACGCTGATACTTTCAGAGATGTACACTGTACAATGAAGTGAGATGACTATTCTTTTGATGCTGAGGATCAGGAATCTTCTTATAGATCTACAAGCAAGCCACAATGCAATCAAGCTCTCAGTAATTCGTGTACTGAGGCAATTTCCTGAAATGAGAGTAAAGTACCGGTACATGGCTGAAAAAAAAAATGCATGAATCTCAAGTGAGTTCTTGATGTTGATCGTAAGAAAATAACAGCAGACCGCATGGTGCATTTACAGGCCTACCAGTACATCATTTCTATCTCTGCATACAATGTATGTAACATACGGTACTTATAATTTCAAGAACACGTCCATTCACTGTCAATCATAATAGTTGTGCCAACAATTTATGTCACGGGCCTATACCCATTTTTGTGGCGCATTGTAATGCTTTTTGAGCGGGTTGTCTTTTTTTGGATTGATGTCAGAACTCTCTAACCATAAATTGAAATAATTGCTGTCAGAACAAAAAATTGTCACAAAAATCTGCAGGGGGGGGGGCAAAGTGCCCCCTCTGCCCCCCCCCCCCCCCCCCATGGATACGCCACTGGTGTGCCATGAATGCCAACTTTGCAAAGACAGTAGGCCTATATACAAAGAAGTAACCGGTAGTTGCTTTACATTGTAATATTAACCCACAAGTCTGGATACATTGATGCAGCCTAAAATAGAATGCAGATTTGATGCCTCGTTTCTAACGGATGCTTTATCATGTACATGTAGACAGGTTTACAGGTCACCTGGAAACAAAATGCAGGATTTCCTTGATACTAAATTCTGATTAACATTTGACCATGGCTGTTGTTTTTTTCTGACAGCTTGGCAATCCTTCACAAATCGACACAAATAATGAGCTGTCCTGGTCATTGCATATTTTGCAATGTTTTAATTCTACCACCAGCTACCGGTACTCAGAAAGGACGTGTACACACTTTAATATCAACATTGGGTTTTTTTCCTGAAAAATATCTAGTATTGAGGAACATAGATATTATGTAAATGTGCCCAAAATGTAGGCCAAGTAAAATGCTGCATTTAAATCACTGTACCACAATAATGTGGACATGTGGACAGATTCCCCCCCCCCCCTAAGTTTTTAACCCTATTTAACCCTTTTTAACCCCCCCCCCCCCTCTTTAGGCTCGGAACTATCCTCAACCACCACCATGTAAAATTTGGATTCAGCCTCAATCCTCCAAAATCATTTGTTACTTCTTGAAGTTGTTCAGTGGAGGGGTGGCCATTGCCTTAATCATTCAAAATCCTCCAACAATCTTCTGTAATGGGTTGAGCATTCAGAAGCAGTGCAGAAGGTGACTGCTCTATGTTCCGACACCCCTATGTTCCGACAACCTAGATTGTGTTACTCCCGGTTAGGGTTAGGGTTAGGGTTAGGAATAGGAATATGTGCAGTCGGAACATACCGGTAGGGGTGTCGGAACACAGAGGTGTAACCGTGCAGATAATATCGAGCATAATGCAGGGCTCAAAATATGCATGACTGAACGTAAACAATGCTGGCTACTGCAGCAGTAAAATGGTTAGTCAAGTACCAATTTCTCACAAAAATTACTCCTAAACAGGGATCTGGTATGCGCTGTCATGCAATGTCTACAGTAGGCTTACAATGTGAATATTTTATTATTAAATGTAGCCTACTATGTAAAGGATCAACCGCCAAACGTGTAGTCATCCCTGAATCACTTGAGGTTTTACCAATTAGGTTTCATTCATCAGTTCATCATTCATGGTCTGGATGACTCATCAGGGTTGATACAGATAGGCATACATGTACAGTATGTATGCACTCAGTAGGAGTTCAAACTAGGCTCATACATTGTATACAGTCGGGTATCAGAATTATAGGGAAAATAATACTGTTTGAATTGATATCTAAACTTCTTGTAATATTTGACAAGTATACATACATGATGTATTACCCTACAGGTTTTTTTCTGTGATTTTTTTAAAATCACACTACAACAGTTTTTTGTGACGCCACTTCCTCAAATCTGCATTTAACTTAAAGGGAAGATACAACATAAGTTTGCAAACATCAAAAAATGAAATGATCAAATTATAACGAAATATCTTACTGGACTGTTAGTGAATTACAATCTAAAACATCCTGTAAAATCGTGGCTCCTGGTGTGTTGACATTTTCATGAAAACTTGTATTTTTCCTACGCTGGTCGGCCAACCATCGTTGGAGAAAACTGGCGTTTTTCAAAAACTGCTACTATTTTTTCATATTTAGTTATTCCGCATTTTCTTTGCAATTGCTTACACATCTGTGAAGGGGTACAAGCCTGCTAGACTTATTCTCTGACGTACCTTACAATCCTCAAAGTCTACAAATTGCAACGTCTCATCTTAGGTGGGGTCAGGGAACCAGACTACAAGAACATGGTTGGTTTTCTTTGATTTTCCAGCATCTCCAAACCCAAAACGTGAGACAAGCTCGTTTAACAATATTTTCTATAGCACACTAATCCTCCAAATCCATTTATTTCTGAAAATTGCAGCAAAAGCAAATGTTGTATATTCCTTTTATAATAATGCATGTATAATTGGCAATTCAAGCGTTATGAAAGGCAGTGTACGCTGAGTGCGATATGGACTGTGGACTACATGTATTTAAGGTATAATTAATATATTGTAGAATGGTAATGATGGTTTGTTGCCATTGATCGACCAATCATGATCGAGGAGCCAAGTTTGCTTGAAGATATTAATAAGGAAATACCCGGTATAGTGGTACCGGTACATGTAGATCAGGGCACCATCGTGTGCAACATCTTTCTTTATCATTATTGACTACATGTAGTCAATTACTTGAGGGCAATAATTTTCAATTGGGGCTCTGGGAAAGAAAAGAAAGTACTACATGTAGTTAACAATTTTAACATTTAACAAACTGATGACTTTTAGTTGATCGTTTTAGTTGATCATGTACATAGCTCAGGAATCTGTGACTAGAATAGTCAGTGTTTGCCCGGTAGTCCGGTACCAAGACGTTCACATAAAAGCGAATGTGAACTGGCCAGACTTGCATTCTCTCTAGTAGGCCCCCTATATTGTAATTTGTGTGTCATTTTTCCTTTTCTTTGGGCGACTCATGTTTATCGTCAAACAGCATATCATGCATTATTTGGGGAATGAATGAAAAACTTCTGAGGTACGTGTACATGTGATGCACTTTATAGTCGTAGCGTGAACTTCGGCGATCGTGTAGTGTAGGGCACCCGTTTTGTTTTGATCAAATTAGAATCAAATTTTTTTTTTTATTACTAAAAAATGAAATTGTCAACCTAAAAGCAGGCTTCTCTCAATGTAATGACACCTTTTTGGTAATTTTTGAACAGTTTCTTGGGGTAGAAATTACGATTTTCCTGCACGGTTTATGGGCCAGCTGGTGCAGTGCAGCGCGATTTCGTGCATGCTCACGGTACATCACGCAGTGATCGTCATCATTCGTGTTGCATTCTGTCATCATTGTCATTTTAGCCCCAAATGTCCCTAAAAAATTCAAAACCCTCCCTTACAAAAAAGTTCTATAGAATTCTATAAGAAAGAATTCTATAGAAATTCTATAAAGCATTCTATAGAATTTTGTCTATAGAAATTTTATAGAGTTTCTTTAGAAGTCTTCTATAAGGTTTTATGGAGATTTTATAGAGATTCTATAGAAAAATGGGCCATAATTCTATACAGCGGTTTATAGAATTTTATAGAAATTATACCTTTTCTATAGAACAATGAACAAAATTCTATAGAAATAAAGCTAGTTTTATTTAGAATATTCTATAGAACTCTATAGAAAATTTGGACTTTTTCTATGAAATATTTTATAGAACTCTATAGAATTTTATAGAGGTTTTCTCCAATTTCTATAAAAAATATTCTATAGAACTCTATAGAAGATTTGGAAGTTTTTCTATAAACTATTTTATAGAACTCTATAGAATTTTATTCAGAATTTCTGTAATTTCTATAAAAAATATTATATAGAACTCTATAGAAAATTTGGAACTTTTTCTATGAACTATTTTATAGAACTCTATAGAATTGTATAGAGGTTTCGAATTTCTCTAAAAACGTTTTATAGAACTCTATAGAAAATGTGTAGCTTGTTTTGCAACATTGTATAGACTATAGAACTCAATAAAGTTCTATAGAAGTTTGGCCCTTTTCTATAAGCTTCGCTTAATAGAATTATTTAGAAATATGATACATGTAGGTTTTTCTATAGAACATTTAATACAATTCTTGCAGACATTTTTACACATTTTCATTGAGAAAAATTTGGTTGAAAATTAATATAGATTTCTGTTAACTTCAAAATGTGACATTACCATGGCGTTACTCTTTATACTAAATAAAATCAGGAAAACAACCATGACACAATTACAGTTGGACAGACATATTCTGTTCTTTTTAAAAAAACAAATTCTTCTGAATTTACAAATTTGTGCATGTAGGGGATGAGCAGATATCTTTCCAGTGCAGTGTATTAAAATCAAAGGCACCAATAATGAACACAGTCTGTACAGTGTACACGGTTAATGTGGTGAAAAAAATAGCAGAAGTTGGGCAAAAAAACCAAAAAAAACCCCACATTTTTATATGAATTGTTTTCCTGAGAGAGATACTATAAATTTGGCAAGAAAGACACATGCATGAAAGACTTGTGATGGTTGCAACAATCCATGCCTATATTCAGTTTGTAAAACCATGCATAGAGCTTTATTGAAAGGCAATGGTATTCAGACACGTTTGACAACTAGAATTGGAAGTTTGAAGGAAAGTACTGATCGTAATTTCCAAGAGTCATTCTATCAAGCTGTGACATACCTGTATATCATTTGCATGTTCATGTGTGTATGTATGGAACAAACTTTATGATAATCTTTTTAAAAGTAATGTCCATTGTAGTTTCCGGAACTGACATCTTGTAGATTAGGATGATGATTCCAACTGCTTGTTAAGGATGCATGCCGCTGCCTCCAATTTGCAGAGCCGGGGCACAAGCAGTCAGACAGTCTTTGTCTTGTACATGCACATACTGCAGCTCATCTCAGTAGTTTTTGGTAGATCATATCCATGCATAGCGCAAAGGATCATGGAGACAGGTAGATGTAGAATTCTAGATGTATCATTTGAGGAAGTCTGCAGTGGGGAAAATGAATTGTTCATTTTGTAAATGATAATTTTTACAAAAAAAGTGTGATGTTAATGAAATTAATGTCCACTAACAAACATGGCCATGATGACCTAAGAATCTTATTCCTCAATGCTGTTCTTATTCAGAATCTTATTCCTCAAACATGTCAAGTCAGCTGATTCTTATTTGTTGATTCGACCCTATTTATATCTATTGATGCACCCCTTAGTTTAGTCATGGTGGAATACTTTCTCCATGGTTTAGGGAGGGAGTTTGGGCAGAAGTCGTCCCACTAACTGGGTCGCTATAACTCCTTTTTGACATTTGGGATGTTGGTCTGTCGTAGCTAAGTACGACAGACCAACATCCCAAATGTCAAAAAGGAGTTATAGCGACTCAGAACATGGGACGGGCAGAATTGACCCATATTAAACAAGCATGACAAGTTACATGTACTTTTGTAGTTCTTACAAATTGATGTTCTCTTGCAATTTTGCTGAGGAAGGAATCTGGTAATCACGAACTGTATTATACCGTCATGACTGAGACAACAACATTGACAGTTTGTTATAAAATATTGATATAATGTCACTATTCTATTCTGCAACAGTTTAAGGTGGTTTTAAATCAAATCTTCTAACTCACCAGTCACCATCGTTTTCACCCAGACCCTTCACGTCTTCCGTAATTCTAGCAGAGTAGTACAGCACCGTGCAAATCATGATCATCCGGAGATGTAGGCAACATTACACCATGGAGGCACACAGTTAAATCTCCATCAAATGTGTTTGCAAGAACAACAATTAATTCTTGAAAGTTTCCATAGGCATGCACTTTACTGCCAACATTCATGGTTTGAGCAATTTCATCTCAATCTTCTTGTACAAACAAGTACAATCATGACAATACATGTATTTTTTGTTTCCAGCAAACCCATTCCTCGATCCTTCTCACCATAGCTCCATGGTCCACTTTGGTCCAACTGACTGAATTCAAATCTGCTACACAGGCAGTTTCTGTTCTGGTACTGACTGGTATGCAAGGTCGTGTGTACATGTACATGCCGTGCATGGAACTTTATAAAACATGTTGGGTGAGACTGGTTACCAGCGGAAGGCAATACAAGTGGTTGTAACCTGACCTTGCTTTTAGCAGGTGGTCACTTCTCATTCTGGGTGTGGGGCTGGCCAGAGGGGGGGGGGGGGGGTAATTGGATTAGTGTGTAGCCTTCTGTTTATTCTAACTCCTAGTTTATCAGGTGCGTCTGGGGCGAGCTGCATAAGGAGGGGTATCCCGACTTGATGATTTTATTGCTATATGAAGTATGATATGTAATGTGATGTATGCTCTTTTTGAAGGATTACTTACAATAAAAATGCAGATAGAACTTGAGTTTCTTCTTTCACATTCTAAAACTAAATAATTATTTCTGTATGTGCTTGAATAGTTCCTTCCTCCATGAATAGTTGTAGTTGTAAAAAGAAAAATTTCCTGCATACGCTATGTTATATAGCATGGTTCAAGCTATGCAAATCATGAGTAGTAACTCAAGATCGTGAATACATTACATGTAGCATGAATGATTAACAAACAACCTCATTTCCTCGCTGGAAATGTATTGATGTATAGCTTCTATTTTTTTTTTTTTAATATTAAATGATAATCTTGTACTTTTTCATAGAAATATAGTTCTCATAGAATGTATGCTTCTCTATAGAAATTATACTTCTCTATAGAAATTATCCTTGTATAGAAGTACTTCTCTATAGAAATTATACCTTTTTATAGAAATTTGGGGTCTATAGAAAAAAATTGTTTTAGAAATCTATAGAATTCTATAGAGTAAACAATTCTATAGACTCCCTCTATAGAAATTCTATAGAGAATTGGCGAGCCTGTAGAGTTCTATAGAACTGTATAAAACGTTCTAAAGAATTCTATAGAACATTTTTGTAAGGGCTGTCCTTTATATGGTACCTGTACCGGGTAGGTCTATGTTCAGGATGTTCTTAATGTCGTCAACAACTAGTTTGTAGGTCAAATAATTTAAAAGTGGATTTTGTTCCCTTTATATATAGGAACTGGGCCTGTAGATACACGATCACTGAACTTTTTGCATTGTCAATGCAATGGCATGTCATTGTCAATACATAATGATCATAATGATTTCATTCAGTGGCAATGTTTAAAAAAAAATGCAAAAATTAAAAAAAAAGAAGGACTAAGGAGGTCTATAAATTATAATCAGAACATTCCTAATTCAGTTTCACTCTTTTTATTCGGTTGAGGTAAAATCTCAAGTATTACAACGTCAACGTCACTAGTTGTACGACCATGCGCACTGTGTACCACAGACCGTGTACACTGACTGACGGCCGGGGCCTAGTTTACCTCGCATTCGTACAGCTGCCGTAACTGCCCATCCATCCATTCTTCAATGTTGAGACGCAACCTCATCTGTTTTCTGTTGTATTTGGCTGTGACATGGATATTCCTCTTCTGTTTCTTCTCGTCCGGTACCTTAGCTTCCATAGACACCCTCCTCCCATCGATAGGGGGCTGGTGGGCCCTTCCCACGGGCGAGGTGGGCTCCAAAGATTGGGAAACTGTCGACCGCGATGCACCTGTTGTCGCCATTTTTATTGCATTTAATAACGCAAACGATTTGGTTTCCGGCCGGCTAAGTACACATGCGCGCGGCGCGCTGTGTGGATTGCCGGGTCGATGTCACGTTCAGCTAGCTCTATGCGTTCCATTAATCGGTATTTTGTGGCAACGGCTTTGGCTTTGCCATTCAATTGTTGTGTAGAATACAGCCATAGTCGTAGACAGCATAGAACAGCTGTAGTCGTAGACAAAAATGGTCTTTCAGTCAAGCATGAGAACCATGGCAAAACTTTGAGCCAGTAAAAACGTTGCGGGCGGGGCGTCTGAAATCATAAAACTGCGGACAGGAGGCCAGCGGTACGGTAACTGGGGGAAAGGGATGTGAACTTGTGGTGACGGGAAAGGAGAAACCTCAGGACCTTTTTAATAATATCACTATTTTTTTCTTAAGAATAAAAGCAGGAAAATGAACGCATCGATTTTCCCTTTCCATGCAGAGCACTTTCCCCAGCGAGTCACTTAGATTCCTTTCGCGGTTGATGGTAGTGTTGAGGCCAGGGGAAGGGGGATCTAAACTTGAGAGTCGCACATGAGTTGCATTTTTGAATATTTTGTCGAAAGATTTTGTAGGTAGTAAAGGTATTGGATAGAATTAGAATGCACTTTGCTTGTATACTTTGGATTATTGAGTGAAAATATTCCTTCGCGCCGATAAGGCACTAATTAAGTACACATTTAAAAAAACTTTTTTTTTTTTTTTTAAATAACATTGACATTTTTATCTAACATAAGATCTTCTGTTTTTCCTTGAGGGTTTGGGTCACTCTTGTCATGTATCATGGCAGGGCTAATTTTTTCCACGACCTTACAAATGCCGCTCAGCCGCAGTTTAATTCTTATCAAGAACACGATCAAGTCCTAATGTTCCCCACTCTGACTCTGACACCTTGCACAATAACTGGAGCGATAAGCGTAACAAGATTATTAGATGTTTAGCAATTTACAACCTCAGGCCGATTATCTCCAACAACTAATAATAAGCCGCCCGGCCCTTAATCGAGCCCTGGCCCTTGAGGACCCCAACTTTTGAAAGTACAATGTACACTTCCCTCAGTACCACAAATGGCCCAAAATTAAGGCTTCCATCGCCCGTCGGATTACAAAAACCACAAGCAATGCAAATATTTTCCCACTGCTGGTTCCATACACGTGTAGACATCAGGAGCAGACAATAAACAAACTGCAGCCATTGTTCGATGAAGCAAGTTCTTTTTTTACTACTGTGTGAAAGCATGATGGATGACTAGGTTCGATCAATGGGTCCGTTTCCCTCTTTAGATATACGCTGCCGCGCCTGGGATAGTACGAACACGGTGTTCTACAAACTTCGGTCTCTTTCACCTTGACTGCACTGCTGTCAACCTGTGTCAGAATTCTCATCCTTTTAAGTGCAAAGACATGCGCAGTACAGATAATGGATCTGTATTTCAGCGAGTCCAAACATAACTAAACACCAGATTTCACCACAAGTTGAAACCCTCCCCCCCCAAAAAAAAGTTGACCCCCCCCCCAAAAAAAAGGACGATGTGCAAACTGGATAAGTGTCCGAATTTAGGATCCAAAGTGTTACATTTTTTCCTGTCCCTGTTACCTTGGTACTTCGAAATTTACTATTCGAGTATCGAGTATCATTAAGAATGACTTCAAATGATTGTTTTATTTGTTGGGTAGGTAGTTTGCTATTTATAATCACTCTTTGATGACAAATGCGTGCTATTTCCAGTTTCACCACGAAAAATAGATTTTTTTTCTCAATTGCTCATTTCCTAGAAATATAAAAGTTATTCACTTTTGAAGGGACATCAAACCAAAAAATCCACCAACGCTCAGTTATTGAATTATTTCTTCAGGAAAAAAAAAATTATTGGCCAGACAGTTATTTGGCTCGCAAAGGGCAGGTTTATTTGTGGGTATAAAAATGAAATTCCCTTTTCAGAGTGCGGAAGATGCTAAAAACCAAAATTATGTAGATTTTTGGTTAAAACAAAGCGTACCAAATTGATAATTCGTATTTTGAAGAGCACAGGGTTTGCATCTTTAAGAAGTACATCAGAATTATATAAGATTAGCTGTCAGATGTCAGAAGGACAGCAACAAAAGTGGACCCCGAATTTATAGATTGATCCAACTGCCATTAGAGTGTACGCCAAAAAGAATATAAGTCGGTCATCTCGATATTGGTGTTTGAACATTGAATTACATTTTATTATTTGCACAAACCTTGTACACATTTGAAACAGAAATATCCCATTAACAAAAAACACTGCATGTAATATTATAAACAATTGACAATAAAAGGGACAGAAAAAGAAGTTTGTATATCTTTCCTGTATGCGGTTTCAGTATTGTTTTACAAAATGTGACATGTAAAGCTTTTTTTTACATGTGGGATATCAAAGCAATCAAACACCAGATATGAAAACAAGACTATAGCCATCAGATTATTGTCTTTGTAAAAATTAATGGCCAAATTCCTCCTTCAGTTGACATTTTCAGTTTTCACAGCCTCACCCTAAATTTGATATGAATGTGTTAACTCTTACTTTACATACTAAAAACTGAAAATTCATCTTCCGTAAATGCCTTTCAATTTTAAGTTGATGTTTTTTTGTTGTATTTGTCCGCGGATGAATGTTGGCCTCATATGAGTTAGATGGCGTACAAGGAAACCACAAAACTGTTTTAACGTGATAATGCTCTAGAAAAGTCTGTCTATTAAACCCTAAATTATAGTCGGTTAGACTCCAGATCCCAGAAACATTGAATAAAGCTACAATGCTCAGTGTCTCAAATTTACGGAAGCTTAAAGTGACCAACTGATTTTCTGTGTTTCCTTGATAACTATCTTGAAAAGATGGAATACTGAAAAAATGTTAGACATGTTTCCCTGATATCGTACCTCGGAAAGACGGCTTTCCCTAGTATCTTATCAAGGAAAGACGTTCTCTTGTTTACTGCTATTGAAATTTTAGCATATCCAAACTACATGTATTAATCTTTGAGTTATTAGAGAAGTTTTGAGATTATAGGTAAAGCCCCTCTGGTGTGCCTTCATTCTTGCGGTATAAGACATTCTCTTTAGACTTGCGGAAGTCTTCGTTGGTCACTTTCATGCGTCTCTCTCTCAGGGCCATCAGTCCTGCTTCCGTGCAGATAGCCTGACAAAAGAATTGAGTAAACATGCATATGTAGCGCTAGAATTGTAATTGTGTTAATAAGGGAATAAATGTGTGCTGGGGAGGTGTTAAACACTATGTTTATGACTGGTTGGAGTCTGGAATTGCCAAAGGTAATTATCAGCATTCCAGACTCCAACCAGGCTCCAAAAATAGTGTTTAATACCGACCAAGCACATATTTATTCCCATTCATAAATACCTTTTCAGTCAAAACATCTAAACTTTTCAGTCCAAAAGTCAAAACACGTCAAAAGTTAAAAATTCCAAAGATTTTGAAAATAAATTATATTTTATTTTCTGATTTTCGAAACAACCCTCTATAGCCTCATACTACGCGATGACTCGCAGATGCAGCTGAAGTGAGTGCATTGTGAATTTAGGACTATGAAATACTGACTCTCTGGCAGTATTGCACATGCCCACATGAGGATTGTGAACGTTCAACCAATAAAACAATAAAAAGGCACTGGATTTCATAGGAGCCCAAATTTCATGTGACACTGGAAAAGTGTTCAAGACCAGACAGCCATGTCTTTATCTTCTGTTTAAGACCGGCCACTTATGGGCTCTCAACCAATGGGAATGGATAAAGTGTCTTAGGTATTTATGAATAACAATTCAAATCATATGTGGCTTCACAAGTCAAATTTCAGGTCCGATCACAAATGACAGGATACATTGTGACTAGATGACTGTGAGCGACTTACGGGTGACTGGCAGCTAAGTTCTGGTGACTTATGACAACTCTGTTGTTTGTCACGTACCTTGGTTGAATAGAGATTTCATTTTGTGTGATAGTAGGCCCACAATGTGTAATCATTAACTGTGATACTAAAATAGTTTCATGTAAGTTACAACAGCTTTTCTGATGAGAAGTCGGCGACTGCTCTAAATGTGACACAGAAGGTTTAGTAGGTAAGTGTTATCTCTTGTTAGTGTAAGAGCGGTTTTTGTCCATGAATTACACATTATGGACTCTATAGACACAGAGGGTGGTGATGTGTGACACGTCCAAGATCTCCAGTGTATGTGCATTAGTTCATGAACATATGTGACCTGTTCTGTCAAAATCAGACTTTTCTGGGCATAAGGTCAAAAATGAGGTTTTTGCATATTGTTAAAATATGTACATTTTCCTTTTAAAAGAAGGTTAAATTTTTGAAATCTGTCATTCCTGGGCAAAGTTATGCTATTTTGAAGTTCATTGTGTCGAAAAGTAGAAAACGGAGAAAATGGCCACAAACACGATATCACGATATTACCTGATATACCTTAACAAACCATCAAAAATACTATATTTAGAGTTCACATTACAGTTTCAAACTTTTATAGTATATTTTAGACATGTTCAGGATTACAAATATGCAAAAATTAGAAAATTGAAAACAATCACCCCACAGCGTTTTTGGCCCTATCTCAATTTCAACCTCTGCCCAGAAGCGTCTGCTTTTGACAGAACAGGTCACATATGGGCTCTGTGCACCCTCAATGGTATAAGATAAGGAGAGTGGGAGGAGACCACTGAAAGAGACCTTCAAAGGCATCCAAAGGGCTCTTGGAAGTAGACCTTTCAGAGCAGCCTATACTGACATGTCCATTCAAGGAGGCCCACTTCAATGGCAAAAGCACTGTGCCGGCTAATATTCAGATAATCCATCATTGTTCGGGTAATCTGTAAATTGGCCATTGAAGGGGCCTGTGACAATACTAGTGTTGTGCAACCCCGACCCGAAACCGACTTAAAACCGACACCGTCTTCAGGTCGGGTCGGGTTGGGTCGGTTTGTCCATCATTTCAGTCGGTTTCAGTTTTGCGTTTGTGATTTTCAGGTCAGGTCGGGTTGGGTCGGTTAAGCCATTTTGAAAAAACGGAAATAAACCTAAAAAAGATAATAAAAAACTGAAAAAGTTCGGAAATCCACACGGTGCAATATTTATTGCAGAGTCACTGTGCCCAGTACGACCAAAATGACTTGCGGTCTATCACGCACGGTCTATAACATGTAGGCCCACCAGCAGGCCACCAGTGAGTGCCGTACGGTATGATTCAGTTACTGAGAGACGATGATTTTCACGCGACGACGGTAAGTTCATGCACAAAATGCGGACACAGGTGCCCAAGCCAGATATTCAGGTTTGTTTTCGATTGGTTTGATGTCAGGTCGGTTTTCATTACACTTTTGTCGGGTCGGCTTTAGGGAGTTCAGATCGGTTTCGGTTCGGATTTGGTTTATATCTATAACGTTTCGGGTCAGTTTGGCCTGGTCAACCCGACCAGATGCACAACACTAGCGTGAACAGTAATAGCGTGCTCAGATTGGTCTATAGACTATACATGACTAATTGGCTGTAGGTTTATGATTATCCCCCAGTAATGGCGGAAGCACTTCGCCAACTATTGTACAATAACTGACATAATGCATCTGCCATTGGTAAGGACCATTGGGAGAGAACAGCGATTCTGGACTCTGTTGGTCTTTTTGATTCTCGTTAAGCCCGGTTCATACTTCTCGCGAAAGCGAAGCAAAATTTGTGACGTCAACAATACACTCAAAGCGCGTCCACCATTGTTGACGACATGAATTTCGCTTCGCACATGCTTTCGCGTATGTACCAGGCTTTAGGAATTGTGCCTGATAACCAAATGTACTGAATGATAGCAGTTTAATAAGGTCTGCATAAATCTAAGCTCCTACCTTGATGTCAGCACCAGAGAGGTCATCTTTAGCCATGATGTACTCGTCTAGATTGACATCAGTGGACAGTGTCATTCGACTGGTGTGGATGTTGAAGATGCGACGTTTAGTCTTCTCGTCCGGCAGGGGAAACTCAATCTTCCGATCGATACGACCTGGTATAGACAAGCATAAATAACATCCACATTAATGAAGAAATGGCAACAGCTATGAGGATGATGTAGTGTAGATCAGAAAGGTTTTGAGAAACTTGGCAGAAGTGCTTACTTAATAGGTTAGTTTACTGTATGATTATAGCTCACGTGAAATTGTCCTTACATAAGGTTGCTGTACAATCTTTATAATCAACAACTAATGACAGCTGTGATGTGTTATATGGCGTTTTTAACAACCAAGGGGCGTATAGCACCCGAGGTGCAGCCACAGGTGCTATGCACCGTGAGGGAGTTAAAAACACCATATCACATAGTGGAGGCATCTTTATTGTCCACAACATTTTCCTGTTAACGTTGGCATCATTGAACTCAGGCTAATTACCATTAACCATCTTTAGGGCAATGTGCAGCGTTAGGGCAATGTTTGCGCGTGCGTACTACACCCGTCAGACAGTTCCACGATTGCTTCGTAAAGCACGTATGCGTAGTAGACCGTGCGACAGTCTACTACGCATGCGTATTTTACCCTGTGCGTGAATACTCGCGCGCACGCTTGGCAAACAGCAAAAATAGCATCTGGCACGTGATGGTGAACGGACCAGTGAGGATTCGGCTTTCGATCATGAATATGTATGAGGTATAGTAATGCTTGTTGTTGCCTTACCTGGTCTGATGAGAGCAGGGTCCAGGGTTTCTATGCGGTTTGTAGCCATGATGACCTTGACGTCCCCTCGCGAGTCAAACCCATCCAACTGATTCAGAAGCTCAAGCATAGTACGCTGGATCTCACGCTCACCGCCAGAGTTGGACTCGTACCTGGGAACAGTGACAGATGAATGTGTACACATGTTTAACTTACAGCGAAATGGGTGATTTTTAATACTTGCTTGGAATGGAAAGATTCAGGATTTTTGCAATCCAGGCACAGGGCAACTCAACGGTTCAGCCATCACATGATGGAGCCCTGTTGTCCAATGGTTACCGTGTTCGACTCACGTGCCGTGGTGCGTGGGTTCGAACCCTGATGGGGAACATGGTGCTTGTGTTCTTGGGCAAGACACTTTACTACAACTGCCTCTCTCCACCCAGGAGGATAAATGGGTACCTGTGAAGGTAGAGACCAGAATGCGCTGATCTCGAGCTGCTTCAAAAACTGGTCCGATGGCCTGATGAACAGGGGTAATAATTGTGAAGAGCTTTGAGAACTTTGGTATAAAGCGCTATATAAGCACCAGATTATTATTAATATTATGATAACAGAATCTGTGTTGGACCCGTTTTGAAACCTGAGATTCACGTTACTCCTATCAAACAGGCTGGAATCCTACATGGCTTCTATGTACACAGGTCCAACACTCTGCAAGGGTAAAATTCATCGCTGGTCTGGATCATGGTTGAGAGACTCTATTAGTGCAGAAAATTAGGAAAAAAAAATTGCTGACCGAGAATAAAACAAAAATGTCAGGTGTCAAGCGGCAATGCGGTCAGGGGAAGTTTTGTGCAAGCAGTCAAAAGGTGTGAATGTGTGAAGACTATTAAATTCGGCAACAGCCATTTTCTTCAGTGACACCAGGCTTGCGCAAGTCGCGCTCATGTAGTACGCAGGCACTCCAGGCTCCTTCGACCAATAGGGTTACCAAGATGCTCGTGAGCGTGGCACCACCGCAAAAACGGCTACTAATTTTGTTCAGCGAATTCCAGTATTGCTACCACTCTTACTCACAACCTACCCACTACTATTACTACCAACCTTTTAGTTCCGATGGCATCGATTTCATCAATGAAAACAATGGACGGTGCGTGCTCCTCAGCTACCCTGAATAACTCCCTGACCAGCTTGGGACCATCACCCTAAATAGTCAGAATTAAAAAACAACCAGCCGAATTCAAAAGTGATATTCCAACATGCAAATTCTGAGACATGCAAGCACATACGCTCAGCATTTTGCAAACAATCAAAAAGAAGTAGTGGCTTTTGCTGTCAGCAAGTGTTTTCAATTTTACAATTCATTTAACATAGTAACTTACTTGTAATACAATCAGGTCTTCCAGGTGCAAGATATTTATTTAAATAGGAACATTTCCCATGTACATGTGCCTAGGCAAGAATTTGGAGAGGCCATTTCCGCAGGGCACCATTGGAAAACAGTCAAGAAACACGTGCTAGATGCTATTCCTTATGTGCAGGGGCATGGCTATTTTTATGATTTTTTTTTGGCAAGTGAAACTTACAAATGTACATTGGAATGTTTTGTGTGAATAAAAATGAGTGTGGAGGATTGAGGAGGGTTTGGGTTAATGAGGCTTCTTAATGCATTTGTATTTGTATAGTACTACAAGTGATCGACATCAGGAAAGTATGCAAAGGATTTCAACTGCAAATTTGAGTAGGGATGGCTCTTGTTGAATGTAGCTTTCTACAGCACTTACAAGGTACTTTTGGATCAGCTCGGAGCCGACGACTCGAAGGAAGGTTGCCGATGTCTGATTGGCTACTGCCTTGGCCAGCAGAGTCTTACCTGTAATCAACGAAGCGATTGGAAGATGTAGTTTATTGAAATGAATTAGGAAAAGCCCACTCAAATCTTGGATGTTTTTATTTCCTTCTGGATATTTAGTTGTCTTTTTAAGACAGGTGTTGAATTAAAAAACTAACAAATTTGCACTTTAAATTGAACACAAAATGACTACATATGTATAACAGAACGGTTTATGCAAATTAATTGTCAAGTCAATTAACTTGCAAATGGAATAAAGATAAACATTATAATGCAGTTCATACAGATGCACATTTGAATTGGTCAAATGGGAATTCAAATGGAGTATTTGACATATTTTTGATCAACAGAATAAAATAAAACCACTGGACTGACCAAATAAAAAATTCCCTGGACTCGGTCATGCGCCACAGTGGGTATTTCAAGGTGTTTGTTCATTCTGTTGCAGGGTGTGTTAAAAATGGGATATTGGGTTTTGCCCTTCTCTGGCGTAAGTGAGGCGTTTAACAAAATGAGTTGGAACTGACACAGGCCATTGAGGTAAAAAAAAAATGCAAAAAAAACCCCCTGAATTTGGCGATTTGTTTTTTCGATTTTCAGATTTAGTGCTATTTGTAATCTGTGACGTCTACTGCACATATTTTTAAGAAATAGTACAAAAATCCTGAAAGAAGCGTTTTTAAGGATAAACAATTGGCATCTTTAATGTTCACAACTATAAAACTGGAAACTTTAAAGGCCTTTTTCTCATTATTTCACTTTTTTTGACATGTCGATAAATGCAAACTTTAAACAGCCATAACTTGTCTATAGAATGTCCAATTGAAGGGCAACAAACAGTATTGTAAGGAATATTTTATTCTCAAACACCCCTATTTTGACCTCTGCCCAGTTCTCACATATTATATAACACGGTATGCTTAGTGTTTTCCGAGGGGTTCATGAGAAAACAAATCACAAGCATACTTGGATGGGACTCGAACCCACAACCTCCTGCTTACTAGTACAGACGTCTTACCATCTTTTATGAAATACGCCTGAAAAGGGCAATACCCCCTTTTGAAATTGCACCTCCGGGATGCAAATTCCATCATTTAAATACTCTGTAGGGTTGACTCACCAGTTCCAGGTGCACCATACAGAATGACTCCCTTGGGTGGTTTGATGCCCATCTCTTCGTAGTATTCTGGATGGGTCAGGGGCAGCTCAACAGATTCCTGTATCCGGTATCATATGGAAGATACAATGAATGGAAGTTTCTACATCCTAAACATGATAGCAAGAATGTCACCCATGTTCACACACATCATTTCAGCTACACCAAATCTGAATATTAAGAACGTTGTACTGATTTTCTACCACTTCTTTGTGATTTCAGTCAATACCTTTCAGATGAACGTTTTTTGAGTGAATAGTTATAAGATGGAATTTTGCGTCGGGGTGATATAAATCAAATTAAGTTTTGCCCATCACAGACGTTTAAACACTGTATACTCAGTGTGTTACCTCCCGAGTGAAAGTTGGAAAAAATCACTCGGGTGGGACTCGAACCCACGACCTCCTGCTTTCTAGTGCAGATGTCTTACCACTCGACCACCGAGCTAACGGGATCGGTTGGCTGGTTCGAATCTGATGTGCATAGCAGCGGGTACCGCATAAACTATTATAAGATGGAATTTTGCGTCGGGGTGATATAAATCAAATTAGTGAATAGTTATTAAAGGTTGCATACCCCGTGCTCTTCAAAAAATGGATATTTCGTTTTCTCCCAACAACTTTTCAATTTGTATGTCTTGTTTTAACGAAACACTACTTTATTCTGATTTTGGGCGTCTGCAAACCTCTGAAAAAGGGCTTTCATTCTGCCCACAAATAACCCGCCCTGCGAGAGCCAAATTATTGTCTGGCAGCCAATAATTCAAATTTTGTAAAGAAATCATTCAACAACTATTAAACTGTCAGTGGATTTTTTCCCGTTCCGTGTCTCATGCAAAACTGAATAACTTTTACATTGCCAGGAAAATAGCAAATGCAAAAAAACCCCCAAAAATCAAATTTTCAACGTGAAACTCAAACATAGCACAGGGAATGCATTTTGAACAAAGCAGTTGGATTGAAGATATGAATCTCCATGGTAGAAAAAGCTCTCCATTCTTTGTTGGCGATGCCACAAACCTTAATTTCCTGAATTTGTTGATCTAGACCACCGATGTCAGCATAGGATTCTTGAGGAGCCTTCTCCAGTTTCATGACAGACACCATGGGATCGGTGTCATCACTCAGTACGCCGACAATCGCAAGAACCTGAAAATATCGTGAGAACAACCGCAAATAATTGAAAGACTCGTAAGACATGACAATTCACGTAAATTTGTGTGGTTTTGCCGTCTCAATTATTAGGCTTACTTACATCCACTTACAGTCCGAGTTGCAGTCATATCAATCACAAGTCAAATAATAAGTCATATAGTGACATTACACATGTAGGTCACAACAGGGGTGAGATTGGAAGAGAAAGAAAAATTCAATGAAATAATCGGCAGAGGGTTTTGAGAGTCACCGAGGACCCCAGAGTAACATAGGGTCTATGCACCCCTAAAACACCGATTTCTGTAATTCTATTTTAAACTCTTATAGGTAAAAACTCCTTCACTGTAAAAATATGGAATTTCAGCTTTGAAAAAGGGTTATTTAAAAATCCTGAAATTTAGGAAACCTCCTGAAAATAAAATCCCGACAAAAAATCCTCAAAATCAGGAAAAAATACTGACAAATATCCTAAAATCAGGAAAAATAGCGACCAAAAAAGTCCTTAAATCAGGAAAAATCCTGACAAATCTCAACCCCGTTACAACAAACAGGGGGTGTAAGATGACTACGGGATGTTAATTGTCATTGTTCATTCTGGCTGGCTGGCTGGCAGACTGGCTTGCACCTTGACTAAGAGGTCTCGTTTCATTCAGCTTCACAAACGAGCATCAGGAACACTGTGCACAGCCACACAAGTGTTTTAAGGCTGTTCAGTTTACAGTACAATCCGTGTCTGTTATTGGTGGAACTTGCCAGTGCCTGGTTCCACTCACAGCTACCATACTCCAAAAATAACCTCCGAATTGACTAGGATTGCAGCGTCCAGCATTTCTGGAAGCGGGTTCAACTAGAAATGAAGTTTCACCCAGCTTACTTTTGCTAACGTCTGACCTAACAAACAAACATCTTATTGGTCTGGTTACGGACCCACCTTGTGATTCAGCAAAACTGTGCATCCCGGCTCCAGCTGGTCCTTGTCGACAAATGACAAGATGCTGACGTAATACTCGGAGCCCACCGAGGCAGAGACGATGGCGTGATTATCGTCAATAATCTCCTCTAGGCTACCTACTGACATGGGCGTTCCCCTCAGGTCATCCACCTTAGAACGCTCTTCCTAAACGGAAATATCACACACAAGCATCAGGAATTAGGAGGGCCCATTCTCACTAGTGGTGTGCATTCCGGGGTGGTACGGGAACTGGCTACCCTATTGCAGTAAATCACGTACAAGAAGCCAAACCCTACATTTCTAATCCCGGAAGATGTCTGAAGGGCTTTGTAAGTTTACGGCGTAAACTACAACCTTTTGTGAGCGTCACTTGTTGCACGTTAAAATCCACATAAAATGGGGAATCTCTTTTGGTTTTCCATGTAGCCTGGTTATCACTTCGAAAATTCTCCACAAATGACATTCAAAAGCTTTCTTTTTCATTGTCTGAGAAGTTACTACATGTAATACATTCGTAAAGTTGGTTACGGGTAGCCGAACCCATAATCTGGAACCGGTTCCTGAAATCAGCGGTCGGGTACTCGGGGTACCCAGTTCCGATGCACGGCCCCATCCTCACTTATTAACCCTGGCCCCTCAGGGAGGGTACGCTCAGGGAGGGTACGCTCAGGGAGGGTATTATGATAAGAAGCCCCGCTACAACACGGAACACTTGTCAAAATGAGAAGCCTACCCAGTGTTACCAGATCTATCAGGTCAAAAAATCTCATGGCCAAACTGCTTAAGAGTCTGTGATCCCAGACTGCAACACGATACAACAGCTGCATCGTGCAATGGGGCTAGCTCTTATTGTCTCAACAAACACAGGTTGGGACATCACAAATTTGCTTTCAGGTTCATGTTCTGCACCAAGTGTCAACCGGCCTAGTGTGCTTTGTACCTCATCTTTCTCCTCTTGCGGCTTGAGGCGCTCCTGGTTGCGGATGAACTCCTCTTCCATCAAGAGGTAGTCCTTGATGCGTTCCAGCTTCAAGAGCTTCAACCGACAGCGAGTGTGTGGGGTTACTGTGAAACGGAAATGGAATGTGAGAAATGTCATAAAAAAGCAGGTTTTGGATCTCAGCATATCGAGGGTTTATAGTTCCAAGCAAGGCACTCCACATGTTCACAACAAAAATCACTGTGTACAGCAAAAATACCTTGAAGTTGAACCCTGTAAAATAAGCAAACTGGAAGCATAGAATTATGTCGTAGCTATGGCAAAGTTTGCATCACTTATGGTTGGCAGAGTTCTGCAATTGGGCTCAAATCATGTCCATTTCAAGGTAACATACATGTATGTAGTAGGCCTATTCCTCTCTTACATCACAATCCTCACCACTCATGGCTACCTTACCCTTGGGCAGTTTATTGGCCGAGTCTGGGCCCTTGGTCTTTCTCCGCCTTTTGCCAACTCTCGTTGGCACAGGAGGTTCATACTTCTTCTTTTTATCCTGAAATAAAACCCCCAAAAGTAATAAAATCACAAACTCAGCAATTGATATTCATTGAGAATACTGAAATACAAGGAGCAAATTCGGGCTAAAAATCCATGTGTACGTATTTCTGTGCACTCTTGATGGACTTGAAAGCTCAAATAGAGAGCATGCAATAGTTTTGCGAGCAGAAAAAATCAAGTCACAAAGAAATTAAGATCCGCTTTGGCAAAGAATACAATTCACAAAACAAACACTGACAAGATTTAACTTTTCAATAAAGTACACAGGGTATGAATATTCAACATTTTATCAACAGAGGCCCTAGTTGTTTTTTTCCAATAAGATTCACATACAAACTGCTTCCTTGTTAGACCAACCATTTGTAGCAAGGATACTTGTGTTTTTCTGAATGAATGTGGGTACCTTACCTTGTCATCTTTCTTGTCACCATGGCCTCCGCCAGGTCCCCCGGACTGGTTTTGACCCTTTAGAAAATCAATTCAAAATAAAAATCATACCCGACTTAAAAAACACTACCTTCAGTTCTGCACCTCTGGTTTAGTAAATCACAGACTTGTATTTGAGTCCTTGAGTCTTGGGACGGGTTCTCATTGTCATGTCTGAGTCAGAGTCCAGTCATCACAAGTCACAAATGTCACGTCAGAGTCCGAGTCACGAGTGACATTTCAAGAAAAAAAACCCTGACATATAGGTAGGCCTAGGCGCGGCCTAACAAAATTCATCAGATGTTCATTGCTGGGTAGAACAAACATGACGAAGGAAGCAGAACCACGGGGTCGTACTAATAAGCATCAACACAGCGTCAACGCGGCGTCAACACATGATAGAAGCGTCAACACATGATAGAAGCGTCAACACACCGTCAACACTGCAAAAACGCATTCTAAATTGACAAAAAAGGATTAGAACTTTAAAGTTTAGACTTAAAGAGATTTTCGGTGGGTCAGAGGTTACATTTCGTTTACGAAAATGGAGTTTTTTTCACGCGAAAAAATGATCCAAAGCAGCACTGCCGTGATCGGCCATCTTGCTTTGCGCCGAGCTTGGACTCCACCATTTCAGATATGGGTGTGGAGGTAATGAAATTATCATGTTGTACACGGGTTCACACGTAACGACCGCCCTCTGTTGATTAATTGTATAATGATATTACCCCCTTTGCGTAATGGTATCGTCTGCGCTGCCCCTGAAGCAACCTGCTGATGGCTGCCGATTTCGGCGCTGCACTTAGAGCTAGTCCGAGTAACTTGGACCCAACTTATCGCCTTTTTAAAAATTTGGACATGGTCTGGCGATAGTAGGGTCCAAGCCCATTCCTCGACCTAGACAACACAGTCACTGACAGTCCCAAAAACCAACATTTTCCAACAAAAAACATCAGATTTCACCTTCAAAACGGCCTCCAAATTACTAGATATGTCACCTGAGGTACAAGTAGACATAGATGATTAAGATGGTTGTACTTAAGTTTACTTACGATCCGGAAAAAAAGTGAAATTTTCCGTTCAATTCTGGAGACCCCCTCTGCCTAGGTTGTCGTTGTTGTGCTCACGTTCAAAACTGCATGATAATGGCGTCTGACCTCGACCTCATGCAAATGTGGTGCGGCGCGCTTGCGCATAATGCACATAATGCAGCATACACACGGCAGATTCCCCTGCGCCGCGCCGACGACTGTTTCCTGATGTAGAGCGCTGTGTAAGTTCGCGGTACGCCTGGCTAGCCAGCGCGACTCCCAGGCGTACCGCGAACTTACACAGCGCTCTACATCAGGAAACAGTCGTCGGCGCGGCGCAGGGGAATCTGCCGTGTATGCATGCAGTGCATTATGCGCAAGCGCACCGCACCACATTTGCATGAGGTCGAGGTCAGACGCCATTATCATGCAGTTTTGAACGTGAGCACAACAACGACAACCTAGGCAGAGGGGGTCTCCAGAATTGAACGGAAAATTTCACTTTTTTTCCGGATCGTAAGTAAACTTAAGTACAACCATCTTAATCATCTATGTCTACTTGTACCTCAGGTGACATATCTAGTAATTTGGAGGCCGTTTTGAAGGTGAAATCTGATGTTTTTTGTTGGAAAATGTTGGTTTTTGGGACTGTCAGTGACTGTGTTGTCTAGGTCGAGGAATGGGCTTGGACCCTACTATCGCCAGACCATGTCCAAATTTTTAAAAAGGCGATAAGTTGGGTCCAAGTTACTCGGACTAACTTAGAGCCAATTTTCTTGAACAGAAAATTACAATTTTCAGACGTTTATCCTATTGTTTTTGAGCCAAAATTTTATTTCTGCCCATACTGTACGGTTTGAACACTGATTTTTTCAATTTCAATGCATTTTGGAGGTGTTGACGCTGTGTTGACGCTTCTGTGTGTGTTGACGCTTATTAGTATGACCGGAACCACGTGGTGGCAGCTGTGTAGGCCTAATCCGAGTAAGGACTCTACGGAACATTTGGATATGGTCATGATGGTCGGGCGACCAAGTCCAAATGTTAAAAAAAGCGATCCGAGTCCTAGTTACTCGATCGGACTAGCAGCTGGGGACATATCTGCAATTGTTAAGAAACTATAATGTAGGCTAATATAAAGTTTATTGTTTCAATTCCCCCCACCCCCCCCCCCCCAAAAAAAATTAGACAACAAAAAACAAAAGAATTCAAAATAAGGTGCTTGATCATGCCTATTATCGAAATTAACACAAATAATTAACTCTGTGAAATACTTGCCATCTTCAAAACTTTTCTGAGAAAGATAGGGAAAGCACAACTGGTCGATTTTACTGCTCGGAACACAATGTGATCGACCGGTTTGTCTTTTTTCTATGTAGCTGTTGCTTCACTATTTCCTATGTACTGCAGTGATAATGCTCCATCATTGTGAGATGATGTAGTAAATATTGTCCACCCAAAGAAAGGGCCGTGGAAAAAAAATAGAAAGATACATTACAACATACTGGCTACTAAATTTAAGAAATCTTTTTATTAATGTTTAAAAGAGGTTGATGCTGAAATGATCAAATTTACAAGTTTTAAAAAATATATGAAAAATAAAGATTGGGAACAATATGTTTTGCAAGATCATTTTTGATATTTCGCCACTAGAGGGCGCCAGAGATATTTGGTGTTATACTAAACCACTTCTACTAAATTGTGAACCAATTTCACAACTAGGAAAAGAACTTATCATAATTTATGCACGTCACGCGAAGCTCGCACCGGTACTATGAATATGTATGAGGCCAGGACAGTAATTGCGCGATTGCATGCATTGCGTGCGGCATTTACACTCGGATTCAACCTCGTCCCCAGTGCTTACTTTATTTCCAACCTAGTTTCCAAGAGTAAACCCTGGATCAACCTCGTTTCCAGGGTGTCGAGCAGTACGCGCCCACCACTACCTGCTCTCTCACCCTGGTATTGGATCATTTGCATGTGCAAGATTTTTGAACACGTATGCAAATTAGGAGTAGTCTGGTGCCTGCCTGTGCGTTACATCTGCGTTTGTTTTTGTATGCGGTGTCTGGGGTAAAAACAGAATCAATTCGTCGCAGCGCGAGCATGGCGTGAGTTACTAAAACATGATTTCATTTTAATTAAACTGTTACGATCTTAACGAGACAACATGCAGTATCACATTTCACATTAATATTAACAAACTGGAAAGGAAATGAATATTTTCGAGAAGGCGTGGACGAATGATCGCGAAAACACGTACTGCACGTTTTGAATGACAACACCAAGTACACGATATAAATCTATTTCTAGCCAATTGCGGTATCGAATCTGGATGCAGGAAGGAAGTTTCCTATCCAGGGTTTACTATTGGAAACAACGTTGGAAATGAAGTAAGCACTTGGGACGAGGTTGAGCCTGGATAGGAAACTTTCTTCCTGCATATCCTGATTCGATACGGCAATTGGCTAGTAATGGATTTTTGTCGTGTACTTGGTGTTGTTATTCACAACGTGCAGTACGTATTTTCGCGATAATTCGTCCACGCCTTCTCGAAAATACTCATTTCCTTCCCAATTTGTTTATATTAATATGAAATGTGATACTACATGTTGTCTCGGTAAGATCGTAACAATTTAATTAAATAAATCGTGTTTTTCGTAACTCACACCATGCTCGTGCTGCGACGAATTGACTCTGCTTTTACCCCAGACACCGCATACAAAAACAAACGCAAACTGTAACGCACAAGCAGGCACCAGACTATTCTTCATTTGCATACGTGTTCAAAAATCTTGCACATGCAAATGATCCAATACCAGGGTGAGAGAGCAGGTAGTGATGGGCGCGTACTGCTCGACACCCTGGGGTCGAGGTTGACTCGGATTTCACCATTGCGAATAATTCCCATTTTAAACTTCTGTATCTGTATCTGTATGCTACTGCACAATCGCCTATGGTGGGGCTATCACATGCAGGTAACGCTGTCATGGTGCAGGTAACGCTGTCACTTCTATGGCACAATGAACAGTGGCGTCACCAGACTTTTCAGTCTGGGGGGGGGGGGGGGCACAGGGGGGGGGGCACCAGCATTTGATGGGGGGGGGGGCACTTAGGTGGATACGGATCGCCGTCCTGGGGGAGGGGTCTAAGGGGAGGGGGTGCCCCCCTCCCCTTTGGAAAATTTTCGCATACGGAGGATGGGCTAGATGCAAAATGGTGCCGCATTTGATGCTAAATATCTCCAGAAATTGCTATTTTTGAGGTAATGATTTTAACAACGCGCAGAATTTTGCAGAGGATAGGGGGGCACCAGCATTTGATGGGGGGGCACTCGGGGGGCACTAGGTTTTCCAGGGGGGGGCACGTGCCCCCCCTGTCCCCCCTTGGCGACGCCACTGACAATGAAATGTTTTCTTGGATATGAAACATGTAGAATATAATATAGTCTACATATTTCACATCGAAGAAAAAATTTACAATGCAACAAAAGTTTAAAATGGGAATTATTCGCGATGAGTGGAATCCGCGGAGTTACGACACTTACAATGTACGTCAGGTCGTAACTCAAATTTGTTGGGCGTGATCGGTCGATCTGCCCGATGATAGTTACACAGCATTTTATTAATGGAATGTGGATCATTCTTTTGTGTTTGCCCTAAGTTACGGCCAACCATAGTGAGGAACGTCCATTTTACGAAGTTGGCATGAAGAACCCGACGACTGTTGAATTCCGATTATGCGCTCGCCGACCAACAAAGTACTGGATGAATTTCAGATTTATATAATGTAAACGCACATTACAAAAAAGGGAGTTCAATTGTCATTATGAAATATATGGGTCTACTCCATGATGGACTTCTCTTATAGCCTCTACAATAAAAAAAAATATAAAAAAAGACGACTGTCAACATTCCACAACCTCTTTAAGAGATTACTTAAGCCACACTTAAATCTGAGCACCCTGCTATTAAGTGGGGCGCTGAGTACTTTGGTATCGAAAGATGTAAGCACCCTTCTTGTCTTCAAAACAATAACTCTTGCTTATGCGCAAAAATCCTTTCGAAAATGACCGTACTGTCAGAATGTCGACGAACAACAATCCTAGTTGTCACACAGTTGGCTTTCCTTCTACAATAATTCCCTATTGACGAGATTTCCCTCGACCCCTATAGAAATTTCAATTTTGTGCCTAAAACTTACCAACCAACGGAAAGAAACTGAATCCGACCACACTTAGGCCAAAAAAAAGTCTCCGCTTTGACTGGAATCCTGCTGCTGCACAATTTTAACGTGATTTTAGATGGGATTTCGATCAAGTATTAGCTTTGCCTCTCTGGACTCCCATATATTTGCACTAAATTTAGTTGGGCACCATTTGCAGTCATCAGCCGACATTTGAAGAAAAAAAAAGTAAAAAAAAAAAAAAGCCGCGTCGCCGCACCACTTTTGGGGCAATTAGCTCCATACCAGAAACCCGAGCCTTTTTTTGGCCTTAGATTAAATAAGTGGGACCCGGCGCTTAGTGAAAATGTTCCGTGAATACTGCTTAAATTGTAAGACAAGTTTCGCATAATTAAGTGGGGTGCTTACTTTTTATGACTCAAGTCGTTTTGTGAATTATTCCTCCATGCTTCACCTTATCCGCGTGGCATTGTAATGTATAATTCACGTTCATGACATTACTGGTATGTAGATAGCTAGTGACGTATGAATATATTATCAGAAGTCACTTTCTTCGGTTGTGGTTGTGTCCCTGCCGCCACCCTGCGCAGGTACGGCCGGCGGCGCGCGGCAGGGTTGTATATTCTTGTAAGTATAAGCCTATAGCCTACATGTATATCGTACAATTGGCTTTTATTGTTTGAATTTAACACCGAACCATAAAGTCTGTGTATTTCTAACGTTTGTGAATTAAAAACAGCCATGAACATCGTGAATGTACGACGTAGGACTCGAGGCCCGTGGCCCGACAGCAAATTTTCTTTTTCCAAACGACATCCGCATACATGGTTGTTTAGCGCCCTCTACGATACTTTTTTTTGATACGCACGCAGGTATATTATAGGCCTAATTATTTGTTTTCCCAATTTTTAGCAAGCAGTGTGACAATTCAGTGATTTTGCACCACAAGGTTGCGGGTTTGAATCTCGGTTTTGCACCCGAATTTTTTTCCTTTCTAACCTGAGGCTTTGCCTTTGGAGGATTTTTTTTTAAAAGGGAAATAGGCCCTAAAGTCCAAATTTCATAACTTTCAAATTAACTTTTCTTTCTAATTTTATATTTTCTTCTCATGTTTTTATAAAAGTCCAAAATGCCATAGCGTATGTCAATGTCGTTTGGGAGAAAAAAATTGCAGGCCCGACACGCGCCTTCGGATGGCAAAACAAGACCACTTGGGGGGGGGGGGGGCTCTTTTAAGAGTTGTGTTTCCTGAATTTGAAATCTTTACTTTTTTCTCTCACTTTGTATTTGCTATGGAAGCCACATCATGGTCGAGCGTGCATGACGTTCAGAAAAGAATCCTAGTCCTACAGTCATTTCGGACAAACTCCCATTTGCCAATTTCCCTGCCAATTGCAGGTAGTAGAAAGTAGAAGTCTAGGGTTACATAGTTCATTTGATTTTACTTGATAATTAACCAGATAAGTACATATAGCCACTATAGCAAATATCAATAAAAAATACAACAGTAGGGCCCTACAGCTTTCAATTCTTAACATTTCAGGAAAAGGTGGATAAAGGCAGCCTAGGCCAAACAGAAATTATTGTTCTGCTTCCAGTTAACTACGTAGTTTGACAGCCCCTGCCCTAATATTTTTTAAAGAAAAATGAGGAAAACCCCTCGAAAACCATCAATTACTACCTTTTATCCTTTACTACACGCAGACACCTCCATATATATGATCGTAAACACACAAAAATGCAAACAAAAAATGAAAAGAAATTCCATACAGGACCTAAGCTTCACTACATGTATTTTCAAATGTTTGGCCTTATCATCTGGGTAGTCTGGGTCATGTTTATGTGACTAACCTGATGGATCTTGTTACTCTAGGCAGGTTCTTATTTTGACAAGTGTTGCATGTTCTTCCTATTGTTCATTTCAGATTGGAACAATGACTGTTCGAGCCTCTAACAGTATGTGCAGTATACTACAGCGCACCTGGCACGTCCATTACTGCCGGGGCACAATGACATCCAGCACACCATATTGTCGGTTACACAAGTTCCTGAGTGCAAACAGTCGCCAAGTTTTGCCCAGAAGTTCCAGCATGCTGCACATGTGCTCCCAACATCAATTGCAAAAAACTTCTACTACCTGCTGGTCGGAAAGAACAATCGTCCGACAAAGATCATGTTTTTCAAGACAGCAGTTTCACATGCCACAAAACTTTCAGATATGCAATTCAAGTTCACCAAAGATTCAACGGGTAGCCTGGATGCCAGTTGTTCTACCACTGCGCTCCATGCATCCCCCTGGTCCGGGCCAAGAGAGGATTATGAATGTGTTTGACCGCCGAGCTAAGCGGAGGCAGAAGGACAGGGCGGCATTAGCCAAGGATGCCCATGTGTATGACTACCTGAAAGATGAGGTCAGAATGCAGGCGTTTGGGTCGGACACTGGTTGCATTTGTTTGTGTTCTACATGTATCTTTGCAATCCCAAGTAAATGGTAAAGAGACATTTTGTGGCCTTTGGTGCACAGGGCGGTCGCTAGCGAATACCCAAGAATGTTGTAATCTGTGCATCTAATTTAAAATATCTAGACTAATTTGGTGACCGCCATTTTCTGAGGGGGCACCAGTCTCCATGAGTCACGCTCAGGTAGTGCGCACACAGTCTGGGCTCCTTCGACTAATATGGCTAACAAAATGCGCCTGTGGCTCGTCTTTGAGAATGAATGCGGAAGTGGTTCCACTTTCACCTCAAAATGGCTTCTAATCTAATAGTAATGTTCTTTTAACTTTTTTAGAAGACTGCACTTGACATTTGCACAGTAGCGTGAGAGTCTTCACAGAATAAATTGGGGATGTGCATTGGGCACAATTACCTTGCAATATCATCTTATGTCTTAAGTGATCATTTATCAAATGTTGACTGAGCAAGTAATGCAGTGAGGAAAAACGTTCCGTTTTACCAGTTTACTGGAATTCGCCGAACAAACACAAAATTAGAAGCCATATTTGCATGAGAGGCCACGCTCACGCGCATGCCGCACCCGTTCTTAAAAACGGGGGCGTGTGCATCTTGGTAACCCTATTGATCGAAGGAGCGTTATTCACTGTCGCTGAATTAGTGGATTTTAACTCGGCCAATGATGAGTTGATAGAAGAGCTCACCATCATAGCTCGTTGTTTTTATTCTGTCAAATTAAGGCAATTAATTTCATATATGGCGTGTTGAGATGTGTAAAGTCATTAGATTCCTTTTTTTGATATCCCAAAAATGAATTTTGTAAAAATATGATCCTAAAGATTGTTTGCACTGCAGCCATCTTTGAGCTTACCCGGATCGACTCGGGTTAGTCCCATGCTGTTTGATTTAGCTCTGACGTCATTTACGGGGCTCACCCGGGTCAGCCACCACAGACCCTGCTCGTGGAGCAGAGTCAGTGAAAATAAGTCACACGCATGCGTTGTTCATTCCTAGAAACGGACAAATATGGCGGCCGGACAGCGGAAATCTGAAGTGGACCCAAAAATCGAGTATATTTGAAGTCTAAAGGTACTTATTTATTGAGTTCCTTGCGACTTCTGAGGCTACAATTCCAGCCCAACTTTTTAAAGTTTTGCCATTGACTGAAAAACAGTAAATCCCAAACTAAGACCCAGTCCGAAACAGGCATTTTGTCAGTGGCTACGGCCATGACTAAGGAAGTCACTTGAGGATCGTGATGGCCCGTGGTTGAGCGTTCGATTAGCCCGGCTATCGTGGCTAACCTGTCTGCCTTTGCCCGAGTCGATCCAGGTGAGCTACTCCAACGCACCCATAAGAAAACACACCTCCAAGATGGCTGCTGAATTCAATCGATATATTTGCAGAGACATCCACATTTTGTAGAAAAATTAATTTCTCTAAGTATCACTAATTAAT
Source organism: Patiria miniata (assembly GCF_015706575.1). NCBI lineage: Eukaryota > Metazoa > Echinodermata > Asteroidea > Valvatida > Asterinidae > Patiria > Patiria miniata. The sequence continues at coordinate 38,957,259 of NW_024037072.1, forward strand.
CATTGAATTCAAAGGCCATTTTAAGTTGCATTTTGCAGAGTTCTAACCAAGTCCTGGCAGTTCATCACAAGTCAAACTCAAGACATCCAGTTTCAATTAAGTGACAAAATATAACAGTGAACCTTGAGGAAAGCATTCCTTTGTCATTGTTCATCAACTTTTACTTACATGTACCGGTACATGTAGGGCCTAAGGCATGTTCCAAACGACGTGCCACTGCTGTGCCGAACTAAATTGAATTGAGTTCTGCAGTGGCTTGGCTATAGCACGACAGTTGCTCTAAAACGCCAAGCTTAATAGTCATACTAAATGCTAGCGGAGTAGCCTGCCATTGTTAAAATTGTCTGCGCACTTTCTGCGCCATCAAGTATTCGCACCGCGTTTACTGAGCTTGGCATGGCAATGTCATGGTGTTTAAACACTGCCGTTGGGAACGATGAACAAGAATCTGTCGAGCCAAAGTATGGTGCCGTGCTGAACTCAATTTGCAGAACCAAATGGTTGTAAGTGCCATACTATTGCCGTGCCAAATTTAAAAGGGTTACATTTATTGAGTTTGCACGTCAGTAGGGCCAAGTGTTTATAACACGCCTAACTTGTGATTTGACCTGTAAGTGTCCTGACTACATCTCTGGGGTTTTTCTCTTCCTTTGTTGTTACAGGTAGCTTTTCGTGTTGCAGACAGAATAAAAGACATAACTAGGTAAGGGAACAATTTTGTACCGAATCAATAAAGTGATGTGGAAATGTTGTTTCACTGTTACTGACTTCTCATCAAAAATATTGTACTCGTCACCAAAATCAAAATGTTCACATTCAAGTTTTTCATTTTCATGAAAAACAAAGTGCCTTTAATTATTGTGGGCATGTGTAACCCTCTGGAAAAAGCTTTTGGTTTGGCTTGTTGGTAAAAACATACGGCCTGAAGTAGACTGGTTCCTGGTCCCAACATTATTGAATCTACAAGGGAGGGGGGGGGGTGGGAACCAATCTGCCACACGAGAATTGAATTCTTGTCTGGCGCAAATTAGGCTGACCCCTCTGGCAACACCACCAATAACTTTTGAAATGTGTTTGTCTTCCAGGAAATTTGATGTTGCCCTAGACCTAGGATGTGGAAGGGGCCATATAGAAAAACGTATTAGTAAGGTACATGTAAATGCATGCATACCGGTATCCATATGTTTCTGTATTGAAATTGAACTAATTGGTTTTGGACAGTTTTAATGTTTTTGGCATTTCATGATTTTTTTATAGCCGAATACAAATAAATTCAATATTTGGTTTTTGCCCTTCATCAATATTTTGTTAAGCACTTGTATATATACTCATAGTGCTGTCCGAAAGTTTGTTAATTAGGAAAATTTTACAGGCGTACATGTATTTGGGTGGGACTCGGACCTATTACACCCTGCTTACTTATTAATGCAGACGTATGCCAACTAAACTACTGCGCTTGCCGGCGTTCAGCTGCCTACATGTAGATCCAATCTGATATACACAAAGTAGAGTTGCAGCCACAATTCAAGTGCAGGAATGGAAGAACCACTAACATAAATCGATTTTTAATTAACTGTGATCTCTGAACCTCCAAAATTGACCCCTACGTAATGGGCTTCGTGCGCCAACAAGAGAGGGCGTTTTTTTTACCCCTTTTGAGAGCCCAGTTGACAGGACACACTGCGTGTGTGTACTGGTTCAGACGCGTATAGCGTAAGTACTCCAACTTATTTTATTCTAAATATGCACAAAGCACAGGTAGTCTTTGCGTGAGCGTCAGGCGTCATCAGCAATGCGTTTGAATCTCTTCCGACAGTCTCCTAAAACTCTCCCTTTCTTGCCGATGAGGGGGTAGTTGTGCACGGAGCCCATAAGTCAGTCTGACAATTGTTACGCTGGCTCATATCAGACTTTAAATGCATGAAATGGCTGTCCGTAAGAATCGGCAATTTTGAGTCTGTGTTCAGACTAGTGCGGGGTAGACATGCATAACCTCATTTATTAATTTATTTAAATCTTAAAAAGAAATTCTTGATTCTTTTTTTTTTTTTACAGAAAGTTGTCAAGAAGCTTTTCATGACAGACCTTTCAAGGAATATGCTGGTAAGATTATCACTGATCTCTTTGCGCGTTAGTTTTGTTTTGTAACTATAGACATCTTGATAAACTTAAAGGTAATTTTTGCTTTTGCTGTAATTTTCAGAAATGGATGGATTTGGAGGTTTTTAGTATTTTATAGCATTGTTACACTGACCTGTTTGAAGTACATGTACATGTAATTGTGTTCGTAGTTATATGCTGGAACAACCAAGAAAAAAATGCTGTTCTTGTAGTCTGGTTTCCTAGCTGACCCTACTTCAGACGAAATTAGGCAATTTATAGATGTCTGGGAATTGTCAGATCAGGGAACCAGACTAGCCGGCTTGCAGCACCCGTTCACAGATGTGTAACCGATTGCAAACAAAATGTGGACTTACTACATTTGGTAAATTGTGGGCATTATTTCAAACAATGACGGTCGGCTGACCATCGTTGGAAATTGATACAAAAAATTACACTTTTCTTGAAAATGACAGCACACCAGGTGCCATGATTTCACAGGATGCTTGGGACTGTTATTCACTTACAGTCCAGTAAGGTATTTCATAATAATCTGGTAGTTTTATTTTTTGATGTTTGTAAATGTTTGTTATCTTTAGAACACAGTGCAGTTTTTCTAATGAGATTGATAACGAGCACACAGAATCACATGGCATGCTCGTAGGAATTCTTTAATTTGAAAAAAAAAGGCTGTTGCAAAGCTGTTTTTAAGGATTTTTCCAGAAAATCGGTTCAGGTTTTTAATGAAAAGTACAGTGTGATTCATACAGCACTGTGTTAGGATTGATCCTGTTGTCTATTGAATTGTTATGGCGCCCTCTCTTGTTGGAAAGAACTATTGGCTACATGTGCGGTTGTGAAATTCCACTAATGATATGCTTTACATGTATGACTTCAATTCTTTATAGCTTAGAATCCAGAGGTTTTTTTGAATGCTGATTGAAAGACTGATCTACTTTTTTTATTGGGGAGTTACATGTAGGTTGGTGTAGCGGTACTTTCCTCGCCTTTCACTACTGTGACCCGGGTTCGAATCCCACCTTGGCCAACATGTGGATTGGGTTTACAAGCCCTACCTGATTCTGTGGGTTTTCCTCAGAATACTCCTCTGGGCTTTTCCTCCCACCTCTAAAACTGTAATTTCTTCACATTCTCTTCTCTTTACTGGGACCCATGGGAGATCAGTGGATTCCACTGAATGGGCTACCCAGTTAAAATAAGAAATAAATAAATTAATAAATTGTTGCGTAGAATTCAGCTTTTTATTTTGTAAATCCTCTTTTGGAGGCAGAGTTGTAACAAGTCACTGATTTTTGTGACTTGAGTCATTTTAAAGAGTGACTCGAGTCGAGTCGAGTCATTAGGTCAAGAAGGTGGAGTCGAGTCACAGTGTGTAGTCGAGTCGAGTTGAGTCGAGCCAAGTATTTAGCTCGAGTCAATTCGAGTCACAAATATTTTAACAATACAATAAATAAACACAAGAGAGAAAGTTATTTTTTTGGCTTTAATAATTTTACATTCTGGCTTGTACTACATGTGGTGACACCACCTTTGACTCTTAAGGAAAATAAAAAAGGGGTGCCGTACATGTAAATCAGTGCAAATATTTTTCAACAAGTTTTGCTTTAAATATTCTTGGGACTCGAGTCTTATCAGCCTTCCTCAAGTCGAGTCGAGTCATTCTGATGAGGGACTCGAGTCGAGTTATTTGCTCGCAGTGACTCGAGTCGAGTCATTTGTTCTTAGGGACTCGAGTCACCAAAAATTGAGACTCGAGTCGGACTCGAGTCATTGACTCGAGTCATTACATCTCTGTTTGAAAGTTTTGCTGAAGTGTAATTTTTGGTAAACACGTCAAATACATCATACATTGTAAAACATATACATAGAGACTGGCATTCGTTGTTAAACAGGCTTATAAAATACAAATACACATCAGGCCCAGTTGCTAGTAAGAAATGTGGTAAGCATGGTAAGCAACAGATCCATACACAGGCCCAGTTGCTAGTAAGAAATGTGGTAAGCATGGTAAGCAACGGATCCAATACACTCTACCGGCAGGTGATTATGTACATGTACATGTGCATGTCCACAAACTGCAAGATTCTGAAACTGAAACATGTATCATGTCACTAGACACTCATCATGTAAAACAGTGAATGAACAGCAATAATATTTAAAGAATTACATGTATAGCTTCATGTAGTGAGTTGCGCCTCAAGCATGCCAAGTAGGAGCTAATGACGCTAGGAGATGAGGCCTGACTGGGGTTCTCCAGCTGGAGTTACAATTATTATACTTTCATCACAAGACAAAGACCAGTTGACGCAGTTTAAGTGGCCCTAAAGCTCAGGCTCCCCCTTGTCCTATTGGCAACTCAGAAAAACGATTTTTCACGAGGCAATCTTGTCATCGAATGAGTTGAGACAGAGCAGTTTTCTGAGAGCACGCACTGTATGCCAGTTTACATGCACAGTGAGCATACGCTCGAAAAAATTGACAATTATACTTCCTCGATTATGAATTTAATGTTGGCCTACTAAAATGGCACAATAAATACTTGACCAAAGGTTTTAATTAATACTTTGTGGATTTCAAAATATAAGCCTTCTCATACATTTACAAAATTACGTAATTACTAAATTATTAATGAGCCTCATAACTCAAATCTAAGCTTGAATTACTACGCTTCAACTTGTTTACGGTCTCTGTAAATAGTGCCCTCTTTTGACCAAAAAGTAATTTGCTTACGTACATGTATCAATGTATTTCACTTCCAAACCTGCCCTGTCACATTGCTAACACAATTTTTTTAACGGGCAGTACTCAGAAAATTACTATCCATTTGCATCTCAATTAGGCTTTGGCAATTCCTTGAAAAGTGATGTAAAGATACATCGTTGAAACCATTGGCGGTCGTTAATGGCTTCCCCCAACTTAGTCTTGGAATCCAGCCAAGCAACAGATAGCTAGAGTCTCCACATATCTTTTATCGCCTTCCTCCAGGGAAGGACTAGTCTGCCGTCATTGCCAAATTCAATTAGGGAAATCTCCATGGCAGCAAAAGCGGGGATAATGCCTTCCGAATCGGCCTCAAAATCTGTCATTGTTACTGATCTTCCCTTCAGAGTAACGTTCACTTACAAGCAAAGCTTCCTTCTCTTTCCCCCGAAGCAGTTGCTTCAGCTGGGTGTGTGCTGGTAATTTGTCTATAATTCTATCTTGCACTTAAAGGTACAAAAAAGAGGCAAAAATTTACCGAGGCGAGGGTCCATCATCCTTAGGGACATCAGATGCGATTCGACAGGAAGAGGAGAGAAAGATTGTGAGCCAGTTTTTGTCGGTCAGCCAGGCACATAGAAAAAAAACGGGGGCACTGTGGCTAATTGTTGAAATCGGGGAAAAGGCTTCCAGATTCCAAAGCTTGCCGGAAATCACTGGATAATTGGAGTGGGTATTCAGTCCTGGCCTTGCCTGCAAAGATTTAATCAATTTTGACTATGACTAACACATTTCTTTGTGGCTGTATCCTTTGTCTGTCTTTAGGAGAGAAAATAAATGGAAAGTGAAATCTAATCTGAATCAAGGATTCCTGTTGTTGCTCAATTTAAACTTAGTGCATCGTTCTTCTGAAAATATTGCTGTACGCGCAGCGAAGACAAGCCGATTTCTAACGCCATGCCCTTTGGTACATTTCACTGCCCAAGTTACCATGGCAGCGTCTGGCTATATGAACAGCTGTTTCCGTGATATTGCCCGCCGGATATTTCGGCTGGGATTTGATTATTGGCTGAATACCCCCCGGAATAAAAAGTCCAGTCGGTTTTGTACGAATCGCTATTTGTTTTTCTTTTGTGAATCGGGCAAAAAAGGTGATTGCTGTATTTCTCCTTGGTGGCCGTGCATCTATTTTAAGCCCAGCCTCTTTAACCCCCTCAATCTCATTTGTATTTGAGGCGATGTGCCAGAGTATGTAGGTTAGGAGACGTGCAAGTTGTGCATTTTGATCAAGACTTCAGTATAAACACTGCAGGTTCACTCGACGCACTCGGACCCTAATACATGCGTTGCAGTGGGATGATTCCAAGCACTCAGCTAGTCCATGCACATATCTAACATCACCACCACGGATTCACTCCGGTTAAGACTAAATTCAAGCCCTTCTTTCTTTTCCTTCTTTTGAAAGAAGCTTTCCTCGTTTTTTAGGGGGAGCCATATTGCATCAACAACGGGGTGAGAGATCTTGACATGTGGAACACCGCTCTGGCTGAGTGGTGCTCCACATGCACTGAATTCCATATTGAAGTAGGGGCGGCATTCAATGAGAGGACAAATTGACTTGTACCTGCCTGGTTGTTTGAGACATGCCGATGCCAATAGTACACGTACATTAAGCCAACTACGATCATGTGAACACATAAAGGATTTCTGGATGACTACATTCCCTTGGGTTTCTGTCATTCAGAGAAGAGCTTTAAAGGGTCCGTGCGATGAAGTTTTCTTATTTTTTAGGAACACATTTTGTGCAACTTTCTACTCCTCTTCAACATGTTAAATGTATGAAAACAAAAAGTTACATTTCATGGACCCTTTAACATTGCAGTGCCTTGTAGAAAGGCATTTTCTACTACCCTTGTTGGCATTTTAAGTCCAACTTCAGTGGGTTTTCTTTGTTTCTACACCTCATAAATATTCATGATCAAATTGGAACATGTCATTGGCCGATTCCGCCGCGTGTCTGAGAAGTAAAAATAATACGCGCCCAGATGACGTCATCCCGGTGAGTATCCAGCTCGCTGCTGTGCGTTTTTTTTTCTCAGGTACCGGTAGCACCAAAAACTCCCTCTGGAACCCGCCTCTTACATGTGTAGTCTGTCACCTGTGGCACGTAATCTTTACAAAACCAGGTGGTTGTTGAAGTTCTTGTACATGTAACTACTGCAGTAACTTTAGACACATTAAAGAGTGTTGGCACCAGACTATTTCATGGACTGACGAAGAACTTGAATATCTTGTGCTGAATAAAGATACAAAATCTACGAAGGCCGTTATCGACAAGGCAGTGAGCAGTAATTCCCACTACTTTTTCTCAAACCATGTTGTATTTGTACATGTATGTGCTGTACATGTAGGTATACAATATGAAGGCTGTTATTGCTTTCTTCTGATTGGCTGATTTCTGTCTTTTCTTTTACAAAGTTGTAAGTTTGACAAAGCTAAGATATATTGATGACCAGACCAAAATAAAGCAGGTGACTGTTTTTAACAGTTGAGTGCTCCCTGCCTTCATACATGTCATAAAGTAGGATTGACCGGCTATGATTGTTATGAAACCTGATAAAGCTATGTACATACATTTACATATGTACATGTACGTATGCTTTGACTGTAAGAGATTGATAAGACAGCTGTGCCTACTAGTCACCTGCTTTTGTCCGTTGATGGAATTTGACTGTCACAGTGCCTACAAGAAATATGATCGGACTGTTGGTGACTAGCATGTGTAAAAGGCATGGCAGGGGAAGAGGATTGACTTTCTGACTGTCTGTGACTGCTCAAACAAAAGGAGGGTTAATACCCGATAGATGTTTAATAGCTTCAGGGATTTACTAGTATATGAGCCCATTAACAAATTGATTATCAAACCTTCACGTAACGTATGCAAATAATGTAAAAAAAACCGTGTTTTTCATTTTTAAGTTGTTTAAAAATAGATCATTTTTAATACTGAACATGTACCGGTACGGTATACACACACATAGAAAATTAATAGTTAATGTGGAGCAGTGCTCACCGGATAAGATTTTTTGGACAGTATTCAGTCAAAGATAAAACCTTTTAAACAACAGATGGGGAAAGAGGTGGAAGAGAACAATACAAAAACAAAACCATCAGAGCCTTTTACAGGTAAATATTTACACGTGTAAAGTTGCCGGTCAGTTTTGTGACTTAAACATAATTTGCCAACATACAAATATTTGTTTTGACAATGAACTTGTAAAGAGCTTGTAAATGTGCTGGTCATTATAATGTGATAAAACTAAGCTATTCAACATTTAGCATGGTAGCAATTTCGTGTGCAGTACATTGTCTATTTTGTGGACAAAATTATGAAACTGTGTTTGTGTTTGAAAGTCCATACTTGAAAAAAACAAGAGCAACATGAATGATTCTTTGACTAAAAGAAGCTTATTAATGGGGCTTTCATATCCTAGATCTGGAAAGCCCTACATGCAGAACTTATTTACAAACCTGCAACCTAGGGGGCACCATTTGGGTTAACTTTTTTTTTTGCTCACCCTGTACTGCGGGTACGTGCTTGAGTTGAAATTTGACAAGATAAGCAGTTTTGAATTCTATACTTTCTTAGAAGAAATGGTCCATTTGTCATTCATTGTTTGTTCTGTAGCATATGGGTACAAATTGTTCGTACATGTACATCAGAGTAGGATATTACAGTTTTTGAAGCTTCACAGGGACAGACAAATCTCCCAAGAGGTGTGACATGATGTCTCGCATCCTGTGAATACCAATTTGGGGATTTGTTCATTGCGCTTCGTTAGTTGATGGGATGGGGAATTCACACGCTGGGTCCGCTGTTTGCGCCCTCGCATCAGCACATCGCCTACAATTTTTACGACCAGACTCACAAGCACAAGACGATCGGTCTCTGTGTGTGAGAGGTTAACTGATGTGAGCATGATCGAGTTGCAACTCTCCAGCAATTGCACGGACAATGACCCTCTGGTCTTCTGGTCTTGGTTTGCTGCAATAGCTGTTTCGCTCATACCAGTCCCATGACATTCCGAGCTTAATTAATCTTCTTGAGGATTCTTTGGGAATTCCTACATCCATTGTGTGCTTCGCAGCGCATGTAGCTCTACCGTACAATGCAGTTTTGGCACAACAAAAATTTTAACTTTAAGAGGTTGTGGAATGCTTGAAGACATTTCCGTCATTTTTTGGGTATATGTAGCCTAAGGTGTGATGAAATAAAAACGACTATTGTTTCTGTCATGAAATGAGTACAAAGGTTACTTTTGAGAGTTATTTTTCAGGTCCTGTTTCGACCCGAACGTGCCATTTGTGTAAAAGTCGTTGTTGCGGGCAGCAAACAAAACACACTAAATCGTGACGTAATAAACAGGACTCGTTTATGCTACTCTGCATCAGGAGTCCTGTTTATTACGTCACGATTTACTGTGTTTTGTTTGCTGCCCGCAACGACGACTTTTACACAAATTGCACATTCGGGTCGAAACAGACATGACAGGACTTGAAAAACAGCTCTCAAAAGTACCTTTTGTACTCATTTTATGACAGAAACAATAGTCATTTTTATTTCATCACACCTTAGGCTACATATATACCCGAAAAATGACGGAAATGTCTTCGAGCATTCCACAACCTCTTAATCAAGGCAAAAACAAAAGTTTGACTTCTTGCATCATGTACTTTGTGTGCATTTAAACTGTGTGCTTGCAAATTAAGCAAAGCATAAATATGTAAACTGTTGTACATGTATATTTGATTAACATTTGTACTTGCACTAGATGCATATATATGCACTTTTATGAAAAAAAAATGGAGATTTACATAGAAAATTTTAACTTTGAAATTCTATATGTTTTGGATTTCCACGTTGACAGTATTCCCTTGTTTGTACAGTTCTTTAAACATTTTAAAAACAATTATTTATGGCCACTTTCTGTACATGTATGTGTACATGTATGTGCACCTGTAGCCAACACAAGGTCTTTTTTCTTCAGCAGTCAACCATTTGTGAGGAATACTGCCCACAGCAAGATTGTGTCACATACACATGACAAAACGCACATCATTTTTTCCTACTCCACCGCATCTTTTGATTAAACCCTTTGGCAGAAAAATGTTCAGTGCCTGTTTCACTGTGTCTGTCCCAATGCATTACATCCATCATGGCAGAACTATGTTCTGCACGGTATACAGGGTGAGTAAAAAAAACCAAAACCCAAATGTCGGGACCATTGTTTTAGTGAAGTGCTGCATGTAGCACTTTCAAAATCTAGGATATGAAAGCCCAATTCATAAGCTTTCTTTTAGTATAAGAATCATTCACATCACTCATGTACTTTTTAAGTTACGGAGTCTTAACTGCTTAAACTCAACCACCGTTTTAAAGTTCTGTCCACAGATCACTAAAAAGGTGTGCTTTCTTTCAGCAAAACCAAGCAATTCACACACATCCGCGAGTGATTTGTTTTCATTTTGCTGAAAGAACACTCAACTTTTTTGTGATCCGTGGACAGAACCTTAAAACGGCGGTTGAGTTAAAAATTTCGTAACTTGGAATACATGAGTGATTTGAATGATTCTTGTACTTAAAGAAAGCTTATGAATTGGACTTTCATATCCTAGATTTTGAAAGTGCTAAATGGAGAAGTTCACTGAAACAATGGTCCCGACATTTGGGTTTCGTTTTTTTTACTCGCCCTGTACATGTACTAGTTTATAATGAGAACTGTTCAAATAACATTCAGGCTTGCATCTCAAAGGACAATTTGTCAAACTGCCAACGAAATTAATCTTGTTTGATAAAAGGTTGTTTTTTTTGTTTTTGGTTTTTTTTGTACGGTGTGGCTTTCTATCAGGAGTCAGCCACTGTAGCCGACGGCATTGAATGCATCAAGATCCACGCAGACGAAGAGTTTCTGCCTTTCCGTGACGACTCCTTGGATCTTGTCGTTAGCAGTCTGAGGTGAGATGACTTTGTCTTGGCCTCCTCTCAGGGACCTCGCTTTACTAGATCCCCCTCATAATAACAACCCTCTAATGAGTACTGTGTTCAAGGATATGACCTTCTTTTGTTTGACATGATTATTAGCCTGAGGGTTATTAATGCTTGGAATCATTTGAGGGGATCATGTATCCCAATCAGACATTCTTTCCTGAGCATGACAGATACATGGGAATTCCTATTTTAATCTCTCAATCAGGAGCAATGTCACTGACATGTCAAAAGTGTATCCCAAGGCAAGAACGTTATCCAGAAATACACATACACACATGTTCAGGGTGTATCATAAAAAAAGGAAACCCAGATGTAAATTTGTAAATTTTAAAAAAAATGTAATAAATATTTTCAAATAAGTTAAAGATCATGTTAGACACCAATGTGTCCTCTTTCCAATGAGTCATCGATTGTGTGTCTGTGACCACGGATGACTTTCATTGTTATTCTTTCAATGGTCAAAACCTGTCTTGAGCCAAGCTTTACCTGGCTAAGATTGCTGGCTGGTTTGTTATGCAAAGGTTCAAATGGAATAAGTTTAAAATGGACATGCAGAGCTTTGTATGGAAAGAGGTGGTGACTAGGTTGAAGGCATTGGGCCATGAGGGGTTAACTTCATCAGTGAGAGTGGTTAAATCACTGTTTCAAAATTGAATATATTGTTTCACAGAAAAGGATGTCTTCTTTCTTTAAATTTAGCTGTTCCACATGCCCAGAATACCAGTTAACCTTTTGGACAAACTTGGCCCAGTGCTTCACAAAAAAAGTAACCAAAAAAATTTGCCAGGATTCAAAATGCTGGATTTCAAAAATTAATTCACATTAACAAAACAAGGAAAGAGACATCATATACATGTAGACACTGTGCTTTCACCGAAATGTTAAAAACATAAAAGTTGTGGTTTTAATTAAAAGCTTTCAATGAACATTTTATTCACACCATCAGTCATGTCAGTACTTGCCTGTTTTTTGTTCATCTTCATATATCATACTAGACTGATTGAGCCCCATTTGTAGCGTGATGTTCAGAGATATTCCCAAGATTAGTGCGATTAAGGTGACACTTCTTGTCACGCATCCCTCATATATGCTGGGATGAAAGCTACACGTGCCGGCAATTCCCCAGGAATACCAGATGAATTGTGGCATGCAGTGGTTGATTAAAAAATATAACACGATCCACAACCTGCACAGCTACATGTACCGGTACATGTACATTTTGTAAATTAGGACAGGTTTTTTGTGTCAAATATGATCAGTGTAGGTTGTGCAGCTGCAAATGGCCAATTCTTTGGGGAGATACATGTATATAAATCCACTCAGTATAACATATTGTTGTGATAATGTGAAATATATTGTATACCATTATCTCACAGTTATAATTATAGAGTCTATTTCATAGAATTTGTTGCAATTACAAGTCGGCATCAGTTGGATATCAAAGAGTTTTTCCTTTATTGACATGGTTATCCAGTATGCCTATATAACCCCCTTGAGTGACTCCATGTAAAGCATAATCAGTTTACTAGTGCAGTACATACGGTACTCCAACAGGTAATACCCTCACCTCAGACATTTACAATTGTCAAACATGAAATAGGAAAACCGAGCAACCCTTATAAGGTGCTGCATAATGGGTCTCATATTTCTCATATACTTTATTTACCTTTCTTTAATAATAGACATAATAACCAGCGCCTTGAGTACCTAATTGTTGGTAGATACGTGCGCTATATAAGACTCCGTTATTATTTATTATTATTATTATTAAAGAATCAAACGAACATATGGTATGCAGTTGGATTTTGAAAGGTTGGGGTGGTTAGGGTTCAATGTGAGAGTCATTTTTCGTAATCGTTTCGAGAGTTCCCCCAATTAACACTTAAACCCAAATCCATCAAACTTGCCAAAATAGTGGATTTTTTCAACATTTTATCAAAACTGTGTACACTTACATGTACTACCTGGCCTTATCAGCTAAATGTAGTTTTTGAAACACTGTTGGATTTCAGTTGCACTGTCTTTCACTTTTAACTACGTGCACACATATCGGTACATCCCAGAGAAAAGGTCTCATGACTGAGAATTACTCCCCTTTCCGTTCCATTCACGTCTTGAGTGGCACTAATAGTATACCCTCACCTCAGACATTTACAATTGTCAAACATGAATTAGGAAAACCAAGCAAAAGGAAATCTGATGCTGCTACCCCCTTGTCAGATCTTTTTTTTCTTCAATGCTTGCATGTGTTAAGTAGTCTCTGCCTCCAGCTACAAGTTGTCAGTCGTGCCATATACACGGAGTCTTTGTCCATCACCCAGCGTGTCAACTGCCAGATTACGTTTCTTACGAGTTTCGCTCTGAAGAAACACACTTTTGGTTATACCTGTACATTGGGCAATTTAGGAATAAGCCAATTGTGATAACATTAATCATCCAAGTGGCTGGACACTGTTTTTTGTTGACTTAGTGTAGTTTTCCTGTGATAAAGTTGCGTGAGGGGAATTTTGAAATTGATATTTTTTATTTTTTGGACATCTTATCACAACATTGTTTGTACAGAAAAAAAGAGGATGTACCAGTACGTTGCAGCATACGTGTTAGCTTTACAACTGTGGCGTAACACCTCATTGGGACAACATTTCTAATTAAGCCTATAGCTTAACTTCTGGCTATGTAAAAGTTGTTAGCTTGCTGGATACGCAGTCACAGATATATCTAAAAAGTTTAAAGAAGGTGAATTTAATTATATACGGGGACAATTGGACATGTTCTCTTATGATCATAGGTCTCCACTGAAGTGATATCAAAATGTTTCATACTTTATTCTTTATATCATCCAAATAGGCCTACAGTTTATTCTAACAAGGAGGATTATTAGATGAGTTTCCCTTCTTCGTTTTCCAGAAAATGTCTCTTTTTCTTTTTTGTATGAGAGCATGACTTGTTAGACGTTTGGCAATTAACTTTGGTTCAGTATACGGTAACATTGCATAGGCTTACCAAGTAAAATGGATACATTACCGCTGGGTGAGTAACTTGATTTCTCGAGCTCTACTCGCTGTTCTACTCGTGGTTTGTCATCTACCTGAATACTCGTCCTGGTGTAAGTAAAAGCAGTACTTGCGAGTAGCAATTTAGGGTTTAGGGTTCACGGCTTAATACGGCCCCTACCGGTACCAACAGGGAATCACTCCCGCCACCTACATGTCCCAGTATCTCTCCTTAGGATTCCATTTATCCAATTTTTTTTTAAAATATTCAAGTAAATGACTCAAAACTTCGCACAGTAAGGATATATATCTCAGTGCTGAAGAGTGTCACACTACATGTATATGCTTGTAGTTACATGTACTTCCCATTGTATCATTTTTCTACTTTTATGGGAATTTGGAACTACCGTACTCGCGAGTAATTGACTACTCGCGAGTAATTTCTTTGTGAATACCGGTATACTCGAGTAGAAAAATCCACTACTCGCGCAGGCCTAATGTGCATCTTTGAACCTTTGGTCGGTTTCTTTACACATTTCTATTTCACGCTGTACATAAATGTGGAAATGTTCACGGTAACTATTTTTTAAAGGGGCCATTGTCTCTTTCGTATAATTTGAGAAATGGACAACACTTGCAGCACATGCAACACAACAACCCTAACCTTAGTATTCTCACACTAGAGATGGCAACATTGAAAGCAGCAAACTGCATGTAGGCAATTGTGGAAAAAAAATACACAGTGCTGTGGCCATGCAGTCTCTAAAGAAATCACGCAGAAACCAATGCTCGAACCCGGCTGAATGTAAATCCAAACCCAAACGGCCCTGATTATCGGAGAACGCCACCGGGGGGAGACGGAAATTGCTTGACTTTTTGACTTCCCTCACTTTGTCCCTGTGGTAAGCCGATCCGTTCCCATATAGAATCATTTTCCAGCTATACCCCAATTGGGTCAAGCAGTGTATTAACCTAGTATATACACGCTTCTTGTTGCGACGAGCGTATACAGTAGCGTCTAATAGCACCTGAAGACCGCAGGAATCAATTCGGACCAACAAATCGTAATCGTGCCAGGTTCTTAAGAGGGTTTCGTTTTTCGCTCTTTGAAACGGGGCATCCGTCGGCATCAGTCGGGGGAAACAGGTCGGGCTATTAATACTCAAAATATTAACTTTCAGACTGATTGTTGGATTGAAAAGTATCGCCCCATGTGTGTCCTGACCAAAGGTGTCGACTTTCATCCGGTAATTTCCTGCTAAGAGCACCGGGTTTACTGGAGAGCAGACGGAGATTGTTGGGTTCATCCTCTGTATTCATGACGGATGAGCTAGTGATGGATGCTTGTCAGTTGTACAGGATGGTTTCCATACCTGCAGGATATTTCATGGAAACTCAATATAAACACACATTGATTAATGGTGAAACAAGGGAACAAACCTCAAAACAGGAACGCACCTGGATGCAGATTTCCCCAAGAGGATCCTTTCAAGTGAAATCCATCCTCCTCTCTTTCATTTCCTCTTTTTTTTTGGGGGGGGGGGGAGGGGGGTTTACTTTTTGCACCTGAAGGGTAACCTTTCAATTTTTTTCCAACTTACATGTAGTCCTTGATGGTATTACTGTATGCTCGTCTTGCATATGAATTTTTTCCTTGTGGGAATGGCATGACATTAATTCTTTGCATGCAGAAAAACAATACAAGGCGACTCCAAATGGTGACCACTGAAGTGGCAAGCTGATAAACTTTTAAAGCATTTCAACATTAAAGCTGCAATGCAATACATTGTACATTCATTTCATTGTAAAATTGGGAGAAACAATTGTTGCATAAATTTGTCGGTGACTCTGAAGACATTAGTTATAGGAAATGAATAATTTTTTTTTGAAAATTAGACAAGTCCCCCCCCCCACTTTTGAAAGTGGGGCGATATCATATCGTTTGCCCCCCTCCCGCTTTTTTCGTCCCCGAAAAAAATTGTAGCGTACTATAATGCTTCTATAGCTCAGAATAGCCGATTCATTGACTCCAAACTCGAAAAATGATGTTTAAAAGATGACCTTTTGCTAAAAATAAATTGGTTTTAGTGGTCAGAAATTGCCTGAGATTGCACCACAGAGCATCTAGAATCCAACCCTTAAGGCTTGCCCCGAACCCCACACCGTTAGGGCTTCGTGCTTCGCACTCGAATTAGTGCTCATAATGAATCAAGGTATGTCCCCCACTTTTGAGAAGCGATTGATGCCCTTAGTGAAGTGAAATGTTTTTAAAGAGAAACCTAACTGTAGGCCTACAGTTACAGCTTTAGTACATGTAACACTGCAAGCACGTTTGTTTTTCGAGGATTTTCCTTTGTTTGTACTTAAACTTAGTTTGTACTTCAACTTTTTCGCAACAGCTCTTATTGGTTTTGTACATGTTTTTCAACCGAGGAGTCTTCGATTCGGTTTCTGACCTCGCGATTCACCAATGATGTTACACGTGTGTGTCCTCAATTTACACCATAAACAAACGCTGTACCGGTACATACATCAGGGCCCAATTTCATGGAATCCGTAACGCCGAATTTTGTGCTAACGGCCCACAATTTTGTGCTAACCGAGCTAGCACAAAAATTCTGCGCTAACCTTGTACATTGTTGTAAGCACAGAATCCTTAGTTACGGGAAGTATGCATGCGCACAAGCCAAAATTCCTTGCTAACCCGTGAAATACGCTAACCGTTAGCGCGGAATTTTCCGCTATAGTTAGCGGCGATTTCTCGCTAACCGTTACGGGTTCCATGAAATTGGGCCCTGGTGTACATGTATACACCTGCCAATACTGATTCAATTCATGAATTTTGTAAAACGTTATAGCAACATGTGGAGGTACATGTACCGGGTATACCGGTACGTATTATGGCGCCCTGTGGACACTCTCAGACGAGCTTGAATCAAGATCCACATAACAACATGTCCACTCGAGCGTTCAATGTGCATTTTTTTGCCAACATTATCTAGGCAAGAGAAGCCATTAGGCAATCGCACTTCAGCCCAGACATGAAGTAAATAACCACTCCACCAAAATTAGGCCATTGAAAGTGACAAGCCTGCTTGAAATACCTACTTTGGCAATATAGGGAGGTGTTTTTGTGTTAATTTGATGAGGTGCAGATTGGGTGTCATGTGTATTGCAGTAACAGCCAATCGATTCACGCATGCAGACATTTTGAACTGACAAGCTTGATTACTTTTAGGTAATTGATGTTTGCAATCACGTCATGCGAGGTTTAATGTGAAAAACATGGAGGGGCTTGGGAGGACCTTTTTTTTCTCTTCTGTCTCTCACTCACTTCAATAAACTACATACACAAGTACATGCACTGCAGAAAATGGCAAGACTTGACGGAAATTTCGTTTGGAGCAGAGCTCAACTAAAACATTACATTCTGGTACGTAATATGTTTCTTGTGAAATACATGTATATAACGTTTTCCAATGGATAATACATTTTCTAATTACATGTACATGTACGACTGAAACTAAAAACTCTATGATATTATTAAGGGAATAAATGTGTGCTCGAGAGGTTTTTATCACTCTGTTTAATACCGCTTAGAGTCTGGGTGCTGATAATTACCCGAGCCGGAGGCGAGGGTAATTATCAGCACCCAGACTCTAAGCGGTATTAAACAGAGTGATAAATACCGACCGAGCACATATTTATTCCCATTCATAAATACCTTATCCGTAAAAAAATATCAAATAATTCGTTCAAAAAATCCCGATTTTGTTCAACAAGTTCACTTCATGCTTTTTGAAACATCCCTCTAGCAAAATAATGGAGTGTTCAGCTGGCGAGTAAGATGTAAACAACCCTTTTATGGAGATTGACGCACGCGTAGCATGTTCTGCGCGATGTCACGCAAAACGCACCTGGGGCATTGCGTTTTGAATTTAGAACAATAAAATTCTGACTCGCATGTAGTGTTGCGCATGCCTACATGAGGATTGTGAACGTTCAACCAATGAAACGGTAAGAGACACTGGATTTTTAGGAGTCCACATTTTATTGTGACACTGGAAAAGTGTTTAAGACGAGCTAGCCATGTCTTTATCATCCGTTTAAGACCGGCCACGTGACGGGCTCTCGACCAATAGGAATAGCTAAACTGTCTGAGGTATTTATGAATGATTGTTATATATCATGTGCTTGGATACTGTTATTTCATTGGTCTAGGGCGGCCACGTGCCCAGACAATAAAAATGCATGTCACAAACAGGGTGAAATCGCACTGGGCGTGTTGCATGCGCGTGTGGATCTTTCAATGGCTTTGCGCAATGAGAAGTACAACGTCAAACGCTCAATCTCATGTCCAGCAGGACATCAAAACCTTCAGTTATCAAAGGTTACATCGCAGTGATTTAATTTATTTCTCACACAGTTAGCATGGTTAGTTACAACCATTTATATTTTTGAGTTATTGTCACGATATAACAAAAAAATTTTTGACTGCTGTGATGTGGGATATGCCGTTTTTAACCCCCTCAGGGCGTATACATGTAGCATTCATCTCGGGTGATATGCACGCCCGACGGTGTTAAAAATGTCATCCCACATCACAGCAGTGAACTGGTGAACAGTTGTTGATTCTTCAGTGAATAACCACAATGTAATACAATGTACTACAGGTGCTAATGAGTTAAAGTAAAAGAAGTTGGTTATAGATATATTCCGAGTACCGTATGTGTGAATTCCTGAATTGCATATATTGACTATAATTACAATGTATGACTATTATGGGACCCATAATCATGGAGGAAGGAATTTCTTCCTCCATGCCATAACCTGAAGGACAGATCCAGAAAGATTACTGCCGAGGTGGGGGCGGAAGGGCTCTCTCAAGTGAAAAAATGGCCATATTTGAGAAAATTTTGGTCAATGACCGAGGAGAGGGGGGTGGGGGAGGGGGCGTGGCCACCCCTCCGCATCCCCCGTGATCCACCACTGTAAATTTCTGGTACTGTGCTGCAATCTTTAGTGACCACTTTGATACTTGCAATGTACATGTATACATACATGTAACCCCTCCTACTGTTTAAACAGTCACAGACAGTCCAAAATTCCATCCACTTCCCCTGCCATGCCTTTTGCACAGACTAGTCACAATTAAAACAGTCAGATCAGTAGGAAACTGTACAACACAGCTGTGTTATCAATCACCGACAGTCAAAGTACAGAGCTGTATCAAGTTACATTTAACTGTCACAGCCAGTCAATCCTGCTTTATGTACAGGTACCGTAGGCTGGGAGCTCTGTTGAAACAAGACAGTTGCTTGATTGATTTTTACATACGTGTACATGAAGGAGGTATTCCTTCCTACATAATGTATAATTGCTATCATTATGTGAGCTATTTGGCTCATGTAAAAGGAGGTATAGTATTTCATGTATCATACATGCTCTTTGTTTTGTAAAGTGCTTTTTAGAATTTAAGATACACATAAAGTACATTACATGGTTGTACACAAACCACATGAAATACTGTACACATGTACTCTCTTGGTTTACATTACCCCCGACTTTGTTGCTGATGTTTTGAAAGGTTTAACATTTCAAAAGTGACAACTATCAGACTTGAGATGCTGACGGGGTTGTAAAGCTGTAAATTTTCTGATACGATAACAAGTTTTCTCAGGCGCTTGTTGTTGAAACTGTACGTGTGGCCATTACGCTATCGAGGATTATCATCCTGAAACTTTCACCTGTTTTTTTTTTTTGTGGTCACGATCCTCTTTGCTTCGACGTACGCCTCACAAAACACTCCCCACATGTCTGTCCGCATCCTTTGAACCATACCCCATCCTCTCCCAATTAACTTTGTTTCCTGTGGCCAGTTCTCCCCACTTACTTTCTCACCGTCTCTGCCTCTCAAGTCCTCCTTATCTCATCCAGATATTATCAGAGTCTTTAATAGAAGGCTAGCCGGTTTATTCGCTTTTCTCTGGCTTGCCCTGCAGGATTAAGCTCTGAAGTCGCTGCGGTTTGGGTTTGGAGGGTATTATCCTATCTCTGCAATCTCGGTGCTCGGGCTTAAGACAGTTATGAAGTAGGGAATTGTTTTGATTGCTCTCGTGGCCTGGTGAGACGGGCTTGTCATCAGTCTGTGCATGGCTGAAAGGGATGCTCCATCACTCCAAACAAACTCCTATATCGCCCGGTATAATCACTCTCTGCTTACAAGAGAGCTCTACAGTGTAGCCCAATCATGCTTTAATCAAGAAACATCAGGATTATATGAAGATGTAAATTCCAAAAAAAAGGGTAGTGCATGTTCCTTTACACGTTCCGGTACCAAGGCAATTTCAACTCGTACAGTAGGGTAGAAGTACATAGTGTACGTGTAGCAAACCACAAAAATTATGACTTTGAGGATTTAATTGGGCAGGAAAAGTTTAAGCATTAAAGTTTTGATTGGAAGAGGGGTGGGCAAGGTCTCAGTTATGGCAGCCCATTGTTGAATTGCCATTTTCTGTACAAAATGAAAAGGTGCTAAAGGATTTGAACAATATGGATTTAAACAAGTAGCAAGTATTGAAAGTAGCTCTTCACGTAGGAACTTACTCTTTAATTTTTATTTCTATGAACTGGATTTGATGACAGATTTGAAAAATGACATCTTCCTCATCAAAAACCCTTTGAGTAAAGATACCGGTACCCTCATCTACATGTACCTGTACGTGTAGCAGTTTTCAAAATGTGTTCCACCGTAGTTGATGATGGTTGTGTTAAAGCACTAAGGATTGGTACCGGTAGGTACAATTACATACGGTACCAGTGTATGATATGGCATCTAGAGAAATCATCTCACTGGACTCACCTATGCATTCATTTCTGTCAAGTTACCAGTAAGTTACATTCATGCCATGAATGTTGTGTCGCACACAATGGGCATTTCTACGGTAATGAGGTACATGTACATAGGGGTGACATACATGTACATGTAGGAGAAAAATGTATTTTAAGTTAACTATGGACAAACATACAACCAAAGTACTGTTAAATATTAAGGGACAAACAAAACACTACATGAGACAGACAGGACAAGTGTGAGACAAGGCCTAAATATTAATGCACAAAATAATAACATTTCAATTTACGTGCATATGAATATGATTCAAGAAAATGAGTTTTTAAATTTTTGACAAAGACAGATAGTGTGGGTAATGATATAACAGAATCATCTAAACTATTCCAGTACTTACAAGGTGCCTCGATGACTATTTTTTGACATTGACGTTATGTTCAATTGAACGAACAAATTTTCCCTAGCACTACTTCGAGCGTACATGTACATGTATATACATGAATGTTAGATGCTAAGGTAACACATTAGCCTTTACAAATTGTAATAGGAACGGACACGTTTGTCACACTTGTGTCCGTCCTTGTTACTTTTCACAGTGGGAGATTTGTACAGGAAGATCTGCAACAGACTTCTTTCACTCTTTGCTTTGATCTTTTGGTCGTTGCTATCTCTTCAAGAACTTCTTAGTCTTTGGGATATGAAAGGCCAAATTTGGAATTTGATAATTTTTTTCTTGCAGTGCCCTACATGTACTGTATTAAGTACTGTGGAAAGACCTTATGATATGACATGACAAAACTTTTTTTGTAAATTGGTTTTTTTTTAAATACCGTACTATCTGATCTGAGCTGTACTAATTTTCAAAATGTTATAAAAATGTAGATTGCGAACCTAGCAGAATCTTCCTATAAGGCAACATACGTGTACATGTAGATACATGTAGAATTCAAACAGTGACAAACAGTGTTAAAGAGGTTATGGAATGCTCGAAGACATTTCCGTCATTTTTCGGGTATATGTAGCCTAAGGTGTGATGAAATAAAAACGACTATTGTTTCTGGCATAAAATGAGTACAAAAGGTACTTTTGAGAGCTGTTTTTCAAGTCCTGTCATGCCTGCTTCGACCCGAACGTGCAATTTGTGTAAAAGTCGTCGTTGCGGGCAGCAAACAAAACACAGTAAATCTTGACGTAATAAACAGGACTCCCAATGCAGAGTAGCATAAACGAGTCCTGTTTATTACGTCACGATTTACTGTGTTTTGTTTGCTGCCCGCAACGACGACTTTTACACAAATTGCACGTTCGGGTCGAAACAGGACCTGAAAAATAGCTCTCAAAAGTACCCTTTGTGCTCATTTCATGACAGAAACAATAGTTGTTTTTATTTCATCACACCTTAGGCTACATATACCCAAAAAATGA
Organism: Patiria miniata; assembly: GCF_015706575.1. Lineage (NCBI taxonomy): Eukaryota > Metazoa > Echinodermata > Asteroidea > Valvatida > Asterinidae > Patiria > Patiria miniata. Next base: position 38,979,397 of record NW_024037072.1, read on the forward strand.
CGGAAATGTCTTCGAGCATTCCACAACCTCTTTAAGCAGGAATTAACAGTATGTAGCTGTATGAAAAGAAAGTACAAATGGGTGGAGGTATAGAGTATGCATGGTAGGCCTACATGTATATAGACAGGGGAAAAAATGCATCTAATATGAGGGCAGTGTGTGTTTTGGAGTCTAATTATCAGCAAAGCTGACTTTACACGCACTGGTTTTGCTAATGGCCTAATGTGCAGTGTAATATCGGCTGAGCAAATATCTGGCTCTCTGTAGTGGGGGCTCGCAGAATCAATGTGAATTAGGTGTCTTTGGAACGTGTGTAATTTCAGACTGCGCAGATCAATTCACGGCAAGTAGGTCAAAGATTGCGTGTGTAGAGACGCAACGATTTGACAAGTCCCCGTGTGTTTTGTCAGTACGTGGCGTGCAAGGCATGCTTGCGCAGTCTTGTTGAAGTGCACACGTCATTGGTCACGCAATTAAAACGGGTATTAAATTTGTATACACTGTGGACTTGGGCCATACAGCTGGTAAAACACATACACGTAAGAGTCTGGGGGATGATTTTGCTCCCACCATGCCCACCAAACTTAATTGCAATAATCGGCTAGTGATATCAGTTAAGTCAATTAAGAATCGTGCTTATTTTGATTGGGAATGAAGTCCCTAATGTACAGTTTATGAGTGGTTAATATACCGGGTGGTCCCTGTCTACAATGAGGAAATTAGGTTGGAATTGTTTTACATGCTTTTTTGATTTTATCTTGATAGCACACACCTGCATACCTCTTTCATGTCTGTACATGTGCACGGACAAACATTTGTAGAAAAGTACTTTCAACCATAATATAAATAAAATAGGTTCCACCAAATCTGGAAAAAAAAATTATTCTCTAGTTTGTGTGTGCTTGTTTTACAAGTTTTGTGAGCGCAGGAACTTATGGTATTTCAGAAATTCATGTACCGGGTACCGGTACCATTGAATCCTAGAAAGGTTTTCAGCGTGCATTTTTGTCAAATACATGTAGGCTTTCTAAAATGAGTTTTGGAGCTGCTGATATTCCTGAGGGACATGCACTGAATTGAAGTGTTCCATTTCAATTCAGTGCATCATTTCAATTCAGTGCATGCATTTGCTGATAGTATCAGCTGCATGGTTTTGTGATAAATATTGTACACAGTGTGTAAAAGTAATGTCCTTTTTGCTTCATAATCTCGGGGGAAGATAATGTGACATACACTTAAGTGCCCACTCATTTTTAACCCTGGACAATGTAGTGCATATTCCCTTGTGGCTGTTTTGCCAAACTGAACAGGGAAATGACGCATATTATGCTACACACAGAATTCACAAGAGGTTTGAGTTCTCAGTAATGGCACAGAAATTTACAACAACAAAAAAGACCGAGCCGTGAATTTCTGCTTCACTTTTAGTTCCCTTTGTTGTCTTTTTCAGTTGCTAAATGTCATGGGAGTACATGTACAATGTATACTCTTGAAAGCACACAGACATTGTTAAATTTCTTTTATGCTTGAAAGAATGAAGTTCAAAGAATGGATGCTGTGTTTAAATTCAAAAAGATTACTTCAGAAAACTTTTCATCAGAAGAATTCCAAAGAGATGTGTGACAACTGTCATGCCAAGCCTTCTGCTAACTATATTGTTTATTTGTTGGGACATAAACAATGTATGCATGTAAGTACATATTTTGCATGTACCGTGTGTGTTCTAGCGGTAGAGCACGGGCCTCATGATCGTGGGATTGTGGGTTCGAGCCCCGCCGTGGCCATGCGTGTTGTGCCCTTGAGTAAGGCGCTTAACCTCAATTATTCCTCTCGACCCAGGTGTTAAATGGTTACTGGCATTAATGCTGGGAGGGTAACAGACTCGCTGTGGAGGAGGTGTAGCGATCCCCCCACAGCAGCATTACATGGAGGAGTCTGGCCTGGCTTCGAAAGAGAGATGGGCACTGCGTTCCTGTGAGTTCACACAGGTTCGTCCCCTTTACTTGTTTACCTTTTATACTCTACATGTTGATATTTTTGTCTCTTTTCTTATTACAGCCTACATTGGGTGAACGACCTTCCAGGTACATTAAAACAGGTGAGTTTGAAAATGTTGTGCCAATTACAGTTGCACGTTTGTAATCGTATATTGTCACAGCAGGGGCATGCCTTTGCCACAGACTTGCTGCGTGACTTGCGACTTGATCATGTGTGATTGCCTCCGGTCTTTTGTCTATTTCTGCATTGACTGAACTGCCTCAGTCACCCTTACCCTCTCCCTACCCTGAAAAGTGTTGGACGTCAGCACCCCAGCCACCCATTGGAACATGTTGGAAAATCTTGCATGCACTACTAAAATGGTCTCTCATCATCAGTGGGAATGGTATCCTCTGACCTCTTGTCGGTGCTCTGTAATGCAAGACACTCCTTAGCTCCTTGTGAATTGAGCCAAGCACCAATTCATGCATTTGTGGCCATCCTCGTAACAGCCTTCAGAGAGAGAGAGAGAGAGGTTGTTCTCTATCTGGTCGACCAGTGATATACATGTATAAAAGGACGTAATCACATTTGATTCGCGACATGCCTGACCTGTTTTCGTTCAAGTTGCAAATTTGTCTGAGAATGTTAGGGTTCATTAAGTCTTGTCCTTGACCATTACGCCATCTGCTTATTGAGAGGATCAGGGTCTACTTTTAATCCCAAGATTGTTGCCTGTGTCAACAACATCGAAGATGAGCTTTGGTGATCGCAAAAGGGCAATATATTTGCTTGGTCAGCTTAGTGTGTCATATTCAGGTTTTTTTGACTGCAGTTGTTTGGATTCTTCACTGCTAGCCACTTGTTATTGTTAAATGTTCATGGTTGGAGACAATATGGTCTTACAATTTGGAAACTGTCCCTAAGCAGGGCATATTCCATCAATTCCTTCTCCCTACGCAAGATCAGACATGTTTGATGAGTGCATTTGAGGAAAATGATGGTACATGTAATTGAGTCAGTTAACAGAGTAACATGTACATATGCACCAACTGTTTCACATGCTTACAAATTCAACGTGTACATGCACCTGTTCTTTAAGTTTTTTGGTGGCCTAGTGTAAGATCACAGTCATATGGATTTTTTTCCTGACATTGCAGGTTTCTCTGATAATATTGCAATTTTGTGCTGATGAGTTATGAAGTGTTTCTGTTGTCAAATGATGCCATTAATGCAATTTGCCATTTTGCAGATTGGTTTCATAACATAAATTATTGATGATGTCCTTTTAGAGCTACTAAAGTAATCCGCAAATGTAAACACACACACACGGAGGGGGAGGGGGGGGATTATTACACTATAAGACCAAGTTTGTTTATCACCAATCAAAGTAAAAAAAGATCTCATTATCAGTGATTTTTGATCAATCTATACTTTCTTACGTGATTAACAGAAAGCAGACTGTTTTTACATGAATTACAAATATGTATACATTTTGGGTGTGGATACTTGTATGAGCACATTGCCACAGTAATCAGGAATGCCCAAGTCATATCAGCTGCCCATTAAGTTGAGTAGCGCCCTCGCTTGTCCTAAAGATCCACTTGTATTGTACCTCAGGAGATGGATCGTGCCGATGATGATTCAAGGTCGCTTGGATTATTGGATTGGATTCTCTCCTATAAAAAGCTCTGGTAGTTATCAACAGTTCCTCATGCTGAAGTCACGATGCAGAATTTTGGATTTTCCACCAAATGTTTTGGTTGTGCGAAATATTTCTGTCAATTACAGGTGCATGTTAAACTTGAATCAAAGCTGATTATCAGTATCCCAATGATTCTTCTAAATGTTTGCCAATAATTAGACACATTATTTTGAAAGCATGACATCCTCATAAAAAGAGAGAGAAAAAAACAGATTTCAAATATCATGGATTCTGAAGTCAGTATGGAAATATTTGTGGAATTTCACAAGAAACTCAATCATAAAATATAAATCCTGGGCTTTATAGGGCTTTATAGCTTTACCGTAAAAACTGCAAATTTCATGAGTGTCTGTGATCTGTCGCGCCATAAACATGAAATCTATGTTGGTTTTTCCCATGTAGACACATAGGGCCTGCATTTCCTCACAAATGGTCTTTCAAAACTTTCTTTTCCATTGTCTGAGAAGTTACTCAGTAATTTTGTAAAGTTGGTTATGGGTACCAGTGCACCCGATTTCATCAAATTCTTCGTAACTTACGATGCATCGCAGTGATGCGATGCGTCGTATCTCTGCGATGCATTGCAGCTGCGACGCGTCCTGCGATCCATTTCATGAAACAGGTCGTAAGTGCGACGCGTCGTAGGTGTATGTATATAGTCAGCATACAGTAAATAGTCGTCTGATATTCAACAAAGAGTCGTCGGATCTCAGCTCGAAATTTGTTAAAACGTAAAACAAAATGGTGGCCGTGCGATGCAATTTTGAAGGAAAACAAGCTCTCAGTGGACTGTATAGCTACTTTGAAATTTCAACTGCAATATTCCAGTCTAATTCATAATTATTCAATGAATTTTCTATTTACAACTTTAAACATATTGCCTCGGTATTATAATCTCGTTTTTGTCATGTTTATGGCATTAAACTGGCTTAGAAAGGGACTCTTCGTATTTTGCGATGACCACTAGACACGTCGTAACTTGCGTTCTATTTTAAGCCATTTTTAAGGAACTTACAACGCGTTCAACACATCGCAACTTTCGTGAAATGGATGATACGACGCGTCGCGACGTGTTACACGTCGTAACTTGAGTTGCGACGCGTCGCAGCGCTTCGTGAAATCGGGTGCTGATCCCATAATCTGAAACCGGTTCCTGACATCAGCGGTACTCGGGTACCCGTTTCCGATGTACCGGTACATGTACACCTTTAACAGTGTATCATACTGGGTACAAGTAAGTCACTTTAACCCTCCTACGTGCAAACATACATTCTGTGCCAAGTTGTCCTTTCAGTCAAAAACAATCGAATGACTGTTTTCAACAGTTAAGAGCTCCCAGCCTACATAAATCTGACTGGCTGTGACTGTTTATGTAACCTGATACAGCTATGCGTTGACTTTAGGTGATTGATTAAGCCAGCTGTGCCTACCACTTGCCTGTTTTTGTCTTTTGACTGAATTTGACTAGTCACCAGTCACCGTACATGTGTAGATCTTGCTTGAAATATGATCCGACTGTTTGTGACTAGCCTGTGCAAAAGGCTTCTATAGGGAAAGATCACCTACCGGTATACAAGTCATGTACATGTACCCCAAAAGGACATTACTTCCTACATGTACAACTAACAATCATAGTCAAAAGTACAATCTTTTCGGGGGGGGGGGAGAGGCTGGACAAGATAATAGAACAAGATAATAAAATTCAGCCCACTGCATGTGTGGCTGTTTACGTATATTTTTGCAAGGAAAGATTTATCATCCGCTTCTGAGATTGATAATGCACTTGGTCCGTTGTCGTTTTTATGAAGTGCTCCCTCCTCTATCCAGCTGATGTACAGGATAACTTCCAGCCAGCATTTTATCATTTAATGTCTGAACTGATCTTTTCACGGAGCCATGCATCATTATGATCTTTAAACATCGCCACTTCAATGATAAATCTACCAAGTCAATGTGCAGTGGGTTCTGACTTGCTATTCATGCTTTGAAAATGTACAGGTACCGGTGCATGTACGGTGCAGTTGAGTCTCGTTATGATACAAACTTATCGGGACCTTGCCAAAATGTTTGTTATAATTTTGTATTAAGACTAGAGGAGGGACAGTCTCCATATCGTTGTGCACATAAATGCACAGTTGGGACCAAGGCTTTATACATGTATATTCAGTTTAACCAGAATTTGATGTTCGTATGTCAACTGTGTAACAGTGTTCGAGAGTCGACTGTACCCGCCTCGGTATATCTTCACAACTTTATTGAGGGGTGGTGTCTTTTTGTATCCATCCTAGATTTAAAATTTAACGAATTTTTTTTTTTTTATAAATCAGAAACAATTCTGTCTTTGAAAAGGAGGGAGAGAGGCCGTTCTTGGTGCAAAGTGTTCTTAGAGGGTCTAGTTCACAGTCAGGGTCTATTGCTAACATTAAGAACGTCTTGGAAGACTAGAGACTGATGAGAGAGGAGGAAAATGTTCCGATATAGAACACAGGCCAGCAGCATACTCTACCTTTGAGAATGTAAACAATTTTATTTAATTTTGTTTTGTTTTTGTTCTCTCTCTCAATTGTATTGGGTTTCTTGTCATGCTGCACATGAGTCAGTGAATGCCTATATGAGTCTCTATTCTGTACATAGATGTTCAATAAGTCATTTCCAAGATACAGTATCAGTCGTCATGTCTGCAGTCATCAGAAAAAAAGAAAGAAAAAAAGGTTGTTCTTTTGTGATTCCAAGTCACATCATCAAGTCATTAAACTACGTTTTGTTTGAGGCACAGCCCAAACAAACATGTACAAACATAAGTTTTTTGTATGACATGAAACATTGTATGTATGCATACCGATACACAATAACAATAATAATAATGAAAATAACAGGTCTTGTATAGCGCTTTTAACTAAGATCAAAGCGCTTTATTATTACCCCTGATCATTGGGCCAATGAAACATTCCAAATACCATCCCAGCTCCCTGGAGAGCCTGATGCAGCCTGTTAGGCGCAAGGAAGCTAATTCAACCACAGTAACCATCTCTGCCCTCACAGATACCCATTTACTCCTAGATGGAGAGAAGCAATGAGTGACAAAGTGCCTTGCCCAAGGGCACATGCACCATCATGACCCCAGGCTGGACTCGAACCCACAACCTGCAGCTTTACCTGCAGACCACGAATCCAATGCCTTAACCACGAGGCCACAGCACTCCACTCCACTACATGTAGTTTTTTACAAGGGTACCGGTGCCCATGTGTACGTAGTACACGTATTTTCAATCATAGCATTGGCCATGGATGATTTAGCATGAAACGTCAAGTGAGAAATGTAATTATTTAAGAGCTTTTGCTTCCGGGGATTTTCACGCATGCTAAACATGCTGAATGTCCTTTTTCTATTTGGCCTACTTTTGTCTTGTTCACTGAAATTTGATACAAGTTGACCTACAAATTTACTACATCAGTTTGAGACCAAGATTGTTTGAGTGGCTTTTTAGGAACTCCCCTCCCCCCCCCCCAAAAAAAAAGGGGGAGGAGAGAAATACAAGTGCATGTAGAGGAGTATTTTTAATGAAGACCTGCGGGTTCTGAAAATCGTAAAAGAAAATAGGGCCTACATGTATGTACTTAAGTTTAATTAATATTTGGGAAAATATCAACATGATTTTTTTGTCAAATTTGCAGAACAACTGCTTCATACACGTTAGTGTTGTATTCGAGTCCTTGCAAGTTCCTTCAAGTCCATCACAAGTCCTTCAGTCTCAAGTCAAGTCATTAGCTATTCAAATGAAGTGTTACAAAAGCATTCCTGTGTCATTGTTCATCCAGTTACTTGTGACTGGCTTCAGGAAAGGACTTGCGAAAGGTGTGAAAGAACGTATGAAAGGACGTGTGATAGGCTTGAATACGACACTAGAACACGTACCAGTACATGTAGGCACTTTATTCAGAAATACATGTATGTGTGCAGACTTTGGCAAATATTTAAGCTAGCATGGACAAAAGATTCTACAGACAAGAGCTGCTTGCTAGCCATTACAAAGAATTGTGTACCGGTACATGTAATAACCGTGGTTGCATGTTCGATCGGACAGTGACACTGTGAATTAAAGGAGAGTCCCACCACAATTTTGTTTTTAATTATAAGATGATAGACCATGTGTTTGTCTGATTTAGCTTCAAGATTACACAGAGAGCCGTGACCCTTTGACAAGGGGTCATTGCCATATAATGCCTCTATCCCCCCAAAAAGAAAAAAAATTGCAGCTTATATTAAGGGAATAAATGTGTGCTCCGGAGGTTTTTATCACTCGTTTAATACCGCTTAGAGTCTGGGTGCTGATAATTACCCGAGCCGGAGGCGAGGGTAATTATCAGCACCCAGACTCTAAGCGGTATTAAACGAGTGATAAATACCGACCGAGCACATATTTATTCCCATTCATAAATACCTTATCCGTAAAAAAAATTCAAATAATTCGTTCAAAAAATCCCGATTTTGTTCAACAAGTTCACTTCATGCTTTTTGAAACATCCCTCTAGCAAAATAATGGAGTGTTCAGCTGGCGAGTAAGATGTAAACAACCCTTTTATGGAGATTGACGCGCGCGTAACATGTTCTGCGCGATGTCACGCAGAACGCACCTGGGGCGTTGCGGTTTGAATTTAGAACTATAAAATTCTGACTCGCTTGTAGTGTTGCGCATGCCTACGTGAGGATTGTGAACGTTCAACCAATGAAACGGTAAGAGGCACTGGATTTTTAGGAGTCCACATTTTATTGTGACACTGGAAAAGTGTTTAAGACCAGCTAGCCATGTCTTTATCATCCGTTTAATACCGGCCACGTGACGGGCTCTCGACCAATAGGAATAGCTAAACTGTCTGAGGTATTTATGAATAGCAAGCAATTGTTTACTTGTGTATCTACATGTACATTGTAATCAAGAACTCCTATCTTTAACCATTTTCATCCCCCTCGTTTTTCAATTTGAGGATGGTCCACCCTTTCCATTACATTTTGTGTACATATCGAAAGGCATTGTCTGCATCTTGAATTATGTAACAGGCACCCTAAGAGATTACCGCTGGGCGAGTAACTCGATTACTCATGATTAGATAAAACTACTCGAGGTTTTTCATCTACTCGAGAACTCGTCCTGGCTCGATTAGAGGCAAGTACTCACGAGTTCGCGGCTTAATACGTCCCCTGCAAACAGGGAATCACTCCCTCCAGCTCTCTCTCCCTACTGGTATGATTCCATTCCCCCCCCCCCCAAAAAAAACCCCAACTGAATGACTAAAAAATGGTGCACGGTAAGGATTTAACTCAGTGTTGAAGAATGTGGTGTGACTTCCATGCTATTTGCTTGTAGTCATTTTTCTGCTTTTATGGGAATTTGATTAACTACTCGCGAGTACTTGACTACTTGTGAGTCATTTTTTTTTTGGCGAGTACTCGAGTAGAAAAATCCACTACTCGTCCAGGCCATACATGTACATGTATATACATGTACTGGTACCCCTTTTTTTTATTTGAGTATACTGAAGTACGTATGTACACATTTGTTGAAACATACACAAATGTACAATGATGTCTTCTATAACATGCATACTGTAACACAAACATGCGCATGTACAACATATTGCTATCCTGTAAAATAATTGAAAAACTGCCTTTTTAAACTTGTGCCCAATTAATGAAGCGATTGGAAAGCCAGAATGACGCCATTTTCAATTAAGTCTTTTTCCATTCAGATTACAACTTAATTCAAAATTTCTGTACTTTTTTCCCAGAATAAAAAAAAAAATTCAGGGAACGTCATCTCAATTTCAACTTTTTTATTTGCAGCTTGCCCGAAGCATACTCCTAGGTCAGCTCTGACAACGGATAACATTGATTGAGGTTCCTATATTGATATAGATGATGACGAGTGCCTGGGGCCTGTTTACGTGCGCATGTTGAACCCCGCGATTGTATTTTCCCCGAGCGATTACGGCGGGATTTAACCTGCGCCTGCCCTCGACGCCGGTATTTAAGCCGCGGTCGGTTCGGCAGTCGGAGAAAAAAAAAAAGGGTGAACCACCGATCTGGCTGGAAGAATACTGTAAAGATAAATCTGCAGAAATACACACTGTGGTTGGATGAAGACTTCAACTTTGTGTCAATCACACAAACATTTGACCGTGATACAAGAAACCCTTCCATCATATGTCTGGTAATCTTGGATTTTTTGATTGAAGACAAAACTCATTGATTGGTTAATTTAGTGGAAGTTATGAAGGCATTGTACATGTACATGTACCAGTACATGTGCACATGCACATACACAATTGCATATGTACATGTACATATTGTGCAAGACTTGAAATTTAGGATGTTTTTTAATAACATTTATAGTTGCAGGTACATGTATGCATGTTTTGTACACATGTACCGGTATGTACAGTATGTTTGTTACACAACACAAGTTTGAAATTGTATGTGGCAAAGAAAAAAATGGGATGAGAATTAGTTTTATTTACAGGGAAAATTCAAACATAAGTAACTTAAAATGCACACACATGTACCGTATATCAAATGTTGACATCACTGTTTTATGGAAAGTTGAATCAACATACATGTAAAAACAGCAAGGCCTTGGAAAAAATACCTGTACAAGGCAATACCCAAACAAAACAAAAAACCTAAAGATGCAATTCAAGAATTTCTTTAAATAAATCTGCTACAATGGTTCTTTTTTGTATATTAATACAGAAGGAGAAATTCAAAAGAATTGCCTATGAATGTTGAGGGGTTTAAATAAATATCATACGTTGAATTCCATGCAATTCAGATCTTCCTTCCTGTTAGAAAACTGGAAATGCATTAGTGTCAATTTCAATGAAATGTACTTTCTGCACCGAAACCTTCTGCCTTGCATCAATAGGTGCTGAAAGTATGAGCATTGTTCTGCCATTCATAAGTTCCATTGCTAAGTAAAATGATGCGCTGTTGGTAACTTAATTTCTGAATCTGATTCTGATAGCACAAAAGACACGTTCTTTCGTTGATCCCATTATTCATGTCTTTGATATTAAGGTTGATTGTATTTTGAGGATGTAGACTTTGACTTCAATTGAATTATGAGTGTGCCTGTGGACACAGCCTCCGCAATTCCATTTTTTTTTTCACAATGACTGGAATTCCAAAAGCAACTGAGAAATAATTGTTCCGGTATCAGTGATGTTTTTAAAAGTGAACATGGCAGTTGTGAATTGAATGTAAATGATCAAAATTTTAAGTTGCAAGACTCTGAGGTATGCAACTTTAAGCATTCATTTAAGCCCCCCCCCCCCCCAAAGTTATTCCTCAGATGGAATTTTTGCTTCGGGGTGATGTACATGTAAATCAAATTAGGTTTTGCCCTTCACCGACCTATAAACACTGTATACTCAGTGTGTTACCTCCCGAGTGAAAGTTGGAAAAAATCACTCGGGTGGGACTCGAACCCACGACCAGCCAACTGATCCCGTTAGCTCGGTGTTCGAGTGGTAAGACATCTGCACTAGAAAGCCGGAGGTCGTGGGTTCGAGTCCCACCCAAGTGATTTTTTCAAACTTACACTCAGGAGGTAACACACTGAGTATACAGTGTTTATACGTCGGTGAAGGGCAAAACCTAATTTGACAAAAAAATAAAAATGTGTTATCCAATTAAAGGGGACAACAATACCTTTCATTTGAATGATGTGCCACGGAGCTGGAATAAGTGTATTTTTGTGTCCAAAACTGGTATTTTGCCTAATATTATGGAGTCATTCAGGTAGTAATTTGGGTGCCTTGTTTTTCATGCAAAATGTTTGTGTCATTAGTGAGTTTTTGTTTTTTATGTACATGTACATGTGCACATGTACCGTACTTCAAAGAAGCTGTGGATGATGATTTGATCATAATCGGTATTAGTATCATCAATCTCTTTAGATCTTATCAATGGTGTGATTTGGTTTGTTTTATTTGGCACTCACACAAAATAAAAAAAGGACAGGGAAAACAATAACACAAAGAAACATTTCAACATGTACATGTACGTAAGGAGTAAGAAAGCAAAAACAGTACCGGTATGTACAGCACAATTACAGTATACTGCATACAGCACAGACAATTTGGAAAAAAAACCGGTGGCTGGCATAGATAGCCCATGAAACCAAGGCTTATTTGCAATGGGGTACCACAGGCCTTTTAAATACAAGAACAAGCACACACACAAAAATATTGGCGTGATGTATCCAAATAAATATTTTGCTGACGAAATGGATGAAGATTAAGATGCAGGCCTGCCAACTCTCACGCATTGAGCATGAGATTTACACATTTCTGGTTATTCTCATGATCTCACGCCCACACACGATTTTTCACCCTAATAAAAATAAATAGATAATTGACTCCAAACTCAAATTTAATGTTCAAATTATGATTTTTTGCTCAATTTTTTTTTAAAGTGGTCAGAAATCGCCTCAGATCGCACCACAGAGTGTCAAGAGCTTCATGCTCACATTAGTTCAGATCAAGCACTCTCACCAAATTCTCACCCTCAGCTGATGGCTGATACTCAAAGTTGGCAACACTGATTACATGTACCGTAGATGAAAAAATATAACTAAAGAATTATACACTCCAACACTTCACATTGAAACATTAGGCCTATATACAAACAATATGCAAAAGATATTAATCTGTAGAGTAAGTACAACAATATTCAATACGGGATATAACTTTAGGTAGTACATGTACGTTGACATTTGAAGAGGGGGCATCTGAATTTGTTTCGTTCGTAATCACGGCTGTCAGTATCTGCTATATACATGTATATGCCTGCTGAGGCAAAGCAGATCCTTTCCTGCAAGTGTTGTCTACCATGATTCAACCTCTTTATTACCTGGTACATTGGTCAGTCTTCATTTGATATTGCATAATTGCAAGGTTTCTTGAAAAATGCATGCATGCCCAGTCAAGGAGTTACAGTTTTAAGTATGAAAGCGAGGGGACAAAATGTCTTAAAATGGCAATCGAAAACCGGTAAACAACCAGGGATTGGCTGGTTGGCAGTGTGAAGGAGCGTGGTCGTCTTTCCAGACCGTGCAACAGCTCAGTGTAGAATTACGCGCCAATCTATCCCACTCCGGCGTCCCAAGGGACAGATTGGGCATCCGCGTGCCACGTTTAACTGCTGATTACCTGTTGTTACTCCACGTCGTCGTCGCAAGACGCTAAAACTCCCAGCCAAGTGGTCTGCGTACGACATGCTGATTTGATATTCAATCCAGCCCACCTTGATTTGAAAGTTTCAAGTTCATCTTAGGTTGAAGTTTTGCTGAGAATTTTTTTTTGTTTTTTGTCAGTTATGCTTGATTGGTCGATGAAGGATACGGCAATTAAAGTTGTTGGCAAAGGAACTGTGGAAGTCTTCATTTGAAGAATTATACAGGTGTGCCTGAATGGTCAAGACAATGTGGTTAGGGGAACCTCAAAATTTGAAAAAAAAAGCAGGCCTCACAGTGAAAGCTTTAAAACCTATAAAAACCTATATTTCAACTTTGGAGCCTATTTTATTTTTTTATTATGACCTACCATTTGTATTATGACCTACCATTTGTATAACCTGTAAAAACCTACATTTTTATGCTGGCATACATTTCAAAAAGTTAACAAAAAAAATATTAAGAATCAATTTTGACCCATAGTCTTGATAGTTTATACAGGTATCATAAATTTCCAAAATAACAATGTCAAGTACAAATGTAGGCCTACTTCTCTAACATATCTAAGATTGTTTTACAAGTGTGTCAGAATTTTGCAGTTTGCATGAAATTGGTAACTGTATAGTGTGGAGAACTTCAGGTAAGCAATTTGCTATATTTCTGCTTCCCCATGCTGAAAATTTGACAGTTTCTGCATAAAACAACCCTATAGATACATACATTTGTAAATGCCTATGTTGTATATTTTGGCACATGGACAGCCTTAAAAACATCTAAAAGTTGATTTTCAAAACCTAATAAAAAAAACTATATTGATGAAGAGGGGCACTGTGTCAAAGGCCTGAAATATTGTTGGAAACAAATGTCAAGCTTGGATGATGAAACAGCCTTGAGCTAGCTATATCATAACCAACTGCAATCACAGATATCTGCAATCTTTGCCAATTCCGAGTTTGGATTCGCAATGTGATGAGGGCTTTGCACTTCAAACGCCAATTGGATTTCTTGCTTGATACCATGAAGGGGTCTTAATCAGCAGCTGCCATTGTCATTTGGGGTTTAATTGTCACTCGGTGATGTTCTTGATGCAGTTATTGGTTTTTCTCGTGTTGCCCAGGGAATCAGAGAATAAGCCAGGTAGAACTAATCGATGCGCTCCCTGTGGTGTCATTGACCTTGCGATGATGGAAGCTAAGATTTCTTAATGCATCCACAATTGGCTATGATGAAACACTAACATGACAGCTCCTAACGATTTGTCTGCAATTTGATTGGAATTTCCTTTTCCGCCATCTCAATCAAGAATTTCAGAAGTTGCCTGTGAAAGTGCTTTTAATTTTTTAACTTAACAAAAGTTTTGGAGCATGCATATTATTATTATTACTATTTTTGGGGGAACTCTGGGAACGAACGTAGTATCCAGACGCTACAATGTACCACTTCTTTGGTTGTGTACAAAGTCTATGGAGAGTTGCATGCATTTATTTAACAAAATTGGAAAGTTTCTCAGTCCCAGATTCATGTCTTTTCAACATTTTTGCACTGACTGACCTTCATGAGATAATACACGATAAAATAAAGAGGCGTCAGGATACAACATTCTTTCCAAACTCTGTTTGATACACATTTAAATGTACATGTGTATGTACAGTATACAAAAACATGAAAAATGTAGTTTTTGAATTTTTGTCTTTGATACATCCCAGGTGCAGTAAAACTTACAAAAGTTGATGGAAGAATGTGTTTAAACGTTAGTTCAAAAGACAAAGAGCTGCCTGCTGATATTTTTCCAAACCTGGCAGACTTCAACAAACCAAGGAGCTATACATCTGACCGAACTTTTTGGCTGTGGCTTTGTTTTGTAACTGCATGTTAAAACATCATGATTTCTCAGAAAGGAGTGTTTGCAATTTCTCAGCAGCTGAAATTTACATAATATGATACAGGAGGATTGTGGCTGGAGGCGATGTGTGATTGTTTTAAACATGACTTTAAATGAATAGCCTTCATTTTGGCCTTGCTAACTTGAGATGTACATGTATGAGATGTGTTTGATCACGAATAGCTCCATGGTTTGATGGAAACAGGCTCAGGGGACAGCAAAACATACATGAGCCAATCATTCTGAAAGTAACCCGCTCAATTCCCCGTGGGTTAGCAGTCTGTTGAACGATTTGCTTTTGTCTGTCCCGAAGAAAGATGATTGAGACATACAATGTAATGCATAGCGACTTTTATTAAAATCTTAAATCAACACTTTCAACTGTATGCAATTTAAATACATGAAGTGGCTTGTATACGTTTGTGTGGACAAACACCTCATGGGACTTGAAGGATAAACGTGTCTCAGCAACTCAATCAACAAAAGTTCAGCGTAGCACTTACCGCAGTAGTTTTTGCATTTTGCTTACAAACATACACACTGCTTACATACATGCATAACCTGGACATTTCCTTGGGTTTGGTTTTGAGATAATGATCAGTCCGATCAACCAACCCTTCATGTGCGGTGATGGCCGATTTCTTTGGTTCTTACCCAGGTTGGAAAACCCAGGACAACTGCTTGGTTTAAACTTGCAGTCAACCGCAAGATAATCTAGAGAATTTGTTGTGTGAAAGAGGTATTAATTTATTTATTATTCATAAATACCTCAGACAGTTTAGCCATTCCTATTGGTCGAGAGCCCGTCACATGGCCGGTCTTAAACGGATGATAAAGACATGGCTAGCTGGTCTTAAACACTTTTCCAGTGTCACATAAAATGTGGACTCCTAAAAATCCAGTGCCTCTTGCCGCTTTATTGGTTGAACGTTCACGGTCCTCACGTAGGCATGTGCAACACTACCAGTGAGTCAGAATTTTATAGTTCTAAATTCAAAACGCAACGCCCCAGGTGCGTTCTGCGCGACATCGCACAGAGCGTGCCACGCGCGCGTCAATCTCCATAAAAGGGTTGTTTACATCTTAATCGCCAGCTGAACACTCCATTATTTAGCTAGAGGGATGTTTCAAAAAGCATGAAGTGAACTTGTTGAACAAAAGTGGGATTTTTTCAGAGTTGTAATGACTCGAGTCAATGACTCGACTCGAGTCCGACTCGAGTCACATTTTTTGGTGACTCGACTCGACTCGAGTCCTGACAGGTAAATGACTCGACTCGACTCGAGTCACTGCGAGCAAATGACTCGACTCGACTCGAGTCCCTCATCAGAATGACTCGACTTGACTCGAGGAAGGCTAATAAGACTCGAGTCCCAAAAATAAAAGCAAAACTTACTTGCAAAAAATATCATTGCAATGACTTACGCCGCGCCGTTCGCGTTGCCAGTTTTTGTTCACGTCACGTTATGTTCGCGTTTTATGTACGTTCATATGCAGCGGCCGTCTGTTTTCCTTCCTCCATAATGATACAACAAACATACACCGTGTCGCGGACTCCCACCTTGTGGTTCTATAGCATGTAATGCTAAACCCGGAACCAGACTTAAAACGCATTTCTCAATCCGTGGTTTCATCATTGGTTTCGGGCGATTTCTTATAAAGCTCTTGGTGGAACGCTGGCTAAATTTATGTCCCGATTTCACAAAAAAAAAAAATGGATACGGATGGGACCACCTTTAAGTAATCAGAAACAGTTTTGTATAATGTAATTAGGTTTTGACGTTGTCAACGATCAGCAAAATCTAGACCCGAAGCCAAAACAGTTATAAGACCGAAGTTTCACATCTTCTTATCTGTGACGTGCTAGCAATGGAAACTGTTGGTTGGGTACCATACAGCATACTTTATGTCTTTGGATTTTTGTAATAGACTGGTGCCTTGTATTCTTTCTCTCTTGTGTTTGTTGCTTTTTATTGTAATTTATTATATAGTGTTCAAATATTTGTGACTCGAATTGACTCGAGCTAAATACTTGACTCGACTCGACTCGACTCGACCACATACTGTGACTCGACTCGACTCGACTCGACCTTGTTGACCTAATGACTCGACTCGACTCGAGTCACTTCTTTAAAATGACTCGACTCGACTCGAGTCACAAAAATCAGTGACTCGTTACAACTCTGGATTTTTTTACCGAAATATTATATTTTTTTGACCGAAAAGGTATTTATGAATGGGAATAAATGTGTGCTCGGTCGGTATTAATCACTCTGTTTAAGACCGCTTAGAGTCTGGGTGCTGATAATTACCCTCGCCTCCGGCTCGGGTAATTATCAGCACCCAGACTCTAAGCAGTCTTAAACAGAGTGATTAAAACCTCTCGAGCACACATTTATTCCCTTATCAAATCAGGGTAAAATGGTGAAAAAACATACATGTCTGTTAATTGCCTGTTTGTGCAGGTGAAGCTCAAAACCCAACTTACAGTATGTACAAGTACATCCTTAATATGCATCATTTCTTATCTAGCTTTAAATATAGAGGCAGTACTTTCTCTTCAATGCAGTCATCGCACCACCATGCAATGATCGTGGTGACTAAACCAGTGTTCTTTTGCGAGTTGACTGCAAAACGCCTCGAGGGAAAAAGTCACGTTGACCAATTTCTTTACATACGGTCCATAAGTGCTCTCAGATTTTAAAATAGAAATAGAGTCTTGAAAGACCATCTTAACACAACCCAAAATTCTTTGTTGAACTTTAAAATTATTACGCGCCTAGTCATGTTTCCTTCTGTGATTCATTTGAAAATTTGTAATGAAAATCTGTATCCTCTCCGAGTGATCCCCATTTACCATTTCCCAGTTTTGCAGCATAAATGTTGCTACCGGTAGCATCGTGACTTTGGGCTTCATGGCACGTGGGTTAATGTCTTCTGACTAGTCCCCCACGAACAAAGACATTAACAAAATGGGGAACCCCCAACATTATGAGGACTGCATATGGATACGGTATGTACCGTACATGTACAAGCTTACATGAAGTTGGTAGAGTGCTGGAACGGCAATCTGGATGTCGCAGGTTCAAAGCCCGCTCCAATAAATCTCTTTGTTTTAAACAACCCAAAATATGTACACTATGTATGGAGTGCACCCATACTGAAATTTGTATCCTTGTGGAGACATTTCTTTGTTCTTGTGTAGTAAAGTTTTCGAGTTTGAAAGTGTAGTTTCAAAATGCTCTTATTTTAACCAGAATTAATTTCCTTGGCTGAAATTTGGACTTAATATCCCTTTTCTAAAACTCTTCCATTTGCGACAGATCAACCCACCTTGGAAATTCATAGTTTTTGAGTAGAATCCATATAATTTTGTGAAAACCTTGTGGAGATGTATTTATCTATAGAAATTGCCCTGAGGAGACGTATAAAATCTTTTGTTTCCTATTGTGTGCATGTCTCCAGAGGGCACGGTGCATCAGATCAGTACTATGCACAATTTACATAGTTTGTTTTGTGTCTTTTTTGGCTATGCATTGTAGATCCTTCGGGCACTGAAGAATGACGGTGTTTTCATCGGTTCCATCTTTGGAAGCGACACGTTGTTTGAGCTCAGATGCTCCCTCCAACTTGCAGAGCAAGAGAGAGAAGGGGTAAGAATGACAAAGAATTTAGATTGGGTTTGCATGGGCTTGGCCAAAGTTGAGGATGCAGGCATTATTACCAGTATATACTTCATTTTTATAGCTGCACCATCCCCATCTGTGTGAAAATTCCATTTTAACTGAAAATTGGTGGCTGGTTTGAACTGGTTTATAATGGTTTAACTGGTTTCAAAGCCACTTAATACCAGTTCAAAACCAGTCAAAACCAGTCACCATTCCCCAGTTGAACTGGCACCAGTTGAAACCAGTTGAATCCAGTTACATGTAAATTGGTTTCAACTGGAATTTTTACCTGGGCGCGCGCGCGACACCAACCGGCTGGGCAGCGGCCGGGTCGACTGGGTCACTAATATTTTTCCTGGTAGTTCACCAGACCAGCAGTTACCGTGGACTTCATGCTGAATGTCTAACTGTACATATACTGGTGCTAATTGTGACTACTCTATGAGAGATCCACGTACATTGTATATTGTGGGACACCGCAATGCATACACACACTGTTTAGCAAGTACTGGTAGAAGACAAATATGTCATCTGAATGTGTACAAACTTGTAGCATCTTCACCAGACTACACTGTACATCACGCATGCCTGAGTGTCAAACAGTCTGTTCAAACACTCCATTGCAGTTAATGTTAATGGCAGTCAGTATGGTGCTGCAGTGGTTACAGTCCTCTCCTTCCACCTCTGTGGCCCGGGTTCGATTCCTGTCCCGGACCACATGTGGATTGGGTTTTCAGTCCCCAGCTGATTCCGTTGGTTTTCTCCAGAGTATTCATCTGGGATTTTCCTCCCACCTCTAAAACTGTAATTTCTCCTCATTGTCTTCTCTCTATAGGTTTCTTCAGGCTTTCGAGCTCAGTGCCTAGAGCACAATTGAGGAATCTTTGGTTTCATTACCATTACCATAAATAAATAAATAAAAAATAGATAATTTGACACGTCTGCAATGTACATTACATGGTACCAACTTTGGAAAGAATGTAGATTTGATTCAGCACATGCTCTTTTACATGTAGTTTGAGGAAATAAATACCTGTAGTACTTTATTTCCTACAGTCATGACTGAAAATGGAGTGACTCACCGATCAAGTTGTAATTGGCTTTGGAGCACTTTGACATTGAAGTCTGAGTATTTGTAGGAGTACTGAAAAAATGGTACAAGTACATGTACTTCATGTGCTTGAGAATTACACTTACGTGGCAGAATACTTATATGCTATACATTAAACATGTTTAATATGGGCTTACATGCACATGGACTGTGTGGATGTGCTTTGCAATTGTTTAAAAGACTTGATTTTTGCGTTACAAGTAAATCAACAACTTCCTTAAAAATGTTATATGTACATGTATACATCTTAACTAAAGCCTGCAATTTTGAGTTAAAAATATTACATGTACATTGTATGTCAAGATTAACTAAAGCCTGCAATTTTGAGTTAAATGTAAAAGAGTAATGGCTGGTCAATGCTACATTGTATGTGAAATCTGGTCTGATCAACAGGTGTTCTGTGCACTTGTAAATTGGCTGGCAAGTCCGATCCACTGACTATACTTACATGCATTCTGTTCACCAAGCAGGTTGTTGGTCGTTTTCTGTGTTGATTTATTTCTTCTCTCTGTGTTTGGGTGTTTGTCCTTCAAATACATTGTATCTAATCGGCGTTTAAGCATAGCACGTACAGTAAGCTGATTCTGCTCATGAATCAAATTTCTCAGAACATTCATTTCCGTCCTGATGGAATTGGAAAGGCCGTAGCTTGGAACATGACTTTTAAACCACCAACCACGAACAAATCATTCTCTGGGTAGATTTATGGCAGGATTTTGATTGGGCCATAAATCCACAGGGACGCTTGTCATGACACCGCGTGATGAGCCATGCGTGATGGCTATGGTATCAGGTATGATTTCTCCAAGGAAATCATTGCCGTGCACAGTCTAAGAACAGTTGATGCTATGTGAGGAGGGCTTGGCAATATTAACTGACCTAAATTACCCCACCCGTGATCTGCGTGAATGAATGTTGAAAAGGTTAATGGAGAAAAATAAGGCTAATGTAAAAGAACGTGTTGTTACCGTTATTAGCCAGTAGCTCAAGAGCGTGGCTGGTAATAATGGGCTGAATTCAAAATGTACGTGCATAGTTTCCGTCATCAGGAGTCAGCCAGCTACCGATAGTTTCCTCAAAGTGTTCATGTACTGTCTCATTTAGTCATTTAAGTTCAACATTGCCCCCTTTTGAATGACAGAAAAGGAGATGGAGGCAGTCCTAAATACACGTACCCCGGTACATATTAATTGTTCAACATTTTTTTGTCCTTATGAAGTGATCATAAGGGTACAAGTACACAAGGTTCCATGTGACAATGGAGCTATAAAAAGTTATAGCTCCATGATGCGACCCTATGAAATCCTAGAAATCAACCGTCACGACTCAGACTTGATGCCTAATGACTCGTGACTGTTTTTTACCCCAAATGACCCAGATAAAACATAATTCTGATGTTTATTTTCCGAGAGCACATGTAATTTGAAAGCAAGGCCATAGACCGTTAAGCATACCAACTGTAAACCATGTAAACTGCACCACTCTCCAGATGCTGTTGCAAATAATAATGTTTGTTATTAAATGTATCCTTAAATGCATGTGTGTCCATGGCCCAGAGTTGTAATGACTCAAGTCAATGACTCATCACAATTTTTGGTGACTCAACTCGACTCGAGTCCCTATGGGTAAATGACTGGACTCAACTTGAGTCACTGCGAGCAAATGACTCGACTCGACTCAACTTGAGCGAAGGCTTATAATACTAGAGTCCCAAAAGCCAAACTTTGCGAGAAATAGTTGCAATGACTTACAATGCAAAGTTTATGTTCATGTCACTTTGCAAAATGCGAATACAGTACTGCACAGCGGCCGCTTGTCGTGTACATTGTACAAACATACATGTATACAACATGTCACAGACTCCCACCTTGTGGTTCTGGAACTCACAAAGTACTATCCCGGAACCGGACTTTATACAAATTTTCCAATTCGTGGTTTCACCACTGGCTTTGGGCCATTTCTTATTAAGCTCTTGGAATCGAACCACTGCTAAATGTATGCCCTCCTTTTAAAAATTGAATAGATAGGCCTACATGCCCATTTTTTAATAATTTATTCAGAAACAGTTCTGTATAATGCAATTGGTTTTCATAATACGCGATCAGCGAAAAATATTCTAGACCCGAAGCCAAACAAGAAAGCCTATTAAAAGTTTCACTTCTTGTTAATTAGTGATACAAAATTAGTTTATCTCTTGTCTTTGTTATACATGTATTAGTGTTCAAATTTCCTGACTCGAATTGACTCAAACTAAACATTTGACTCGACTCAACTCGACTCGCCTAAACACTGTGACAGGAATTGACTCGACTCGACCTTTCTGACCTAATGACTCAACTCGACTCGAGCCACTTCTTTAAAATGATTCGACTCGAGTCACAAAAATCAGTGGCTCGCTACAACTCTGTCCATTCACATCCATTACAAATGTGAATGAAACTCGGACTAGAACTAAAATCAACTGACTCGTGCCTCGTGACTCGACCCATGTGACTCTAGACCTGGACACAGACTCGAACTCGACTCGAGTGATCACGGCTATAATCAGCAAAATGAGCATCAGGATTTAAGTGCGTACATGTTGTAGCATTCTCACTTGACGCAACCCTGTTTCAATTAATAATATGATGCTGGCAGACCCATGCAAAAAGGGCCATTACTGATGAGACAGTGTTTTAACGGGGCGGTATCATACATGTAAGTCCGACGCCTCATAAGTCCGACGCCTCATACATGTAAATCCGACACTGGAAAAACGAAGCGTACGAGGTGTTGGACCTATGAGGCGTCGGACCTATGAGGTGTCGGAGCTATGAGGCGTCGGACTTATGGGCCTCTATTTGGTTGGGGGATGCGATTTTGTCGGACTTATGAGGCGTCGGACCTATGAGGCGTCGGACTTATGAGCGGACCCCGTTTTAACATGTTTAAGGATTATGTAATTGAAATCATTTTTCACACCCAGGAATGCGGATCTAACCAAAAAGACTCTGCTTTTACAGGAGTGCTAATCCAGCATCATGTCTATTAGGTAAACCCTTCATTAAAACCACCACAGTATAGTTCATTATGTGGTTCAAGGCTTGTTCAATGCTTATATTTTTATTGTCTATGTTTTTTTTCACGTACGAAAGCCTCTTATGGTGAAACTGAATTATCCATGTGCAGTGTCCACACTTGGGAGTGGAATTACCATTGTGAAAGGAGGCCTTCGGAAGAAACTGTGCATTAGTTTAATTACTCATTTAGACATTAACCTTGGAGGGAATGCACACCTGACGTAGAATTGGTATGCCTCTGCACTCTTGAAGGTTTCTAACATGTCTAATGCATCTAGTCTGGTGGTCACACTTAGATGATTTCATTGCCTTTTTTTTCTCTCTCTTCTCCATACCGGAATCTCTGCCACTTTGTACCTTGCATTACAGTCCAGGCATGCAACTTTTCCTCGGATCAGCTGATTTCCTTTTGTTTTACTTCCCGTGTGAGCCATTGAAAAAAGAAAAACACTGTACACAGTCTTGGAAAGATTTCATTTTTTTTTTGGTGACTTCCCACTTGCATGCCTGACAGGCTTCCCACAACTCCCTAGGCCTTTTTGCTAGGATGTAGCCTCAATCCTGCAAAATTCTTCAATTGGCCTCATGGGAAAATAGCATATAGCCTCAATCCTCCAAATTCCTCCATTATTTCTTGGATATGGTCCGTGGAGGGGTGACCACTGCCTGAATCCTGCAAAATCCTGCGGCAGTGACTGTCAGTATATATATGTTGAGGCTTGGCCAGTGACATCCTGGAGCAGTACGGAGGATTGCAAGCATAATTATGCATGGCTGAGCAAAATCAACACAAGAGCCGGCCCAAGACCTTGACAAAGTGCATCCTACGAAATCAGCAACGCTCTTTTGCCATGTAAAGTCCTATCACTGGGTCATATTCTATAAGTTTGATGTCCACTTTTTTTCCTGTCCCTGTTGCATCTTATATGATAATCATTACATTTGTCCTCCAAGACGGAGTGATTATGAATAGCAAACTACCTAACCAACAGCTAAAGAAAGGTTTACTTGAATGACGAATTAAAGAAGCACCAAGGTAATTAACAGGGACAGAAAAAAGTCACTCTTTGGACCCTAAATGTATAGATTGACCCTTTTTTTTTCTTAAATGGGCAATTCCACACTAATGGGCCAACTAGATAAATTTATGGATGTGGATAAAAGATGAGCTAGTGTTTTCTTTATTTTTTTTCCCTATACCCTGCCAAGTTGAAAGTGACTAGGACAAGAAAATACAAGAGATGATATATCTTTTTTATTTGAGAAAATAACAAGTCTGTTTTCTGCGTGTACGTAACATGGACAGACACACTGCAAGGAAAAGGGTACTTACTAAGGACAAATTCAGTTTCTAATAGGCACTTTCATTTGACCTTATCAACCCATTTACATGCCATCAAGCAAAAATGTAACAGTTTTTGCACTGGCTTCAAAGTTATGATGTGATTATAGGGTAATGTACGAACAGGGACATGTCCTGTTGTACGTATTAATCCTGATTATAAAATATCAAATAATTCTTCACATTGACTCAGAGTTTCCTAGGTTTTAACTGACGGCATTCATCCAGGGTATATATCTTCTTTAATCAGACAATATTAGGATCATTCAATGTTATGCTTACTTTGTGACTTTAAGAAAATGTCTGTCTTTCATTATATAGGCCTACGTAACACTATTAAAAACAATATACACCGTATTTTTTAAAATACAACACTAGTTCCAGTGCAGGTGAGGATTTCGTTCAAAGCTTGCAATGTTTACAGCAAAAATTGAGAGACCACTTGAGAACCTAGTTTTTATTATCAAAACTCAAAGGTCTTCTCAAATGTCACACTTTTGGGACCATTAGTTTGGAATTGCTGTTCAATGTATTGTCACGTATTAAAATCAGAACAGTTTCTAAATTATCCCATGTTCATGTGTACCATTGTGAATTCTGCATGTTCTACGTGTCTTGTCTGTAGTTCATTTACATGTTAGGTTGGTTGGGTTTCAAATTCAACCAACAGCATTTCAATTAGGGCTGTGCATGAGAACCGAGTACCCGACTGTTAATGTCAGGAACCGGTTCCAGATTATGGAATCGGGTACCGACAACCAACTTTTCAAATTACTAAGTAACTTCTCAGACAATTAAAAAAAAAAATTTCGAATGTCATTTGTGGAGGATTTTAAAAATGAAAACCAGGCTACATGGGAAAACAAAGCATATTTAACAATTATGACGCTGGTGAAAGTGGCAATTTACACCGTAAACTAAAGCTGTAAAGCTCATTGTACACACTTGTATCTTGCTGTATTGGCACACCGATGTGGCAGTATTATCGTGCGGGCCTTTATGAACAATCTAAACAGCAACTCCTGATATTTGAATTTCAGGTTGAGTTTCTTTCACGGGTACCCGTTTACCCATGTTTCTTTCAATCGGGTACCCGGTTCCAGTACTACCCGTAAATGCACACCCCTAATTTCAATTGGAGTGCCATTGTACAGTTCTTTACCAACCTAATCTGGAAACCATACTTACATTGTACATTGTATTTTGTACTTCTCTGGGGTTTTTTTTTTTTTTAATGTTCATGTTTTTAAATTCGGCAACTTGCCAAAACAGCCTTAGTTTTTATAATTTTTTTTTTGTTTAAAAAAAAATCAAACAAACAAACAAACCTAGCCGAAATGGCGATGTATTTTTCCACAAACATAAGTCTATTTTTTTTTTATGGGGGGGGGGGGGGGGGGGGGGTGCACTAGTTTTCCATGATATAGATGGTATATGATGCATGACCGTATTTTTCATGAGTTGATGTCCACATGTTGATTGATGACCCACATGTAAAAATCCTGTCCCTGGACATACATGTATGTATGTACATTTGTACATGTACCAGTACAAGTATGTAACTCTATCTAGTACTGTACTGACATAATGCAACAAGCTTCAGGGGCTGCAATTTTTTTTTTCTGTCAGTCTGTTGACGCACTTGGGTCTAGACGGACACCTGTGCAGTCTGTGTTCTGTATGGTCTGTGGTTTTTATATGAGGGAAACCAACATGCATTGTAATTTGTATCATTTCTCCCATCAGACTGGATAAAAAATTTTACTTTTTTTATTTTTGGCTTTACTTTTTAAGAAAAGTTTGAATCTCTTAGAAACAGTTAGCCTAGCAGAAGGGTACTTAGACAAGTCATGAGATGACTGGATTTTCTTTGTGCGATTAACCTATCGCGGTAGATTGGCGTCAACGCAGCTTGTGAAATAATGTCCAATTACATGATATACAAATGGACGCGGAATGCGCAAAATCTGAGACAAACAAAACTTAACGTACAAAATTCCTTAGTGTTCTAAGGGGCGTAGCTAACTCGCAATGGGATAGGTCAATTGTTGAAACGTGCAGGCAACAGTCTACTTCAACTTAGGTTTTTGCCCTTCACCGATGTTTAAACACTGTATTCTCGGTGTTACCTCCCGAGTGAAAGTTACTGCTTTCTAGTGCAGATGTCTTACCACTCGACCACCGAGCTAACGGGATCTGTTGGCTGGTTCAAATCAAATGTACATAGCAGCGGGTACCGCATGAACTATTCCATAATTTAACAGCCTACTTATCGGAGTACCTCATGCTCTAGGCCCAATCTAACGATGCCATGGAAAGCATCAGAAAGGATCATAAACCGGTAGTTGTCTGGAACAAACTATAGGTTAAGCATCTTGGGATCATGGCCACTCATTGTTTGTTGAGACTTGCATGACTGGTTACAGAAATGTTTATTATCTTGAAATCTTTCTGTCATGTCCTGTTTTGTATCAAAAGCAACAAATGCTTAAATCTTCAATTTGAAATGAAACACTTGAGATGGGGGCAATGAGCAATAAATACATGTACATGTGTCTCCACTCCATCTGATGTGGGCTGCTGTACACATTGAAGCACATTATTTAATGCTTGTTTGCTTGATTGACATTTACAATAGATTGCCTACTCATAATGGAGACTTGTGAAGTCCAAAGTTGTTTCTTTAATGGTTTTTTCGTTTGGGTTCATTTTTGTTTGTTTCGAAGAGATGTCATCATTTCTATAGCAACTACTGTACTTATGCAAAAACGCAGCAATCGGGCTGTAAAAGAGCAACGTGATAAATTTTCGAGGGGAATAGCGCAAATTGTCCGTGAGCTGTGTGACAATTGCCTTAGCCAGAGTTGTAAAAGATATTGATCATGTGCTGGAACTCTTCACAATACTTTGAATGCCCTCGGACCATCCCCCATTTGTTTGATTAATGTTGCAGTAAGCATTGGAGTGTTACATTCATCATGATCATGTGTATACATTTACATTGTGCAGATGTCTTGAAGTCTGCCGTTGTGCATATTTATGGCCAACACGTGTGTACATACATGTAAATGGTTTGTGTCTGATTGGAATTCACGTCAAGGAATCCCCGATAGTCAAAAGAGAGAGGGAATTTCTCAATGTTTTCTGGGAAATTGCATTTTGTGATTGCACTGATTGAGCTCAGAGAGACAAATGTACATGTATGTGGTGATTGTCACTCTTTGCAGGTTGGTTTTGCCAAACATTGCGTACCTGAAGATCCTTAATTAACCCTAACCCCCTAGGCCCTTGTTGCTCACAACCATCCTCAATCCTCCAAAATTTTCCAAAATTTTGCAACTCCGCCTAAATTTTTCAAAATTGTCAGACAGTCCTGCCTCAACATGCATTCATCCTCAATCCTCCAAAATCCTCCTCATCCCAAAACTTTGCACTCGTGTTTAAATGAAGGATAACCAACGCCAAATCCTTCAAAATCATCAGACAGTCCTGCCTCAAAATGCATTCATCCTCAATCCTCCAAAATCCTCTTGTGCTTCAATCACCATTCATCCTCAATCCTCCAAAATCCTCATGTGCTTCAATCACCATGGATCCTCAATCCTCCAGAATCCTCATGTGCTTCAATCACCATTCATCCTCAATCCTCCAGAATCCTCATTTGATTCAATCACCATTCATCCTCAATCCTCTAGAATCCTCCAATACCGCCAGGAGGATTTTGGAGGAGTGAGGTGGGTTAATGGACTTGTTGTGGAGCATGTACCGGTACATGTACATGTATGGATCTGTGAAGCATTTCACATCATATGCAACATGCAGTCGTTGTACTAAAATTTCAATCTTAATTAAATTGTTAGATGTTTTTGCAAATAATTTCAAAACAACCAAAATGTTTGAAAAACATGTTAGTGCAAATGAGCTCATACATGTAACTATAAGAGTCAATCGCATCTTTGTAATTAAAACTCTGTTTTCAAGCTAAACCATGCTCCGACCTTTTCTCTTAAACTTCTGACTTTATAATATATTTAAATACAAATATTATCTTGATTTTAGTCTTGTTTAAACTGGCTCTGAAAAGACATTTCTGTTACAGTGACTAGTATAGCCTGCATGCAGTACCTTAACTAACATGCAATGTAAAAAAATTGAATTCAGTAATTGAAAATGCACCTTTTTGTCCCATTATGTTTAATTATCCCTTTGCCATTTTCAAGGGTAGTTCAATGGTGCCTTTTTGGGTTTCATGCTAATGCAAATTTTCATATTTGAACAAAGGTGTGATGTCACTTCAGGCAGAAATCTCAATGTTACAGCTATTTCTGTATCAAAACTTCCCAGAATGTTTGATGTTTTGCTGCCATTTATGTCCTTTTCTTTGGCAATTTTTTGCTGTGTCTAGGCACATGGCAGTGCTAACTTTATGAGCAAATGTTTAGGGTCACAATTTGAACAGATAACCCTTCAACTGAATAGTGTCTTCCTGAAATGACATCATAGCGACAGCGCCCTCAGTTGTCCGGAAAAGCATGGAACATTTTAAAGGCGTGAAAGGGATGTCAATTAGTTTTCATTTAAAAGCAGTAGCATGATGCACAAAATGTGTTTCTCAGAAAAAAAATTCATGTCATGGACCCTTTAAACTCATCAAGGGTCCCTCCACAAGTGGAACTGGGTCTCACCGAACATGAATATATACATGTATGCAAGGCGTAACATTCACACTTACACATACACTTGGTTGTACATGGGTTGGCTGTAGGCTCTGGAGTTTCTACTGCATGGAGCCTCTCAGCCCTGGCCCCCACCAGGGTTGGATTTTATCCATGCAGAGTAGTGTTAACTTTTACCCATTTGTGTTGTCATTCACAACAGGCCAATAATGGTTTATCGACTAACATGGCTATAAATTCATCGTACTAAAATAACGCTTGACCCAAATAAGACTGATGTAGAAATAGATACTGGTATCTGCCATCTGAACAGAACTAATATATCCACGTACATGGTTGTATTGTATGTACACGTATATTCACACCAACTAGAATTTACACCGGATGTCTGTCCTGTGCTTTGCAAACAACGGTGGAGTTATTTCTGTTTTAAAGCGTGCTTCTCATGGCAGGTTTTGGGGGTCCAATTTTGTCTCAATGTACTCGTTATTTCCCTTCCTTTCTTGTCCTAATGAGAGACATCGGCAGTGGTGATGTAGACACTCTATCTAGGGACAAAATGTTGGACGACAAACATGATCAGACAAAGTGAGGGTAGTGTAAATGTTGTCAGACAGTCCTAGTACCGTAACCCTATACCCCAGTATTTGGCATTGAGACAAGGATTTGGAATGTATTGAAGAAGGCACTTAAACATGACACACAGAAAGTTTGTTTTGGAGGCAACAAAACAACATTGCAAAGAGTTTTTAACATGTATCCTGGCTAAAACTTTCTGGAGGAATGAAGATCTTTGGGGGGGGGGGGGTTCATACTTTCCAGTTTGTGGTTTAGACATTTTAACTGGGTTAAAAGCAAGAAATATGTAATCAACAAAATTTAACCAGTGCCAGCAACTCTTTTGTTAAATCCTCAGTGCCTACTTGTAACAATAATTTTGTGGTGTGTATGCCGGTACTCATGTACGTATACATGTAGACGTAATGAAAAGTATAAGTGTACCAATGGAAGTGATGAACATGAACAATTGTTAATTATGATGCATGTGACAAAATGTTGTAATTGGTGTTTTGTATGCCCTAGGGGTATAAATGGCACCTGATGAGTCCAAGTACATACTTCCTATTTTGATACCTGTTTTGAGTCTTTGACAAGTAATAATAGGATAGATAAATAAGTACCTTCTTTTTCCTCAGTCTTAAAGAGCTCATGCAATGTAATGTTTTTAATGCTTTACTTGAAAATGCACCTTTGTGTCATTTTAACTTCATTTTCAATGTTCGTTTTGCCATTTTAAACGGTGTTTTGGTGCCTTTTTGGTTTTTATGCTAATGCAAATTTCCATATTCATGAGCAAAACTGTGATGTCATTCCGGGCAAGAAACCTCAATGTTACAGCTACATGTATTTCAGCACAAAAAGGTACTAGAATATTGGATATTTCGCTGTCATAAATTTTCTGTTCTTTGTTGATTCGATGTTGTGTAAGTTCATGGTACGTGTACTTAGTAAGCCAATGAGCAACCCTTTGTCACAAATATTTTCAAGAAGTAAATTTTGGGTTCACAGTTTGAACAGAAAACCTGTAAACCGAGCAGTGTCTTCCTGAAATGACATCAAAGCAACACAGCGCCCTCATCAGTTGTCCGAAAAAGCATGGACATAAATTTTAAAGGTTAAAAGAAGTGCATTTTTCAATAAAAATTAACCAAATAAGGGATGTCAATTAGTTTTCATAGATTAATGAGTAGAAAAATGCACAAAATGTGTTCCTAAGAAAAATTCCCATAACTCGGTCCCATAAATCCCCATAACTTGGTCCTAATGTGCCTAACAATAAAAAAAACCCTCACTATAAATGCGATGATTCCCCGCCCATACGTGCACGCGTATGCAAATTATGACTCGGTGGATGTTTATAACGGTAGTAAAATTCACATGTTTGACTCATAGTCATACAGCTGTGGTAATTTTGCAGGAATGCGCGTGTATAGTGCTGAATCAATTCCTTGTTCCAAAAGCTTGTCAAAAGGCATCAATGTTTTGAGCCAACTGAATCTCCACTCTATGTTTTTTTTCACGTGGATGGCTGAAAAACGAAATGTCTTAGCCCATGCTTGGTTAATGGCAAGAGCTATGTAATTTAATTTGACACATACAGACATACACATGCTGAGTAAGCTACCGGTAGCTGGAAGAAGTCTTACAAACAAATGCACTTAAATTCATATGCTTTTGTCAGTCAGCTGAAAAAGAAATATGTGACCCGCTCCGCAAAAATGAGTCTGTTGTGGCAAAACTGACATTTTGAGTTAACTACATTAATAAAATGGGAATGAAATAAGCTTTCATTTGGTATATCACGGACCTCTCTAGGACATTTGGTTGCACTGTTGGACTTGTTTCATTCTGTAAAGTTTTTGCAAAGCTGGAAGTGTCTCAATGGAGAAAAAAAGGCTTTGAAAAATGACAAATACACTGTAACTAACCAAGAAAAGCACCAAAGATTCATAATTTTTTTTTTTCTTACAATATTTACATTTCTGTGTAAGATATTTGAACTAAAACTATCAAACAACCAAAATAAAACAAAAACAAAAAATTCAAATTTTGAGCAAATTTTTACTGTTTCCATTTCAAAATGGCAAAAGCTTGAATTCAAATTATGCGACATCAGACTCATTTTTGCAGAGCGGGTCACATATATTCCATAGTGCCTGAATTGATTTTTTTTTAATACACATAGCTTGCTTTTTGTTTATTATGACAGAAATAACCACAATGTACCGGTACACGTGTGTAAATAATATGTTCATTGAGATGAATTTTTTTCATTGGCAGAGGTATAGTCACTGACATTGTTGTTTTTTTGTTTTTTTTTAAGTTTTGCCTTTTTCTCTTCATATTAGTGGGAAAAAAAGCTTCTTTTCAGAGCTGCTGCAATTTTGAAGAATTGGAGGCAATTGGAAAAACTTAAGTGCTTACCTTACTCACTTTTCCCTTTATGTCAGTTGGGAATTAATGTCCATTTTCAGGCATTTGTGAATCGATCTTTACCTTCCAATTTCATATTAAATTACATGAAATGAGCAGAATTTTTCAGAGAAAATTACAGAAACAAAGGAAATATTGTAGAATGTACATGCATTTGAACCTGTGTATTTGGGATGCAAACACTTCTAAAATGAAGTTTTTGTGAGGTGATTTTAACTACGCCTGTACTTTTTCAGATATACATGTATGCGTGGCAAACACATTGATAATATTCTGTTTGACTTGCTGTACCGGTACATGTACTTGTAATGGCTTATTGCATGGGTCGTAAAAGTGTCAATTAATGAAAGGAAAATAAACTTATGCCAAGGTGATGTCTGCTCGGGTATCAGAATCCCTGTCCATCTAAGTCCAAAATAGTCCACCAAAAACAAATATACTTGCTAAAGCTGACTAGCCCATGACAAAGTTGTTTTGACAAAATATGTGAGCCCTAGTTGTGTGGGAGTCCATGGTATATATCTGCAATTCATCAGAAACAATCATTTGACATTAATCATGTCAATAACCGAAGTCTGTTGATATTGGTAATTGGCACCAGGATAAGACAAACTCAGATGGATCCCAGGTTTATACCTTTTTTTGTGTGTGGAGTGTATGGCTTCCAAATTAAAGTTCCGACCTTGTACTTGCTACATCTGCGACATTGTCACTGTCCGATGATCGTTTATGAGCGAAAATTGGAAAGAAACTTAATTATTGGCAGACGGCCTACACGTGTGGCTGCACTTTATTGAGACAAGGGGCGGGTCAGACATTCCGATGATGACAAGGCGAGTTGCGGCCTCCAGGATTCATGGATATTGGCAGATAGAGCCGGTTGCTCATCAACAGATGACTGCCAGATGGTCACAGTTTTCCCCTATATCATGTATCAATGCCTCATCATATTTTTGTTTTATGTCGTTCAAATTTTCAAATACATTTAGGCTGTGTTATCAAGGCATGTGTCCCTCCCCTCATCAATTCCTGTCATATCTTCATATACATTTTACTTTTAAAATAATTTTACAAACTATCAGTTTTAAGCTTAATGTACAGTCTGCAAACTTGGATAAAAAATCTTAACTCCCCAGCATAATTTAGTAGGAACCATACCCGTTCTGGCAAATTCCAACACCCACATGGGAAATTATGCACACACACACTGTTGGGCTTAGTTTATGGAGGTATGCCAAACCCAGTGTAAAAGACCATCAGTTTAGGGGTACTGTACATTGTACCTATCCCAACAGATTTAAACAAAACCTGCTGTTGGACTTTGTTGGGTTGAGTTCGGTTAGGGTTAAATAACTCCACTACTTTTACATGTAAGTTTAAATTTGAACATACATGTACATGTACACATGTTGTACTTACATGTACCTGTTCAGCCATGTTCAGTCTCCGTCAGTACTGACTGACTGGTTTCAAGCTGAAATTTCTTAAATGGAAAATGGGCATTCATTTATTAAAAAAAAGTTAAGTTGTCACCATTGTTTTCTCACGGCTAAAATATAAAAACTCATCCACCATGTTCCATCCACACATTGTTGACAAAATTCTTATTCAAGATACGGTCTAAGAACAGCAAAGCCCAGACATGATTCCGTGTTGCTTTTTTTTTGGGGGGGGGGGGAATCCTCAACAAAGTTAGGGTTGGTTTTAGATAGGGACTTTTTAATTGTTGGGTATATGGATGAGAGGAACGTGCGGAACTAGTACCCCATAGTGAGCCAAATATCACCTTTTTTTCAATTAAAAAGCTTGGAAATTGATCTCTCAATGCATTCAGGTGCAGGTTGTCCTAAAAAATATACTGACACATTAGTTGTACGCATCACTTGATTTCTGGGTTCCCACAAATATATGGCAATTTTTTTCCATAGGCCTACTGTTGAAAAAAGGCTGTCACAATGCTTGAGATGAATGCATGTAGCACAAAAACCATATCAATTTGTTAATCTGATAGATTCCTTTATTTTTTTTTGCTTTTGGATCTAGGCACTCCAAGGAAATGTAGTCATGTGAAGTGGGTTGGACACTGTCACAAACATGTACATTGACAATTTTTCAAGTAAGATATCATCTACCATTAATGTATCAGAATCTTCGACCTATTGTGACGGCTCCTAATCTTGCAGTTTTAGCTTCAGGTTCTCCAAGCGTAAGCGCAAATGGTCCCAATCTTCTAACTACGGATGGCCGTCTTGTCACTCACCTTTTGATTTATGCATTGTAATAAACCTAATGCAGACCTTTCAAACGGGCAGAAGGATATTTTTCAGCTGAGCAAACCCAGCTGTGGATTTACTGCCAGGGAGGAAAAGCTTGGAAAACTCTCACAACAAGTTCCTCTATTTTGTTGGGAAGCAATCTAATGGTTTCCATACCCGTACGCCAAAGTTAAATTCACCACAACTCAATAAATTGTCTTTCAACGTGGGACTACAAAAAATAAATAGGGGATGCTGCCATTTTTCATTTCCAACATGCGTAAAGTACAAATGGAGTCTTGGATGGATAAAGAAAGTCACTGCAGTGCAAAAGCAACTGTCGTTTTCCCTTAAGAACAGCATCCACATGGCCTAGAAATATTTTGAATAATATCTCTTTCTTCACAAATCGCTCAGG
Source organism: Patiria miniata (assembly GCF_015706575.1). Classification (NCBI taxonomy): domain Eukaryota; kingdom Metazoa; phylum Echinodermata; class Asteroidea; order Valvatida; family Asterinidae; genus Patiria; species Patiria miniata. Next base: position 39,013,714 of record NW_024037072.1, read on the forward strand.
CAGTTCATACAGAGTGAGTCAAAAAGAAAGTGACCGAATTAAAAAAAAAATAAAAAAATATGTGGCTTGCTCCATTTCCTAAAAAAAAAAAAAAAAACCCGGCCACAAGCATAAAGTACTGTACATGTTATTGACTAGTATAGATCTGTGAAAATTTCACGTAATTTGCATACTCTATTCCTAAGTCTTTAATATGAAATGTACGGTAATTAATATGAAGATCACAGAATTCAGCTATATCCACCACTGATCATTTACCGTTCTTCGAACTGATGAATACCCATTAAAGGGAATATACAACATTTGCAAACATCAAGAAATAAAACTACCAAGTTTTTACGAAATTCCTTACTAGGATGTTGGTTGATGACAGTCTAAAGCATCCTGTAAAATTAAGTATGGCACCTGGTGTGAAGTCATTTTCAAGAAAATGGTATTTTTGTATACATTTCTAACGGTGGTCGGCCGAGCACCGTTGGAAAAACCTAACTATTTTTCAACTACTGCTCCAAATTTACCTATTTTTTTTCGAGTCAAAATCTTGTTTGCTATTGGTTACATGTTCATGAACAGGTGCAGGCCAGCAAGACTGGTTCCCTTACCTTACAATTTCTGGCATCTATAAATTGATCCATTTCATCTTTAGTGGGGTCAGGGAACCAGTCTACTTGAACATTTTTGTTTTTCTTGGTTTTTCCAGCATTTTCGAACACAAAACTTCAAACATGTCAGTGTAACAATATTTGATCTATTATACTAACCCCTCAAATAGTTCATTTTTTGAAAATTACAGCAAAAGCCAATGATGTACATGTACATTCCCTTTAAGTAACGGTACAATGAAACATCATGGACGTTTTCCCACCTCGATGAATGGGGGAGAACTTGCAAAGGAAAACATACCAAAATCGCCATTAATATATCAGAAAAAAGTAGATGATTTGTTCCTTATATTCAAAACACAAAATCTGACAGTAAAAATAATTAAATGTTTCAGTCTTATTTAAATGATTAAAATCTCATTTGTATTTGAATGCTTGTGTGAAATCTGTAGTTCTAAGTCAGCAATAGCTTCGGGTGGCATTCCATGGACAGCTATAAAAATTGGGTTCTTTTAAAACATGCATATTCTTGATAGCATGGATCAATTTCTTTTTTTTCTTTTTTTGAGATGACTGGAAAAAACATGCTCTGTTAAGATACATGTAGTTTATGTGTACTACTGTACAGTACTTCATACAAATTCGATTGTTTTTTAAGAAAAAAATTCTTTAAGTCGGTTCACGTTCTTTTTGGCTCACCCTGTACAGTGCATATCAAATTAATGCCCGGGGAAGGCAGAAACCTAATTTAAAGAAAAAATATCCTTTTTGCCTGTTTGCATAAATCCATCAACGTCACCACATTAGTTTCAAGGTTGTTTTTCACTATGTTTTTTGTACAAATCATTTTACAGAAGACCCATTGTGATGCAGCAAAGCATAATGCGGGCAGCATAATTGATCTGACAGTCACCACATTAGTTTCAAGTTTGTTTTTCACTATGTTTTTTGTACAAATCATTTTACAGAAGACCCATTGTGATGCAGCAAAGCATAATGCCGGCCGCATAATTGATCTGACAGTGATTGGTGTCGATTCTTGCATGTGCATGGGTACAAGCTTTTGTAATCAACATGTCATTCATTCCTTTGAACCCATTTACATGCATGCTTTAGGTTGTCCTTCATAAATTACTTGGTGGCACATGAACTGTGGCACGCGGTAATAACCTAAGGAGGATTACATTCACATCAGAAGCAAGGCCTACTGGACTGGACATAAGTGCACCAAGTACGCACACAAGCTTTTGTTTCCAAATCTGTGATTCAATTCCAGTGATCAAATAGTTTGCCACGGGTGATGCGTCTCAAAATCCATCCCCGGAAAGTGCAGCTTATTACTGTCACAGCTCCTCTCGGTAAATAACGTCCCTGAAATAGGAACGTATTTTGGAGGAACAAGTACTGTAGGCTCAGTCTGGATAGCCATGTACATTGGGTGAAGAGAAGGGTTTCCTTACGAATCATTTCGCAATTGCCTAGGAGACTTGGGGGAAAAAAGATGCCCACTCAATTAGTCGGGGCTTTTGATGTCAGCTGCCCGGTGAGAATAGTCTGTCCGTTGGTTGTCCTGTCCGGGAAGTTGTATTTATAACGGAAGATGATACTGCAGACTTGAAGACGATACTGTAGATGGTACTGTAGACGTGGATGCATCATTGTTTGAATACATGTACAGCCATCTTACATGTCGACTATTTTTTCCCCTTTTTTGGAGGGGGGGGGGGTCCTTGATTTGGCGTGTACTGTATGTTGAGTCTCTTGGCAATAAAGGGAAGAATGTCTATTTAAAAGGAAAGGCATCCACTAATTTGTAGGTTATTTGATCAGTGGTGGAGTTATCTCGCAAAGGTTTACACATTTAAGAATCATGATGTCATCAGTGTACATAATTTACACTGGCAATTGATGCAGGAATGCTCGTTGTGTGCAAACTGCTGCATTTTTCTGTTTGAGTATATGTACTGGTACATGTGTAGAAATTTGCCACCAAAGAGACATCATGTGCGTGTACATGTATCTCATAGTAAACCTTTGCAGGGTCATTTGAATGGATTTTTAAAAAAAAATTATCTTGCAGTACTACATTTGAGTCCCACAAAGAATTGTTAATAGAAATGGAAAGGAAAGAAGTGAAAAAGGAAAAGTTATCAGGATTTTTTGGGTTAGGACTATACACTCCTATGAAAGAAGGCAAACTACATTGTAAGTACATGTATATGGGGTGTGTGTTCATTTGCTTCAGTTTAACCATTTTATTATTTAACTCTCCTATGCAAATGTACATTCTGTGCCAATTAGTCCTTTTAGTCAAACTCAATCAAGTGACTGTTTTCAACAGTTAAGAATTCCCTGCCTACATAAAGCAGGATTGACTGGCAGTGACTGGAAATGTAACTCGATACAGCTCTGCTTTGACTGTGGGTAATTGATAAGCCAGCTGTGCCCACAACTTGCCTACTTTGTCTGTTCATCATGGTCTGTTGACTAATTTTGACTAAGTCACAGTGCTTGCTTGACATACCGGTATGATCTGACTGCCGGTGACTAGCCTGTGTTATACATGTAAGTATAACAGAGGAAGTGGATGAAAATTTTGACTGTCTGTGACTGCTTAAATAGCAGAAGGATTAAAAGTTGAAAAAAAAATCGACTGGAGTGAGATTTGATCATGTGACCTCTGGATAGACATTCCAGTGAAAGGAGCAGCATATAGGGATGCATATACATTGTAGCTCAGTTGTAGAGCCACTGCGCTGGTATGATTCTGGAAAGTGCAAGTCCCAATCCCTGTCCAGTCAATTTCTTGGCTCAGCTTTATAATTATTATGATTATGCACCTACCGGTACATACATCATTTTCGTCAGTTTCCTGTGGTGGTGTATTTGATGAATTTTGTAAATTGGATTAATGGAGGAATAGAAAATTGAACCAGTCTGCTCTTCATTTTTTTTTTTTAATGGGCGAAAACTAGGTTATTTGTTCCCACTAATTGCAAAATCATTCATGCTGAACGAATTGAGTTTTCGAGTTAATCGTTTGAGTTTAGACTTGGAGCCACAGTTTGTGATTAATTGTTTGTTCCGGCACAAAATGAGGCTATTTATTGCCAAACAGCATAAAAAAAATTGCATGGTATTCTTGCGTGCAGGATTTGTGTACTCAAGAATGTATGTATTCATGCAGCACTTTTCATTTTCCAAAGCATGTGTGAATGTTAAGTGTTTGGCAAAGATGAGTGAGCAAAATGTCTGATCTATGTTCCTGAATAGGCATGCTTATTTGGGACCCCCCCCCCCAAAAAAAAAATTAAAATGGGGGATCAGTTTACGGTAGTTTTCTTGACAATGTACACATCTACATGTAGGTCCAGGTGTATTCATATTGAAAACCAGAAAATAAACCAACACACGTGGTTCAAACTGCTGTTTTTTTGGATACCAAAATTTGGAAGCTACATGTAATTGGAATCGTCAGATATTGTACATGTTCATTGTACATGTAGATTTTCGGTGTTGATTAATTCAGAATTTGTTCAGGATAAATATATCTGTATGTATACATACATGAACATGTAGGAGATACACCAGTGACCTGTACTTAATTGAAGCATTGCCTACATTGTCATTTGTTTTTCACATATTTTATGGGAGCGTACAGCATATCCGTCAAAATATTGATTTTTTTATTTTAGTTGAATATGGCATGTTCAGTGACTGTGACACCCCCACTGAGTTCCCCTTTCGGCCCGTCGGAATGGATTCTTATTCCAATCCGAGCCCATCCAATGGTCCAAGGCCCACTGTGATTTCCTGGGAGACATCCATTATGCATGATTGCAGTCGTTCAAGATTGCAATGATCCACCCAGAAGGGAGTTCCCTTTTCACACCAATGATCATCTCGGTTGGTCCTCGGCCATCCCTCCAGGAAAAAACTCCAAATGAAGTCAGCAGTATGTCGTTGCTTCATAAATTACAGATTATGCATAATGTACACGTAGACTTACTCGTAGCAAGTTTTCGTGGAGGTCATTGACTTGTATCTGAGTGGCAATGGATCGCACTCTTCTGCCTAATTTGCACGTGAAGTGGCAGAAAAGGCTTCCTTTTTTTATGAAACCCTTTCTCTTGTATGGCATCAAACCATTAGTTGTCATGTCATCTCCCAAGTTTAAGCACATTGCCAACACAGGTGTAGATCAGACTGACCTCATCAAGCTGGACCCAAGAGTCCATTTAGGAAATGTTTACTCTGCGACTCAGTCAGTCAGCAGTTCAGTCAGTGATCAGAGGATATTTGGTCAATCAAAGGCTGGTCATTCAGGCCCAGCAGAAACCCCTTCTTTGGCTGAAATGTTTATCAACATGAAATCTTATGCGTAAACCCCCCCCCCCCCCAAAAAAAAACCCTCCAAAATACTTCTGCACACATTTAAACTCCCAATCTGAGTCTGAGACTTCCCTCGTCCAACTCCAAACCTTTCTCACTTTATCTCAGCCCCTTCTTGCACTGTCAACCTCTCTATTGATGTACATGTATTACATGTATTACAAAGCTTTCAATCAATTTCCTCCTGATTTTCTTAAATGGCCCCACAAGACTTTCACCAGCTGCACGTCCTCCCAAAAAGTAACAGCTTATTCTGTTTGTCACAAATACCAAACTTACAGAACACACATTTGAGAATGAAGTCCAGTTTTGAAGGTTGGAGGAAAAATTATATTTTTATACTGTGACTGGAAAACCCAATCCACAGATCGTCGTGTGCCCGGCAGAAGGGCATATGGGCGTAAGCCCTTATGCAATAGCGCGTAATCACCAAAATGTTCCCAGCAAAAGGGCATATGCAGGAAACTGCCTCTATTTTAATGAAATTTATACATTTTCGTCAGAAATTAATACAGGTTGTTTCAAATTTCATGATTGATACATGTACGTGTGACAAATTTCAAAATCGTTTGATTTATAATACGCGTGGGAGAATATTAGTTTCATAATACCTTTCAATGCAATTTTCTTGAAAACGATGTTTGCGTCAGAGCGCTCATATGCCCTTCTGCTGGGCACCCAACGAAATTATCTTGGGTGTGATTCAAACTCAGAATTGAAATAGCAAAAGAAAGTACTCTATCACCATCAACCTGACTCATGGAAGGCATTTAGCATGTTAAGTGCCATGTTCTACTGTGCATGCCCAGAATGAGTTTTGTGCATTTTGCTTGACTTGCAAATCAGTACTTGGGCTTCAAACCTTGTGAAATTGCATCCTCATATGTAGCTTCTTCTGAGTCCTGTCAGTGTTATACACTGTACATTGTGCAGAACACACACATGTACAGTGTAGTTTGTTAATAAAGATGTGCCTCTCCTCATTCCAAGGCATGTGATATTGTGATGCAGTTATATGCACTCATGCCATGACTATTATCATTATTAAATTTTTATTTATTCGGCATAAAAAACAAACACAACAAAAATCATAAATTACCCCCCAAAAAAGAACGAAAGCCAGAGGCACGTATGCCCTGAATTGAAAAAGTTTAGCGAAAAACTGCAAACCGAAGGCCTGCAAATTCCAATACCTCTGGCTACACACAAAAATAGAAATCTATAAAAACTAAAAATTACAGGTGTTTAAATGTTACAAAGTTAAGAAGATTATCCCCATTAATACATTCAAATACCACAATGTAATGGAAACATGATAAAAATTAAACAGAAAACTTCTTCAGTTAAAAAATGAGAACAAAATTGCCTCCCCCTGACTTAAATCAGACTTAGTTAAAAAAAAAATCAACTATTGTGGTCAGCAGAAATGGCACCTAAAGGGAGTTAATGTAGCTGTTAAATGGGGAGTTCGGTATTTTTTTAAAAAAAAGTGCATCAGATCTGAAGGACTCGGGTAGGTCACCGTCATCCCATACACCAGCAAAAACATTCACTGTACTAGAGCAGAGAAGTCTCTGTGTGTGAGCTCTGAGATGACAAAACCTCACAGTTTCTGTGTGCCATTGACCAAGATGCCATGTCTGACAATGTTACAGGTAATAAGACCGTACAATGCTTTCATGACGAAAGAGACTGAAGGACCTGTAGCCATGACTGGCGCCATGACTGTTTTATAATGTATACAGTAAGTACAAGTTGTTATAAATGTAGTATTTTGTTTTCCATTTGCAGGGCTTTGCTCCACACATCTCCCCTTTCACAGACATGCAAGATCTGGGCAATTTACTGACAAGAGCTGGATTCAACATGCTGACAATTGTGAGTTTTCTTCGCTGTGGTTTAATTGTTAATGGTTTCATCAGAGTTCTGGCCTTGACTAAACAGCAGCTCTTGCTCATACATTCATGTAATTCTGGTTACTACTCTTGGTCTAAGTGTACCAGTAGTAAGCATTGGTACCGGTATTATTGTACTAAGTTTGAGTCTGATTTTGGTCCAGTTTCTAATTCTAATCTTAGTCAAGGTTCTGGTTCTGGATCAGGTACATGTACTAGTCCTGGTTCTTGATCTGGCACCAGTTCTAGTTTTAGTTCTTGTAGTACTGGTTCTGGTTCTAGTTCTAGTGCTAGTGCTGGTTCTGGTTCAAGTAACAGCTGGTTCTGGTTCTGGTACCAATCATGGTTGCAGGTCCTTGTTCATGTTTTAGTCCTTGTCCTGGTCGTGGTCCTGGTCCTGGCCCTGGTGCTGGTTCTGGTTCTGGCCCTGGTTCTGGTTCTGGTTCTAGGCCCTGGTTCTGGTTCAGGTTCTAGGCCAAGTCCCGGTTCTACACTGTAAATCTGGTTCTAGCTGTTCCTGTGTTTGATATTTGGTACAGTCTGAGGTCCCTGTTTCTGGCTGTAAACCTGTTTCACTGGCTCTGCTTCTGGTCTGGTTTCTCATTCTAGTCTACTCCTCATTAGGCCTTAGAATCATTTCCAATATTTGCAGTTTGCCTCATTGCTCCCACAGCATTGTCAAAATATGTTTGGGAAATAGAAGTATTCTGAATTCAACAAATTCTTGACGCTAGGTTTTTTGCTTGTTTCACTGAAAATGCATTAAAAATAAAGTGACAGGGCAAGGTTCAGCGTTAGGTTCACTGTCATTAAAATCATTGCCATCATCATCCCTGTCCTTTAAAGAACAACATCGTCTTTTTTTAATGATGGGCACGTCTAGGCTACGAAAACATTGTTATTTTGAGAGTACAGCCAAAGGTACTCTCTCAGAGCACTTTCCCCAAACTACCTGTGTAAACTGGAGTATAGGGATGTCACTTCTGCAGTCAGCCATTATTTTCTAATCAAACAAGGGTTAGAAAAATGGGTCAATATTCCATCGTCATCTCCTTGTCCCTGTTTGCAGAGATTTGCTTTTCTGAATTGTGTACACAAACTGTCCACTCAGGTTCTGGTGTTGGGTTTCTCAGCACAGCAGACTGAAGGAGCAAAGGGCCATTTTTTTTTTCCTTTTCATGAAAGATGAAAGTACATGTACATACAAGTATTGATGGGTTTGCATGTACTACAGCGAGCAGTACCAGTTGTCTGTTGTGGATTGCTTTGTTAGAGACTAGAGCTTCAGGTGACATAGCCTTGAAGACATCCCAACATACAATGTAATGCACTTTCTCCTAGCCAGTTCATATTGCTAATCATATGTACAGGTCTCCATACGGCGCAACACTAATACCGGTACATTTTCTGTCCTAAAGCTTCGATCACTATGATTAAGCAAAAAAACGCTAAGTGCCGTCTCAAATTCACTTGAGGATCGAGATTTCATTCGCTGATTGGAGTTTTCTAGTTCTCAATTTTTTCTTAATTTTCTAAAGGGAAATCTGGCAGCATCTTAACCTCATTCTCCTTCCGACAAAGGACCCTTGATGAACAACAACAAAAAGTTCAGCCCACAATTTCTGTAATGGCTTTGAGTGGGGCAGGTTGAATTGGAACTTGACCCAATGATTAAGTGCAGATGCACAGCCGTCCACAGAAACTTCAAAAACGTGAATGTAATGGATGGGCGTGATGAGTCGCGTTCAAATTCAGGGGGCAGTCCATTAATCACTGTGTAATAAAACCACTGTTATTCAAACACAAGCTCCCGACGAATTGAATTAAATCATGAAAACTGAACTACCTGAACCTTCGTCAGTGAAATGCATCATGTCAATTAAGACAATCTACTCCATACGTGGTGCACGACCGCTTCCCACGGAAGAACTCGATTAAACGCTTCCTCTTTTCATGTGGGCAATCTGGAGGAACTTATTGAACAGTTTAAAAAATGGGTTTAATTTTTAATTTCTGTTAGTCAGATGATTGCTCACTAATATCTCGCACATTTTGGTCCCGGTGAACATTGTCTTCATTTGAGACAAAGTATGTGTTGAACCATGAGTTACATGTAGCAGGTTTGCATCTGACACACATACATGTACATGTATGTATGATTCATGTCAAATTGGAAAGTCAGGAAGCGGCCCTTTTATAAACATTACTTGACAAGCGTATTCTGTTTATGTTGTTTGGCTGTACAATGTATCATGTTAAAATGAAGTAGCACCTGAGAACATGTACAACGTCCATGTTACTGATCTGCCAGGAATGAAATTACAAAATGTAGTGAAAAGTGAGTATGAACAATTGATGCCCCAACAAGAGTACATGTACTTTATTTTGTTTGTCTTCAAAACAAAACATATGGAGTGTTGTTTTGCTTAGTATTTTGTCCGTATTCAATGTAAACTTTAGTTCAGCTTCCCAGTGGATTAAATGCCCCTACAAGCGTGAATGCATCCAAGTGTGGATTTTGACATGTTTTGACTTGCTGTAGTGTGGATCACTAATGGTAAAATACATCTTAATGGATATTGACCTGTACATGTAGGATAATATTTTTTTCAAGTTCAGTCAATACCACAGTTCTTGTTATCATTTCAATGATACATGTACAATGCACTTACCAATATTTTTATCAAAAGCAAAGTAAAGAACAATGGGAACAATTTATCATCATATTATAGAGGCATATGAGAAGCCGAAGTGTGTACATACATGTACATGTACACATGTAGAGACATGCATTTACATGATTAAAAAAACATGGACACTGAGAATGTCAAAGAACAAATGACAGACAAACATGCTGCTGCATTCTCCAATAAATGTGAAAGTGGTTCTGAGCTCTTGGTCATAACCGTGGTTTTAGTCCTGTTGCTGATAGCATGCATTCAAAAGTTTTGAAATCGATCAAGGTGTTAACATTTTCATTCAACTGTGATTCAAGGACTGTCAAATGGTCAGTCTAACGTAGCTGCAGAGCAATAAAAAGAGATGGGTTTGGAGCTTTGCCAATTTCCTAAATGCGCCATCATGCCTGTGTTCCATATACTGAAGTGTGGTTGCCATGGCATTGCTGGTATTTCATTTTGTGTAACCCCCAGCCCCCATCTTCTCCACGTTGAAAATAAAAGTATTATCAGCCGAGCTAATTGCCTGAGCAGACATCGGAAATTGTTTGATGGAGCCTAGCCCCACTCCAAGTGCCTGTTCCAAAGGTCGCGGCAATTTGGAGCGTCATTGGGAAATAAAAACCGCTGCGTATTGGAAAGAGATGTTTGATAACATCCTGTATGTTATAGTGCGAGTAATCAATATTACCCTGCTAAAAAAAAAATGTTTTGTTCAACAATAACATGGTGGCTTTGGGTCAAGTTAGGTTTGCAGAGAAACCAATTTACTCTCAGCTTTTCCCCCCTAGATTATTTGAAGAGAAAAGCGTCTGTCTACATTTCAGTGAGCTATTATGGCTTTGACTAACATCCCTATGTCTGTGGTGACTGGACATGTTGTAATTTTGCAGGGATGACTGCTGTGACTTAGAACAGCTTCATCAGCAGGCAAAGTGGTCAGGATAATCCAACACCATGCTTCTTGTTTTCTGTTTTTTTGACTTACAATTCATACAAAGGTGCTGGTACATTTAAGTGTGAGGTAGTATCCACCATCGACTGTGTCTCATCAAGGCCCAAACTGATTCAGATTTGCTGACTGGCTGGAATAGATGATGTCAAAACAAACAAAATGGGGAAAGAAATATTAAAAACACTTTTATATTATTTTCGTGGAGTGCTGTGGCCTCGTGGTATGGGGATTGAAGTTGTGGTCAGTGGGTAATTCTGCAGGCTGCGGGTTCGAGTCCAGCCTGGGGTTGTGGTGCGTGTGCCCTTGGGCAGTTGCTTCTCCCCATGCAGTAGTAAAATGGGTACCTTAGAGGGCAGAGATGATTATTGTGATTGATTTGAGCTTCCTTGTGCTGAAATGGCTGCATCGAGCTGTATACTCTCCCAGAGAGCTGAGACTGTATGCGGAATGTTTCATTGGCTCAATGGTCAGGGGTAATAATAATGTAAAGCGCTTTGATCTTATAATAAAAGAGTTATAAGTGCCCATTGTTATTGTTATTGCAAAAAATATGCAACGTTTATTATTTTATCGGTGATAAAATGGGGTATTTTTATATTTTTATAATTATTATTATTGTTTGTGGTTTTTTTGGTGGGTGGGGATTCATGTGCACACCATGCATGGTCATTTGGCATGGCAGTGGTGGTGGAGTACATGTGCAAAGAGGGTGGGGAGAGATGGTGGGGAGGAGGATGGGTGGGGATCGGCACCACACTAAAATTTTGTGTGAGATTTGGGTGGGGATATTTTGTCTTTGCATGGCATCCATCCCCATCTACCACTTATAAAATGGGCACATAGTTTTAACTGTAGGAAGAGGAATATATTTTGAGGGTGATTTGCATTAATGTCTGCAATGTTGGTGTTTCCTTGAAAAATTGAACAATTTTCTTAATTATCTCAACTCCATTAACCCCCATCAAATATAAATCTAAATGGAGTAACACGCGTACCAGTCCATCAATAATTTGCAGCCAATCCATAATCCAAGGTGTTTTTGGTATATGTTCAATGTGTATGAGACTTAATTAGCTTCCCCCCCCCCCGGTTTTTTTTACACATTAAGTGAATGTGTTGGTTTTCATGCCCATGTCATTTGTCAAGTCAAGAACAATACAATTGCTTGCACCAATAGAAGGAGGGAGGCATCATAATGGCTAAGTGGTATTGTCAATTGATAAATGCACTGTCAGTTGACATGCAGCGGACAAGTCAGTGTACTTTTTGTGCGTGCGTAGAGAAAAAAAACCTGAGCGTTTATGTGCGGGTACTCTTCGGGAAATATAATGCTGTACATGCCAGTCATACTTCGTCAACTTCAATTAAACATGTGTTTAGCTTGGACATGATGCAATTCCCAGCAGTTTGTACGGTCATTAAAGGATAATTATACAGCATTTGTGCTGCTGCGTACTGTATACCTGTATGTGAAGTTGTACTGTACTATGTTGCCAAATGCTGTCACACAGGATTTCTTTTGGTTCAGTAGTTTAAATTGTGCACATAGATTTTTGTGATATTGTTCAAAAATGAACATTTAACAGGATACATACATACATGTGGGCATCGGCATAAACTTGGGTTAAACGTCAAGGGGGCACCTGCGGGCATGTAGCAAGGGGGTACTGAAGGCAGCTGATATTTTGGTTTTGTGCAATTCAAGATTTTAAATGGGGAGGGGGAGACACCCGGGGGCACAGACCTCTGCTGGGTGTGGGTGGGGGCATGTGCATAGGGCATGTGGTTGTAGGTCTTTATTGTTTTAAAATAAATCCTTTTTTTTTATTCACATTTCAGTGACTTAGATGGAATTCTTGGATGATAACATTTTCAAAGATTGAAGTATGTAAAACAAAAGATTTCAAAGATTCAAGTATGTACAAAGAAGAATGTACCCAGAGATGTACAATGTATAGCTTGGGGGACAACGTATCATCAAATTCAGGAATTTCCTTTTGTAAAATGTATTTGAATCCAGCTTTTGTAGCATGATTTTAACATTCTCCCCTTGTTATTGTAATAATATCATGTACACGTAATTTTTCTTATCATATCTTGTAACAGTTTGTTATCAACTAAAATATGGATTGGGAACAGAATGAACCCAGAAATGTACAATATACTGTAGTTTGGGTAGGGATGAGGGGGTTGTTCTCCCGTAATATATTTCAATCGGCATTCAAGGCCTCATTCAGCTACCGGTATCAAGCTGCCCAGTTTATCTGCAGAACATGGGACTCATTTCTAGCAAACATGTACACTGTACATTGTAGAAAAATATTATATTATCCTTCGAGCAAGTTGTCGGAGACCATGGGCATCTCAAAAAAAAATTCCCCACATGTACATGTACAAACTTTCTCAGGCATTTTCTCAATTTATCATTTTTTCGAAGGTGGGCGGGGGACATTTGTCCACTGCACCCACCCATTGACACCGCTGCAGACGCCCATTTATGTCAAATGTGTGTGACTTCACACCCTCTTCTTCTTCTTTTTTATTCCCCCCGGTTTTTTTTTGGGCGGGGGGGGGGGGAGGAGGGTTGTTTGTCGGGGGGGGGGGGGGGGGGGCAGAGGGCAAGCGGCCCCCTGCCCACCACCTCTCTTGTGATGCCCTTGTTGGCGACTGAAATTCTGTCTTCACTATTTGGTTATTGCCAAATTGTTTGCTATGATCAGATTTGCTATAATCCCAGAAAGCATGTTCGACGATATGAACAGATGGAAACAGTTTACATTAATACATATTTCAAAATGTCAGTCAGCAAAATGGCTTCCCGATCCCGCAAAGCACATCTTCACTGTGCCTCTTATCAAGAGAGTGCCTTTCTTTCCCTTTGCCAAACTTTTTTTTTAATCTGGAAATTTGCTCTCCCTTCCCTCCTTCCCACTTTCATATCCCCCGTGACAAAATTTGAACTCACAAAACTGTGACTTAAATGTAAGATGATATCCATCTTGATCCATTATGTACACAGTATGGGCGCTGATTCTTTTACCTCAACTTGACTGATGGTTATAAGTTGACCATGTGAAGTCCATGCTAATGGATTCCTTGCTTTCCTAATCTGATTAATTATCTGCCAGTAATGTGCGATCTGCTAATGTGCCTGTTCAGCTCCGACACCCTTGTTCGATGTTTAACCAAAGTGGTACTCTCCCTTTGTTTGTGTGGAGTCCGAAGTTCCCTATCGCTCTGGCAGCAGTGTAATGAATGAAAAGAAGAAAAAAAAATCCGGAATGGTCCGATTACCAAATTGTGAAATGTTCTTGTGAATCTAATCCATTTGCTCTTTCGGAGGAGGCCTTGTCTGGCTTTTTTCCCCAGAACCATTACATCAATTATGAAGCGGTAGTGTTACAGTAAAGATGGATTGCTCACTTAAGCGTCCGAAGATGTGCCAAAAGGCAAGGTCGACGCTGTGCTGGGAAAAAAGGTAAATTAAACCTGGAAACCTGTAACATGATGATGATCCAATTGACAACACTTGCCGTTTTGTAAGACATGGTTGTGTAAGTATTTGTTTGATTTTTTTTTTAATTCCTTGACCGTACCTGATTGGATGCAGAATGTGTGTTTTAACCACAGAGCCTGTGAATCGTCTTGTTTGGTGTTATTATTGAATTAACCAGAGATTGCATTTTACTTCTTGATCCACATGGTGGGCGGAGCTGAAGACAGAGCTGAGGGCATTACTGGCATTCCTCCCACTTGTAGCAAAATAAAAACAGATGTAATCAGTTGGTATGAAACATCAAATAGACAATTTTGTTGTTAGGCTTTCATATAAAATTCCCCTGCTTGAGATTTTTTTATACGTTCTGTACCAATGGTTCAATTGCCCCATTAAAAAATTCACATACACTGACTGATACATGTACTCTTCCTAGAAAAGATTAAAACAGCAACTTCTACCTCGGAGGGAACATTTCTTCAGGGAGCTATGGAGTCACCAATAATTCCTTTGAGAATCAATTTTCGAAGAAAAAAAATAATTAATGGGAATAGAGACAAGTTTGGGGCTTCGGTCACCATGACTTCATAACCAAAACGATTTGTAAATTCTTAGGTTAATAGTAGGTTAATTGCTAATGAAAAATTGTAAACTGTGCTCATGCCATCCAAAAAGTAGCAGTACATTCTGGTAACGCAATGACAAACACTGTCACATATCTTGCTACATATGGTCGAGCAAGTAGCAGGACAATAAGCAGTTCAAATAGTTCAGCTACAGACGTTCAAAATGTTCTGGACAGTTCTCCATCGCAGTGCACTTTTTTTGTCAGGCGCAGTTCTTTGCATTTTTCCCCCCCATTACACGGAATCCAGTTTGATTTATTGGCCCCTAATGCTGCCTATCCCAAGGCAAGATGAAGTTGTACTGCAGGATAAGTCACTTACAATCAGTCCAACAATTTTTTAATTAAGGTTTTGACCTTACAGGTAATCGCACCCCTAGGGACCTACAACAGGATAGCATGATGGATGCATCTCATACGATTTTCTTAGTTCCTGTACTTTTGCTGGCCAGTTTCTCTTGTATGGCTTTGGGAATTTGGGCAATTCTACGGTTACCCACATTAAATACACTTTTTTGCATACTATTTCATTCTGAATGTCGTGGTCTTCATACTAGGTGGACTATCTATTTCCTTCTTTGCATAATTTATAACATACCAAATATTCAAGACCTTTCCCATAAAAAATCACAATAAAACTTACATTTTGCATGAATAAACAAGCTACCAAACTGACGACCTGAAATACATAAATTTACCCAAAAAGTACACTGGCATATTCAAATGACAGGTCTTGTTTCCTTTAATTTGATACCACATTTCAGGTTGTGATGCTTGAAGTTTTTCCACTTTTGCGTGGAATTGCGTGCATTGACTTTATATAACAACACTTTTGGAATCAAATGTACTTTGCAAATACTGCAAATATTAGAGTTTTACTCTGCTGAAATACACATGTAAAAATAACAGTTTTGTTATATTGTGTCCAATGTAAAATTATGTACGTACTACGAGTACATCAAAGCTTTCTATGACAATTTCTAATACCACGCCTGAAGGTACACTAGGGGCAATGTTTGCTCAACCAAATCCTTATTCACACCTGTGCCAGTATTTTTGCCATAATATGCACATTTGGTTTTCTGTGAAAAGACATATGGTTACATGAAGGTAGTTCCCTGGATTTACATGTAAATTTACATGCACGCAATGAAAGCACATTTGATATGCAGTGTAAGGCTTGTTCAGGAAAAGTCTGCACAGATAACGTATACGTGTATGTCACGATGAAGGTCTGAGTCTGTACTAATCAGAGGAAACTGCAAACCCCTTCAAATCTTTTGGCATCCTGAATTATTCCTCCATACATGTAGACTGTGGGGCACTGTGTTCCCGGTGTTTATGGTGTTCGACTCATGTTCCATGGTGCGTGGGTTCGATCCCTGACGGGGAACATTGTGCTTGTCTTCTTGGGCAAGACACTTTACTAAATTACCTCTCTCCGCCCAGGAGTATAAATGGGTAGCTGTGAAGGTCAGACCAAATTGCGCTGATCTCAAGCTTCTGCAGAAAAATTGTATAATTCCGGATGAACAGGGATAATAATTGTAAAGTGCTTTGAGACCTTAGGTATAAAGCGCTATATAAGCTCCGCATTATTATTATTTTTATTATTATATTATTATATTATAATTCTTTTGTTATTGCAAGTCCTTAAAATCCTCCCTTTCTCAAGAATTGACAAAGACTGTCTACTACTGTGAAAGGGTCACACCTTTGTCCATTTCCTCGATGTTCTTCTTTGAAGCAGCTGGTTGTCAAGATATTTAATGGTATCTCCGTTAAGGTGTCAGATGATGCAGCCTTTGGTAGGGAGTCTTTAAGAAATGCAATCTTAAAGGGAAGATACAACATTCGCATACATCAAAAAACGAAATGATCAAATTATCATGAAATACCTTACTGGATTGTTCGGGAATGACAGTCTAAAGCATCCTGTAAAATCGTGGCTCCTGGTGTGCTGACATTTTCAAGAACAATTGTATTTTTCCAACGCGTTTGAGAATACTGGCCCAATTTTAAAAAACTGCTCTTAAGTTTTCATATTTAGTTATTCCACATTTTCTTTGCAATTGATTACATACATGCAGTGGCGTACGCAGGATTTTTTCAAGGGGGGTGTTTCAAAATTGGATGTCATCATTTATGACCGTAATGAAGATGGTAAATTGTGTTGGCGCCCGAAATAAAAATAGTATCAGTGGGCTAAACCTAACGCTAAAATAAAAGTCGGGAGTTTGTGTTGGCGCCAAACATAGTAAATCGAAAAAAACAAAACATGTTCTGTGTCTTATGATGAACATATGAGTAAAGGGGTCAATGTGGGCAGTCCCCTCCCTCAACAAACAGCATTTAAACAAAAAAAAGAAGAAATTCAAGAAAAAAAGTGACACAGGCTGCGGAAGTGCTAGGATCTGTTCTTGTAATTGGCTAAATTTACTCAGCTTCGTCCCCTGGATCTCATGATTCTCATCCGTTGGGAATCTAATTCTTTGTGTAAACCGCCCCCACCCCTAAGGCCAAACTCCAGATACAGGATACATACGCGCTCTGGTCACAGGGGCGGGTTCAGACTGCCATTTGCCGGGGGGGGGGGCCTAGAATTGTAGTGAAGGGTCCAGGACCTGCGAGCGCGCAGCGCGAAGCCCCTACGGCGTGGGGTCCGGGGCCCGCTTAAGGGCCCCGGGAAAAAATTGGATTTTAGATGCTCTGTGGTGCAATCTGAGGCGATTCCTGGCCACTTCCACCGTTTAGAAAACGTTTTAAACATCGAAAATTCCATTAATATTTGTTATTTTTTTTTGTTCTTCATTAAGTTTGTTATGTACTCAAAGTTGAGAACCATGTTCCATCTCCGTATTTTTTCACAATTTTCTATTTTGGAAAGGGATTTAGGCCCCTTGTAGTCCGAGCCTCAGCCATTCGCTGAATGAGGTACAAATAAGGTGGGGGCACCGCTAGGGTGAAATTAGCATAGAGGGAATTTGGCCGGAGGACTAATGCGAGCGCGGAGCGCGAAGCACTTACGGCGTGGGGTCCGGGGCCCGCTTAACCCTAAAGGGGCCGGGTTATTTTGACCATTTCTCAGCCGGGGGGGGGGGGGGGGCGGATTCCGCCCCCCTAAGATCTCGGCCATCGAGTGACGAAATTTTTTGAAACTCGGCACATGCATAGAGCAACTCTTCCTTAACATACCCAAGAAATTTCATGACTATAGGCCAAAGGGTTTTGGAATTATGGCTAATTAATTATTCATATGTACGAATGGCAATTCTGCTCTGTGTACACGACGTTTATGCGAAAATTCAGTTTTCACGGCGCGTAGCGCCGGAAATTTTTTTCGCTACGCGGCAACCCGTGGTCCGATTTGGTAATGCAATGCATTTGGTATCAAAAGATGCGCAAAGCTCGAGGCTAAAAAGTCATAACAGCTCGGGTCGCGAATTTTTTTTTAGAGGCTATCACGGAAAATGTTGAGGGGGGGGGGGGGGGCGGGCGGATTCCGCCCCCGGCCCCTTTAGGGTTAAGGGCCCCGGGAAATTTTGGATCGTAGATGCTCTGTGGTGCAATCTGAGGCGTTTCCTGGCCACTTTTCCCCTGATTTTTTTAGCAGAAGTTTTTAAAATTGAGGGGATATTTTGTTTCATTTGTTTCAAATACATATAGGCCTATGTATTCTTGCTCTTATAAAGTGTCTTCTGTATTCAAAGCTTAAAGTTGAGAACATGCACATAATTTGTAATTGTTCCGCGCTCGGTCACATAACTCTCTTTTCCCTCCATATTTTTACATGGCAAAGGGGGGTGTTTAACAGCCAAAACACCCCCCTGCGTACGCGCCTGCATACATGTGAAGAGGTACAAGCCTGCTAGACTGATCCTCTGACCTTACAATGCCCACAGTCTATAAAGTGCTCCGTTTCATCTTAAGTGGGGTCAGGGAACCGGACTACAAGAACATGATTGGTTTTCTTGGTTTTTTCAAGCATCTACGAGCCCAAAACGTGAAACAAAGCAGTTTAACAATATTTCCTATAACATTCTAATCCTCCAAATCCATTTATTTCTGAACATTGCAGCAAAAGCAGATGTTGAACATTCCCTTTAATGTTGCGGCAGGCAACATGGCAGATTGCACAACTTCCCAGGATTAAAGGTGAAGCTTAAAGTATGATATAAAACATAGTTGCACACATGTACATGTACATTTTCTGATGAGACAGAAGTCAAACATCTTTTAACTCAATTTAGGGGAAAATTCTAAACGTAAAATACATGTATGTATTTCACTCACACTGTGTTCTATAACCCAAATGAAAACCGAGGATACCATGCGTCTTCGTAGATGTTTCTGTTTTGGACATTTCAACTCTGGATTATGGATTTTTGACAATGGTACTCTCTCTCAAATGACGGGGAACCTGAAGATTAGACGATATTGGCATAATTTTGCCACCATACATCCACTGGTAGATGTGCTCATCTGGTGTGCAGATTCTACCTGCAGTACTCCTTGCCATTTTTGCTGTTTGACCATTGCATGCACGCCACTTGTCCACTGCCTCTGCCGTGGAGTCCACACAGTGACATCTTCATTTCACAGTGCCCTAACACCACAGCGAAAATGTGTCACTGTAGTGCATCAACCTTGGTTTAGCCATGACGTAATCAAAATAAAGTATGATTTTTGTGATATACATTTGTACGTAGGAATGGTCTTTAACCATCTGCTTCGATATCCTCTAGTGATTTTAAGGGATGAGGAATTAGAGGGAGGCATCGGCCCCATCGTGTCTCGGCAACTGCTAAGTGGTTGAGCCCCCCTGCCCAAGGTATGGCTCTACAATCATCTGACACTAAAAGATCTTCCGTGACTGGCCTGGGCTCGTTGGCATTTCCCAGAGCAAGCTTGAATGTGTGAACTACTTTGTCAAGACGAGTCAGCCGTGACCCGCGATATCTGGGCATATTGCAATCCGGTTAATTATTCAGACGGAATTGGGGAAAGTAGGTTTCAGATCCTGCTAGAAATGAGATGACTATAGTCATTACATGTGGAAGCGTCAGGCTATTTCTCAGACCATGTACAGTTGAAAACCACTTTATTTCAGATCATAAATTAACTGAAAAATCAGAGAAAGTTAACTAGTGAGTTTGCATGTTCATTGCTTCAAGCCCAAATATGTCACAGATGATGTGGGAGTAGACAACAAGACTTATCGTGCCCTTTACATGTTCATATTAAGGGAATAAATGTGTGCTCCGGAGGTTTTTATCACTCGTTTAATACCGCTTAGAGTCTGGGTGCTGATAATTACCCGAGCCGGAGGCGAGGGTAATTATCAGCACCCAGACTCTAAGCGGTATTAAACAGAGTGATAAATACCGACCGAGCACATATTTATTCCCATTCATAAATACCTTATCCGTAAAAAATATCAAATAATTCGTTCACAAAAACCCGATTTTGTTCAACAAGTTCACTTCATGCTTTTTGAAACATCCCTCTAGCAAAATAATGGAGTGTTCTGCTGGCGAGTAAGATGTAAACAACCCTTTTATGGAGATTGACGCGCGCGTAACATGTTCTGCGCGATGTCACGCAGAACGCACCTGGGGCGTTGCGTTTTGAATTTAGAACTATAAAATTCTGACTCGCTTGTAGTGTTGCGCATGCCTACGTGAGGATTGTGAACGTTCAACCAATGAAACGGTAAGAGGCACTGGATTTTTAGGAGTCCACATTTTATTGTGACACTGGAAAAGTGTTTAAGACCAGCTAGCCATGTCTTTATCATCCGTTTAAGACCGGCCACGTGACGGGCTCTCGACCAATAGGAATAGCTAAACTGTCTGAGGTATTTATGAATAATGGTTTAAAATTATAGAGCTCATTCTAGCTTGCAGGATTCTGGGGAGAATCAAGGTACATGTACGTGTACGTGTCATTGATGAGCCATTGGTACACTGTAAATCTTTGGTCGCAGGGCAAACTTTCTCAAGGAGTTTTCCATTGATGGGATATCAAGAAAAGAGTACTGCTCAGCGACTTTTTTTTTAGTGAAATCAGCTTTGAGTTAGTGGTCACAATAAGCATGTACATCACATTATGTTGCCATGATTGAAGAAAAACTTGTCTGCCTAGCCGTCCTATTGATCCCATGCAAGCTCAGAATGCTTTTGGTAATCAAATCATGAGGTTAACTAAATTACACTAGTGAGAGGACAGTTCGATTGCTCTGTTCTTCCTGTTGACTTCAGGTGCCAATGCAGTCTGAACATGTTACAAACAAAAGCAAATATTTGGCCACCGGCATTTGTCAGATGTCTTTTCCCAGCGCTATTGTGGTGTTCCTTTCAGTGCTCTACATGAATGAAAATCTATCATGTTTACACGTATTTTCAGTCACCTTTTAATATGAAGTGACCTTGAAGTTCTCCTGCACCTGCTTCCTTGGAGCCTGGTTGAAAAAGATTGCGATAAATTTCGTGATATCAATGCCGTTTTTCAGGAAATTGTTCTGCCAGTTGCGATCACATCAGCAGATTCGCCCATCCGATGTGTGAAGGGTTCGACACCCTGTAGAATGTGCAAACATGTTGGAGCAATAAAACAAGAAGTATGTGTGAAATATTCATGACTCCTTGCAGTTCTGCTTCGTTTTTCACAGAATCAAATTTATTTTGAAAGGTTGATATCCGTCTTGAGATGGGGCTGGGTAAATAAACTCTGAACTTAGAGTTACTTACAATACAGTTTACTCTCTTCCAACAAACTTGTTTATAAAGAAAACAACCTTATGGGGATTCCAACAAAGTAAGCAAGCAAGCTCTATCTCATTTTTTGTCTTTCTTTCTTTTCTTTTTTTTATCTCAGGGCCTTCGAATGTTAATCCATTTTCCCTTGAAGCATTATTTTGATCACTGATCTCCAATTCAAATTTCCAGAGAAAGTAATTATTTCCCAGCAGAGCACTTCATAACAACTACACCCATACATATATTTGGCATTGACAATGGTAACTAGAGACCTGATGTAATAAAATAGACGGATCTATATATTGTATGTCTTTTTGCACAAAAAGGATATTTTCCTATCTACTCAAGTAAAAACAGATTTGAAATGTTTGTGCCCTGAACTGTACATATTGCTCCTGATCAAGTCAATTGGTTAGTGATATTTCAAGAAGCTGATCAACTGAGCGGGAGTAGCATTAACGTCTTGAAGGTAACATTTTGTGCACCATCAGGAGATGTTGAGGGATGCCTGCCTAAATGTGTGGTACATACGAACAATTCCCTTATAGCAGATTAGGTCAAACCCCTCCTTTGCAATAGCCAGTCTGAAATACCGGTGAGTTCCTCTAAATCTGGTGTGCGCGACTGAAGAAAGAAACTTCATAAAAAAAAGGAATTGTTTTGTACTGTCGGGTATATACCCGGCACGTTTTGTTAGAGTGGTACCGCCCCCCCCCCCATGTTCCTATCTCCTATACACACCCTAGACTATTGCTACCTAGAACCCCCCCCCCCATATCTCATAAGAATATCTGAGATTCTGGTAACGCAATGACAAACACTGTCACATATCTTGCTACATATGGTCGAGCAAACCACTCTGAGTGGTTCAAAGTCGCTGCGTCAATAAAGACATGTTTATGTGGTTTGCTAAGCCGAAACTCTTACAAAGGATTACTTTTTCTCCAAGCGCCAGTTGTGAAGGTCTCTTCTGGTAAATTTTCATTTTAGGTGGATTTCTTGTCTCATCTCGACCATAGATATTTCCGGTATTTGTTTGTCTCAAAAGCCTCAACTATTAAGAGGATTTTGTAGTCTTTCAGTCTGTAAATGTAGTTGTGTTTCCTTCTTGGATTTGCAGCCATTACCTCGGTTAGTGCCCCAGGGTTTGTTGATGTATGATGTTGTTCTGTTAAGAGTTGCACATTGTGGCAGCATGTTTGTTATGCTGTGTACCATTTGTTCCATTCCTCCTATCGGCCGATTCTGTTTTCTTATGCGTCTGGGTGGATACAATTGCAGAAGTGAGTGAGCCATAGTTTTGATCAAGCCAATAGTTGGAGTAACAAGAAGTTGCTCTTCTCCCTCCTCTTCTTTCCTCATTACCCCCCCCCCCCCCCTCAATTTCTTTTTTTCTACAGTGGGTTTTAAAGTCTGACTTTAGTTTCACGGGATCGTTTCTCCACAGGATATCGATGAGGTCACGGTGAACTACCCCTCCATGCTGGAGCTGATGCAGGATCTGAAGGGCATGGGAGAAAGCAATGCATCATGGTCCCGGAAGAGCGTGCTGCACCGCGGCACGCAAACAGCAGCTGCTGCCATCTACAAAGGTGACGGAAATATTACCTCCCTAGAGCAAAGGCCAATACGTTAAATTTTTCATAAGCTGGGAGGGGAGGGGAGGGGGGGGGGTGTACCTACTCGGTGCCGTTCGTTTGGCATTCTGGGATAGACCGGGATAGGGGATGTCAGTCTTTCAACTTGGGAGCACGGCGTCAGCGGACCGTGTTTCCTTTTTGAAATCTCAGCAGTTTCACGGTGATGACAATGGGCACTTAGCATGACGTTGGCAGATTACGTTGGGGTGTTCTACTAGTGCTGCACTAAAAGCTGTCATGAATATTCAGTCTTCTGAGAAATGCCATCACCCGTGTGCTTTCATTTCAAATTTGGGTATGAGGTGTCGGTTGAAGCCTCACCTGTTCTCATATCAAAACAAAATTGGGGGGAAATTTGACTTAGCTGCTTTGTTCAAGAAAAGGTTATTGAACCTCCTCTGCCTATTAGTGCAAATGCATGGAAAGCCTTTTTGCCATTTGGGGAATAATTTTTCCAGTGAAGACCACTAAGGTTTAAAAGCAGGATGTAATTTGTGCAGAGCAAGAGCACAGTGCACTCGTGAGATTTACAAAAAAAATTGATTTCAGAATTGAAGATTGAATTACAGATTTCCAGACTAGCAGTAGTACTGTAAATGTGATTTGTTTGTTTGTTTGTTTGTTTTTAGGGTTTTTTGATCTGGTTATTTTTTTAACACTGTAGAGACCCTGGGATTGATAAGGAGCATGTTACTTTAACAATAGACTTTAGTCAGGTTCAACCTCCACATAAAAAATATAAGATAAAAAGTTTTCCGTTTTTAACTTTAGTATCTTTCAACTGGCTATACTACATGTATATACCACCATGTGTCAATTCACCATTTATGAGTATTTTTCCTGCGTGCTTTTATCTTTTCCAAGCAAGCAATGCCTATCTATACCAAAAACCCACTCTTGTTGTAAGAAATGCATTTCAACTTTTAACCAGCAAAGTTCTCAATTATCATTCTAAACTTGGCATGATAAGCGATCAGTTCCAGGTAAAATTCCACTTCGAATCAGTTGTTTGAAAAAAAAAGCATAGTGATAAGTACAAGTGCCACTCGGCTGTGTAGTAATACTGGAACCACTCCCCGACGAGCTGAATTAAGTTCCCCGGTTACCGACAAGGGCTTGATTTAAAGCTGGCTGGCCCAACACTTTACCCACCCATCCTCACCAATTTCTCCGCATCATGCTCTTCGTTTCGTTGATGACGCGACCAGATAGCTGCCTGCTTCGTAATTTTCAGAAAGGGAACAAACAACCAGCCATTTATTTCCTTTATAAATTGCCCGTCCAATTTGACAGTATGCGGATGGAGGTTTGTGAGAAGCTATTAGTAGTAACCAGGAAGAGAGGTATGCGTTTTACTATTTGTATCTGGATTCCGTCCTGCCCCCCCCCCCCCCCCCCCCCTCCCCCCCCCCTTTCCCCTCCCTCCTGTAATCTTGATGGCTGGCGGAAGCTGAGCATTTTGTCCGGGGCTAGACAAGCCGTCCCTTCCGTTTGGACATTTGGACCCTTGTCTCTATCTCGGCTACCTTTTTTTATCATTTATTCCCCCTGATTTTGACACGTTGCAGGCACTTGCAGGATCCACTCGAGTGTCTGATCTGATGTAATTGCTTTGCCTAACACAATTTGGGGTCCATTTGTCTTGTGTCTCACTAGCTACCACCCCCACCCTGCTGACACCGTGCCAGCGATACTTGTTTTAATGCATATCTCGACACCTTTTCCTTATAAGCATGGAGACAATTTCCCATCTTCACTGTACAGATACCACCATTTTCTTTTTGTGATGATGATAAATGGCCAACAGAACAAGATTAATTGAAGTCTCAGGAAATAGCCTCAGAGTAGAAGTACAGGTACCTGATGCATGCCTATAGCAAGTTGATTTTGAAAGTCATTTCCTTTAATTGGGAACCATTTTTTTCACTGTGGTTTGTCAATTGCTGTGGAGGTGCTTATAGGTGTACATGTAATTGTTCAATGGGGGATAATTACATCACATACAAGTGATCTTCCAGAAACCGTCGAGCCTACAGTGAGGCTACTAGCTGACGATTGTACCATGTACGGAAGGATCGCCGTCGGCAGGAGACCCAGTCATTTTACACACAAGAAAAAACATTGACTCACTTCGTGTCTGGCAAAATTGATGGCCGATGAAATTTAATAAGCACGAAGTGCTCTGTTATGCACATTATCCACAGAAAAAAAGACCACTCGTGAGTGAATGCAATGTTACGGGTGATTTTCAACTTCAAACGGTGGATAATCATACCAACCTGGGGTCACTTTAAACTGTAAGCTCAACTGGAACAACCATGCACATTGTCAAAACTGTCACCAAAGCCAACAAAACCCGAGGTCTTCTTAGACACCATTTTTATCATTGCAAAGAAGGAGTAAACGCTACGGCATACAAAACTCTGGTGCGGCCACAGTAGTAGTATTTTTCAACCATCTGGGATCCTCATCACCAAATTAAGATTGCTTTGGAAGCTGTTCAAAATCGGGCTGCCAGATTTGTGAAAAAGAGATTTCAGTCAAAATAGCAGCATTTCTTCAACGGTTCGAGGCCTTACATGGAAATGACTCGAAGAGAGAAGGCTTAGTGCCCGATTGATCATCATGTACAAAGCTCACATCAGCTTGCCTCCATCAGTGTAAACAAGTTCTCCGTCATTACCAGCCAAAGATTCCATAGAAAAAAAATCAGGCCTGTTATTTGAAATTCCCTCGTCCTCAAACAAAATAAGGATTGCTACAAGTGTCCCTTCTTGCCAAGAACTGTAGCCCAATGGAACGCACAACTGGCAGATATTAGGGACTCAGCAAGTTTAATTGTCTTCAAATCTAAAATCAACAATAATCTTCTCGCACTCACAAGGGGGGGGGGGGGTTCTTAATTAATATGCTACTAATAGTACCGCGTCTGTGCTCTGTGGTGGATATCTAAGGATTTTGCACAGTATTCTACGGATGCAAATCTGAGTACAGTCCGTTAACTTAAAATTGGCAAAGGAAAGTGTTGGAAATGTCTTCAGATGCAATTTTGAAATGAGCTGACGGGGCAGTCTTCATGAAATCAGTATCCATGTACATGTAGTCCATTTTCCCCTTTCGCATTTATAACTGCAGAGAATAAGAGTACCTTAACCCTAACTCCATAGCATGATTTACTAGGAACCATACCCATCCTGGCAAATTCCAACACCATATGGAAACTGTGCAAACATATTTCTGACTTAGTTTCTGGAGGTGTGCCAAACCAATGTAAAAGACTGTCAGTTTAGGGCTACTGCACCCATCCAGACAGATTCCAACAATACATACCGTTGGGGTTTGATGGGTTGAGTTCTGTTAGGGTTAAAATAACGGCTGTAGAGCAAAATTATTGCCTTGTCATTGTTTAAGTGGATTATAGTTCAAATTAGCATTCATTAATTTTGTTGGCGTGGTACATGTAATTGTTATTTCAAACAAAGTCACACAACACACATTGAAATAACATTTTCCGTATGAAAGGTCTGCATGTATAGAAAATGTGAACATCTCCCATGTAATATAAAGTTGGAAAATGATTGAAACCAATGGTAACCCAAAGTGCATCCTACTCTTCATTCAAGGCTGATAGCCTTGCAGTATCGCCACAAAAGTAAGCGTCATATCAAAGAACCTTGTATACGGGAAAACAAATCATCCTTAAAAGATGTCCTTGGCTTGGAAATAAGTCTGCTGCTGGCAATGAGGTAAAGGCAAATATTGGCTCATAAAATCCTGCAGTAATTACTCCAAGGTCAGGTTTGATGTGTCTACATGACAATATCATACCTTTTAAAGATGCAAAAATTGCCTTTTCTCATGTATGCGGTGTTTGTTGGACCTGCAGTCTGATTATATTTCTCACTGTATGTTTGTTGATTCTTCTCAAGAATTTTCCCACCAAAATACGAAAAGGGATCCCTAAATGTAACTGTTAAAGTCAACATATATCCTATTTCACTGTTTTTAGCAAGAAACCAGTCATTATCAATAAACCAGCCACTTTTATCGGTATTTCACTTCTATTAAGCTCTTTCAATTTCTGCATGCATTGTAAAAAATATATATATATAAGATAAGAATACTTCACTAATATTGCATCTTAGAAAGTATTCTGGTCAATTTTATTTGGCCAAGAAAAGAATTACATGTTTTTACATATGGTACCGGTATTGTTTCTCTTGTTGTGAAGTACGAACATATACCTTTTTCTGTAATGACATCAGAATCATCAGTGGTAATATTTTGTTTGCCAGTTTCTGGCTAGAGGCCAGTGTCCTCGATTGTATTGTATAACTGGCTTTATCCAACCTGAACCCTAGAGACATTACAAAAGTCAACTTGATAGCTCATGCATTTGCGAAACACAAACTGCCGCTGGTGCTATTTCTTTGAGCGACAGACATTCGCATTGTCTAAGCCAGACGGCTCGGTAATTGTTGCTAAATATAGCGTAGAAATGTTGATGCTAATGAAACATTCAGCCGCCGTTTTTTAAAACCTATTTTACAATACAATACCAGCATCTGGGAAGGACTGTAATTGAAAGAATGCCATCTGTCTAATTTATAAATAACTGCAAGTATTTTGCTCGTTAAGTTTCATTTTCTATATTTCTTTTTTTAGACATGTACGGCAATGAGGATGGCTCAGTGCCAGCAACATTTCAAATACTCTACATGATCGGTTGGAAACCAGACGCATCGCAGGTAGGCCTACGTGTCTTTGTTTCACATGCCTCAATGATTTATGGGAGGGGGAACATCTGGATAGTAGAAACTAACTATCCCCGTGTTAGCCTCACTGTCTCATTTCAAAGCTATAAATAAACCTGGACTTCAGTTGGGACACTTTAAGTCACCACGAACTAATCTATTGATTGCCTTATGTGGGACAAAATGGCTAAAATTTGCACAAGGGTTGTTGACTTACAGTGAATTGGCACGAAATAATGTGTCCATTTCAGAATTTCATCCCATTATTATGACTGCACACCTTCTTTTTTGGTGGGTGGGGGGGGGGGGTGGATTGTAAAGAACAAGCGTTTTGGAAGCTCTGCAAAACTTCATTTGCTGGGTCTTAGCGATAGATGATAAGTGTCTGTTTCCTGTCAACCCTCTCAACTGCAGTGGGATACACACCTATGCTCCGATACACCTATGCTCCGACACACCTGTGTGTTCCGACACACTTGGCTTTGACACACCAAGGTTCCGACACACCTACGTTCCGAATCCGACACACCTACTTTCCGACACACCTATAGGTTCCGACTGCTCATATTCCTATCCCTATCCATTACCCTAACCCTAACCGGGAGTAACACAATTTTATGTGCAGGTTGTCGGAACATAGGGGTGTCGGAACATGTCGGAACATAGAGCAGTCACCCTGCAGTGAGCTATTCTTGAGACCTCTCTTCTTTGATGTCATACATATCCCTGTTTGGGGTGGGCTTCTTCAAACCCATCAACCAACACTATATTATCTTTTTAAATGCAGAAGTTTTCCTCGTACAAGAGTTGAGTCTCCTCTCCTTTAAAAGTCTTTCATTTTCTTCTCTTAAAATCAACTGGCTCGTGGTATAATTTTTCATAACATTCATAATGCAGTTATAGATGTGGTGCTTCATAACGCTACTCAATGAAATACTAAACCTACCCACCCACTACAATCACCACCTGCATTCATTTGAATTTACATAAAGAATGTTTAGCTCAGCACAGAGTTAATTATACAGTCATACCTTTCTCCGCCACCTTTTAAATGGCAAGCTGTTTTCGGCGTCATTAAAAATGCATGGAAATGATATTGACTTTAGAAACCTGGGGAATATCTAGTGTGTTCATGAAGTAAATTGCAAGGTAAATATTGACGAGAGATGCGCATCCCCACGCCCACTAATAGAACCTCATTGTGTCAATATCGTGTTAATAGGTTTCTGCACGGGCAACTGAGCATTCATTGGGGGCCCCAGTTAATCTCTTGATTGGGTTTGCTCAATTCATATATCGGATATACCCTTGTTATACTATCGGCACATTACAGTATGCCCCTTGTAATCCGTAATGGTAATGGACCAAACCGTTTTACGTAGAGGGGATGATTGCATTTTTTTTTGGACACCAATTTCCAGTGCTGTTACCTAAACCTTCAAATCATTTAAGAGTCCCATTAAAATGTATATGTTGCCTGCATGGTAAAGCGGAACCCCAATAGGCGGTCGGACAACCAGAGTGAATGAATCGAGTTGGCGGGGTTGGGGAATAATTACGCGCGAAAAGAACTGCGAGCTACTGGCAACACTATTGGATCTTTAATCGAGTGTGCTCTAACCTATACATACTCTTTGTGGACCTGTGAACAAAAGAGTCCACAGGATGCAGGAAGCGTGAACGCTTTGTGGACCAGCACGCGTCCACACTAGGTTCCCCCTTTCTGGATAGCAGGTTTAGAGACATTTTTGGGTTGGGTTATAAGTTGCAAAATGAAAAAGAACACTCAAGGAAACCATGATAACAAAACTAAGTTAAAAGAGTTTTCATAGTGCATAAAACGAGTAGTTTTCTCCGTTTTTTTTTAACAACACAAATACAAAGGAACATCCACAGTAGGTATGGAAGGTAAGGCTGTGCAGTTGCCAAAGGTGTTTCGCTGGAATCTCTTCGCGGGATCGGGAGAGTGAGACTCGGTACACACTCGTTAGCGAAAGCTAATGAAGCTCTCGTCTGACCTTTTCATCCCTCTGAACAAGATTTTTTTTAATCTGTGTTTATTTTGATTCGAGATGAAGCTTTCAGGCAGTGCCTTTGTTTTCTCGCGCGGCCTTTGCGCTGCAGTCGCTCCTCGCGTGTGTGCACCCTAATTGCAAACTTGTTTTGAAATACTCACCTATGCAAAATCAACAACAGCCAATAGGATGAAAGCAAACGAAGAGAGATAAAAAAAAAACAACCTAGAACTCGCTAATGAATTGCCCTCATTAAGTATTCATTTGTCAGTGGCGGAATGCGACCGCCTAATTTGGGTTAACACCTTGAATTACGGGGTTCATTAGGAGCCGCTAACGAGATGTGGATGACCATGATCGGCTCGACCAAGGCTATGCCGGCAGAGACGCGTAAATAAATTCAGGGACGCTTGATGATGAGTTAATTAAAACAAATTAAAGAATCTTTAAATTGTCAAAATGCTATTTTGATTTTGTTTGACATAGCCTTGCAATGGCATCCGCTTTGATAGCATTCATTGCCTTGAGTCCTGGTTCTCTTTGAGTGACAGATTTTAACCCCTTTCCTGAAATCATTTGAAAGAGGCTAACTGTTTTATTTACCCTCAAATGCACTTTTTTTCAGCTATTCTGTAAACCTTGGTACTGCAAAGTACTGAGGAATCTCAAAAATCATTAAAACTAAATAAAAAGGTAACAGTAGTCTTCCAACAAAACAGTAGGTTTTGGATACAAAGTTTCATAACTGAAGTAAAAACGAAGTTTAAAGTGATTCTGTTGTGAACTTGAAACAAGGGCAACAGTTTATTTACTTACACATATCTGCAATAGACTTGTATAGGTATACCAAGGCAGAGACAGAGGGTAAAAGTTTGGTATGGCTTGGATATGCATGAGTGAACCTTTTGTGCATTCATTGTGACTACTTTAACAAAGAAAGAACAACCTTGGGATACCTGCAATGCATCTATTTCTTCAGTCTCCTAAAGACGAACAGAATGCACAGTTCCAAACGTAGAGACCTGCTTTCTTCCGAGCCAACACTTCCTCACAAAAGATATTTTGTCCATGGCGTACCCGCAAACCTACTTCCCTACTTACTATAACTCCACCATGCATGACAAGCCTCAAACAACACTTGTCTATTCCTTTAGTTTTCCCCAACCTCACTCATTACTATTGTTTGAGCTAATGGCTTATCAGACGACCAGACCATTTGTGAGTTGGCACCATCCTCGCGGACCAGACTGGTGGTACGTGTAAGTGCGCGACCAAAGATTTTAACATTACACGCGCGCCTCAAATTAAGAACGCGTGCTTTATCCGTGTGAGCTTGGGGCCTCCTCAGTAATGGCGATCTTCAGATTAGTTTATAATAACCTCAGGATTTTTTTCTCTGTTTTTTTCTCCTTTTTGCCATCTCAGCCGAAACCAGCGAAACGAGGCTCAGCAACAGTATCCCTCAAAGATTTGGACAAAGTGCCGAAAAGTAGCACGTGATGACGAATCATCGTGCACCCAATACATATGAGAAGTGCCGTCTGAAGTGCCGACGTTTTTACACTGGCATCCGATAAGATTCCCTCCCCTATTTGGTCAATCTATTCATCAAAAACTGACAAAAGTCGGCAGGTCTTAAACTGTGGGACGATGGAACGCAGGACACTCACTTAGCGCACCCATAAGAAAAAAACAAAAACCCACCTCCCGAAAGAGGTTTTGTGGCTACAAGTAGGTCAGTACACATGATGTGATGTACATGTACATGTGCACCACCAATCAAAGCCAGCGGATAAATCTGGTCGCGGTCTGTGTACCAGTTATTAGGCGAAACTGATAATGATATTGATAATGACCGAAAGTCTTTGAGCTACTTAGTACAAAACAAATATTGCCTTGCTAATGTGTGTGCTACACAACAATCAAGAGCTCACCAGTCGGAACCTTCATGCATCACCTGACGTATTGTTAGGTAACCTTTCTTTTTGCAAACAAATAATGTTTGTGCTTTACACATTTATATGCTGAACAGCACCATTTCACAGGCGCTGGGTTAATTAAAGTGTATACCTCTTCCTGCAAACGGAGCTATAATCTTGAATGTATATTGAAGGATGAACATTTCTTTAAACAATGTGCCTTATGCACCTTATGCACGAGTCGGCCATATTCAATTGAAAGCCATGTAAAATCTCAATTTTTGGAACTTGTGAAGACAAATGAAAGCAAGTTAATTACTAATTAATTCCAGTCTGCTTCCATAAAACGATTCAAAGTTTGTAATGAAACATCCCCTAATGTTTAAAGGTAGATTTTAAAAAATGGCAGTAAAATAAGGCTGCATTATACCTGCTTTAATATTCTGGCGCCATCCCATTCAACAGTTAACAATTAATGAAATACATTCAGGGAACTCGACAAAAATGGCTAACTCGTGCATAAGGCCCATGGTCGTGCCAGCTAACAGTGCTCATCCGAACTGGCTTTTGGTTCTGAGTCAGTGGCTATGATATCAGAAAGAGACTGTGGGTTTTGCATTTCATTTTTTATTTAAGAAACATTATCGTGTTATGCCGTGCAAAATGCATCGAATGTACCACTGTCGCTCTTGATTCAAAGCGGGTATGTTCAATTAATAAAGTACCCAGTATCGTATATAAACACGTTGTAATATGACTAATATAGTCAGTTTTGTTACGACTTCTAAAGAATTGTTATACATACATGTAGCTTACGTGATGTGCAAGATTATTTTTAAGAAATACAGGACCTATGCGAGAAAAAGCCAAGGAGACATACTAAATTGTGATCACGGTTGTAGTCACTCACTAAAAAGTTAACTACCTTTCGAGATTTTCCTCTAACATTATAGATGTACAAGTTGATTTTTTGAACCATAAAATGGATATAGATGTGCTTCCGATTACAAAAAAAACCCAAATAAGTTTAAATGGTAAAGTACGATGCCTCTATCCACTTTGCTTTAACCAAAGATAGTACCGATAACCTTTCTATGGAGTGTGTTATCTCAGAACCTTGCGCCCTTTTCCCCCTACCCATTCGGCAATCACGTAACCCAGGCTTTCATCAACGTCTTTCTATGGCCTATATAACCTTGAACGTGCAATCCTCGCAATGGACATGCATGACTTACGGATCCCTGGCGCAGCTTCCTATATGTAAACTATTAAGAAATTGACACGGACCGTTGAGTGTGGCGCCGCATGTTAATGGGTGCGGTTGAAGATGGCTGCTCGTTTTCAAGGTTGGTTGTTGAATGTTTTATGAACTCCTACGTCCATTTTTAGAGCTTTAATTTAGTAAAATCGGGAATTGGAAACTGCTGAACCGTGGATATTTTGACTCGACTGCAGTCTTAATGAGCCTGTTAAAATGCAGGGAATTAGGCCTATAGAGGAGGTAGTGGCAGAACGGGGGTACAATGTGCGGGGGGGGGACTACTTTGGGAATTTCTTCTTTCTCTCCGAATAAAATAAGAGAACAAGGGGGAAAGGACCAGGGGACAAGTACATGTACCGCGAGTGGGGGGCTTACCCCGCGCCACCCCACCATCTCAGCTACGCCACTGACAGGAAAAAATTACGCATAGGCCTATGGGTTTCTTGGCAGAACGGGCGTACGAAGAAACAGTTGTCGTGAGGAGACGAGTTTCCAATCGGGGTCACGCAAGTGGAAGAATAAGAAACCGGCAAACAAATGAGAAAAGGAAGAAAGGAAGATTGCCATGCACTTTTCCAAGGGTGCATGAATGTTATGACTTAACTTTGCATAGATGAAATACTTATAGCTGTACTATTATGAAGTCCGGTTTTTTTTTCATAGGATCTGCAAAATAACGAACAAAGAAAACCTCAATAGCCTTGTTTTTCAAACAGCACATTTACAGTCACACTTGTAACGTCCTTATAAGCTTGGGTGAATTGCTTATGGCAGTGTGTGTTTTGAGGGCATAACAAACACTCCCTCAACCAAACCAAATATTGTTATTATAAAGTGGGAAATATTGGAAACGTTTTGAGCAGTTGTGTTGACGGCACATTGTTGATAGTACACCATGTGCTTATGTTATCGGCGTCCCCCTGTCTGTATATTTTTTTCTTCACCCTATAGTTTTACTAGTTGAAACGTGAGGTGGTGATGGTACATGACACCTTACTTTAGTTTGACCATTGCCATCTTAACACCATACCTTACTCGTGCGCCAAGTCCTTCAATTTATACATTATTACAGTGTTAATTTACTATATAGAACTCCAGAAGAGACAATTTGTTAACTTTGGTCCAGTTTATTTTGATTTTTCGCATAATGAAAATCCTCTTACACGGTAACGCTCGACAGCTTCGTGACTTCTAGATAATATGACTCATGAGTTTTGTAAGGAGGATGTTGAGGTTTGTGGATGACTTTCGCTTTCAATTTTACATGAAGGCTTACCATGTTGGTTCAGTACACGATACAACAATATTTATACTGAATTTACATTCACAAGATGTGGAAACATTACACTGCCTTCACATGTACAGAACACCCTGCGATATTGTGCTGAGTTTCAATCACATCTTCCTCATGTTCAGTTGGTCATCATTTTTCTTTTCTTTTTCCCAAATCACAAACTCAGTCAAAACTTTCTGTGACTGAAGTTATCA
Organism: Patiria miniata; assembly: GCF_015706575.1. NCBI lineage: Eukaryota > Metazoa > Echinodermata > Asteroidea > Valvatida > Asterinidae > Patiria > Patiria miniata. The sequence goes on from NW_024037072.1 coordinate 39,048,192, forward strand.
GGCATGCCCTGTGCGCAATTTGCAACAATAAATAAGAAAAAGGAAAAAGAAATGATTTTCGATCACCGTAAATACGACGTGATTTTAATGCAAGACACCTCTGACATACGTTTGGATGCGGAGACAAATCCGGTTCTTATAGTTGACTTTATCATAACGTAATCGTAAAACGGTAGTACGAGGTTTCCATCAACTGTTTCGCGCAAATATTTGCTTTCACCCGAGTTGTCTGTAAATGAAGGAATACTGGTTGGCGGAAGTGGTCGAGCACATGTGACTTTACAGTGCGCCTGCTCTCTAAAATACAGTGTGACCGTCTCAATTTGAACGATGGTCGAACGTCTTCACTGAACTTCTTCGGTCCTGGTACCCTGATGTACATGCGTGGTCATAGGTAACCAGCGATCCGATACTAAGCTAGTCCTGATTAGTCTACCCTACGCTCCAACCATTATTCTCTTGCGTGCGTTCGATGAAGGTTTAACAGCTTTGCCAAACAATGGCCAACCAGAGTTTTCGATCGAACTGACTACTCTTTCTGAATATGTGATTTGAGGCTTCTTATATTATCTGTGATTTCAAAATAAAATTATGGGATACAAAACGTTAATGACATTAAGTCGCTGTCATCACTTGTGTTCATTGTGTTGCAGCCGTTTTATACTTACGACTCAACTCGACGTTCAAAAGTGCTTGCTAAAGACTGTTACAAGCCATGCCCGAATGTTTATGTCACAAATCTAGCCTTTGAAGGACGGCAAATGAAAAAACAAACCTTTTATGGCCACAAATGGAGGGTTTTTTGCCGAACATGAGCTGAAAGTAATTAGAGTTGATCCTAGAATGCATGCCGGGCTTGCTTTAATGTCAGTGTTAATATTAATGTTTTTGTATATACACGCTGAAAGTCACGAAGAATTTTAGTCAAGGACTTATTCTTTCTGAAAAAAAAACGTAAAGGAAAGGAAGAACGTGACTTTTGCTGGCGTTCGATAATATGCAGAGGTTGGTGTACTTTGTACCAAAAAAAAGAGAGTCCCGGCGTCTTTGGTTATTTTGTAAGTTGTTACCTGATCTTCTCTGATTTAATTTTGTCCCGAATGCCAGAACTTCGGAAGTGTCTTTTCGGCCTTGTTCAGATCGGCATGTTGTCGAGATTAAAACTATTCCTGAGATGGTTCAGTCCAGAATCCCTGGAAGACCTTTGAGAGTAGCGTGTGAATGCTCGGTAATTCTAACTTCAGCGGGATAATAGAAACGGTTTTTGCCTCGGTGCTCGTATTTCAAGGACTTGAAAGAAGTTTATTGTCACCAATTCCACCTTTTGCGTGTTATCGTGCATTGTAAATTCTGCGTACATGTTTTAGAACCGTTAGTGTGCCTAGGGGAGTTATTGTTCAAATGGTGTCCAGTGTTAAGAAAACACTTGCTCCAGGACAGGTAGATTAAAGCCGACTTTTGTCGTGTTGGTAAGTACCCGCAACAAGTAACTGAAGATGGCGTGTATATCTGACGGTACGGTATATGGATGCGCCAATAGCGAGTACGTTGACCCTGTCAAGAAAGCCTTACACAGACCAGCCTTGGATGCGAGTTACGTCCATCATTTCTACAAGCAGAGAAGATGGCTTCTAAGTACGTCAAGAACTGAACTCATCTCCACTTTAATTTCTCGGTGTGTTGGAGGTATAGTTTTACCAAAGGCGATATTGTTTTTATTGAGTAACAAAACACCGACGGAAGCACCTTCTCAATATCATTAATGCATTTTCCCAGATCCGTGATACGGGTGGCTTTGATGTCTTGGCAGGTATGACATCAAACGATATGCTTGCAAAATCGCTGTGAGAGTCACTTGATATTTTTCGTAGCCCGCGAAAAAAGTCTTGGAGCGGTAGAACATATTTTGGGCCCGTCTTCAGATATCGAATAACGACGCCTATTGGCTTGAATTGACTTTTTTTGGTTTGTTGAAAGTGACTTTAACTAGGAAGATTCCTTTCCCCCAGTTTTCTGCCTCCTTTGATATCCAAATAGTAATACATTTCCCGTCACAGCGATGCAACTGTGACTCTTCTTACATCAAAACAAGCTTATATATCATGTTCTGTTTGTAAGTGCGACTATACGTTATACTATTTCGAACCATTTTTATATGGCCAGTTACACGCAAGATTTCACACAACGGTGACTGTACAAGACAGTGAATTTTTGCTTCACGTCTGCCTTTGCGTAAAGTACGGACCGAACCATAGGGCTCATCCAATATAGGGCGTCTGGTTTGATTTTGTAACTTTGTCCATTTTGGTTTGTAGATAGGCCTATCGGTTCCATTACACTTTGTTGACCGCGGGACATTAATGCTCACTGTGCTGTGGGTTAAACAATTGAGAATATCGCAAGTATTCCCTTTTTCCCTTGTGAGGTTCTTACGATCTTTATTATTTTTTATAATCCTTTTCCCATTATTAAGAGAGAAGCTTTTCCGTAAGGTTTGTACTGATGCGCAGTCGCTGCAATGCCTCTTTTGGATGCAAACGGCGTGTAACAGCTTGTAAATTTAAAGTAGCTTTGAGAGTGACTCGTCGATCGTCCTAGATCACTTAATTGGACTAAGTGATTAACTCGACGATAAAAGGCCAATTTGTGCAAGAGATTTTGGTCGATTTGTGGTATGCAAGTCGTATGGTATGATCAACGCAAGTCCTTTGGGCGTTATTTCTGTCTTATGGATAATGGGACGTTAAAGCCAAGTCGGATTTCCGGGCGTGTTGGCCCATTAGGGCCGAAATCAGATGTCAGCACATGACTGAATCAGTTCTTTGAAAACAGACATCATTTGGGCACGTCATGCAATGCATTTAGCTCTGTTCGAGGACATCAGGTGCAAGACGTTTAGGATTCATATCAGGAATTCAGAAAGCACAATATCTGACGGACGATCGGCGCTCCGAGTGAAACGAGCATCGGTGAGATAAACGCGTAAAAGCCAAACTTTTAGAAACCGTTACCGGCTTTACAGTGAAACGACAGCTATTATCGGCTTGTGATCTAACTAAAAAGCATCGTTCAAGGTTGAGGTATTAACAGCGTTTTTTTAACCACAGGTAGTTTGTCCGACTCCACATCGATAAACCCACCCGTCATTTTTCACTCTCGGCCCATCCTCCTTCCGTTTATTATCTGATGAAATGTTCGCAGTAACGACTGCTGGTGGGCACATATAAACGTCCACATCGATGCTTATCCCAGTAGGTGGTGTGCAAACGGTTGCAGATGGGTTGGTTTAATAGCAGAGGAGTTTAATGATTCCAGAACGATTGTTGCCGTTTGCTGTCGGGACTGTCCAGTCTGTGATTACACGCAGTCTTCTGGTAGTTATATCATCGCGAACACAGCTTTACTTGAACTCTGGCGCTCCGTGAGGTGCGTGTTCGATGTGAAGGTAAGTCCACATCATTTGCATTTTGATGAGTTCTTGTGCCGGGAAGCTTCATTAGATATACTGTGAAAACAACATCCCTTTGAATCTAAAATACCATCTGAAGCCTATAATCTACTGTCATACACTGAAGAAGTATAGGAATGTGACTTGGGAGTCTGTACATTAAGTTAAAATAATGGATTTGGCATTGATAGTTTTAAAGCAATTTTTTGGCCGAAAATGAAATATATTTTTACTTTTATTACAATTTTTCTTTTGGACCTGTATTTACTTGTGATATCTAGCTAGTCCTTCCGTATTTTTTTTTCACCATATTGCAGCACATTTTCAAATGAATTGACACCTTGTTCTCCATCATTACTTGCAATTACTAGTACGTTTAGCTTGTATCGCAGTAATATTTAAGAGTCGCATTGTGCTATTAATTAATTATCAGTGTAACTGAAATGATATCGATCCCTTACCAATGTAGTGGATGACCTAACTCCACGTTGTAATGTTTAGCCCCTTCCAGAACTGTGCCCGAGGGTTATACATGTTGTAATAGTAAACAACGTTCAAGCGATATCGTTATATTCTTCATTCAGTTTAGATATTGCTGTAGTGTAAAAGGATACGAGACATTTACATAAGGCAACACACACACTGCAGTTTGCGCGCAATACTGTTTTACAACCCTCTGTGTTTGGTTTTGTCAGAACAAATTGTACTGTTTGCGAATAAGCGGGGAATAAACACGATAACAGTGTGGCCTGGAATAGATGCGACGAGCTGATCAGGTGAAATGGTAAACACACACACATCTCGCTATAAATGGAGGCAAACGACGTTTGATTTCTCGCGCCAAAATTAAATATTGTTCGACACCGCCGCCGATTGAATGTTTGGATTGGATATTTGCCTTCAGATTGGAACGAAGTCGCGTGTTTGCTCGATTCGCCGAATGTAATCACAAAGCTTTAACAACATTTTATGTTATGATTCAGATAATGGCTCATTCCGTGACTAACATGATATAGTTTCTGCAGTGTGCACTTAGAGCCAGGTCCGCTTTATTTACATGATATTGGGACAGCACCTTTCTTATTACATGTACAATGTTCTATGAGTATCCAGGCATTTCTTTCATGGTGCACAATCTTTATATCAATCCAAAAAAAAAATCGGGCCTGGACGCGAACTTAACCATTTCTTTTTCATTAACATGGAAATAACAACAAACAACATACAAATGTATAAGATAAATACAATATTATCACGAAACCAAACGAAGTGTTGTCCACAAAATCTCGTTCAGTATTGCGGTCTATCGTTTGGTGTACATAACTGCCAAAATATGTTTTGCATAGCGGTCTGTTTGGTAGGCCTATAGCATCGTTCGTTTTAATGGTGTTCCACTCAGAAATGTTTGCAGTTTGTGGCGATGGGCATTATATCACTCAAAGGTTTGCAATTCAAATAAAAAACGGTGTCGGGATTAACGAATTGCGAATACTGAAAACAGAAATATTTTATGTGGCTTTTGGTCGAGATGAAGCTGGGATTTGTTTGAAAATTGGTCTGTTGGCGGCTTAGGTAGTTCATCGACGTGGCTTGCTATCTACTGTAACAGAGAAGATTTATCTATCACTCTCCCGTGAACGCATCAACGTTCTCATCTGATGCATTTCTGGATGTAGTTTACCCAAACAAATCCGAGCGGTTTTTTTTTTCGCCAGCAAAGATCGTAAAACCTGCAGTGACGAGTCTTGAGTCGGATCGCGTTAACAGAATGATAATAGAAATGAAAATCAGACGGTGTCCAATTCCTTAATGGTTATTCCTCCGTGTGTCTGGTTTCATTTCCAGCACTCCCCGGGCAGGAATAATTTAAGCTAACCAGATTAACACGGTGACGACTTGGGAGGAATCGGGTAAAGTGTATAGCTCTCTCCGAGACAGAAAAAAAATGAGAGGAATATCTCAATGTTTATGCGGACGGTGTGGTGGCTAGTTTTGTAAGCTTTGAGTTAGTCCACTCTAGAGACAGCAGCACTACAGTAGTGTTTTGCTTCAACCAGGAGCCGGCTCGATGTAGGCATAGCCTCTACAGTTTTACGTGAAACAAGATCTACTGTTGATCTTGGTCCCCGACTCGCTGCCCGTAGGATACGGTCGACGCAAAAGGCGCGGGAGAGAAAATATTTATCCACAAAGCGCGAAGTGCACGGTCGTCTGCAAGCCGGGCGAACGTGGGTCTGGATGGCAGTCCAATTTTACTTTAAATATATCGCCTCTGGTAGTTCCGCGCTGTGGCTTTAATACGGGACACTACGCCTTGATAGATTCGAATGGATTGCTTTTCGTGCTTTTCCATGGGTGCGGGCTTTGTGACGTGTTCTAAGCAGCCTTATCGGCATATCAGCAGCGATATGAATGACGTATTTTTAACATTTTTTACCTGTGAATGCTGTGACTTTATGATATACACTCTTCTTTAGCCTCATATTTTCGCGAATAAGTCGACTTTTCTGCAAACACTGCGCGAAAACTGGGACATTGGAAAAGCACTTAACAACAAAACATCAAACTTAACAAACAATACAACATACTGTCCCGTAAGGCCGCGTCCAAACATCCAGATCCAAGTCAGCTATAGTGTCGTTATTGAAATGTATACACGCCACAGATAAATCCTAAGTACTGAGAACTTAAGTTGGAGTTTCATTTCTATGACACTGAAAAAGTGCAGCAATAGGTAACTTCAATTTTGGGATGCAATTTGTTATCTTGTCCCGCATGACATCCGCAAGGGCGAAGCATTTAGATCTCCATGAATCATTAGAACATCACGAAACGCGTCCGTCATGAATTGTGTAAGGCACGATTTCTGCGGGTTTTTTCTAAGTCTGAAAATATACTTTGGACGTGTAGATAAATGCCCTTGTGCTAATGTTTGGCCTCATTAGTAATAGGGCCCTGCTCCAGAATCTTGCTTGACTTCTAACGATTGATGGGCTATGTACAGTCGAGTCTCGTTAATACAAACTCGTTCGGACCTAGCCAAATTGTTTGTTATATCAGAATTTTGTATTGAGAGGAACGTCAGTCCCATTCATTGTGCACATAAATGCACAGTCGGGACTAAGGCTTATGTTTGTTATAACCAGAATTTTGTATTAACAGAGTTTGTACTAACGAGAGTCGACTGTAGTTCTATCGATCTATACAAGAATTCGCTGCCACGTTCACGGCATAAATAAAATTAGCCTGACCTCAGTCGCATAGTTTCATTCATTAGTAGGTGGTACACGATGTTTTATTAATCAAAAAGGCGTACGGAAGTGAATTACTCATTTTGTGATGTCCTTAAAGATCGACTGTATGTCGTTTATATTAGGTATGCAATATACCAGTGATCACCAGGTCAAACTACTTTACATTGGTTGGTTTTTGAGAACAGCAGTACACGCGATGCTGGTACATGATGCATGCATACATGCACTGACCTCACGTGAGCACAATACGTCTCGCTGGAAACAGCGCCACACGTGACGTAGGTAAACGAGCTAGCCGCGGCGGCCAACGGAAAAAAGTGGTTGGTGGGGAGAGAATCAAGAGAAGCGTGACTGTTTTACTTGAGCGTTGGCTCACAGATCACGCACTCACACACGGCTTCTAACCTACGAAGAGAGATGGAAGTCTGCCACACACTGGGCTCTCTTTGGTATGCATAACCACCGTGTCTAGTCTGTTGGCGGCTCAGGTAGTTCATCGATGTGGCTTGCTATCTACTGTAACGACTTATACTTGATGGACTAATTTGGGACTTACAAGCAACGACATTGTGCTTACTAAAGACAGCTTAATATCAGGATTCTCATTTATCAATTTCAACTGTAGCTTGTTTCTTCTGATGTTGGATTCCTCGTGGAAATGAGGTCTTCTTTGGAAGGAGATGACGGGAGAGTCAGCGTTTAGCTAAAAATAAGGTAAATCAATTTGAAAATTGTAAGGCGGTACACATATTTTTCTCTTTGTACGTTACAAGAGGAATGAAGTAACATACTTGTTCAGTGGAGCCAAAAATCGATCCGTTTAACGAATTCCGTATAGTCCACTCCTAATCGAGGGAAACTGCGTTTGTGTACTTTCCCATTTAGTTGCAGTGTTTATACAATAAAGCAGCGATAGGTACCAATACAACACAGCACTAACACACAAAAAAGGCGACAGCAATCCCAAAGCCCAGTGCAGATGTCCTATTCAGTGCAGGTCTGCCATTCTAGAGTCGAGGGACTACAATATTGATATTTTATTCGGAATGCTGACTTCAAAATGGCAAACCGATACATGTCTAAAAATGGGGCATGCCTCCCTGGCCACATATCGTAGAAAGTCTCGGTGAGAAATATCGATCAGGCAATTTGCCATGAAAGCCTTGAAAGAAACAATTGAATCATGATCCGTGTGAATTACAATACGAGACATGTTTTTCGCCGTGTTGCTTATTATCGCAATGGTGAGTCTACCTTGTTCCAAAGGCAACCAATGCATGTATGTACATCTGGGTGTATCGTAATTAGGCCCGATGTCTATTTGAAAACCGTATGGTCTTTTAAGTCTCTACTCAAATATCACCAAAGGTTAACTAAACTGCCCATTATAGCCTCACGCATTGATAGACAACGATGTGAGTACGTCATTCAGATAATCATCTTAAATAAGGACCACTCTGTCTACAACAGAACGTTCTTTAATCCTCTAATTAACAAACTGTTAAACAAACTATATCAAAAGCGTGTTTATTTGAACTCGCTTAGAACCCTCACAGGCGTTACATTGAAGTTGGCGCCCTTTTGAAATTCGCAGGAAAAAGCTTTATAATGATTTTAGGCAGTAGGGACATCATCGCTATTTTTAGAGGACCCTGACGAATTGTATATTTTGAGACGTACTTTAAGTGCCCGAAAGATAAATGTTTATTCGAAGAACAAAAATTACGCACCAAAAAGCAATCTCCAATGGACTTATGTTCACCATTAGGCTATGCCATAGTGGATTGAGATGAATAACAACGTAAACAAAATAGTGAGCACACCGCTCAAACACGTTTTTGTCCTTATGATGGATATTTTTTTTATATTTTGAGTTAGTGTTCATTGTTTGCGTTCGCGACACATTTGAAGCTAAATGACCTGCATATACTATTATGAAAACAAAACAACATAATAGCAATAATTTCAGTGAAAAGAACGACGATGTTTTTAAATTAGGTCATAAATTCATTTGCATCGTTGAACATGACGTGTATTTAGGATCTCTTTCCCTTTTTGGGGTACTGTTCAGTGTTTGCGTTCGCGACACATTTGAAGCTAAAAGACCTGCGTACTATTCTGAAAACGAAGCAAAATAATAGCAATAATTTCAGTGAAAAGAGCGACAATGTTTTTAAATTAGGTCATAATTTTATTTGCATCGTTGAACATGACGTGTTTACTTAGGATCTCTCTCGGGGAGGTATATATGTCAATAACATTTTGGAGGTTACATATCTTACTTGGAGTCCGAGAGTTTTGGAACGATGTTTTGGTACAGGAATATGATAGGGTATGTTTTATGGCTGCACTGAATTCAGAAAACAGTGCTTATAGAAGAATATGCTTCCCGTTTTTAGTGAGAGACCGAATGGATTAAATATGTTAATTCGTTTTTAATTGACGTTGAGAAATACGCCATGTGAAAAATTTAGCCATGCACTTGCCCATTTTTAAAATTTGATTGAAAATAACTGTACATAATTAAGTAATCCAGCCGTGAAATTAGCTCAAGCCAGGTGGAAGATAACAATAGGTATAGGGACCTACGTTATATGCAGCTCCCTTCTGTTTATGATTGCTCGTTGGTAATTTCGCATCACTAGGCATTTGTGCAGGCAGTGACGCTACAGGTTAAACTCAGAAAAAACGTTGCCTAGATACAGGTGTATTCATGGTTCAGAATACATTGACGACTATAGGAATATGCAGTATTAGATTGATGATAATACATGTATACGTTTTGCTTACTGCGAGTTATATAGGTCTACCACCATGTCTGTGGACAAATTATTATTCAACAAAACAATACATATATTGATTTATCACAATGGAAATTCGTTGCGTAGTTGATGTTGATGTCCCTGCTAAGAGCATGCCGATCCCGGAAAGAAAGTTAACCACAGGTAGAATGAGTTTCATCATTTGGTGTTTGTAAATTTCTGTCATCAAAACAATAAATCTTCAAAGCCTTGAAACGTAAACTTGCTAAAAATTCAATTTTGCGTATGTACCATCAAGCCGCAAACAGTCCACGGAAATAACTCTGGACCATACGGTAGTCCCTCTCGAGTTGAATTGTAGCCTCGTAAACACTGAATACCACTACAAACTTCAACGAGCGGTGGGCATTATAAATTGGGTTTACCTTATCGCCTCGACAATCATTTATAAATGGCGGCAAGGTAGTGACAGAGGAGATTGTGGGCTGGCGCCGCGCCGAATCGGTTGAAGAGCAAAGCGGGCGGGGTTTAAGCCGCAACAGCGGCGAATTCATGCAATTAAGACTAAGCGCGAAGATCTGTTGTCCGATTTTCCCCCATCCTTCCTGATGAAAGCTTTCCCTCAACACTTTAGAGACGACAGTGTTGTCGCTGAGGTCTCTAAGTAGATTGACCGAAAGACCATTTTAAACAGAATTAGATTTTTCTGTTTGTTTTTCCCTCGTCATCCTTGATCATTCTATTTTTTTTTTATTGACCGTTGAAACATTCTATTTTTTTTTTATTGACCGTTGAAACATTGCAGAACATGGCAGTTTGTTGACTGATGTGGGTTGCTAGACATTAAATCGGTTATAACTGAGACTCCGTGGCTCAGCTCGACTTTAATTACAACTTTGCTTCAATAATAAATGTCAAAGCTATGGGTTTTTTCAGGTTCCCTAGGCGTGTAAGGTCTGATGATGATGTGTGTAATTGTTCTTCTGCGTAGATTTCATGCGTCGTAATATCAGTGGTCCGTGTGCCAATCGTCTTTGACAAGTGGGTAGAATGATGGTGTTCTCGGTTTCATCAGGCTTTCGTCCTCTGCTAGTTAAGACTTGCGATATCGCCAGCTCAGCGGTATTCTTTTTTATTTAAATCAAAAGTTATAGGCTCACAGCGCAGAAGTCGACGGAATCGTCAATATATATGCAATTCTGATCGCTGCGGGGGCTAGACTTGGTAATGCGGGAAGACTTCTTGGACATGAGGTAAAAAGGTTGGTGTACCATACGCGAGGACGTTGTTATTTGCTGAGATGCAAGAAAGATATGCAGCACATACTTGGCATTAAAAATGCCAGTCTTCCAAGGATTTCAGCAGATTGAAAAGAGTGTCTTCCAATTATAACTTGTGATTTTTACTGGCCTACTGATTGAAGGTTGAATATTACAGATGTGAAAGTTGATGAAGGTATACAGTTATACCTTGCGCCATAAGGGTAAATTTTGTCCGTAGTTCTGGCCTAAGTCATTTATTTGCAAACCTTACAGCTGCATTGTTCAAACTCTGGCCCAGGGCCATCTCGTCTAGAATTGGCAATTACTAAGAAAGAAACAAAAGACCGCCAGGTGAGAGCGCGGTCTGTAGCCCGAGCTATACGAATTAAGTAAGGAAATTCATAATAAGTGTGTACAGAGATGGTGTTGTGTGATGTAGGGCACATCTAAGAGATAGGCCCGATGTAGCCGACTCAGTCAAACTGCTCAATCTCAGGGCTCCGTATGCGGATGATAGTAAACACAAAACCCGCGAGTAGCATCAAATTCCGTCCCTCGATGGTGTGCACTGCGGATTAAACTGTCTACTTTTACTTCGCCGCCTTCCGAGAACCTGAAATCAGCCGGATTGAAATCGCTGGAGGGATAGGTTTGATATACGGAAAAGGCTAGAACTGCAAAGCCGGTCGGTGCCTAGCATTATTCCATGCTTACCGCATGGGACGCTGCAATGTGACCGATCCCGGTACAAACACACCAACACAAGGGAAAATAGCTCGCGCCTCTACCAAACGAAAATGACATTTCATTTTGGCGATGATTTATTTCCGCGCGAGGGACAATCCATTGAAATGCTTAGACGGTATTACGCGAGTTCATTCTGCCTGAAATTCCCAGGTGGTGGCCAAATTGATTTGGTTTCTGACAGGTTAATAATACAGCATTCAAGTTTGTCTACATAGTCAAGTCAGTTACAAGCGACATTCCAAATTAGGTATGTAATGAACAATGAACATAATGCCGTTGTCACAGTCATTTTGAATGGCTTGTCGATTGAATTGAGACTGGGTGATGTGTGGTATCTTGTGAGGACTAATGGCCACAACCTATTAAAAACGGAAGGCTCGGTTTGTGAGATTTTTTTTTTTGGGGGGGGGGAATTTCAACATTTCTTCCGAACCGGTTGCATAGTATGCAGCTTATAAAAGTCAAGTTGGACTATGAAGCGATTTGATACCGCATGTTTGCGGGCAATAAAAATATCGCGTTACTGATCGCGTAATTTATAATTAAATCGCCTCGAGACAGATTTATCAGTCTTGATATGTGATTCGCGATGATAAAATTGCTAATAATTCCCTGCAGAAACCTCAATGCCAGTTTCGTGTTTCAACCCAAATTATGGAATTCCCTTCATGTGAATAAACAGAATGCTCGAACCCGATCAACTCTTTCAAAAGCAAGTTTAAAGATTATAACATTAGGCCCTAGTACTTTAATAGTGGCGTAGCCACGGGGGGGGGGGGGGGGCATTGTCGCCCCCCCCCCAGTCGCCCCCACTGAGATTTTGAGTTTCTAAAAAAAATATCATTGATCTACATGACGCCTTCCCCCCCCCCCCCCCCCATGGAATGTTCCAGCCCCCCCCCCCCCCCCCCCAACTGAAAAAATCCTGAATACGCCACTGATATACAGTGCTTTAGTCGTGGTATTTACATGCACTAACACACAATCTTTTCTTTTCTTAATTGTGTGCAAAATGCCTCACTACATTATTACCTCCGCCAAGGACGTTATGTTTTTCCGGATTTGGTTAGTTTGTTGGTTGGTTCGTTGGTTGGTTGGTTTGTCTGCTAACAAGATAACTCAAAAATGTATGGACGGATTCGCATTACATTTGTTTAGGGGTGGTCCTTGGTTCAAGTACAAATCGATTATATTTTGGAAGTGATCCGGATCTGGGTCTGGATTCAGGATTAATTTAACAGGATTTTTCACTATTTATGCGAGTATTTCTTTTGAGTGTACTCACAATAAGGCGGGAATTGTTTAGCCTTGGCGGAGGTTTGCGCTCTCTGAGTGCTCTCTAGTTTATTTTTGCTATTGCTGCACATGTTGATGGTTTCATAGGCCTACTTGTATACTTTTTGTTCTGTAACTTATAAACATCTGTTGATTGACATGCCTTATTGTTCATTCATTGCTGTATCTGTAAATGTTATGTGTTTCGTGTTTGTTATATTTTGTCTGCCGGCATAACCCATTAAGTGTAAGTTGATTTTCATGCATTATTTGGAATAAGTTGTCATTGTTTATTAAATTCTGTCATTTAGGGGTGCCGTGCTCGTACTTACGGGTCCTATCCACTTCCTATTACTTTCACATATTGTTCGTTCGTGTTTAGTAGTTTATTTATGTGTTATTGTATGATGTATGAAGTGGACATAGAGTGAATTGAGTTCGGGCGTTCCACAATGCAGTGCGCCACCAAGAGTTAGCCACCGACGGAGAGACCATTTTCTCAAGTTTACTGTCGACAAAACACGGCCCATTTGAACGAGTATCAGTAGACGACTTAAGCTAATTTATTAAGGGTTGGAGCATGGCGTTCTGCCGCCGTACAAAAAAAACACCATATTGATAAAAAGAAAGAAAAGGGCAACCAGATTCTCGAATCTTACTCTTACGAAACTACTGACCGGAGTCACCGGACAAACTAAATTTCAAATAGGCCTACGGCCCGCGCTGCGAATTTGTCGACCATGCAGGCTCCCCCAATGCACTGGGAAAAAGAACTCTCCTTGGCAAACTCTTGGTGGCACACTGCATTGAAAATGAACCTAATTTGAACAAAGTCATGCCATCAGTCCCTGTATTTTCATTTAGTGGTCTTTCCACTTTTGCGTTTTGTGAATGCCACAACTTTACGTTTGCTTTTGGTAATTGCAGACGGAATCATTGTGTTTGAAATCAATAGTCGTCATTAACAGTCTGATAATCCCCTTTCTGTGTAACGATGGGCGTCACCAATTCCGTTCAATAAACACCTCTTGTACAAATGTTTGGATGCCTTGAAGCGGGCAATGTAGTAAGTTAAGGCAAGTAAGTCGTCTTTGCTGTATAGGTTACAATTTTTTACGAACCTTTGCAGCTAGCAATAACCACAGCATAATTATTTTAAAGTTACCTCCTCTTTCTGAATGATCATTCATCCAGTACAACGCTTGTCGCATTTAGTCACCCATGCTTTATTACACATACATACATTTGCAACGTTGATTACGGGAACTGTATTTAGGTATTTTATATGCTGTAATGATTATCTACAAGATTGTCAGAAAAACTTATCAAATCAAACTCATTGAGCGTTCACACAATGGGCTCAAATTGGTATCAATTATATATGTAACACCGTTCATTACACAAGATATATGAAACGAACAAGGGATCGTTCAATTCTGAAGCTGAGGCGTGCATCGTTTCACTTCTTTGTAAATCGCAAAACGTATTCCTTATGTACACTATGTGCATTTCTAACGAGAAATCCCACCCTTTACCGAGCCCATCTGACAAGCCTGAAGCTGAGATGAAACCGATAAGCTAGCTTTGTAATTATTCAGTCAGCCTTGGAGGGGTTTTTATAATTGATATCAAATGTTACCAGTAAATTGTCAGTTGTAATATGTATGAATGCATTAGCTTTGGCCCGAGATAAAGCTTCTCGATTCAGATTTACATTGCCTATTGACGGCTGCGCGGTTAAAAAAATGACGAGAAAAACAAGCGGTTTTGGCGTCAGTAATTACGATTTAAATCAACAGTGATAAAAACGTGATGAGAAATTATTTTGTCCGCATTTAGGCTAGCTATTTTTCTTCCTGAGGTAATTTTTGTCGTGGGTGTGTTTTAGAAGAAAGCAATGAAAACGTCGTGAAAACAAAATAAGCTCGTTGAATCTTTTTTTTTACATGTGAATTAACTTTGTCCAATTCTTGCAGAATCATTTTGCTTTGGTGAATTTTTAAGTTGATCATTATTCACTCAATTTTTGCTTCTGGTTGAAGGAGTTCTTCGTTTCAAATAAGCTAGATAGAATGTTCTTTTTAAATAAATGTAACAAATGGCCAGTAATTATTTATGAAAAACAAAATCTGCACAGAAATACAAATTTCCAAACAGATTTTAGTACATTTCCTAGTGGTTGTTGTACTAGATCTCTATTGACGATCGCAATGCAATGTAAACGCGTTTTTGTGACCACTTGACTTAATTTGGTCCAGATACACTCTGAAGTTCTCCTTCACGGATTTTTTTCTTCCCTTTCTGAGATCGCATTTATATTCCCGCGCTGGGACTTGTTTCCGTCCCTTGTCCAATTCATTAGGTCTACACGGTCCATTAAATGTTCTCGTGTCCCAGGATTCTGACAAGAATGCAGAAGATTTATTCAGATGTGGGCCATTTCTGTGGTCGCTTTGTTTGGAATCAGGATGCAGGAGGACAGCCATTATGGAATGTCTCTCCTTCTTTTGTGGTTAACAAAATGCTCCATCTGTCCGCACTCCCACAGGATTGTTTATCAGAGACGAATGTCTTTATGGAGATAGATCAATCTTTATAGTAAATTAGATTTCAAAAATGCAGTCGGATAGTTCTGCTGCATTATTTGGCATTGGCGATTTGGCGGCCGTATAATGTGATAAAGAACTTTGTATTGTTCCTTTTTCAACGCTGTAATCCCCCAGATAGGTTAATCGAACAGCTTGAAAAGAAAAGTTAAAATTTCGTCCTCTATGGTTTGAGAGACTGTTACTAACAGAGTACATTTGGTATGTGTACCTCGCCAGACTTAAAGTATATTTTAAGGTGCTCGTTTTCATTGGGTACAGCGAGCCATGCGTGTGCAAATCACTGGCACGACCACACCTGGCGGCAAATTTCTTTTCTTCAACCACATAATCATAGTCACTGACCTCAATCCGCATACTGTCTATCTATCACGTGACTAAGGTAGTTTCATAAGGTTTTGAATTAAAGACAAACACGAATGCATGAAGCCACTCGTCGGTGACGGTTTGGTTACGGACGACCCAGGTTCGATTACTCCCGTACCTTTTTTTTTTTGCTTTCTATAGTCTTCCTGCCTTTTTAGTATGATATCAAAGACAAGACAAGTTTGCGGTAGCACCATGTGAATAAATCTCTTTTGTGAGTGAGTGTGGTTCTAAAAAGAACCGGAGGGACTCAACGCTTCGAACAGTATGCTCTGCCCGTCGTCAGGAGAATGCAGAATTCATTTTCCTGACGACGGGCAGAGCATACTGTTCGAAACGTTGAGTCCCTCCGGTTTTTTTTTTCAGAACCACACACACTCACAAAAGAGATTTATTCACATGGTGCTACCGCAAACTTATCTTGTCTTAGTATCTTTCCACCATGCAAACCTTCAAATCTCATCTTAGTATGATATTAAAAGGTTTTTTATTTTCAATAAAGTAAATTTCATCTTAACTTTTGTGACCCATTGCTTTAACTTGTTTTCTTATGGGGCAATGGAGCCCAAGATCTTGTCCGTTGAACAATAACACAGCACAATAGTTGACTGTACATGGTTTTAGAAACAATAATTTACCACTGTATCACATGGTTGTAAAATATCAAAAAATGCTGTGTGGTATAGCGACCATCGACTTTACATACAACGGCCGTGCGTTTGTGGGATGAATTACTGTATGCAGTCAGTGCAAACCAGCGATATTGGTGACCATACGGTGAACGTTCAGTTCTGATTTATGCTTCCATTAAACCATTAATATATAGTTCGAATTTACGGGATCTTTTACACAGAAAACAATTACTGAAATCGGTCAGGCTAAATGCACCCGCCGGTCGCGTTTTGCACTATGTGGACATGTTGGAGTTCACAACGAGCAAGCGGAAATATGCCACTTTCCCCCCGGCCTCGGCGCGTACATACGTGGCCCATCCCCGCCTCCAACTCCAGCCGTGCCGCTCACTTACCAGTAATTCGATGATGACAATTAATGGAAGACATTAAGTGAGTATAGTGGCTTGACAGATGACGGGCATTGGTTGTCAGGGGAGCTGTGATTTGGTTACCCGAGAACGTCTTGATGTGTGGGGAACTCGGTATCCGCTCCTACGTGCATGTCATACCGCATCAAATGGCTAATCCGACCGTTCAACCAACGGTCGTTGCTCGTCTCAAACTGCCAAAGATGGAGTAAACGGCTCGCATATACCAAGCTAATAAGGCACAGATCTTAGGCCATGATCATGGATGGACCTTATACACTGTACGTTTTGAAATGTAGGCATGTGTTCTAAATCCTTATTCTAATGTGCTCCGGTGTAAGTCTTGATGGTGTACTATTTCGATAGCATCGTTTGAATCCCACCGCTGCCACCATGAAAACCGATCGCGGACATTTCAGAGCGGCATAGAAGACGCCCTCTATTGGCCAAACCAAAAACAGAAGATGATAATCTGAAAAAACGCGTGGCGTACCAACAAACCGTCGGAGGGCGCAAGCGTAAACTGGAGTATCATTGGTGGCATGAACTTAGCAATTGCAAGATAAATTTCAATTGCAGGATTTTAGATGTTCTTAAATCAGTGACGCGGTGTTATTTTGTACGGCAGTAGTCGGGAGTGTTAGTTCGTGTTGCTTAAATAATGGCCACTATGCATTTCAGTTTTCTTTGAATTTAGGTTTCATTGATTTGCTCGTATCCTTTGCCCTATCCACGGGCACCAGTCACATCTTATTTCTTTCAGCTCTCATCTTTGAGCAGATTTTTTTCGATGACGCAAGCTCATGGAATGTTCGTTCGTGGATCCTATTTGTGAGCTACTCGCAATGGTTTGCGTTTCCCTCGCTTTCTTTTGAAGAAATTTGCTGTCACAAGCGCTCCTGGATTTGACGGTACGAGTTAACAATTTGATGACGAAAGTACCCACCCGTTCCCTTAATTTTTCTTCTCCTCATCAACTTTGTGTACAGGCCCATTCTTCAACTTTTTCGTAAATATAAAATAATTTTATGAGGATTTATATTAGAGAGACGACTAAAATCGAAGTATCCACTCAACGATCATGCACAGTTTGTTCCATCCGTTACCATCTAAGCACCCCATCACGTCGGAGAAGTCAAGACAGACGGATATATTTTCAGATTCTCTTTATCTCAGTGGTACACTATGTTATACATTATACATGGTATTGAATGCGAAAGAGTGTATTTACCCCGCAAATTCTGTTACAGTTAGGTTTGCACTTTTCCATCACATTTTACTGTCAAATTATCGACACTTGACTTAAAGCTGCCTCACTCAGCGCAAGAATAGGATTTACCAGTCTAGCCGGGTGATGACAAGTTAGGAGACAGGAGAACGACTTGAAAGAGTACTTCAATTTTTTATTAGAGGTTTTGTAGCATTTTAGTGACACATGATAGTTTGGGATACACACGCTGCGTATCGTCTGCTCAACTCTTTAGGACCCCCTCCCCAAACGATCACTCGTGAGATATACAGTCGCTGGAAAATCCAGGACATTCGATTCGTGAAGCCACTTCCATTTCAGAATTAATTGCATCTCTGGCGGTCGTTAGCTCTAGCCCCGTGCTCATCTCATTTGGTATTCCCCGATAGGAATTTACCTAAAATCCCACTCCGTGCGACTGCATGTAGGCGAAGGATTTACACTCCTCGATTTGCAACTCCCCCAATAAAATTAGGTCGGTGTAGTTAATTATCTCGGCAAAAGTTCCCTTAGCTCATCATGCTTCACATTCCCTAGTGCAAAAATATCTAACAAGCTAGCATTTTTGTATGTCATATGCATTCCAGAAGGCGTCATGAACATATTCTTGTTTTCCATC
Source organism: Patiria miniata (assembly GCF_015706575.1). Classification (NCBI taxonomy): domain Eukaryota; kingdom Metazoa; phylum Echinodermata; class Asteroidea; order Valvatida; family Asterinidae; genus Patiria; species Patiria miniata. Next base: position 39,066,822 of record NW_024037072.1, read on the forward strand.
CATGTGTTGTATAAAGCTTGTTCATAAAAATGTAGGCACATACGTGTACGTGGTTTATTGTGGGGATTGATTCCTCTTTCCATTCATACCCACCACATGAAGCATGTTGAACGTGCGCAATTCCGACGACTCAAATAAAACTCCTAATGCATTGAATTGTCATCACGTATACGCTATACTGACTATCGCAGGAATACTGCGAGCTGTGGTTTTTAGGTAGCTAGAAATGCATTTCTCTTTCGTTTATCAACGCAAAGGGGAAGTTGTCACGGCTAAAAGACGCCTTGACAAACGGAGAAAATTGACAAAATGTGTACTCCTGGAACGCCGCAGGCCAGGGTTTGGTGCGCGCGAAGAGGAAAAATCTGCTCCTCTCTACGTGCGTGCAGACCCTGCTGTAATGCTAGTTATGGGCAGGCCAGTGAACTTGCAAAGAGCTCTCAGTCTCTTAAGCCGTAGTCACATGTTTTAGTTAAGTCTACTCCACTATATTGAACTACCATAATCAGACATAATGCTAGAGAAAGTCGTTTAGTCATGGAGAGTCTTGAGACAATAAACACATTTATTCAAAGGCCAAGAATCCTCAAATAGCCTCTATTGCGAGTAGATTATGTCCTAGTTTTTTTACCAGGCAATTTTTCTTCTTCAGCATTTCGTGACCGTTGTTGATAACCCTAGATGTTATTATTTTTTTACTCAAATGGAGTAGAGAGTCAGGACCGGCATCAAACCACTGAACTCTTGACAACAAGAATTAAGATAAGCGATTTATTAAGGGCATATCCAACTTCTGTCACTTGAAAAAGGCTGGCGTTAATTATGGCTGGTATTGACCTGTCCACGTTCAAGTACACAGTATCCGCGTTGCGAACTTAATTCAATGCCCCATATCTTCATCGGAAACTCCGCAGGTTGTTGCAAGGTGTGAACACCAAGAGCACTTAAACCTTCCCCTCGCGCTTATGAACTCCCATTAGATATGGACATGGTACGTTGGGTGATGTATATAACATGCCACCTCGTCTTTGTTGATCGCCCCTTCGACAGGTAAATGGATCTGCCGGATTACACAGGCTTTTAGTCAATTATATCTGTCTGGGGTTAAAATTGATCTGCCAAAGTTGGGGCTATATTCAAGCTCGTTCTGTGCGCTCTGCACGTAGGCAGCGTTTACGGTTAGATTGTATTTTCTGTATTATGAAAAAAGCCCCAAATTGGATATACCCGTATGACAGTTTATCATTTTTACATCGTTTATCATTGTTACATCGGATTTAAAGAACAGATCATGTCGAAAAATTTCCTTTGCAGTAACTCCTTACCGGTATTTTTTTTTCAAATAAACAATAATTACAGTTTGTATTTCGAGACCGCGTTTCATAATGTAATTGAATTGAAAATAAACTTTACAACAAATTTACACACAAATTTATACACAACATGTCGTAAAGTAGAAACAAAATATAATTTAGGCCTAAGTTTGGGATGGAAACCGGAAACCGTTTCCGATGTTCTGATGGAAACGCGTATTTGTATTAAATTCCTTTTATAAAAGACTTCATGAGATACAGGACTCAATCCGAATTGGGAAGCTAATCCAAATCGGGAATATGATATTTTTTTGCCAAATCATACTTGTTAGGGGCATCTTTATAAACGGTCTTATTAACTTATGTAGTGCCTGTAATATACATCCCGCTTAAAGAAACAAATTATGTGAATTGCTGTTAATTGTGGCTAGTTACGTTAGATATGTTTGGTTTCTTTCGAAAGATATCATTTGGTGGTCATCATGAAGATATACTTTTGCGACTAATCGGTGTAAAAATGTTAAATTCCTTAAAAACAAAATACACGATGTACTTTTCATTTATAGGTACCGGTACGCATCTTATTTGGCAGACTTTCCGAAGATTTACCACCATGACTGTTTGATCATGATCTATCGCAACCTAAATTTAAGGTCTTCTTAGAAAAGTCCCTCTGAAGATAACATGAGCACGCCAGATGGCCTGTTTAAAACTAAATAACTCGGCCATCTCAAATGTCTGAGTGGGAAACCTTCACTCAGGAGAACGATCTGTAGAGTTTCACTGACAAAAATCGCTCCTAAATGGTTCCTACGGGTAAGGGCCACCTGCTGCCTGTAACTTAATAAAGACTGCGCAGGAAAGATAGAGGTAGGATGTGTCTCCATGGCCCCTATCTCTCACCACGGACGTATTATGTGCACAGACTTGCTGTTGTGCCACATCCAGGCATGTCTGTCTTTTGTCGAATGTATTATTTCCTGAACATCTACATATAACTGCAGGGTTTATGTTGTAGCAGATATTCATCAGTCTCTCTATCACTCGGGTGGTTGGAATTGGTTTTCTCTCTTGTCAAACTCTTTTGTAACTCTTTTTAAGTCCTGTCTGTGCATGCAGTGACTATCTCAAGTTCATACTACTTCTTGACATACATACCAAATAAGAAAGAACTCCAGTTGTCCAAATTGGTTAATATTCGTTGACATATTCGATGTGGTGCTTTTGGGGATATTATTATCTGATCTGTGCATGTATGTAACTTTAGTATTTTCTACTTATCGGTAAAATAAACTAGCTTCTCCGAACATCAAATAGACGAGCGCCGGTGCGACCATGTTGCATGCGCTGATCATACCTTTATTATTTCCGCCAGCTCATTTTCTTGATAAGAGGCTTTCAAAACCTATGTGAGAACGCTGTTCGAGTCAAGAGGTTCAAACTCAACGCCGGTAAAGCGCTATTTTTTTTTTTTTTAAGTTTACTCATTGAAATTGTCATTCAGTACTCATTTTTAGGTGGTATGAAACTTAAATAAATATAGGCCTATGCCGTATTCATCACAGGGTATCTGTTTCTCAAGTGAGATAAAATTTCATTCCAAATAAACACACATTCACTCCCGATCATTGCGAAATGATAATCACTAAACAGCTCTTTGTTGACAAGGCAAGCTGGTCATACAATACATTCAGGACGAACTGTTTTTCTACACGAGTCGGGTTACAATGTATGACAATCACTTTATTGGAGATCGGGAGAAAAAGTTGCACAAAGTCGTAGGACTTGCCAGGGAGGGATACGGCGAGACACATTTCAAGGACATTTAAACCGCCAAATAAAGTGTGTCAATAATGGCTGTAAACCCACAATGAAAATTGAATGAGTGATCCGAGTTTGCCCTTCTTCAAAGCTGAATCCATACAACGAAACGTCGATTGGGTTTCGTATTCCAAGGGGCGAAGGAGAGATGCGTTCCTGGATGCCTCAATTCCTTCGATTACTCGCAGGAAATACAACTCTGAAGGCCCTGAGCAGCATCAGTGAGTTGGGTGTAATTGCAAAAGCAAGCCTGTATGTGCTCGTGTGGTGTAGCCTGCTCGTTCCTAAGTGCAGCGCCCGTGGGCACCGTATTTCATTCTCCAAATATTGGCAGTCTCGGTAATAAAATACGGCCTGACATCCTCTCCATTTGTAACATGACGCTTGTTTGTAAATCACGCACAAATCCACGCTTAATTTGGAGACTGTCCACGAGATACAGCGACAGCGCCATGGTGATCCCGATGAGTTAAACGCCGATGCTATAAAAGGACACGGGCTTTCCATAATGACATGAATGTGTATTAATGCGCCGTTGGTACAGCAGCAGCAAGCTTTAGAGATCTTGCTTCAATTTACGAGAAAATGAAGAAATACAATTTAACAAGACATTTTACATGGGCCTCCATTTAATATAGGAGGATATAAGGTATGGGGACTGACAAACGAATATTTCTGAGCGAGTGAAGATAGAACTCTTCTCATTCGCAACGGGATCACACATGCATGCGGACAGCATGCTATATAGCTGCACGTCGCGGCTATAGACAAACTTGTCAAAACGCCAGTCAGACGCGGCGCACTGCGCTTGGGTTCCAATTGACACGAATTAGTCGTGACCTATTGAATGCGTTCGACCGCCAGACCAGGGAGCCTCGGAAAAACAAATCGAAGATTGTTTGGCACTGGAAAGATTGTCCATTTCAGGCACTTTTGACACTTAAATTGTCACCTTGGGCCGGGTTTAGATGATTGAATTCAAACGAGGTTCCTGTCCTAGTCACGATCTGATTATCGTGCTTCAGTTTTGTGGAAGCTGTAAAGATCAAGGTCGGAATATAAAGACATGGGAATTTGACCAACTAAAGACAGTAGCTACTCACAGAAAAAACAGCTTTCTTTATTTTAGGGATCTGTTGTATAAGACGTGTGGCTTGACTCCATTATGAGCAACGGCTATACGGCAACCAAGTATGCGGTTCCGTGATCTTGCAATCCCATCCTTGCAAAAGATAGACAATGAAATGTTTGCCTTAATCACCTGTCTGTGTTTAACGAGTCATTATTCAACTCACGGTTATTAATTCTCTGTCTGAGTAAAAGCTTAAAATAATAAACTCAAAGTCCAGAGTAATGGGCCTCGCAGTAGACTTTCTTCGTGAACTTGACAACGCAATAAGTCAGGCGATTCATTGTGATTACTAGACTCCATTCGTGCAGACATGGCAATCTGACGTGAATCTGTGAACCATAAGTGTTATTTTTCTCTCTTGAATCCTAAATGTTGACTTTATACTAGACTCCGGTGATTAAATCAATGTTTGTGAGTGTTCTGTTTTCGTTCAACAAACTCAACATCGTCGTTACGATCATTTCGATCTTTAAAATAAAGCTAAGGTTCCTCTTAACCCCCGCTTCTCACAGACGCAAAAGAGCCTTCGGCATCGCCAGTTAAGCGCCCTATTCTTGTAGTTAAACTCACTTTATTGGCTCCCAATACCGTGAAGAAATCAGTTACAACTTGGTCGATAATACAATTCGGAATCTTCCGCGCGTCAAACAATCTTCATTTTAGGCAGATGTTTTGCCTTGGGGTGGATATCAGGTCCTTTCGCGCGTAGAACATCGCTGTCCGCGGGACCCTGCATGCCGTTAGGGTTTTTCTCCGTCGTTGCCTCTAGTTTTAAGCAGCTATGGGGAAATCGATAGGACTTTCTCGAGACCTGAAGTCTCAGGACTCATCCGGGCTTTTAAGAGGGAACTGATGCTGCAAACCACGGCGCACTTATTGAATTTCGTTTTGCAGGGAGATGATCGGACAAGAAGCTAATCCTCGGCCGATGAACGCGGCCGGGACAGGCGATCGTGTAGGGCCTGTAGCCTAAAGTCGTAATGTTTCGCACCTGAGAAGCCCGGCTGACTCTCATTTTCAGTGCAACAGGCTGTGGTTTAGAGCTCAGTCCACCAAATAGTCTCAGTAACTCTTGCATAATTTCAAGATTTAAAATGGATCTAAAAAGGATAAGGTGGATGGGATATCCAAATTTTACAGTATTTTACGTGGATTCTCGCCCAAATCACATTTAGCTCGCATAATATAAAATTGATTGCACATCTAGGCAAAATACATCGTTATTTAAATGTTTACTAAGATCCAAACTTAGATTCTATAACATCGGATGTGGTCAGGGGAACTCATTATTTCCTATCTTTTGCAGGGTTTTAACATTGAGTATAGCGAAGAACCGAACTCTTAGTTTTAAACCACCTTTGGCGCTTTTTTTGCAAGAGAGCATTTACGCCTATTTCGTGCACAATTTGTCTTCGATCGAGCAAAAAGCGAAATGTCTTTCAGTAAAAGCACGATAGTTTCAATACAAATTTATCACACCCTTTGGGGAAAAAATGACAAAAAGCCTGATTGAAAAGAAGCCAATGATGTCTTCTTGCAAATTATCACTCACGAGCTGGTCCTCAATTAGCGTGACTGATATGTTGTCATGGCAGCGCGCAAACAACCGCTGCCGTGGCAACCAATCGCGGAATGTCATGTACTTGTCTCCAGGGCTGTAACTTCAACCACGACCGCGTATAGATCCCATACAGTGTTATTTCCCATGCTAAAGCACATAACCTAACGCTCTTGCCCTATGTGGATAAGAACACAGACCTTGATTAGACACATGCTTATTTTGTGTTCCCATTACTGTGAATGTAACCTTGCTCCTGGGAAGGATGTTACAGGGAATAGGAAGCAATTACTGCTTTCGAATTTTTGATCGGACGCCGTCGCTTCTTTCGCTGATTCTGTTCCAGATGATGTCTCGCTTGCTCCAGGCCAGCAGTCGATATATATATATACGTCTTAATCAGTGTTCTCTTACCAAATGCTATCTACTCAAGGAGATATAATGAAGAAAAAAAAACCCCGCACAAACACAACCCGCTAGAGTGCTTAAATTAGGATGTGGATTCTATACGTTCGATTGAAAAAAAAATCCCAGGAAATTGTCAAAAAAATTGAGGTTTTACAAGTGTCCGTCAGGATTTAGTGTGATGACAGATATACTCCAAAGAACGTTCATTTGATATAACATTGAGTGGGGTCTTAAGGGTGAGATTTTAGGTCATAAAAATTATAAGGTTATTATAAGGTTATGTATATGGGTGAAGTAAATGGAGGTTGCTAATTGTGAAAAATCGCTCACAACCAGCGATTTTATCTTCGCTCGTGAGCCAACATAATTTGGTATTGCCTGTAAATCGGAATTCTCTTTGGACACCGATAGCCTGCATAGTCTTGACCAATCTACGTTTATTTGTGGTGTGGTCGTTATGTTGAGGACATAACGAGAGAAGTTCTGCTGCGTTCCGGAGGCGGGTGAAGAGATTTCCTCCTCCAGAAACCAAGCAAGATGAAACCCTCCAAACTCATTCTCAGTGTCAGTTCCATCAGTACCATGTTTGCATAGGTTACCAAGCGCCGGATACTCTTAAACCTCGTTGAAAGCAGGCCCGCCTTGGGATGGATTTTTTCCCCTAAATGTTTGGGCTTGGCAAAAAGTTGGAAGCTGCGCCAGAGCTCGGTAAACAAACCGCCGTGTTATTCGCACCCAGTGAAGCTAACGAGGGAATCAACCCGCGCTGCCCCAGACAACGTTGAGTTAATGCTGCAAATTCAGTTTGGCGTATTGCGGACTTGGTCCTCGCCCCATTAACGGAGAACTGGCAAGATTAAGGCGAGGTGGTGTGGGAAATCAGCGAAGCTGGATCGAGTGTGCCTTGACTGAAAAGAGGGTCAACATTGCAATCCTCGCTACATGTAAGATGAAGAATTACAGGTGCCGAGTCTCGAGTAACGGTCATGAGAGTTTCTAATTGCTAGAAACACAAAAAAGTAACCGTGAATCGGCAGAAATGTTTACGAATAATGAAGTGGCAAATTGGATAGGGCGAGAGGGTTGGGAAGAAGAGCTATTTCGGACTTTCCTGTCACGTATATTCTCGTCAGTCGACTAAAAAACCCTAAACTATTACCCCGAATCAAAACTGGCATTAGAACTTCAGCATTACTTTGTATCTTGTGTGTTTGATTTCATTTTCGTTTGATTGGAATAGCGTTGTATGTTAGTTAGTAAACATTGTTTTGTAATGCTCAAGCGGAGTACCAAATCATCAACAGATTCACGATAAGAAGGTCTCGAAATAGTGTAAAAATCTCTCAACGAAGCTTTTTTCAAGCCAGACCACACAGGCAGAGAATGTTGTGACAAATGCCTCTGGGATCAAAAGCATAACTCGCCGCTTTTCACCTCAAATATTTCAGAGCGGCTGCGACGAATGGAGCCCCGCTTTTAGTATGATTAATACCATTGGAAGTCATCCAGATGGAGATAACATAATAGGTCATGCAGACCATGGTCCAAACATGAAGCTGCGGTGCCAGAGCTGAAAGCAAACACTCATTCATCACATCACCACATGACACATCGCGGTACATTAATGTCAAAGGAGCGCACATGGCTTGTCGCTTACCCAAAAGTTGTTTGTTAAATTCAACGTTCTTCTCCGTTTGTTAAACACCGACAAACTCCAAAAATGTACTTTGGATTGCGTTACTCCCATAGCTCATCACAAATACGGCTGATACATTGAAAGTGTGTTTTTACCAATACTGTACGGATACTTTTGAAATGAAATATTGGATTGCAAATTTTAAAGACAAATGCTAGATTTCTTATTCCCAGCTTAACTATAGTTTGTTTAAATTAGTTTAAATTGCTAAATAATTGTTTTTTGTTGAGCGATAATTATATTGAAAATTAGGTAGCTTTGGTAAAAATATATATGCATTTAGGTAACTGATTATAGTAGGGAAGTTTCACTTCTGGGTGAGTAAGAATGATCTGGACCCAAATTAAAGAAAATATTAAAAATATGTAGCAATTATCAAAACAAGTGCAAATCAGAGATGTTATAGGCTGGTATTTTGGACATATTTGGTGAAAGTTTCTTGTAAATCCATTGTTCCATTTTAAAGAAAAGCGCTAGCAAAGAACACTCGCTAAAACCCTCTGACCACGGTTCCAGGGTTAACCATGGAGGTAGGAATAGAACAAATCTATTGAAAACGCGCACTGATGTGAAGCAGTGTAATAACAAATAAAAACCTAGTCATGGTGACTGACTCATTGACACATTAAAAAAAGGCAAAACCAATTCCGTATGCAGACTGAAAAACGAGCTACTTCAATGAAAAAAGCATAACTCCTCACCACAGCCACTAATTTGAAAAATTCAAAATTCCTGTGGAAGACAAGGTAATTACCATTCTCAAGTTTTCTCAATATACTCTATTTGCCACAAAAAATGGTGAACTTGGGTCCAGATCATTCTGACTCACCCTGTGGGAAAGTTTAAGTATATGCGTCCTCGCCCAAAAGCTATTGGGGGACATGCCCCCCCCCCCCATCGCCGTCACTCACCATGTGACGCTCAATATGTCAACTACACCAGGCAATGTGACGTAATTGGCATGTACGATTTCCCGTGCAAAGTCAAATGAGATAAGTACAACAAAATGACATTGACAAAACTCACGTTTCAGCAAGTTGATCATTATTCTACTGCATGGCTCGATCGACACGTGGTTTTGGGGGGTCTTCGTTAAGCCTCGGCCTCGTGTCCCCCTTTCTTTTTGCAATAAATGTCATATCTAACAGGGTCCTCGCTATAAACGCGGTCAGAGGTTTGTGTTCCGTGCCTTTTCACCACGCTCCATTGTTGAAGTACCCAAGCGATTTAAACCACGTGGTTCGGATTGAAAAGCGGAGCGGATTCCCGCCTTCGTCACGTGTCGCCTTGACAGCGCGCGAATTTACGTCAAGCCATCACTTCGCACGCGGCAAATCGCTAAATCACTCCCGAGTAAAACGAAACGCCGTTAAAAGTGGCCCCGGTTAACCCGACTGTCGCGCACTAGGTTGCCATGCAGGCGCGCAAGCCGTGCGTAGGACACGGTAATATTGCTCTCATACCCCGGTGTAATGACGCGCCATATTATATTTAATTGATCGTGGGACAGTGCCTGGGACGAACGTGCTACTGCTTGTGATCTGCGCTATTAATCTCGTAGTATAACGTCCCTGCTGAATTTGCTCTACCACTTTCATACTGGTTAAGGCAACACTGGCCGGATTCGCGTGTTGTTTTTTTTTGTACAGGCCATCGTGGGAAATGCAGCGCCCATCTATATTAACACAAACTGTTATTTTACAACCCACTTTTTGCATATTTATTATTTTTGGACTTGATTCTGAACGAGTATGACCTGACCCGAGCAACAAAGTTGAGTCAATTAAATACAAGCCAGAAATAAGCACTTAGTACACATACTTGTTTTATGTCTCTCTCGTGGGAAGCATTGCATTGACATCAATTTTCAGGAAAGTTAACCTCAATGCCCTCTCTCCTAATTGGCTCAGATTGAGGATTTCAAAAGTGACTTATTTCTCATGTAACGATTAATGCGCTATAGCTATACTTTAAGGTAAGACAATATTGGTGGATAGCTCTTTCAAGCAATACTTGACCTTGCCACTATATAACCGGTGACCAACAGTTTGGTATATTCGTAAGCTCAAGATTTTTTTCGACTGAAAACTCCATTTAAAAGTAAGACTTGGGAACGGACTGCTAATAACTTGCCCGCAGGCTGTCGTCATTCCTCGGATGTCCGTGTGAAGACACAGGAGTGCAATGCCACTATCTCTCGCAGGTTATTACCAGGACACGAGTACGCACACCCACTTACAACTCTCGTGTCCGATAGCTGTTATTTCTACCCGATCAAACATTTCACAGCCCAAGAAGTAATCCATATCTCAAACACAAATCTCTTACGCCACTCACTGACGTATTTTTTTTGGCTGAAAGCAAACTGTATACAACAAACTTGCGCCCGTCTTCGTTATTTGTGCAAATTCATATGCGGGACTCTCGATTTTGGGAAGAAGTCCTTCAGCCCGCCTGGAGAAAAATATTAAACGGCAACGTATGCCTATTTGTTCTGAAATCCGCACGTTAAACACGGGAACAGATTTACGAGGCACTCGAATTGGTGAGATGTTCCGTCTAAACACTAGTACGTGTACACATTTGCCCGTTTGGCGCGATTGGCAAACATCAATCTTTTGGCGGGATAACATTTCCCTCTGATTTGCAAGTTTCATCAGTGGTGCACCGTTGACGCAGTGTAGACGGTCTGACGACATTGGTGTCATTACCAATTGTAATTTATTGTCCAATCGTATATTCTCGAGATGTATCACGAAAGTCGTCCAGTTTGTTGTTTCCATCATTTCAACGTTCTTACCTTAGCAGAGAGGACTGTAGTGTTTCTCAAAAACTGTTTTCTTGCTCAATTTTCTCATTACATTCTGATGCACAATAACAATGATTGTGCCCCACTCAACGTTTCAAACGCTTATATTAAAACCAACGTGAATGTTCTTCACGGTGACGTCATCAATCGATCGTTATTGCTCATGCCATAGACGGCGCGCGAAGAAGCCTAAGTGACCTTTTGTTTTAAATTTTGATAGGATTTCGATAACGACATGGCGGATATTTCCAGCACTCTCTAAAGAGCAGGGCTTGATATTTCTGATGCAAAAGGTAATATTACTGTTTCGTCATCATAGTACAACGGATATTATTCTTTCTTAAGTTCAACTTTTTGCCGAAAGGTATACATGCTATACGTTGAAAGCCAACATTTTTACATGTTGTGAAAAAAAATGGGCTACCTAAATCCAAGGGTTCAAGCAGGTTTGAAACTGAGCTACCTGATGCTGAGGTGACCTCGGAATCTCCGGCTAGGCCGATTAGTGGGGAAATTTCAGACGAACTGACCCCAAGGGAATGGCGCAGAATCGTTCCTCTTGGCCACTAATTATGATAACGTCTCTTCCGAATGATCGAGTCAGGATATGTTGCACGGAGGAATTTGTGTTAACCCAGTTTGTCGGGAGATCAAATGAAACGTCGTCTATCCATAGAAACAAGGGCTATCCCATTTATTATTTTAAATCTCGTCTCTTTAGTGAGAAAGGTTGTGTTGTAGCTCCATTAGTTTTAGTTGATAATATTTCCTGAATAGTATTTTACATCTTCATCTACACTTCAAGTCCAATCAGGTTCTTAACGAGCTAGAATGATCGAGTCAGGATATGTTACACGGAGGAGTTTGTGTTAACCCAGTTTGTCGGGAGTTCAAATGACACATCGTCTATATAGCCATAGAAACAAGGGCTTAACCATTTTTAAAACCTCGTCTCTTTAGTAAGAAAGCTCCATTAGTGTAGTTTATAATATTTCCTGAACAGTATTTTACATCCTCATCTACACTTTAAGTCCAATCAGGTTCTTAACGAGCTAGTAATAGTTATGCCGCTTAATGCGTCTGCACTGAGGTCTGCTTTTCAGGGAATTTAATGTACATGTATATCTGCTTTGTGGCGAGCTGGTTCGGTCTGATTAAATATACGCCCAGACGTTCAGATGAGCTTTGCTGGAGACAAGGACTTGATGGATGGGGTAATAAACTGGCAAATCTGTCTAAAATGCAAACCAGGGCAGACGTCTTGTCGCTCTTGACTAAGCCCTCAGCGTCGCTAGACCTGACAGGAAGTGTTAATTGTAGTAATTAACATATAGACCCTAATTTTTTACGGATTGTTCGGAAGTGTGCAATGAAGGTATACGTCGAACTGCATTGTGGGATAATACATTCTAACGAATGGGGATTTTGTGAATCGCAAACTGTCCCACAAAGTGGTTGATATTTAAACGGTTTATGGTCTTATACACCTGCATTACTTCAAAATAGGTATACTTTTTGTTCAGTATATCGGCCTATACAATGAATATACCACAGTATACAAGCAGGAGTATCTAAACGTGTGCATGGTAACTGACGCCAGGCTAATTCACTTGTACACTAGAACACAGGGGAGTCAGGTTGGTGTAGTGGTACTTTCATCGCCTTCCACCGCTGTGACCTGGGTTCGAATCCCGCCCTGGCCAATTTGTGGATTGGGTTTTCAGTCCCTGCCTGATTCCGTGGGTTTTCCCCAGAATATTCCTCCGGGCTTTTCCTCCCACCTCTAAAACTGTAATTTCTTCTCATTGTCTTCTCTTTACAGGTTTCTTCAGGCTTTCGGGCTACAGTGCATAGGACACTTTTGAGGAATCCTTGGGTTCATTACCAAAAAGAAATAACAAATAAATAAATAAAATAAACATATTAGATATATTTTGTCAGAGAACAAGACAACGTGAGCTCAAGAGTTTTTTCCACTCTGGCTATACTTCACCCGCATGGTTCGACAGACTGATTATCAAGATGATACACCTGAAGATTCCACTATTTGCACAATGTCACATGCTTTTGGTGGGAATGAAAAGGGAACTGTCTTTTGGGATTAGGAAGCAGATTTTTCGCCTACCCCGACCGTCACATGTTCATCGTCCCCTTCCCTCCCAATCTCCGTTAGTGCTGAGAATCCAAGTTTGCTTGTTTTTGGGTAACAGCGCCCTCTAGCAGCAACAATGACACTTCCAGACAAGCAGTCGTTGTATACCCGCCTACAGAGATATAGTGCACACCAGAAATGTTTGTTTTATTTACTGAGTATCATGCGATGAACAATGCATGATACTCAGACAAGCCTCTTGGGGAGTGCGATGGTTTGTACACGTAGGCTTACTTAGATTAATCCATCGACGTTCAGTGTGTGTGCATGTGCAATCGTTTGATTTCTCACCATGTAGAGAGAAGTTGGTGGCGTTTTCGTTCACCTGTATAGAAGCAGATTGCGAGTATAGGTGAAATTTCGCAAACGTCATTGCACGTCTAATACTCTCTATCAGTGAAGTCTGGCTACGGAAAAATAACAAGACTTACACACCCGCCGTCATTGCTCGAATTCGCTGGATGGAACTGTTGGTTTAGTTTATCTGTCTTTGTGTTCTCATACAGCCAAAGTGTTCTCACAACAAATGTTACTTAATCAGTGTGATCAATTTTTCTCTCCTTTAATTACATTCCAAATCTTACAATTAAATTACAAAAAGATTGACGTGTTTTTTTTAAAAAGCTTCACCTTTATAGGAGGGAGTAGACAGCTCAGCTTACAGGAACCTTTCACAGTTCAGACCGTACATATTAATTTTCGCTGCCCGCTGGATGATTTCCGGGATTTCCAATCAATTTTCCAAACACCAAATTGTGGTCAGTTTCCCCATGTGGAAGCGTGAGCAGATATAAGCCTGGATTGGCCAATCACTGAGTGGAATTCCAAAAGCAGCGCCGCACGTGTCATTAAAAACAAGTGTTTCGTGTCCCGGGCGAGCATGTGAACATGTTATGTTTACCTGACCCCATTTCCATCTCGTTAAATGCGAGGTGTTAGTGACATGTCATCAGCGCCGCTTGCCGCAGTTATGCGATACTTATAAAAAAAAAGTAAGTCCGAGCGAGAGCGGGCCTAATCCAAACAGAGCCCGTCATATCAGAACGCTAAATCCCGCAAAATGAGATTTTCACATCTCTTGCCCCCTCGTGGATGATCGTCAATCTGGCAATTGCTAGCTTTGGGCCGGGGGAAGAAGGGTGCTATTAAATGCAGTAGCGCAACTAGGAGATGAAAAACTTGGGAGTTGTGTGGCGTAGGGGAAGGTCGTGTTACCAGCGATGACGAGCGTGATGAGTTGAGCGCTCGCGATGGGCTATCCGTGCCACTAGGCGGGCATGATGACGGCCAGATCGGCCCCGCTGAATTTCTCGAGACGGAGTTGTCCCGAGTTCCGAGTCCGCTTTCATTCTGATGACAGCTTCTTTAATCTCGCCATGCCTCGGCCGATACCACGTTTCAACGATTCGTGTTATTGTCAGCACTTCGTCCCGTCTGTCAGGTGTATTGTGATCGATAAGTTATAATCGAGCCATAACCGCTTTCTAGTTTCGCTTTCGGAGCAAGATAGTGCATGCCTTTATGCGTAAACATCGGTTACATCGAGCAAAATATTGATCTTATATTCGCAACGCACCTAAATTCACACATACAAAAAATAGTACGGCTGACACGTGGTGGATGGATTGCGATTTAAACAGGACCCCAATTCAGGCGGGAAAGATAGATGATAATAATCGGACTTATCTTCAACAAAATGATGGCTTTTGTATCCATTAAGAGTCAACTGTTTGCTTCAATTGCTTGAAACATCATGACAAAAAAGTAAAGCAGCCTCTCAATAAAGTTGTTGCGTTTCAGACTTTCAGTGTGTCTGATTCTCAATAAATCGAGATCAGTCCAGTCTAAATTGTTGGATGAACAGATGCGTTATACGCTGGTAACATCGAGTCTAACAAAGTACCGACCACGTCCTCGTTAGTACAAGTGGTTGACCGCCGGTAGCTGACGCTCTCTCAACCTGGTCCTGGACCACTGAGAAAACCAAGACAATCGAAAACCCTGTATGTAATCTATTTTTTATCGCATTGCAGTGTCGGATCGGGGCGGGGGGGGGGGGGGGGGGGGTTACTAAGGCGTCTACCCCAGGGTCGCAAAAAAGGGGGAAAAGAAGGGAAATCATGCAGAAAAGGTATCACATGCCAAAGGTGGTTCCTTCCCTATACACTGTGAGTCTCCGAGTCTGATGCATTTGTGATAGGCCTATAGAGCAAATTGAATATGACAAGTCACCGGTGCATGCACACTATGATATTTTAAAGTCTTTCTTCCTTATTTCGCCAATCAATCACAGCAAGAAAAACCAGTTATTCTCCCGTTTTATTCTCCACGGAGGAGGTTGACACAACATTTGCAAACATGAAAAAAACCCGAAATGATCAAATTATCACGACATGTCTTTCTGGATTGTTAGGGAATGACAGTCTAAAGCATCCTGTAAAATCGTGGCTCCTGGTGTGCTGACATTTTCAAGAAAAACTGTAATTTTTCCAACGCTGGTCGGCCGACCAGCGTTGGAGAAAACTGGCTTTTTTTCAAAAAGTGCTCTTAATTTTTCATATTTAGTTCGTCTGCATTTTCTTTGCAATTGATTACACACATGTGAAGAGGTACAAGCCTGCAATACTGATTCTCTGATCCTACAATTCCCCAAAGTCTATAAATTGCTCCGTTTCATCTTAAGTGCGGTCAGGGAACTATACTACAAGAATATGATTGGTTTTCTTGGTTTTTCCTGCATCTACGAACCCAAAACGAGAAACAAGTCAGTGTAACAATATTTGCTATAAAATACTAATCCTCCAAATCCATTTATTTCTGAAAATTGCAGCAAAAGCAAATGTTGTACATTCCCTTTAACGAAATCTGGGTCATTTCTCAAACCTCAGTTTCGGCTCCGTCGCATGCAGTTTGGCAATGAGAAACGCCAAGCGGCAATCTGTCTCACGAGGGCGCTGTTGGTCTAGGCGGTAAATGCGCGTATCGTACGACTTGTTAAGACACAACGGTCTTAAGCAATGCGTACAATCGTTGTTTCAACTCATTTACAGTTCACCTAAACACAGTTTCCCTATATAAGATTCGTCTGAGATTTGACTTAGAGTAGTACAAGGAGTTTTGCTTCAAGAGGGGTCTCGATCGATAGAACTTGCGTATACGGCATAGTGGTTTGAAGATTCGGGGAAATAGGTCAACGCCTGTCTGCCGAGCGCGAAACTCAAGAAATTTAAGGCATACTTGACAGGCACGTTAACGGGCACGCATCACTGAGTGTTTTATCAGTATCAGTTTCCTCGACTCAATGTTTATTTTTGACAGAGCTGCAAGTAAACTAGGCCAATTATGCGAGACTTAAATGAACATTAACCGGGAGCCTGGGTCTGTGTTATTACGTCTTACATTTTTAGAGGCTAACCGTTGTAGGTCATATCTGCAGAAATAACTGGAAACCCGTGTGCTTGAAGAAATTACACTGCCCTAGGCAAAGACCGTTATTTATTAAGTTCCTCCTTTACAAAAACTGAAAGGATTGGTCGGCTCAAATGTTCTGCAGTTATTTCAAGGAGATACTGATTAAATTTGCTTTTCTTTTCTTAAACGTTGTTTGTAATAATAAAAAAGATTAGGCCTAGTCTTCCCAGTCTATTCATGATCGCGTAAACAATTTCATGCACAGTTTTCAAGTCCCTGCCTTTACAGTGGCACTTAAAGTATTGCGATACACAAATAAGGTTCTAAAATGGAATGGACATTTCTTGTTTTGCAGGAGACTGAAAAAACTGGGTTCTCCGAGCCCCTTGGGCATTAACTTGTCCTATAATTAACTCACATATTGGGAACAATAGGAAATGCATAGGGGGCGTGCGTCAATAAAAGATTGACCCAAACCGGGCTTCGTTATTAATTCTAATAACTGTGTATTAAAGACGAGAAAAGAACAGCGGTGCTAGCGGGTGTGTAAAATAACGAATGCGGATGCATTTCTTGACTCGTGCTTTATTCTAACTTACCCGCTGCGCGAGCAATAAACTATTGATTTTAGCCGTTGGATTATTACACGAATTCATAAACAAGTTACTCAATGAGTTGAAGGAAACAGATATATTCCAAAACATGTCTAGCGCCTACTTCCCTGGTTCCATTAATTTACCAAGATGGGAAGCATACAGGCAAAATAATTTACACTCGGGAAGGAATGAAAATGCGGTGAAACCTTAAATAAAACTTTCCTCATCGAAACGGTAAATAAAAAACGAGCGCAATGATGAAATTCGCCATGAGAATTGAGTGTTATAATTTCATTTTGTCACCATGGCGTCTTTGTGTGCACAGCCATTTGCAACAGTGAGAGGTGTAGATTTGCATTGATGGGTAAAGTAAACATCTCATTATTACCCAGTGATCATATGTAAACGTATTGTCACGATGATCTTACCAATAATGTACTGATCCGATCACAATCCACTTTGACTCTCTTTTCACAACGCCTGATAACAGACGATTATGACGTCATCGTCTTGCATAACAGGATTCGCCGGTCGTTAAACCTATAGCCTACAGGCAGTGCACAGTCGAAAGTCCCAGGAACCAAAGACTAATACGTGTTCACTGATATTCGTATCTAACTATTTGTAATAGTTTTAAAAACAAAACAAAACAATTCCGAAAAAAACCCAAAACAACTCAAATTACCTCTTGAGTTATTGTAATGTACCATGATTCCTTATTCACGAGGGCGCTGTTTGAAGATTAACATCAGGCCACAATTTTTTTTTTTTGCGTACGAGTGAGGGCGCTGCAACGACTTCATTTTCTGGACATAAACATCACATCATTGGATTGGTGCAATTACGCGGCTCAACGTCAATCTTCACATTTAAGATTTCAAGATGCATTTTTTGTAATTACAGCAGCATGCAAACTTATTCTGAATTCACACGCTCATTCCCGCAAAGATATATGACATCATTCACTGCATGAATCCCACAGTTTGAGAGGACTACAACAAATCACATGCAATGGTCCAGCTAGTGAACTATCTTTGACCTAAAATACGATTACTAGCTGTGTGGCCATCAATCATATTTATCTAATAAAGAAACACTAACTGGAGGACAAACTAGCCACTGACCTGTATGCTGCGAAAACCCTGAATGACGTTTCAGCTATGACCGTCTTCAGGTTAACAGTAAACGAGTTATTGAAGCTACAGAGAAGGCAATTCTTAAAGGGTTTGGCAGAATGCACCCCTCTATAACGGTTTTAGTTGTCCTGCTGGCTGTGATCAGTGCAAAAGTGAATCCCTGATTAGGTTGTTTTGCACCGTTCACTTACGTAGCGTTTCGAGTTCACGCTGATAAACGCATGTTATGATGTTTAGGGGACCATTGGAAATGATTCGTGTACGAGCGACGTATGATCAGCTGCCTGGGGAAAAAAGGGGTGTAATATAGGTTTTCCCGGCTATTTTAAATGATTGTACATTCAAATTCACCAACTCTATTATTCAATTTCGTCCACGAAAATTTTGAAAAGCTTTCAACAAAATCCATTATTTATACATTTACCATTCAATTTTAAAGTTTAATCACCCTCTTTAGTCACCAGCTTGATAATATTCGTCATAAATCAAATTCGTCTTTCATAAATCAATTAGACGAATTTGATTTCTGAATAACAAGGTTTGGCGTAGACGGGACGAAATGCAATACTCCGGGACGAAACGTGCGCTCATTGCTTGCATTTGCTTGAACTGAATTTTGAATTGTGTGACAAAAGACGAAATTAAACATTGGAAGTGCACAAAATCGAAGTTGATGGACGAATTTGAATATAATGATTGGTGAATTCGAACGAAAAAATGTTTTAAAATAGCCGGGAAAACCTATATTACTAATTTCGTTTTAATTCAATCGGACACACTACTGGCAATGTGCATCTCACGTCATCATTGGCATGGTGCAATTATTTTGGCCTTGCGAAAAAAAAAACGCACTAAATGGTGATGTCGTCGGCAATATATATATGCGCGGCTCCGTATGTGTTTGCCGTACTTATATCATTTTTTAAATGGCCCTTATGAACAATTGACGCTTGCGATCTTTTGTGAAGTCCAGGGTACAACAACACAACGTTTCGAGACTATCCATAAACATCTAACGGACAAAATCTTTCCAAGTGTCCATCAGACACAATTCGGATACAGGCCTATATAAACGAAGTTCTAGACAATAAGGCAGTACAGTTTTGATAATAGTGTTTTTTTCAAACAGACAAAAGAAAGTGCAGAAAGTTGATACTGGGAGACCCTCTTTAATGTTCCATAAATAGATTAATAAAGCTGGCATTGCACAAATGCCTGGACTGACTGGACTCTCGCGTTTTCCCGCTGTGGACTCTCGGCTACTTAGGCATTTTGACGTCATCCAGCGAGCAATATGCGCACGTCAGCCTGATATGGATGCCTAGGTATCAGATTCTCTAGGCTCATCGATAGAGTTTCACTCGTGACTGCCATTTACTTCAATTAGTGTGATTAATTTTGGAGGTGATTTTTTTTTTTTGGGGGGGGGGAATTTCATGTATCGGATAGTGCCATGTAATGAATCAAATCATCTGGTATAAAATCACGTCTAAGTGAGCTTGCTGATCGATTTTCCGTTGTTAAGTGTCTAGTAAGGAAGATATTTATGTGTATTTTATGGTAAATTTTCTACTACACTTAAAATATACCACTTTTGACACAAGCTGCTGTTAGAAGTTAAGTCTTTTTTTCTCACGCGATAGCTTGGAAGTTATGGTAACGAAGCTGAATATCCAGGAACAGATGAGAGTAAAAATTTATCATTTTCAAAAAAAAATTAAAGTTAATGATTACAGTGAAGGAAATGAAATCGTGTATGCCGTTGTGACTGACGTGTTATCAATTTCCGCTCTAGATTCGGTTAGCAGTCGTGCCTGATATTTTTCGAAGTGATTTCTCAAATTAAATTGAGATCGACTAAACAAACAGCGGACTCCTTTCCGATTGCGCTGTAAAGCCTCCCCCACAACGTCAGACTCTAATTGACCAGTTTCTTTCCCCCGGTATTCCAGCGAAGTTAAAAACACACGCACGCTGTCACACGCCCCGGTTGAAGTGGCGAGGTTTGACACCAGTGTCTTCCACACAACGTCAACAACCCTGGCTCCGGCACAGTGCTAGTGGTGTCGGGCTCTAGAAGAGCGCTGAACGGGCCAGTCCTGCCTCACACGTCTCGGGTCACAGGCCAGTTGTCGTCACACCAGAGTGTGGATTCCAGACTAAATCAACCGTCGACTGACGGACTTTGTCCTCCTGCTGGAGAGTAAGATGCAGTGCCCCAGAAACTAAAATATAAAGCGCACGACGCCCAAGACGTGACACGTCCACAGAACCGAGGGAAGATTCCTGATCCAGATGGTGGCTCAGTTAATTAGTTCGCTGTATCCAACGTCACGTAGTTTGGATCCAACTGTCCCACAAGGATGACACACTATATTACCATGCCTGCGATACCAATCCGTGATTTATCTGTTGCTTTACAGGGAAAGCTAGTACGCAAAGCAAATTGAGCCCTCCCGTGTTTGTCAGAAGCGCAGATAATCTTTGACGTCTGGTCACTCACAACTTGTACTTTAATTTATGCTGAGATCGAAAGGCATAATAGAGAGCATTGCCAAGCATAACAACTTACGGGCTTATGTCGTCGGCATTAATTAAAGATGGTCGGATGGAATTGGCGATGAATATACTTATCAATCCCATCTAGCTTCACAATTTACATCATTTCTTCGTGAATGCACAAACTGAGTGCTTTTTCTTAGTAGGAGTCAGACATCTATCATTTGTTGACGACCTAACAAAAGATAAAAATGCCAGACAGATTCATTAGAAAATAGGGATAGATTTTCCTTTAAAAAAAATTCCAAGCGTAAGATAGGATAATTTTAGTATATCTAAGCGACTAATCGCGTCATACTTTGCCGCGTACAGGTGTTGTATGCGACATTCAGTTCATTAATCCTCCGCGAGTGAGACTTTATCACGTCCGGGGCGCTGAGTGTATAATTAAAGAGAGAAGGTCGAACTGCATTATTTAAGATAGATTGTCATATCCCTTTTCAACATACAGTTAATGACCTAACATAAATTCACTGTACTCTTCCCCTACATCCATTGACAACCGAGGCTTACCACGACCGCCTTTCAGTCTTTTTATTAGGTCTAAGTATTCTTTATATTACCTTTTTGGGCAATGTTTCAGGACTACCTCCTCTTCCTCGGGATGAGTCGTTTAAAGAGTTGTTTTCTGTGGTTTTGTTTTCCTTTAGGACAACAGGTTCTGGGCTAGATATCCAGTGACGAGCTTGTTTTAGAATTTAAACATCATTTGATG
This sequence comes from Patiria miniata, assembly GCF_015706575.1. Classification (NCBI taxonomy): domain Eukaryota; kingdom Metazoa; phylum Echinodermata; class Asteroidea; order Valvatida; family Asterinidae; genus Patiria; species Patiria miniata. The sequence goes on from NW_024037072.1 coordinate 39,088,128, forward strand.
TACGAAACGGTTGTAGAGAAGTGCAATTTACTTGTGGGCTTTTACACGTAACATTTTGTCCTTATGCAACCCTAGATCGACTGTTACAAATTACCATTGACATCCCTCACTTTTTTGAAAATCCCGAGTTTCCCCCGCACCACTGCTTGAACTTTACCTGTATAGTGGTAGTAATAGCGCCACCAAGTGTTCTGTCAAGCACCCCTCCTCCCGCCCCGGAATTCGCTTGTACCCCAAGCCCTGCAAACAGGGCGCTGGGAAGGGCTGATGAGCTCGTACCCCCGCCCTGCAAACAGGACGCTGGGATACTCTGATGAGCTTCACAGAATCTTGTGAAGGAAGTGGCCTATGACCTATTTATAAAAGCATCTGGCTGCAGCTGTTCAAGACCGCATTTAGACAATGTGCGCAAATGCTATCCGAAAACCTCCTATAGAATTGCGCACATTCAATACCGGATGTGATTTCTGTTTCATTGCGGACCATGTGGACAAAATTTTGCGCGTCGCATAATGCAATCCGACCGTTCGTGATTCGAAACGGAGCCTGAGCGAGTGACAGAAATTGTAAATTTACAACACAGATAAGTTTTACAGAATTTCCTACATTATTACGCTTTTCAACGAGAAATAAAACATCTCCATAATGGAATAAAAGAGTAATGAATCAGTCTTAACGGTCGTTTCAAACCATGCAGAGTCATGACCTTGATGACGCGTAGGTCACTGGTCACGCAAAATCCAACCAATCAGAGCGTGAATTCATCAGAGTATCCCAACGTCCTGTTTGCAGCGCGGGGGGGGGGGGGGGGGTACGAGCGAAAGGGCTGATGAGCTTCACATAATCTTGTGAAGGAAGTGCGCATGGCATTCTGGGTAACTTATCATGATGCATGCAGCTAGCGCGCTACGTATGATAAACAGCTGCAGCGAGTTTGTGTGCTGCGTGAGTACGTCACAGGTCATGCAATATCTGTCCAATGAGAGCTGGAAGAGATCAGCCCTTCCCAGAGTAATGATTGCAGGGTAGGGGGTACGAGCGAAGCTCAGGAATTACAATAAAAATCGTTCTTAAAAACTCTGAAAATAATCTGTGGACCCCTCTTTTCTCCAGACACATTCCACTGCCGCTGCTAGGTTACTAAGCAACGTGTACGCGTAGTCGGGATTGAATCGTTTGTTTAGCTGAGAATGAAATGGAATGAATTGGTTGCCATGTATAGTGTAAGAAGTTAAACACGTTGATCAGAGTTAGGGACTAAAGCTTAAAAAGGTCTCTGAAACCTTCAATTTCAAGCTGTATGCAGCATATGCGTAAACAATGATTCCGATTCAGCTTCCTCTTTGGAATTGACGGGGAAGAAACCTCATTACCTCTTGCACTAAATTATTCAAAACGTCAACACCGTCTGCTTGCCCGCGCCAACATTGGTGTTTTGAATTTTAAATCAGGGCAGGTGGCGCTTGGGCGAACGGGTCACGTTTGTTCCACGGAACAGGCCTTCACGGTGAATTCAACGATTGCAACGGGCCGAGAACTCCCCAGAGTGCCGCCGTCCAAACGCTCGGTTTTGCCGCTAAGGTGGTAGCGTGTAAAGACGCCAGCAATCGAGCATTAAACTCAAGTCCCGTCAAACCCAACGCGGCATCACGCTCAATTTGTTAGCCAGGCACTCGCAGAGGCAGGCAAGTACACTTGCTCGAGACTTGGTATTCTTGTCAACGTCCCCCTGCGTATCTTTCCAACACGAGTACGAAAGAGTGACAAGCACTGAGTAAGCAAACTCCTATGTTTGAAAGGGCATTCTAGTTCACGGAGCCGATATTGTGCATAGAAGGAAATTCTCAAACTTCTCTCACATAACTGAACATAATTCTTTGCAGATGTCACGGATATTTGCTAAGCTTTTTTTGGGGGGGGGGGGATGGTTGGAACTCAATGAACCAAAATCAGAACATGCTCTTTTTCGCATTTTGATACCAACATCAACATACAGAAATGTCCATGGAAATGTAACTTTTCCCTTCTTCTATACCACGCATCGATATACCATTCCTTTAACACTTGGTAAGGTAACGAATTCTCCCGTCGTTGCATCTACTGAACAAGACGTCATCAAGTCAACACCTCTTAGTTGCAAAAACTTGGTGCAAACAGTCCTCCCCAACCGCGAAGTGCGCATTCCTAGAAAAACGCATAAAGCATAGTGCACAGCTGCGATCATGCGATGATATGAGGCCAACAACGTGCTTGTTTAAGCATGAACGAGATGGTTAGTGTAGACCTCCCTGAGCCACGGACTTGGTACAATGATATTCAACGGCTGAATTATAAACTTGCTGATGAAAAATTCTAGGCCTACAGCCCCGCTCATACATTTCTAGAGACTATAGGTGTTTTAAAACAACTGAGACCGAAGGCTGTATCGTCAGTATTGTACGCCCGATCGTGCTCCAAGCAAAAATGGATAGGGAGTTAATTTTCTCGTCATCTGGTTGTTTGTTGAATGGATCTTCATCGTGCGATGAACAATACGTTGTATGATGGAGTTTGTACAAGAGTATTTTTATCAGATGTTATTAGGTTGCTTTGAGGACGTGTTATCAGAAGTCTTAGTGATATCGGATTCGTATCCCGTGCCTAAAACACATGTAAATGTATATACTCACCAGCTCGCTTCACACCGTGATCCCCATGACGTGTTTTGTAGTCCAAACTCGGGCACTAAATGGTGCTTATATTTTGGTACCGCTTTTGTTGACTCTAGTTATTATAGACATGTTGGAATACGTGCTGATAAAACTGAAGGGAGCTTCTGCTTAGATATGACGATGAACTGAACTGCACATGGTAAAAGATACGAACAGTGTACATAGGCGTAGCCAGCGGGGGGAGGGGGGAGGGGGTAAGGGGGTATTTACCCCCCCCCAATATTTTCTAAAGACTGCCCTTTTCCATTGAAATGCCCTTTTTTTCACCATTGAGTACCCCTCCCCATATGGTAAGGAGTGCCCTTTTTTTAAGAAGTGCCTTTTTTTGCTTGAACAAGTGCCCTTTTTGCACCATCGGCCGTTCTCGTGCTTTTTTTTTTTTTCATTTCACGCACGTATCGCCCTGAAAAGGCCCATATATTGTCTGTTAGCGTGAACAATGGTCGGTTTTGAACAGCGCCCCCATGTACAGATGGTACCAGTGGCCCCCCCCCCCCCTCCTCGCAGCTGCGACGCGTCCTGCGATCCATTTCACAAAACACGTCGTAAGTGCGACGCGCCGTAGGTGTATAGCACAACTCGGTGACTGTTTTATGTTCTTAGTCAGTGTACAGTAGATAGTGTTCTGATATTCAAAGAGTCGTCGGATCCAAGCTCGAAATTTGTTAAAACGTAAAAAAAAAGGCGGTCGTGCGATGCAATTTTGAAGGAAAACAGGCTCTCATTGGACTGTATAGCTACTTTGAAATTTTAACTCTAATATTCCGGCCTAATTCATAAGTATTCAATGAATTTTCTATTTACAACTTTACACACATTGCCTCGGTATTATAATTCCGTTTATGTAATTGTTATGGCATAAAACTGGCTTAGAAAATGACTCTTCTTATTTTGCGATGACCTATATACACGTCGTCACTTGCGACGTGTTTTAAGCCGTTGTCAAGGAACTTACGACGAATTCAACACATCGCAACTTTCGTGAAATGGATGATACGACGCGTCGCGAGTTGCGACGTGTTTTAATACACGTCGTATAACTCGAGTTGCGACGCGTCGTAGCGCTTCGTGAAATCGGGTGCAGGACGACGTGGTTGTATGTTTTGATACGCAATTAGTTCTGTGAGAGAAACATCCACTTTCCGAACTAAGGCTACAGTTAGAGTTGCGCACTCAGACACAATGTTAAATGCGAAATCTACGCGTATACAGCTCAACTTGTTGGAGAAATATCAACGGCCGCACGATCGCGTGGTTTGATCCAAAGTTGAATCAACCGCGGTATAATAAACCGCGTAATGTGTGGACGTCAAGGACAGCATTTCCATTCTTGCTGTCTGTTGTGTGAGTGTGCAGTTAATTTTGAAATGGTGCGAAACTGAACACCGAACCTCGTTCAGTTTGAAATAGTGACCTTGTACTGCAGCTGGGGTGTATGTGTTTTTAAGGGGTTGGTAATTATATTTGGTATATATGCAGCTGGCTCATTTGAAACTGATTAATTAACAAACTGAACAGGTGTATGTTTTACTCCTTCCACTTCAGGTTAACACCTTGGTGACGAAATCAGTTGTCCAATGCCGCCATAGCAACGGTAAGTTCCTTTTTCCTTAAGATTTCCAAACTGTGATTTTGAAGATGAACTGATAGCTTTGTCATTCTTTTGTCTGAACTAACTTGTGAATGAAACAAAATTTGAAAATGATTAATGATTTGAACACCTGTCCTTTTTTGACATAGGGCCCAGCTATTAATGTGACACACAAAACTAACCGAGAAATATGGGTGTATACAAGTACTTGCTTCAATCTATGTGGAACAAAATGAAGGGATGAGCTTGTGTTTTTTGTTTTCAAAAATGTATGACTCGTGCTGTGGGGTATCGATACAAATGCCGCCCTCAACCGTTGTGTTGAAAGAGGATAGTTTAATCAGTCCCCAAAACCACCTCATCAAATGGATACAACGTTCATTGCTCAAGTGGTTGGTGCGCTACCCGCGAACATGTCTCGCAGTTTGATGCAGGCCGTGGTTGATGTTGTTTATTCCGATAGTGCGCGTGCGAAGAGAACCAACGTTCCGGCTGCTTGAGAAGCCGATTGTTTCGCGAATAAAACCCGCCACTTTTGCAAGTCAAGAGTCTCATCCTTCGCTCTGAAGCCGCACTTTCTAAGGGCTAGTTAATATAGTCAAGTTTCATCGTGTGTGTGTGTGTTACTACGAGTAGGTACCGATCCAGTCGCCTCGAGTGCCAGTATGTGAATTTTGATTGTAAATGCGGCAGGGCAAAGTTTCCGCTCTCCGCATTAGACTTAAACACGAAGAGCAATCAATTCTAGGGGTCCTTGACGAAACACCGGCCGCGCTGCTCGATTTGCAATCCTGCGAGATTTTCCGAGAAAGTGAGAGAAACAAATAAACAGTCATGTGGCGATTTTTCAAATCATGGTATACATATACATGCTCACCCTGCATCAGGTTACGTTATTATTTTTTTCCGATTCCGTGATGTGCACTGATACTTATTATGACGACAGAATGCATTTTTTTTTTGCAGCCAACAAGTATAGTCACTCACAGTAATGTGGATAACGTCAGCTGGTCAACGGCATTGTTCGCGGACTTAACTTCCTTTAAGCTGCAACCTTCGCTCGAATTTAAAGTTATTTACAAATCACATGATATCATTTCAGTCACGTATGTTGTTCGAATGCTTATTAAGGTAAATGACTTTACTTGGTTGCAGAAAAAAAAATGCCGACTGGATTCCATAATTTACCTGTGATTCTTGGTGGCGTTTCTCTGTCCTCTGCCATCTTAACCGACATAATTATGCAGACGGTTTAATGTACAGCAACACAATTTAAAAATAATATGTGTTTGTTTTGATCATACGATAACCTTATGTATAGGTCGTTGGTGATTTCTGCTCGTCCCATTCATTTGTAACTCTAGGCCTATGTCGTGAAAACCCGAATGATCAATCGCAAGTTAGCTTAAATTATTTAAAGCGGATGGAAAATGTCTGTGGACAGAAAATTCTCTGTGGTTGCCTGGGATGGATTATATGGTTTCCTCCCGGTTGGGTGCCGTATTGGTTTGCATGGTTTGACTTCACGCATGATTTACAGGCTTGGTTACATGCATGGCCTACAGTCCCATGCCTGTAGCTTATAGGCCTAATCAATCTTTTTTATTCCTTACTAGACGTTTTGAAGGCTCTATGATATGAATAAGACATCACATTGTGAATTTTTTATTGAAACTCCCTATGCTCAAGATGACTTTATTCAGTACCCGATAGGCTTTGTGCATGGTTTGATTCAGAACACAATCCTCTGGAAATCGTTCAGTTGCTATGGGTAGAGGCAGGTAGGTTGTTGCCATTACAGGAGAGTCATTTCACGCTTCGTGCCGGGTTTTAATTTCTAGTGAGAGGTGAACCATGGAACACTGTGCTGTAATTACATCAGATACGTTTGTTTAAGAAGTTAGTTGCAAACAAATTGATGCATATCGGGTTCCCTTTCAATGCATATCGGGTTCCCTTTCATGTTTTGAAGTATTTCAAGTTCAAAATTGACTGGAGCTAGCAGTCAGTTTCTTTGTCCAACTTTTAAACATTATAATTCACCCCGTCAGTTTCCATTTGTGGTTAATTTGAACATTTTTAGAATGATTCAGAACAATACATTAACATGCAAATTGGCGTTTGTGTGGATGGGATTGTTAGCAAAAATAATATCGGATTACCTAACTTCAATAACTCTCGGTCAGTTATACGAAATAGCCTTCAACTGTAACATATGGAATTGTGATTTCAACTAGGGCCTACTGATTAAAAATAAATCGGTTTCTCTCCTCGTTATAATGTACACAGACTTCAAGCGTGAATATGCTAAGTATATTGAAGTGTCGATATCAGAAATGTTACCCAACTCATCGTCAGGGCTCGTGCACCTACACGCTTGCGAATTCTGAATTACCGTTTATCAGCTTAAATTGTGCTATACAAAGTTTATATTAAAAATGTGGCTAAATATTTTTAAAACAAAATGTTTAAATGTCCACATATCTGTAACTTAGAATATCTCAGAGGTAAGCATTCACATTAGTAGTGATCGAGTACACACCAAATTTGTAAATAACTAGAAGAAAATTCATATACATGTGTTTATATGTATATTCATAAAAAGATCAACTCGACTTTTTTCCACAGAAAAGGACAGGCTCCCTACTTCTTTTTTTTTTTAGGGTCAATAGCCGAACACACTACAATAATGCCCAACACGACCAAATAAATGATATTATTTTGAGCGTTTTCAGGTCGGCATGTGTCGGCCAGCCCCCACCGCGCAGATTTCACACATGGTTTCCCGGTTAATATTTCGTCCTCTCCGGAGAATAATTTTCCCCCTTCGGGCAAGACGAACCGTTCTCTACAATTTTTTTTAGGGGTGAAATCTGGGTTGTTTGTCAGAGAGGAAATTGCGCTTCATATGGGGCAAACTCCGCTCTGTTATTGGAAGATCCCCGAAGAGTCAATCGAAAAGGGTGCCGTATTAATACTTGCAGCTATATGTGCCCAAGTGTGTGATATGAATAGACAGTCAATGTCAACTACATACTTCAAATGTTGTGTAAGACTCCGCCTCAGGTATGATGCCCTTTTATGTGAGTCGTGAAATCTTCCATGAAATAGGTCAGATAATGTAACGTCGTTCTCCTCCTTCGTAATGAGATTTCCGTTGTGAGGTTTACACAGGCAATCAGTAATGACAATCTCGATTTGTATACACTATACCGGTAACATATATCATTCCAAATAACATAAACAGGAAAGACTCCGCAAATTAACGTTGCGATTATTTTTTTTTCTCCCCCTGCAAATCATATTAAGGAATTACAAATTATTAAAACACCTGTATAGTTTATACTGAATAGTTCGATGCAGAAAAAAAGTCAAATGACCTAGCCCGCTGCCTGCCTGATTGGGTGTGCAAGAATAGCAGACTCCCTGGAACCTCACATACAGAAGCTCTATATTAATATTTGCGGTATAGCCTTGGTAAAAAAGTTCGTTTACAAAGGTCAACAACTGGAAAACCGCTGTATAGGTTTGATCACAAAAACAAGATGCGTTATAATTATAACACAGTTTAGTAATGTCGTTTGAAAAGAAAAAAATAATAATAAAAAAAAAGTCTCAACCCGTGATTTATCTATGGTATAAATTGGTATTTGGTACTGCGTTGACCAAAGGGAGGGCGACAATTTCTTGTCAAGAGGGGTCAATAGCTGAGAAATTCAAAAACGCGAAGTAGTTGCGGAAGGGGTAGGAAGAGGGGGCGACACTACCGACTCTAGGTTGCGCTGTTACTTATAGAACATTTATATTACTTCCATTGCCAGCTGTTTGTAAGCCGACTGCGAACTTCATCTAAAAATGGGCGTTGGACGAGAAACGCGCGGAGTCATGTTCAGACCGGGATTATGAAAATTGTAGTTTCGTCGGTCATACATAAGTAGGTGATCTTGGGAAGGCAATTCGCGTCCCTTGTATATCATATCCTCGTCATACGGATCGGCTAGTTATGTTTGGCACTATTACGTTCACATGAAACGAGCGCAAATACGTGCATGAGACATACACAAGGATTACATTCAGTACTTCAGTTGGTACACCTCTATAGGATTGTTTTAATCTACATGTGTACACACAATTGTCGAGAGCCGAACTGCACTTTCAAATTTACAGTCTGCTAATTTATGACAGCACCTCTCAAAGAAAATGCCTCGATTTGCTGTGCTTCTGTTCAATCTAAGACTACAAACCGCCCCTTAGTCAGCACGTCCATTTACTTAATTCGTTTGACAGCTGTACTAAAGTGTCAGTGCTAACATTTTTGAAACGATGCTTTACAACAAAAGAATGTGCCGGTTTGTCTATTAGGCCTACGTGCATTTTGAAAGGGAGCTACATCCCTTCGATTTCTTCCTGGAAGAGTTGAAGAGCAAAGTCCACGCTTTTTGTGTTTCATTTTATTAAACGGCGGACGATGTTTCCACCGCTTCTTTTCTTCGAGGTAATTTTACGGTCGGGAAGAAGTTGCTTTGTTTTCTAATATCAAGAAGGCGCCTGTGGACTGCTGCATCACATAACATGAACATGTTCAGGGGATGTAACACGGATTTACATGCATCCGAGCATCCTTTTAAGCACAATGTTTGTAATTCGTACAAGCCGACTTGAGCTGGCTGAGTAGGTAAGGTTCTCGACTGCATGTGAATGCCTGTGTATCAATGCAATAAAAAAGCTATACATGTAAATAGTAAAACGTTTTGATAACTAGTGACCTCGGGTAGAGGTTTAATGGTCACGATATTTCTAGTTTAGTGAGCTGGCTGAGTAGGTAAGGTTCTCGACTGCATGTGAATGCCTGTGTCTCAATGCAATAAAAAAGCTACACATGTAAATAGTAAAACGTTTTGATAACTAGTGACCTCGGGTAGATGTTTAATGGTCACGATATTTCTAGTTTAGTGATAGGCCAAACCACTGTAAAAACGACCAAACATGTTGGACTGCATTGGAAGTCTTAATGAGAATGTCATGTCTGTGTCCAAATATTCCGAACGCACCATCGCCCAGGCAATGACGCTGAACTACGAGGTCACGCCAGCAAGGCGACTTTTGCAGGGCATGGAGATGGGAGCCAGATGGATCATTATTATAGTCAGGACGTCATTGAAGACATCTAGCAAATGTGACATTATTATGTGTAAATGTCCAAAATGAAAACAGTGAAATTCGGGTGACATTTTGATCCGTGCATAATATACGCCCTCAGCGGTGATAATGGAAAGGATAACTGGTGCTGAAAGACACTTGGACGTCATTTCTTCCATGAGACCGGGTGCGTTACTCTCACTGGCAGACCTTTGGATGTGTGGTTTATGTTTTTTTAAATTTATTTTACTGCAGTTCCTTATCAATCACGGAAGGGGTTGATGAAAGTTTGTTGTTTTAAGCTAAGTTGTGATATACTTTGTGCTAAGGATGCAATTACTCATATTTATACAATAAATTGAATTCCGTTTGCATTTATCTTGCGCTTGACATTTTGAAAAATGTTTTTCGTATTATACAGAAAACCTTTTTTTTCCTAGCAATTTTTGTTTCGAGTAGCCCTGTTACATTTACTACAGACGTCAGTGAGTAACGGACAGTTTCTATTTCGATTGATGTTGTTACCAGCGTTGAGAGGAACGTTCGCTGCAATTTCCTTTAAAAAGGTACTTGAGATCAGCCTCAACAAACCACTTCACTCTCGTCAACAATCTATACAGGAATCTACAGCTAGGACACAGAGATGCTCTTAGATCTGCGCGAACTGTGAGATGCTCTCAGATCTGTGTGAAAAAAAAAACAGTTTTGGAGAGACGGGACTAAACACACTTCCATCAGTGACCGCCGTACGCGGTTAGTAAACTCCCTCAGCGCCAGGCTGTGTCATGTTTTTTCCCTTCTCCCTCCCAGAAAGCCACCTTCGGCTTGTGTCAGTGTCTTATAAGAAGGAGGCCGTGTACATCTCTGTTGTCTCATAATGTCATCCGTTATGAGGCTATAGAGACCACTTCATCAGTCTAATGCAAGCATGCCAGGAGGAGCTCGATTTGGCGCGCGTGGAGAGAGCTGACACGTGACCCCTGCACAACGCCCGCTTCGTCGAATGAGGTGTCTGCATCGACGGATATTAATTTTCATAATGCCCGGCTGGATTATCCTTTATTTAAGCAACAAAAAGCCCCTCACAACTGTGTGACTAGCGGGGGAATGAAAAGGCACTTGGCAGTGACCGTGCGCTAGGCCGTGTTACGCCTGTGTCGTTCGGGACTTAGGTTGGCATGTTTCAGACCATCAGTAACAGACTACGTACCAGCACCTACGTTACGCGCACTGATCTTTGTCAAGAGATGTGAGTGCCCATCACATAAAATAAGAGTGCCCATCACCATGTGGACTGTACCTTCCCCAGCGTACGCAGAATGGACGCACAAGGTAAGAATTTACCATGGATTTCATATTAGGCCAGTTGTACCAGGAAGACACTTTTATTTGAATACTGATGGTACTTCAAACGTCACTAAAAATCTGCTGCTGGTAAAGTCAATTTTAGTTTCCATCTCATTGGTATACACGTTTCCGCTCCAGCTTAATTTACTCGTTGACTTGTGTTGTGAAGGCCACATCATACACTCATTGTGACAATTGACAATTGCACAATCCTCCTTGAATTGTACGCCGTGTCATGCAGCAGCATCCATTCTGTCCGATCTTGGTCCTTCAACCTACGACTCAAACGCCATTTCTATGCACAAACTGCGATTTGACAAGATCAACATCAATATGTAAAGGCTTTCCACTGCCCCAAACAGTCGTGCCAATGGTGGTGCTGAAAATAGTCTCTAACGATTACCAGCTGAAAAAGGTAGCCGGACTTGAAATGTACCTGTGCAATTGTGCATAACTTGCAGGTGGTGAGTGCACACATTTTAATAATGATTGTCCCTGCATATCCGCAGAACTACCGGACCTATCGATGAGTTCACAGTATTTTCGCAGACACTTTGGCGACACACAAGGACGACGATTACTTATTGAGGATAAGTGCTTAGTCATTAACAAATGGCGTTTGAATTGAAGCCAAAAAGTATCGATAATAAAACAAATTGTAATCAGAGGTATACTCAAGTGAACGGTAAATATCCAGAAAAAAAATAATGCAAATGAATTTTCGTGTTAGCTCGAGAGAAAAAGAGAGAGCAAGCAGTGATCAGGTTTAAATGCTTTTGATAAGGGCAGCTCACTTGGTCTTTCCATATACTCTTGAATGAACTACACTATATACCCACATAAATATAATGAGCTCTTTTGTTGGGTCGTAAAGCTAGGTCAAATTAAAAGCCAACCATGAAGAAAAATCTGTTCTGTTCCCTGAAAGGATACAATTCTTCATTATATTTCGTGGATTTGTTTCCTGGTAGATCCCTAGGGCACGATATCACTGTGGCACCAAAGGTAAATTTCCCCTTACAGCGGAAATATCCACTCACATCGCTAAGTGTACCGGAGACACCAACAAAACCTCGCGAGTTAAAAGCAAACGGCCTCCGCCGAAGCCGTAGCGGGATCTAGATGCCCCTTGCTTTTTACTAAGTAGGAAAATTCCCAACAGGGACAATCCTCGTGATGGACATGAAGATATACATCTCTATCTGTCTCTGTCTCTCAATGTGAGTGACCGTGAAGGTGAGTTGAGTCGCCTCGTGGGCATCACGTCTAAACACTAGCAAAGATTGTGAAAAAAAGTCTTAGCCAAACGGGTCTTCTCAAAGCAAAGTTAATCTCTTGTTTCAGTCGCATCCAGCTGAACCGAAATATATTTTCGGTTTTTTCTGTTTCGAGTCAAATACTTGTTTTCACAAAAACGCTTTCAGTAATGCATTCAAGTAAGGATACGGCCCGGCGAACCCTTTAAAAAATTGCATCCAACTTATTTCAGGTTGTGTTCAATTGTTAATTTTTTTAGGGGGGAAAGGCTCCATTATAGTTAGGGAAGCTCTAAGCTAATAACTGAAACATTTTATCGCAAAAAAGAACACCTCACTCTTAAAACAGCCCTGGCTAATTTCTTTGGTTCCTTGGTGCCGTCTGATGTCTCGTCGCTACGGAAAGCGGCAGCTCATTTTGGCTGATGTCACAAATACTTCAACTACATGTAGATTGTGTAGTTGACAATTCCGTCTGGAACATAGTTAGGCCTATATTTGACCGAGTCGAGATTGACTGCATGGAATCGGAATTCATGTTTTTTTTAGGCGCCTGTGCATGGATTTATGAATTTCTTTTTGAGTGGAAATGGTGATCAGTGGCATGTGACGTTTACATTTTGGCGTCCCAAATTAACTCGCTCTCAACTCGAAGCAAAACTTGCGATTGCTATTTATTATCTACAGAATTTACATTTAACATCCGAGTGTATTCGCAAGTCAACCAAATGTACGCAATACCTACCTGAGCATTATCTCAAAACGCCCCTAGTGGATAAAAAGCTCTTATTAGCGAATTCGAAAGATGCTAGTTTAACCTAGTTTCCCAGTTCGCGTCCGACTCTTTCACTTTTTATCTGTAAAGCTTTCCATCTTATATTGCGGGTTATAAAGGGGAAAGACTATAAAAATACGGTCGATCAACACATGAAATAAGATAACAGTAATGGCGACACCATAGCAATTTACTGTAGTCCTGCGCCGCAATTGTTATATTAGAGCGCTGTCGAAAGCCACTTGTCAGATCACTTCATCCGTGTTAATACTGACTTTAGCGGGTTCCATCTTCTCCTTTAGAACATCACCAAGCTCGCGGTGTTAAGGCGCGTATTTCGGGCAGACGGTAGCTGTCATCGCGTTGATAAATGCTCTCCTGATCCACTAAAGGTAATCGACCATCGGCTTTCTCGCAATATCGAGGTTTTAGGCCCGTATATTGTCGAAACATTCATTTCTTCGTCAGTCGAGCTTTTAGAAGCAAAAATTTAGCACTGATGAATTTGGAGGAATGGATGCATGCTTGAATGTTCGGTTAGCACTAAGTACCACCTACGCGTCGAAAGGGAGAAACATCGGTCGATCGTCAAACATGATTGCACCGATTCCTTAGCGTTCTGCTAAGGCGATCTATAACCTTGACTACTCGACGATCTATAAACATGACTTGTTAAAAACAACCCTTAACAAAACAAATCAAGCCTGAATGAAACTTCGAACAGAGTATCTTAGTTTATACGTAGGCCTAGACATTAAACAGTGGGATTTTGCGAGACGTTTGGACTTTGGGGCACCTTATGAGAGCTATACTGTACATCGTGTTTGTACCGTTGGATTGTTTTGGGACAACCTGATCAACATCAATAATATGGTTGCCTATAGCATAGGGAATCTGTTGGTTTTCAACAGATACCAAATTGTGATTACGGGTTGGTCGTCAAACCAAACCTGCATGCTGACGTACCCAGATGAGACTGCAACTAACGCATTGCAGGGATAGCTGTGCTTCATATTTTTGATTATAAGTTAATGTCGTGCACGGGTTATAGGCCGGACGAAACAAACCATGCATGAAATAAGGTGCTAGAAATGTTTTAATATTTTATTAATACATTTTCGGTACAAGTGCAACATTAACAGTGGGCATGTGGTAATGTTGCAATTTACGTGGTAAGATTTTTAATTTCATCAGTTTGTTTGGTAGAAGGAACAAGCTCAAAAAGGAAACTTTGAAATGAAGTAATGAAAAAATTGTTCACTGTAGTGAAAAACCAATCATTTTAAGGAAATAACATGCCCCCAGTGTCTAACATTTCGAACTTGTTTGATTTTAAGCCCGGGAATGAGTTTGTTTAGTAATTAACAAAAAATCGTTTTCAATGTATAATGTCTTGTTTGCATGCTCTAGCTTTAAGAGCGCCCTCCGGAACCTTGGCTTTATTGATTTTTTTCTATAGGCCTATTCGGAATGTGTTACAAAAAAAATAATAAGCGATTGTTATATACTGTACAGAAAACAGTGAATGTTTACTGCGCGTGGAGGTCTGTAATTAAGTAAGCTCGTTTCACGGTATGCTGGGAACATGACATGTGCAAGATTGCCTTGAACCACATGCTTGTTAAGAAGGAAAAAAAATCATATATTGAAACAAAGTTTAAATTTAACAGCCGAGGAAAACATGCATTCTAGTGATCTTTGCCGATAGTAGGCCTAACAATGGAAAGATTAAAAGGCAGATTGAAAGACGTACAAAGGGTGGTTACTTGGTAGACTGAAACCTGATGACAAATATTTTGCAATCGAAATTGTTCTTAATGTTTTTACTTCTTCAGTGTTTATGTAACTAAAGAAACCCAATGGGTCTGTTGTGATGAAGCTTGCTGGTACTGAATGCACTTGTTAATATTTTGGAATCGGTTTTTAATGTGTAACACGTATATTCAATGACTTTCGCAGGTGAATGTTCACCCGTTTACAAATGAAGAAACCACCTCTTGCAATTTGACTTTGATTTACCGTATGTAACGCACAGTTCATGCGAGGATTGCGTTTCACGCAGCCATGTAAAATTTCTCCGACAAATTGATCCGGAAATTTACGGCATCATGCTCCTAAAAAAAGACAAAAGCCAGACTTGTGTATTTAAGCTGTTAGCCATTGAGGTAGGCCCACATATCAAAGTACAGATCCAGGTTCATTGACGTATACATGATATCTTGGGACTCCTATAGCCTACATTTGTGTCAGTCCTGTTCTTTTTTAGGGGGAGCAACGACGACGTTTGCTGAACCGTTAAATATTGACAGAGTCTCCGTGATGCGGACAGAGAAGCCACGCTGCTCTCAAAGACCTTTCTGCTCTGCAGGGTCTGTGAGGCTTTGATGAGTGGATACGCAGCCTTCTGGGTATTTTCTTTCTTTCCTGTCTTTTAATTTGACGATCATACGTCACAAGTTGGAATGCACGGGTCCCTCTATATATATGCCTATGGCTTCGGTGAAATTGGTTTGAGTTTGCATCCGTCCGTGTGCAATTTGTTTGTCCTTTGCCTGGAAACAGTTTTGTTCTAGGTCAAAGAATTCCTTGGCGGATTCCCATTATGGAACGTGTACGTTATGCAGATTTACGGAGACTGCTGGCTTTTTGACTGCTGGCATTTAGCAGTTATTATTTTTTTTTAAATGTAATTTTTACTGCTGATTAACTCTTGAATGATAAAAATGACGGAAAGAGTCAACTATAATTCTACAGAATGTCCTTTGAAAAAAGAGGCAATGTCGTCGAGATAGCGATCATGGCACGTAAAGTCCCTCCATCCTGCCCCCCCCCCCCCCCGAGTAGAGCTGTCACATTTGAATTTAAGCCAGGATGAAAGTGTCCTCCGGCCTAACATTTATATCTGGAATAGGACCAGCAACTTTCGTATTTAATTTATTAGGCAAAACATTGTGAAAAGGGTTAAACCAGGAAAAGAAAATTGAGAAACGCGGGAGGTCATTTCACAGGTGTAATGTCACAACACCTTTAGTAGCTGCCGCACCTTTGAATAACCGTGACCTAAGTTCAAAGATTGCAACCGGTATCTGGAGGAGTACAGTTGACCCCTTTGGTTGGATTCAAGGGGCAGCTTGTATCCGTTATTACTACCAAGCCATGTAATTCACACTACGATTTCAGTAGCGGATCCAGAGGGGGGTTGGTGTGAGGTTGCAACACCCCCACCCCCACTTTCAGCCGCTGACTGATGTTGTGATACTAGTAAAATGAGGCAAAAAAATAACAATTGAAAAGCTTTAAAAGTTCCTTGATTTATTCATTTAGAATGCAGGAGAAAGCATCGTAGATTTCAAAATTGTCCAAGGGCATGGCATGCCCCGGATTTCGTAGCAGGGTGAACCTTCGGCACACCTTAGGCTCCATCTCCACGCTCCTTTTATCAATTCTCCCCCCCCCCCCTTTCCGGAAAGCTAGATCCGCCCCTGGATTTGCTTCCAAAGAATAATTATGTGCAGTTTGAACGCAATTCTGAACGCTTAAAAAGTGGGGCTTTTGTTTGTCAACACTTAAAGACACAAAAAGGTAAAATTGTAGTTTTGAAAGGTTGCCCATGGTAGAGGGCTACAGTTTAAAATTGATTCTTTGAGAATAGGACCGCATGGTAAAACCTCAACGCAAGACACGGCCGGTGTCATGAACCGGTCATTTATTTCCTCCCTTGCTGTGTTGATACACATTTCCTGCAAATATTTCCCCGGCGTATCCTATGCAAACCTATGGTAGTTTACACTACCAAGGACGAGGTGTAATTAAGCCAACCTGAGCGACGCGTCGGCACCTGTCTCCACAATTTATGAAAAATTAATTAACACAAAGCAAATCAAGCGGATCTCTCGTCATCGCCGGCCACAATAATGAAATGTGTGCTCAAAAAGAATGGATAAAAAAAAAATAATTGTCCAAGGAGCGACTATATATAAGGCTGGCTCGATATTGCAGGGCTGGTAGTTCATTAACCACCGGGCGACATGATTGTCAACATGAGAGGTATAAGATGTGTTTTCCTGTCTGGTAACATATTGGACTTTTATCCTGTCCACGACAACTTATCGTGTCGTCTCTGCCTTCCCAGACATGGAGTCAATGTATCCTAGCAAGGATTGGCTGGACATTTAGCGCCATCTTCTTCTGATTTCTGAAATATTGTAAGTTTGATGTATTTTTAATTTTCTCCTTTCTGCATTGTATAAAAACCCACTTATTTCTTCTTTACCTCAATTTCTTTGTTTTTGCCGTTGTTTTGGGGAAATGCAGAAGTGAGTGTGTACTAACGCGCAAGAAATTTGATTCCTTCTTGTTGACGTCTTTGGTCCAATTAAAGGGCCCATGGAATGCATTTTTTTAGTGCAGTCTTTGTAAATCCACCTTTGTGTTCCGATTAACGTTATTTTCAAGTTTAATTTTGCCATTTTAAAGTTCCTTTCGGTGCCTTTTTGTTTTTTATGCTAATACGAATTTGCATATTAGTAAGCAAAAGTGTGAAATCAATGTAAGCAAAAACCTCAATGTTACAATTTCTCAATTGAAGCCCAAGGGGGGATATTCTAAATTTCAGGAATAAAACTGAAAACAAATTGATGACTTCTTATAACCTGAACGAACCATTCGCAGGGTCTCTTTTTATCTTTTCGTATTTCCAACCAGTCAGGCTTATGTGGAAATCCCGCCCGATAAGATCTTAATTCAGATAGCAAGATATTAAGAAAAACATGTCCTCGATGAAATTTAAAGGGGTATGAGTGTCTCCCTTTTCATGGTTTACTGAAATACATCTTCCATGTTCTAAGATTTTGCCAATGCAGATGACTTGGCTATATGCCTATTACTAAAAAACAAAGGTACATCAAATTATTAGGTTGAGCAAGGAGATTCGGTAAATTTTCTTAATCAACTTAATAAAAATTTAATTAATACCACAGTCGGTTTACCATTCTGGTTTATTTCATCGTTTCAAACTCACTGCAGTTACTAATAAAAAGACACGAATGGGAGACACACATCAAAATCAATGAAACTGTTATATTGATTAATTGCAGATTAAAATATTGCACTTTTCTATGCGGAACCCACGCAAACAAGCTTTCTCGTATATGGTAGGACTGTGAGTCATATAGTCACACTTACAAGCCGATAACTTACAATGTATAAGCAAAAAAGGGTTAAATATATGAATGGCGTAAATTAGGAAGAATCTAGATCTGTTGCCTAATTCAACTTTAAAGGTAAAATGGACAACTTGTCTTTTCTGCATTTTTTTTTTTCATTTGAAGCAACAACAGTGCTCAAAATCTAAAGACGGGTGCTTAACAACTAACCCGATGAAGTTTTAGCTCTGTGTTGAATGCTATATTTTTGGAGAAAACAATATTCTGGATTTTGATTTTAGTTTAAAAGGCAGGATGTCAAATTTGGAATTGCGCCCTCTCGTGACACAATCCCGAAATCAGCATTCGGGACATGATTCTCATTCAGCCGATTCTCACTGAACCCACGAATAATAGCAGCCATGCGCGCGTGGCGTGTGTGTTGTCTGTGTATATGGAGATCAATGGTGTTGTGTCAGCGCTTGCACCCATTCCCAGTTTTACCCAAATACAAACCAACTACAAACGGCCATTTCCAAAAATGTGTCACTTGTCATATCTGTTATTGTTAACTCCTTTTATTGTTTTCTTCAAAATGACAGCATGCCAGAAGGAATAATTTCACAGGGAGTTCAGTGTCATTACTGTATTTAAACCAATTAAGTTTTTTAACAATAATTTGGTTACTCTTTTAATAGCTGCAAATGATCCACTCTACCTTTAAGACTGAGCCTGTCTAATGTAATTATCTGGCCTGCTGCACCACTCGAATTTTAAGGCCATCTTAAGGCTGCTTATGCCTCCAGAAAAAGAGTGATTAATACCCCCCCCCCCCCGACGCATTCCGTATGAAAAGTATTAAATAAATCGGCCTGACTATGCTGTTATTATTCCGGGCATAACTTCATACGGATGACCAATATTAGCCAGTGCCAAGTCCACCGTTAAATTTCTGAGTGGTCACTAGTCAGTTCGACCACGGAGTTGCCAAACGGACCACAGGATAATTTGATATTTCCTCATGCCAAATTAGGAAATGAAAACACCATTGATTTAATAAGGGTTGTATATGATTCAATTTTGAAATACAACATGTTAAACTTTCTTATTTATACCCGGATATTAATCAATAGGGTGAAAGTGTGATCGCACGTTGAATACTTCGCTTGCTTGTTTGTTTGTTGGGTTGTTGATTTGTTTTTGAAAGAGAGAGAGGAGCTGTGATTTTGGAATCGTGTGTATAGGCATCACACTTTAGTTTATTCCTCTTCCTATTCTGAAAGCTACGCGACATCCAGTGTTTTGAATCGCTATCGGTGACCCGACCCGAAGGAATGACGTTACATTTGCCCCACAACTCCATTGCTTTGGTTTTACTTTGGCTGTAGGCTACATAGGTTATACCTTAAAACCAAAAGATTCTGACTATTTCTGATGAAACTAAGGTCCGGCAGCCACCATGGCACGTGACCAAAACGGGAGGAATGCCTCCCGTTTCCGAAAATGTCCGAAGTTTGCCGAATGCTTTTTGTCGACACTTTCGGATAGCACCTGGTAAAATTCCGGGTATTATGTAGGTTTTATTTACCTGTCATGCTCATTAAAGATGAAAGAAACATGATTTCATAATTAATATTCATTGCTTGCATGAAAAAAAAACCCTTGAGATTCGATGGCGAATTTGTGCATCGTGTATGCACTCGGATCGTAGGAGGAGAGGGCTTTGCTGTGTCATGTATTATTCTGAATCTGAAAGCGGTTACATATGGTTTATTCCAAAACTTGGCTTCGTCTCCAAATCGGCTTCGCCTGCTATTTGGGTCCCTAACTTTGAAGATTCCAGCTCATAATCAGTCATTGTTTTCTTACAGAAATATCAAACTGTACGATATATTATGAAGCAAATGATTTTCATTTAATGATAAAACCAAATCTGAAACAAATTCAAGCCAAAGAAACTTCATGTTTTTTTAACCGTTTGCGGCTGCCTGACCTTAGATTCTTCAGAAATAGTCAGAATCTTTTGGTCCCGGAACCAGACTACCTTAAAACGTCGCATATGACTGTATCATAACGTACGGTTTGCGCATGTGTGGCATGATTGTGGAAGCGCCGTGCAATCCATATCGCAGAATGCAACTCGGTAAACATCACGTGCAATCTTTTGAACTTTTTTTAAAACTTCAAAGAAAGAGCTCGATCGAGTTAGTAAAAAATAAGTTTCCCCCTGTCTGTTGATGTCGTCCCGCTTACTTTGCAATTTATCGAAATGGAAAGATTGTGTGTGCCTTTTGTTATGCCTAGAATAGGTAGAAAAGTCAGGTGAAGTTCCATTTCGTGGGTTCTATTCATACTTCAGTAGGTGACAGACTGACACAAAAGGACGGTCTGTGTTTCGATGTTTTGATTGATCGATATCCGCATTCCATATTATTGCCGCAACACAAAACACGAACATTGAAAAAAGAGTGTTGTGACGTGCGGCAAGTTGACGTTCATTGTGACATTCAATTAGGCGTCCAAGGTCTCTTTGCACGAAAAAAACAGTGCTCAATGGCACAACAGAACCTGCATTTTCAAAAATTCGCATGAGTCAGTGTTGCAATAGTTGCCATAACAAACTCTGCCTAAAGGAAATGGTGCTGTTGTTTCTGTAAACTCGGATTCGCATCGTCCTTGACTATAGAGCAGTATGTGTGTGTTGCCATATATCTACGGCATTCATATCGGTCGGCGGTCTCGTGTCAACAAGTCGTGGGAATGGACACCGTTTGGACAGGAATGAATACTGTCTGTGACCTTTTTCGAAACCATCTGCCGAGCGAGTTTGTCGAACTGAACTTAGCTGTACTTTTGACTGATCGATACGATTTGTTTTACGACCAAGCTGCCCTAATTAGACAAGTACACGATCCACGAAACGTTTTGTTCCTCGATCGTTAAATATCGGAGGATAAAAGACTCCGACGTTACAAGAGGAATATGCTACCCACTTTGGTTTACTCCCAAATGGTAAGATAAATGTTTGGTCTCAACAGAAACGGTTATCTGAATATTTAAACAATTATCGTCAAGATGTTGTCACGAACTAATACCCATTTGGACTTTGAAAATCGTTCTTATCGAATCAGTGAAACGCCGTTTGCTAACAGCTTCAACTTAATCTTATTCAAAACAAAAACGACCGCTGGTAGAAACAGTTTAAGGTAAGATTGTTACGGCATATGTCTTCAAGATTGGAATTTGACTGCATTTCTTCTCTACATTTTCTAGTAATCGTTCGCAAGCTGTTGGAAGATACAAAAGACGTTTTTAAAAGTGGTATTCTCGTCCGCCATTACATGCAGTGTTTTGAACTTAACATGCCTGAATACAGTCAGATTATGTTGTCTTCCATGACCATTTCTTTTCCCTCAAAGACTGCGGATGTTTCAGTTTCCAAGCTTCATGTTGTACACATATTAAAACAATATCTGACTGTCAAAACCCGACCTTATCGATCTATATTATGTGCAGGTAAACGGTAACATTTCTCATTCATCGCATCTCCATTTACTTGGAAATATTCCTACTGAGCACTATTTGTAAACCCGTTAGTGCATTGTCGTTCTAATGGATCGTCATTATTTACTTAAATATAAACAAATCTTCCCAGTGACCGGTTGGCTACCAGATGCAATTGGTTATAAAAGCCATTTCGAAAACACCGTGCAACTATAAAGTCGATATACAAGTTGGCATTTAAGGTACAGCCTCTGTTTTTCTAAGCAGAAATGATTCAATTTTTGGTCCTAATCAGATATTCCGCCAAGCCCGGAGGGTGGATGTCTTAGACCGTACCAATTACCGTGCCATCGAGCCATAGGCGTCACTAGGCCGAGCCCGTACGTGTCGGTGCATCTCGCGCACTGCTAGCCAGACATGACTCGGAGGAAGTCAGAAAAAGAAAATAGTGGTTTAAGTAAGGTGCTGTGCTATACATACACAAAAGCATGTGCCTTTGGCCTGATGATGTCGGATCGGATGACATTTCATTTGTTTTTGTTTTTTGTTCGTTTTTAGCCGAAGGGCTCGAGGCCATAACATCTTCCAAAAGCTCATTTGCAACGAATTGATTTACTGTAGTTTCGCTTGCTTCATTAATTCTAATGATGTTATCGTATCTTGATTATGTCGGCCTACGTGTTACAGAAAAAACTTTTCTGAAATTTTCTGTTTCCGTCTGTCAAAACTGTTTCGACGTTCGCGTGGTATAAGGACATTAACTCATAGTTGTTAGTAGGCCTAAGTAATTGGGGTTTTTTTCTGGATGATGAATCATGCTTTGAATATGGTCAAATTGTAGAAATCAGGATGAGTAGAGAAGCCTAGAGAGTTTTTTTTTTACTTGTTTCAGTCTGCCCTTGTTTTCCCCTAGGAGCCTCGTGATTTTCACCCCAGAGTGTCAAGTTGGATTCCAGAATGTGTAATCCTCGTGTATTTTTTTATTCTGTTGCAAATCCAAATTGGGGTCCAAAAGAAAAGTGCAACCAAGTTTTCCGTATATGTCGGCGCAGCCGGCTGACTTGTAAATAATTTGGTTCGCAGGGAAGAAAAAAAATAGATCTACATCGTGACGTCTTCCCGTTGGGTAATGAAACCACTCGAGTGTAACATGATCGAACTTTCCTTGACGGCTAAGCCCGTCAGTGTGTGCAGAGATTAACTATGTGCCCCAGTGTCTGTGGGTTACAATTCTGCTAGAGCTCGCTGCTTCGTTCTCGGCCCGTTGATTCTGCTGTGTCTTTTTCTGTCTGTGGGTTGCGCCAGCAGATTAAACAACAACCCACAGAGGGCCTACGTGCCTGGAACACCAAACGATGGAAAGGGGGGGGGGGGTGTTGCGAGACACAGAGCTGGGAAAAAAAGGAACGAAGTTAAGTCCTCACTCAGGATCCAGCGATAGAAATTAGCATTGCATCTGATTGGCCTCTGGGCTATTTACCCAGACTTTTTCCCCCACTGACCTGATATTACGCCTCTCAGAGATAGACTGTGCCATATTCGAACATAGCTTAGCTGCGGGCTGTTTGGTGTCAACCACTTGCTCATTTCCAACGCTAATCGTATTTATTCGGCAAAGCCACGCGAGACTTCACTGCGATAGCCCCGAGCCTCAACTAGAGACCTGCTGCTTCCTCCTTCGATTGATGTGCTCGCTGTGTTTCTAATTTCTCGCGCCGTGGCCGGATTCTTCGATTTTACGCTGTCGTGTTTCTAATTTCTCGGCCTTGCTCTTATTGTAGATTGACCCCTCCGGCCAGGCGCCCCTGCAGGTCAACCCCTAGCGTTTTTAGCGACAGGACACTGCAGAATACGGTACCTGATTTTGAATCGTCAGCTTCGTGACTTTTCACTCTTTATCCACGGATGTTGGAATATAATCATGCTCGCGGACGCGGTGTTAAACGGGGACGAATATTGATGGGATGGACGCAAGTCGCATGCCAGAAATCGAAAGCCATGGTGCCGGATAATATCGCCAGGTGAACTGCCCTGGATCAAGACGGTTTTTTAATTGAAAGGTTCGATGGAGCCTGCCCACGCCCTTAGATGACCACCTGCCATTGCGAAGCTGGATTAGCATTACATCTACGTCATAGCATATTTTTCTATAGTGTACTTGAAGTCGGTGTTCTTCAAGGAGTTACTTCATATACGGCTGCAGCTTCTCAGTAAAACGTTTTCAGATGACTTAGGCTACAAGAGGATTGAATCATCTTCAAAAACCAATCATACCAACATTTCCACTTTGTTGGATCACCTTGGGCAGAAGTCTTTACATCTGCCCTTGAATTGATTGATTGTTAACATCGGACCTGTTTGATGATGTTGCCCGTACTTGATGTAATGGACAATATCAGTCCAATATCTGCCATTTCCTTCAATTCCCGATGATTTTCTTTGCCAAAAATATAAATTTTCGAAAAGAAGGCTGATATTGTTGACGGTAGTTTACGGCACAGAATATAATAAACTACAAGATTTTATTGAAAAAAATCTGGATGACGTTTGGGATGAATGACTGCAGCGGACATTTGCCCGCATGCGCACATGTTGCATTTCACACGCTATGTTTCCTCTAGATTGGCTCCCTGTCCCTCCATTATCCTTCGGCTTTCCAATGTAGGGACAGGTAACTAGCATTGAATCCCGAATACATTAGGAGGTTTTGCTATTAATGTGTGCAAATTATATGCAGAACTACCCTAGGTCTGATTCCTGCCTCCTGATTGAAAAATCAAATAGATAATTTTAGCGCGGAACCAGTTTATTTCAAAATGGCAACAAGCTCATATATATTGCACGTCAGTGGTACTAACCCGTGGAGCTATTGTAACACTAACGTGCATTTGTGTAGTGATGAGCTTACATTTTTTGCTGAATTTGAAAGTATTTCTGGCAACTGTCAAATAAAAGAGGGGCACTACTTTCCAGGGGCACTACTTTCCTTTCATGCTATATGTGTTTGAAATGCTTGAAAGTTGCCTTTCAGTAAAGACACTGGCGATTTTGCCTACTCGTTAAAGAGTGCATTTTTTATAGCCTCGTGTTCAAATGTCATCCACGCACAAAGCCACCAACATCGTTTTTTATGTTGGGCACGAGCAGAGGTGATCAAATCGATGGCTTTACATTGGAACTAACTACCCGTCTACCTTTATATGGGAAGGACCAGCGGCCAGTCTATGTTCCCTCCCTGATTGGATGTGCGCATGCGATGTGCACTTTTTTAGCAATATAATGCCGACATCCAATTTCCTGATAATAGTCTGTATACTGGATGCCAAAATTGGCATAACTGGTCTATTTTGTTTATTGGGACTCCTTCAGATTAAAACAAAAATCGAGGTATAATGAAGCTCATATCGTCGTGGACTAAAACCTTAATTCATCATGACTAGCTTAAGCAAAAAGCGTAATACCAGAACAGTTGACTTTTTCAACATGCTTTTTTTAATATTGACAAATTGCGACACTACGTTTTCACAAGAATGAATGAAACTCATACTATACTTGCTGTTGATAACACAAATCGCGTTGCTTTTAATATAGACGATTCACAGAAGCGACAAATTAAATTTACCATATCCTCTTCATAAACGATACCCAGAAAAATCCACCGCACCAATGTATTTTTGTCGGTCGATCGGATGCAAGCGCCCCAGTGTAACAAAACACTATAATTTGTAACAGATACATTAGGTATGGGATAAAAATCGTTTCTACTCTAACAAGAAAGTGACACGTGATAGAGCGGAATCAATAGAATTCATGCGAATGTATGTGAACGCTATATTTAGATATTTGGAATGGGCATGCAGTGCAGGGCAGTGTAAATTTTGTGAGAACGCTATCCCACACCAGAGGCCTGTTATCCACTCGTTCCATTTGCATGATGCCTCTTGGAACTCCGAACCGAAATAGATGGTTCTTGCGCATTTGTTGTTTGTCTGATACTGTCATCAGTCAGCTGTTGGACAGCATTTTTCTTTTAACATTTCACCACTTGCAGGTAACTTACTGGGGATAGAGAACAGACAAACTTGAAATATGAGAGTCGAATCCTAATATCGCACAAGTGCTTCCTCTTTTAGCAAAGATTGAAAAAATTAAAGGTCTCGATATACAACGGCTTAGCAGTACGGATCCGTTTGTTAATTTGAAATCGTGTATGGCGATGTCATATTTTGATCTATTGCCTTGTTCAACATCATCATCAGGATGTCCGCAGACGAGCCTTCCTTCTATAGATCGCCAGGTAGAACGTTTTTCCATCGGGTTGGCCAGCTCTGTCGCAGTGACTACCTGAGCATCTTCAGAAAGAGCATCTTCAAGAAGAGCATCCACGAAGGTTGTCTGCTCTCTGCCTCGCTTCTTGTGGCCTCGCTTCTTCGGCTGCCAGATGAGCGCTTTATTAATAGCAACCAGCTCATGGTGGCGATGCCCTGCAAGTGCAATTCTTCTATGTGCTATGTCCTTTTCATGATCCCCTCAATTTAACTATTTGTGTGTGTTATTGTCATTTCAGGTGCCAGTGATGAATACCACCAACGTTTCAGCCGTGATGACCACAATGGCGCCTGGTACCACGACGTCAGACGATGGTCTGACGTCCAACGGTACCCCGCACAGCACACTGGCTTTGGTCTTCATCTGCATTAGCGCCTTGCTCAGTCAGATCCTGACCATCGGTGGCAACATCTTGGTCATGCTGTCCTTCAGAGTAGAGAGACGTCTACAGAAACCTAGCAACTACTTCCTTCTCAGTCTTGCCGCGGCTGACCTGATTATTGGGCTATTCTCTATGCCCATCTACACGCTGTATCTCATAATGGGTACCTGGCCCTTTGGTACCTTCGTCTGCGACCTTTGGTTGTCCATTGACTACTCATGCAGTGAGGTGTCTGTGCTCAACCTCATCATGATAAGCGCCGACAGGTTATGGTCTGTCCGCTCCCCAGCCAGGTACCGCAACAAAATGAACATGCGACGGGCTGTCATAATGATCGTTCCTACCTGGATATTGCCCATACTGTTATACTTCACCTCGGTCATGGGCTGGCCGTATTTCCATACCGGGGACCCGCGTCCAAGTGACACATGTTACGTTCCATTCTTGGTGAACTCTCCGCTCTTCATGGCCCTCTCGACCGTTATGGTGTACTGGGTGCCGCTGTTAATCCTGTTCCTTATGTACGCCTACATTTATAGGATTATCCGGAACCTATCGAGAAAGAAGAAAAAGTTTAGCCACCGCCGCATGGCAAACGATGAGTCGATCAGGGGTAGGGCGATGCGTCCACGGGTATCCCATGACCACCTGTATCCCGAGCGTACTCTAGAGCCCACAATGATGGAGAGTGAAGCACTCGGAGTTGGTATCACCACGGACGGTACCACCACCTCAACGACAGTCTCAGCCTTGTCAGCTGAGGCTAACCGGGTCAACGAGGTCAAGAGAAAAACTCCGCCTCGTAGAGAGATGGAATCGTACGACCACGACGATCCTAGTGACGAGACATCCTCGTCTGAGAGGCGGAATCAGAGCGAACAGCATCAGCCGCTACGGCACCAGTACCAGCCCAACAGTAATGGGAAGAAGCGCTCCAGCATCATCACCTTCCGATCTAGTGGTCGTAAGTACGAGGTCAAACGGCGTTCCGTCAAGGGAGAGAGGCAAAGCCGTAGCGAGCGCAAGGCCACTCGGACACTTACCTTCATTCTCGGCGCTTTCTTTATTACCTGGAGTCCGTACTCCACTATGGTGATGATTATGGGTTACTGTCCTGATTGTGTACCCATGCCCCTCTATGAATTCAGCTATTACCTTTGCTATATTAACAGCACTATTAACCCCCTATGCTATGCATTTGCCAATGAACTGTTCCGAGCAACCTTCTATAAGATTCTTACTTGTAAAGCATTCAAGAGAAGATAGTTAGATGTATCTTTTTAATGCTGAGTTTAGTTTTAAGGTGCATGGGAGTGTTTCCTGCCTAAGTAAGTGTTTCCTATGTCAAAGTTTCAAAATGTTTTTATTTTTCTAGATTGGTCACATAATTATATACGTTATAATAATTGCTTAAGTTCCCTGTATGCCTAATGATTGGCATCTGTAAATGATTTCAGCCCAAAAGCCAGTGAAATACTTTCGTGCACTTCCCTAACCTAGTTTTAACGGTTACGCATGTGTTTTTTTTGTGGGTTAAGCACTCAGAATGTCTAGACGGTGACTTTAAGACTTAACCTCGAACATTTTGAGTTTCATCGTTGAGATTGTCATAATTTAATTGAAGACCAGTACCGCCATGTTCCATTCTTTTATTATAAGCACAAAACCCTTCCGACGAGATTTTCTTTTACTCACCCTGTAGTACTTCAGTGCAAAATTGAACAGTTTTCTCTTTGTAATATTGACCGTTTTTATCAAAAGTTTAAAACATCTGGCAATATCCACTCGTTCTTATGATTCTGTTGTCAGATCTGGTATATCTTTTTATTTTACTTGGGTGCTAAAAAAATCTATCGTTTTACATTGTTCACCTATTGGTCGTTGGTACAAGAAACAACCCTCAGAGATTCGAGACGGTTATTCTCGTTTTATGCAGTATGCCTACATACATTCTTTGAAAATGTTATTTTTCTTCCTATGTTACCATTTTGTTAAACATGAGTTTGCCTTAATTTATATTTCGTTTGTACTATTTTTAACCCATGAAGAAGACCCAATCAAGAACACTGAATGATTTATAACTGTAATTTCATCGTAGCGTCAAGGAAATAGCATTACTGGAAAATCGTTTTAGCCAATTGAAAAATTTGTGTCGTTATGGCTTGTAAGAACAAAAAAAAAATACTTTCCCCTCAAAATAGGTGAGGAGGTGCTTTCGCGAACTCTAAAACATAACGAGCATAATTATTTGTCTTTTGTTACCAATTGGTTTTTTTTTTCAGAAAAGGGTTTTAGTTGTATACGTGACCATAATATTTAATACGTAGTGTCAAAGATGTCTGGCAGTTTTAAGAGAAAAAAAGACAAGATGAACATTTTGAAAATCACTTAGACAATCGAGTTTCTTCCAATGATGCACGAGGGTTTCTTAAATTACTACCCAGTTTTGTTACAGCAGACAGTATAGGAGGTATGTAGTTCTTGAGTTTTAAGCATATGTCACTTGAACAATGAATATTGAGAACGGTACAATTCCAAGGGGGAAAAACAACAGTATTTTAGAAGTAATAGCGCCCTGTTGAATATACAGCTGATGAACCCAAGACAAGTTTCACGAAATGAGATATAAAGAGGCCTTTGTCTGCTCGTTCTGTGGGCACGTTTCCAATCAAACGAAGGCTTTCTTGACACTGTCTGTCGGCAAGGCTTGAATAATGACATTCAGTGAAATCGCAGCCTAGCCGGGCATGTCAACATCAGGCCTTGTTCCGATGAGCGCAGGCGAGCTGGAAAGTGACAGCCGTTATCACCAGGCGACGGACTTAATAAAGACATCCTTAAATGACAGGCGGACAGACGTAATTTCGTGTTTTCGCGCGCGTTGTGGATGACTGACTTCACGACCTGGCCGACCTTTCTCCGTGTTTGTAGACATGGCTTGTCTGGTTGTGTTACTCAGTTTGTGTTGTTGACATTTTAATGCAATGACGGTGCCTGTAGAAAAGGTTTGATACTTTACTAAACCATACAGTGCTTATAGCTGTATTTCACGCAACACGTTACACCGATGAAATAAGAGACTTCTGTGTCTGTTTGTTGACCGAACTAAAATATGACTTGGCGACCTGGTGAGACAGTTGACTGACCAATCCTTCACAATTTGATCAGGAACAAAACGAAAGAAACTTTGAATTATTGTGACTTTTCAATAGTGTCGTTCCAAGTTTTGTTGACAATATTGAAGTCTGTGTTGTTCCAAATTTGTTGATAATTTCTTTTATTTCTTTTTTGATTTTTGAGTTAATTAGATCAAATTTACAACACTATTTTTTCAGAGTTATGGTCAATTTTAAGTTAATCATCATTCACATCCTGAGACGTGATACATTTGTAATTAAGTGAGGCGTGCATAATGTTCATCCACACACCTCAGCTGTACTGTATGTCCTTATGCCGACGAGACATGACTGCATGACTAAAGGAACATACCAGCAGGCCTAATTAACATTGATCTCCACCATAATTCTTTGCGTTGCTTGTGATTTGGATACGTATTTTGAGAAGTAAAACTGTGACAGCCCGTGATTCAGCCCGTAGTTCAGCCTGGTGCGATTCAGCACCGCGATTAGGCCCGAAATGTAGTGGATGGGAATGTGACATGACCAAAAACTGACAAGAACGACTGAACTGCGACTAACCGACCCCCCCCCCCCCCCAGTATTAAAAAAAGCGGAGAACGGGGGAATTTTGAAATTATCATTTTTCAAGCCTTGCATTGCATCCAAGCTATTTTCGTTGTCACAGAAAGTGGAGCATTATGCAAGTACCATTTTCTTTTGGAGAACATTAATCTGAGAGAATCATTCGTTTAAAATGGTAAATGCTTTGGAACGCGTTGTCACCGACAATGACTGTTTCTTGGTCAGAGTGCGTGTGCATTTATTGGCTGTCAAGTTACATGGTTGCTGGTAGGGATCATTCAAAACGAATCGTGAAACGTAAATGTTCTTTTCATTGCAACTTTATTTAAGGTTCCACGCAGAGGGATACGCGTGCGTAGACATCTTGTTTAGTCATTGTTACTAAATTTAAATAATTAAAAAAAAAACACCTTTGCACAGTGCAAAGAGTCTATTGGTGAATCGAATATATAAACTTTGCCAAGGGCGCTAGAGACCTTTAATTTCTGTTAGCTCTCGTTGGACGAATTAAGACCATGTACGTTAAAGGTACGGAATGTACGTTCCTTGTTTCTTGTTTATAGTAAGTGATCTCCCAACAAAGCCTTGCGAATTTGCTTTTCAGAGCTGCGAAATATTGTAGACGTTTCCAGTATGCTCGTGTCTTTTGTAAGGATCCCTATTGGTAGGGGCTTGCTCAAGTTACCTCGAAAGGTATCTCGTGCTCACGAACAATGACGATACACCTGGCTTGGTCTTGACATTTGTACTGTCTACGCAGACTGCGGTAAAATAACAATAATAATAAAAAAATTAAAATAAACATTTCTGTCGGGCCAATAAAAGGTTGACAAAACTCGTGTATATGAAGGGCCCTTTGATTTTTGTATTATTTCCTGTTGACGGGAGAAAAGAGGCAGCTGAGTCTGGCGAAGGGTGATGGGATTAGTTTTCTTCATAACCCTTAATAAGCTGTGTGTTGAGGTATTGACCAGTTATTGACAAAGACAGAGAGGGTGGGGGTGGTAATTATTTTTTTACGTCATGGTTGGGCTATAGAGTACTTGGCATCGATGTTGATCGAAATTTAGTAGGGCGAGAAGTAGGGACAGAAGCTTGAACTTCTCCCTTGCCCTCACACATGGAGGAACATAATCAAGTTTTGCAACTTCTTAGTCCATGTGGGGACACCGAAGAGAGCAAACGCCTCAACATTGTTTAAGTTTACAGTTGATTAGTTGATTTTTATTAAACAGCACAAATGCTGAATAAAATATGAAAACTGTGTGCGTAAAGCAGCGTATATCTATATAAGAGAAACTCGGCTGTAATATGGACCTGCATGATGTAGTGATTGTTAGTCGTTATTTATATTGTACATTTTGTATATAGTTTGAAGACTATACAGCGACTGTCGACTTCGAATAAACCACAAAAGATTGTTATACTTGTTCAGTAAGCCTCTTTTTGTCTTTCGTGTTTCAGCACACCTTACCTTGCCGAATGACTCTTTCCGTCAACCCGTTACATTACATAAAGCAAGAAAAAGGACAATTGAAATTTGAAGGTTTATCTATCTAGGCTATATGTTGATACCCGAGAATTGGTAGTCTTGGTTCAAGACGGTGGTATAAGATAACGGACTGCGCTGAACGTTCATTTTGCGCCCTCGATTGACTAGTTACGACCTAGCATTGAATGCACGGCTGTGTTACAGCCTGCCTAGCTAGCACAGGGCCGATGTGCAAGGAGTTTTATCGGGCCCCACGTCCACACACTAGCACGTTTGTTTATGGTGTAAATCGAGGATTTTCTTTTGTTCGTCTTCCCTTTTCCTTAATTTGTAACTTTTTCACAACAGCTCTCATTAGTTTTGAACACATTTTCTAATCGAGTTTTTATAATAGGTTTTTCTTTTCTATAGTACACGAAAACAAAGGAATGTCCACACTACATATGTAACGTAAACGTCACTGGGTTTGTTTCTGCATTCAATAGGGGACGTTGAACAACAAAGGAAAATAGTGTCCCCTATTCCCGTGAGGCACCCAATTTGGTTTCGTGTACAAAACATATGGGAGGTCTTCCTAAAAAGTGAAGGTACAAACAAAAGAGGGACAATAGTGGGTCCCGATTGCAGGCAAATACATACTTGATAGTGAATGTGGTGTGACAGCGTGCAATAGCTGGCCCAGTGCCGAGGAGCTGGCCAATACCGGGTTCAGCGTCCACACACACACACAAGCACACACCCATGCATTAGTTACGACCACAAATAGTGCGAGCGGTATATATATGAAACTTTGTGTTAAGTGGTAAAAAGCGCCCTCCCTGTTCATGCATAAGGCCCATAGGTCACAAGGGCCTTGAATGAAGACAATTAGAGGACAGGTGATGTATTTTACAAATGATTTCCTGCATGTACTCTCATTATTCAGTCAGAGTTTTAGCGCAGCGATTCAGCGCAGAGAGCAAAATACAAGAGCGTTTTCTCTTGCAATTCTGGCATTCGTTGATCAATAATAGAGAAACTGGAAACGCTGGGAGACATCAGCACCTACCGTGATTTCCCATGGGGCAATATTTGCTTAAATCGAGGGCGCTCTTTATAGTATCCGTTTTGGCTATTGCATCGCGCATGTACTTATTGAGATTTTTTTCTAAGCAGGTCAATGCTAGTCAAACTAATGAGAATAATAAATAAAATGCTAACATTTTGTCCTTTTTAAAATTAATTTATTTAACCGTTTAATTTTTTTTCGGATCAAGTTTAGTTGACGCACTATTTGACCTGAGCCCAATGTATACGCATTTCAGAGAGAAAATTCAGAGGCCCAAAAAAATGTGCAACTATAGGGCCGTTTTTCATATATGAAATCTGATTCTGAAACCGCAAGAGACATACATCTTTAAGCGCCTTTAATCCCGACAGTATGTGCATGGAAACATATTATTTGGGGTTGATGACAGGAAAATACCCTGAGAGGGCGCACTCCCGTTTTAGTGTAGCCGATTCGGTGCAGGAATATCTGACACCACCCCTTCAATTTCTTTCGCTCTCTGCGACACGGTCGCCAAATCTTCGTATTTCTGCCCTCTCAAACAGGTTCAACTCATATCTTTCAAGAGTGGAGAGGCATTGTTTGAAAACCACCATGTGACATCAAAGTGCGTCATGAATACGTGTAGGCTTATTTACAGTGTTATCAATATCAAGGTACTTTCTTATCATCACATTATTTTGCTGACTGTGACCATCTTGCATGCTTTCAATAACCTCTTACCACAAAAATCAGGAAAGTCGTTATGTATGTTCGTGGAGAAGTACATCCATTTATGCCCTCTTAATCTTGAGAACTAGGCTGGCAAACCATAACATGGAGGGCACCATCGTCAAGGCACACCAAAAGTTGTTTTCCAGAGTCTTTGAGGGCGCTGTTGGTCCTCATAATACACGTTTGATAATGTGGTCTTGTCTTTCCATCCAATCCTGAACTTCATCCGAGGTTGTGCGCTTCAAGGATCACCGGATAGGAAAGTTAGCTTCTAAAAGTTCTGGAATTCACAACTATTTCTGATTCACTGATCTCTGATACTAAATTAACAACCAAAAACAGTCTTTGGGGCGCAACATGTTTTTCTAAAGCTCTGGCAGGAGCTCCTACGTGTCACTTCGAAGCTGGTCTATAGCTGTCTGTCTGGCTGTCTGTCCCCGGAAAAGGGACAAAAAACGAGCCACCTAAGTTTCACATTAACTATTACATTTTACTTAAAGAAAATAAATTAAATATCTAACAAAAATTGTTTGTAATAATGTGTAAAGTTGTTTATGAACAATTCGTAAATGGAGGCAACATTTGACGGGACGGCAGGGGGCGGGGTGAATTTTTTTTCTCCCAAACGACATCCGCATATGGGTGTACGCTATGGCGTTTTGGACTTAACTTTTCTAAAAACATGAGAAGAAAATATAAAATTAGAAAAACATGATTTCGAGCATTATGAAATTCAGACTTCATTTCCCTTTTAAGAAATCCTTCAAAGCTTCAGATTAGAAAAGAAAAAAAAAAACGACTGCAAAATTCGGTGCAAAATCTTCCATTGTGTATCAACTGAACTACCGCAGGAAAATGCGGAAAATAATAAGAATATACCTCCGTACGTATCACAAAAATATCGTAGAGGGCGCTAGACAACCATGTATGCGGATGTCGTTTGGGAAACGAAAATTCGCGCCCCGGGACGTAGGAGGGCGCGTGGGAGGGCGCGAGGACGGCGCGTGGATGTCCGGTCAACGTTACGCAATATTGTAATGCAAGACGGCTAGAGTTTATTATTTTTTGAAAATAAAATCAGTTGTTTGCGGTGGCACCATGTGGCAAAATATCTTTTGTGAGTATGTGTGGTTCTGAAAAGGACCGGTTCCGATTCTATTCAGAACCACACATACTCACAAGAGATATCTTGCCACATGATGCCAGTACCGCAATTACTTATCTTATTAAAATCCCTTCACCATGAAAACCTTCAAATCTCAGGGCTTATTGTGCACTTGCACTGGTTTATTGGGACACACCGGGCAGATACAGACCCTCAACATCCGTTTACAATAGCGCAGTATTTTCCTTCAACAGACAGTCTTGACGACAGCCGTTTCGATTCTAATCACTAGGAGGAGATCTTTGCAGCGGACATCACTTAATCTTATTTATCAAAGAGACTTTGGTTACAAGTACATACAGAGGACAAAAACAATTTTTTTTATGATAGTTTTGTTAACATTTTGCCCTATTGAAAACAACATATTTCAGTCCTACAACAAAACAAAGTGTATTTAACCAAGGATTCAGTAACATTTTACCTGACTGTTTTTACCAATATTTTTCAAAGAAAATTACAAAAAAAATGTTTGTGAAACACATTACCAAAGACTATTATTGTACAAAGCTTTACCTAGCAATTAGGAGATTCGTAAGGCACATTGTAAACATGTAACGTTTTCTGTGTGTGCAGCGAGGTCATGGTTCATTTATACAAAGGAAGATGCATTTTTTGTCAACGGTCATTTTCACATGAAAGCAGTACGGTAATTATTACTTAATGGTGTCTGTCTATATCAAGCAAAATGTTAAAACACAAACAGTTTGTAAAAACTCATAATTTTTGTCTACATTAAGCAAAGGGGAAACTTGAAGATTACAAATAGGTTAATACAAAGAATAATATGTGGTTTTGTCTACAGTACGTAAAAACCCTACTCAATAAAAAAAACATGTCGTTTAACAATGACAACGCGCTTTAATCATTATAAGTCGCAACAGATAACGAAATGGCAACTGCTCCAAATGGGCGGTAAGTTATCATATTCCTTTTAAAAAATAAGGTAAATGCGCAGTATAGCGAATCATAATGTCATTGCTTGGGAGACTGTTGTTGATTGGAAGCTTGTTAATGGCTATGATTTAAAGGTGTGAATGAAAATGGATAAATGCTGGGAAAGCAGCCGATAGCTCAGAGTGCATCTATTGTTTGTCGAGACACTTTTTGACCTTGTTCCAGTAGCCGATAGTGCCGGGATACTTGAAGCCGTCGGGCCCACCGTTGTGGATGCGGGCAAAGTCCTCACAGGTCGGATCGTGACCCAGCCGACTCTTGATGGCGTATCGCTCCATGTATCCCTGGACAGCCGCCTCGCTGCAGGGGAAAGTGGCCGTGCATTTCTTCCAGTCTGTATAGGAATAAATAAGAGGAGTTTACAAAAAAAATGGATCGTATCTTGAAGGAAACGCAAACGTAGCTGAGCATTAATCAGGCATGCAACTGGGAAATCACAAATAAAGAGGAAATTCTAATTTTTCCCAGACTTTGTACAGTGTTTTTCTATTTTCAATGGCACACATGGGAAGTAAAAAAAGAGGAAATCAGCTGATCCGAGGAAAAGTTGCATGCCTGGCATTTGGGTAAAAGCGCATGCATAGAACGTGTTGAACACAGTCACTTGTTAAACACAAACTGTCAAATTATAGTAAGGAAACACAGTACGTCATCAGAACAAAACAGTACTTCTGATGCAAGGGGTTCTATATGTCACTTGACAATGACAAGTTGATTGTGGGAGCCAAGTGTCTGGGGCTGAAGGGCGCTGCAAATTTGGCATAGAACTGTGGAGTTTTATTGGTTATTTTACTTCATTTATAAAATTTAAAAAAGGATAGAAAAAGAGAAAAGAAAAAGAAAAGGACAAGAAAAAGAGGTG
The DNA here is from genome assembly GCF_015706575.1 of Patiria miniata. Lineage (NCBI taxonomy): Eukaryota > Metazoa > Echinodermata > Asteroidea > Valvatida > Asterinidae > Patiria > Patiria miniata. The sequence goes on from NW_024037072.1 coordinate 39,124,242, forward strand.
TGAAGTCATAATTGCTATTAGTTTAATACACATTAACAAAAATGGCGTCTGCAGAGGTGACAGTGGGGGTGGGGTGGATAAATGTTCCCGCCCGCCCTCGAAAAGTGATAAATTGAGAGTAGTCTAGAGAAAGGATTTTAGGGGAAAATGTGCTCCCCCCCAAAAAAAACAAAATCCTGGCGATGCCCATGATAAGAGCCCAAACAAACCAAAACTTTGAGCAACTAGCCTTTCTATAGAACCCCATACAAGGCCCCGTACTGAGATTTTGTTCACTGTTTTACCTCCCATCAGATCGCCTCCTTTGAGTCTAGCATCCTGCCAGTACGCATCCTTGATTTGATAGGGTCCACAGGACAGCGACCCAACGTCCTCACGACAAACAGGGTTAGGCATCTTGCACCCTGACTCCACAATGCAAATACAATGCATGCAGTCTGAAGGCACGGGGCCCGTCGATGCAGATGCGGTCATTTCTAATGAAAAAAATGCAAGGCTTTGAATTCTAGAAATCCCCTATGAAGCAAAACACGTCCTCAGAGTTACCATTCTAAAAAAGGCATATGAGATCATTATCCCAAAAGTAGGCTTGACCTAGACATAATTATTATCAAAAAGCGATACACCCCACTTGCATGTAACAATATGCATATATACAAAGTACTTGCATGTGGGTAATTCCATAAATAAGGGTACCAAAGTGTAACATATATATAATTAATAAGTATTATTATGTTTAGATACAAAATATTTTCTTAAAATTTTGCAGTATAAATTTGTAGGACAGGTTGATCTTAGTGGTTTAAACGTACATTTTTCATTTTCGGAAAACATGCCGAAAAACATGGTTTCACATGTAACACGGATACCGTTCCTGCTACACGTGAAATTGATTACTTATTTGTGCCATATTGCCGTTGGTTTTCATTGAAAATGTCTAAAATGCATATTATATGAAGCAGTGAAGATACTTGTGTTTGTTATGAACATTTGAATTTTCAATGGCAGGCTTAAGAAATATAACGCATATAAGTTTTAATTTTCACGTGTAACAGGGGAAACCATGGTGCCCCCCCCCCCCCCCCAGTGTGAAGCAAAATATATTTTGTTGCCATATATCTGATGGTTTTCTTTGAACATTTCTGAATTCTATCAATTTCATCAGCTAATACATGACATTGATTATTCTATAACATTCAGATGAATTGCAGAAAAAAAGTGATTATTTCCTTATTTAGAGGTTGGTTTCCCCATTACACGTGAAACCAGTAACTTTTATGTACCGTATCATCTTAAGTATTTCATTCAAAATGTCTCGATTTCTTTTAGTATGTAGTCATACCAATTACGTTTTTCAGTGTTATCAGGCCAGGCTATTTATGACCAAAAAACCCGGTGATTTCACGTGTCACGGGGATACCACATTTGGTGTCCCCGTTACACGTGAAACAATCTTTTTCATCATAAAATAATGAAGAAGATAAATTGGATTTTTACAATTCATATTTTGAGTGACAAGGACAAACTATTACCACATACGTAAAAAGTGCAGAAAATACTTTATGTTCAAAGTTATGCATATAAATATATGCATTGGTACCCTTAATTATGGAAATACCAATGTGTACATGTACTTTACTGTAAGTGCTACATTACTCTGCATGTCTGTTTTTAAATTTTCTGCAGGTTTAACTTTCGAAATAGTTGGGATGGCAATTATATGATGCCAGAAAATTCCAGACAATTACTTCTTACCTGTTGTGGTCAGAGCCACAATTGCCAGGAGTATCATACGCATCGTAGATTTTGAACTCTTCAGCCCTTCACTGTGTTCAGGAGATCGCGTGCGTGATTGTGAATTTAGTGTGTCCGAGTGATCGAGTTATTGCTTTCAGCGTTCTATATTTTTCCTGCACCACGCAACTGAATCGAAAGAGGAAATACATCGACCGTAATGTTCACAAAGGCACGAAGTCTCGTGATGTAGCCTGACACAGACACTTTGGCGAGGGTCTAAGGGACCATCGGTGCTACTTAGAAAAGTTTGCGGCTCAGAAAAAGTAGCTTGCTGAATCACCATTTTGCGTGGTTATTTTATCTGGCAAACGGTTGGTAATGTTCGTGCATTCCACATCAAAATGTGAAGATGTATTATCATGCTGGTCTGGTAAAATAACCACACAAAATAATGCTATAACCACCTAGTTTTTTTTTCCGAGCCGCAAACGTATCTCGTCCCCGCACCATTTTCACCGGTCCCTAAATGTCATTGTTCAATGCACGTCAGAATCAGTGCTGAACTTTTCACTCCGAAACCTACATGCATTAAACAGTAAAGAATAGGCCTAGGCATAGCATATATCCTACATGTAGTATGGTGGGATTTTCCAGTTGGCACATGATGAAATACTAAAACATACATTGTTTCCTCGTTAGAAATAGGAAGAATAGAAGGAAGTACAGTAACAAAGATGTTTATATGACTGGTGTTGGTTTCATTGCGGTGGCAGACAAGCAGTATTCGTGCTTAATATATCTTTCTTAGAAATCGAGCAGGTCCGCTCGTGCCAACCGCCATATGTACCGATTTAGTATGCTTATCCATGAGGAGGGGGAGGGGAGTTTGGGGTGAACACCCCCCCCCCCCAGCTCTGTTAGGGGGTTTATGTCTATTATTCTGAGATATAGTGTTAATAATCGTCGGATTTGAACAGCGCCCCCATTAAAAGTACTGTACGAGCCCTATAAAATAACAAAATAATACAGTTTTTTTAAAACAAATTCTCACGTATGTGTAGAAGTAGGCCTAGCCTGGCTTGCAATGGTCTAAAGTACTTTTGTGTACTAAAACACGTTAGGAACCTCAAATTTGAAGCTTTTCAAAACTAATCAGCTATATTTTTCAAATCTGCCATATTTTTCTGTCAGATCACCAATTTTACAGATTCTACAAGAAACATGCTAAATCAATTCATTCTCCTATATTGTCTGTCGAGCTCTCCCCCCCCCCCGAAAAACATCTGTCAAATTAAGCCGAAATTCGGCTGCAACGGTCACCGTGACGTCTGTAGTTAGTGGTGGGCGCGTACTGCTGCTCGACAGCTGAGGAGGTTGTTTCTGAGTTTTTCTTTTATTCTGAGTTGCTTGTTTATTTCTGTGTACTTTCGTTTAATTTTCTACTTTTTAATATTTTGGGGGTTCTTTTTTTGCCTTATTGGCCGAATATAAGTCTTGGCTCCGTGGATAACATGTGATACTCAGACTACGGTCTTTGAAAAATTGATTTCTCAATTTGCTTACTGCTGGACAAGAGACAGAGTCAGGAAAAGAAATACTTCAGCAAGCATGGCGCAGCAGCTAGTGTCGATGGCAGCCTAACAACCTGGGCTGTAATTCTGTTCTCTTTTCACATCGGTATATTACTGTCGCCATTACCGCCTAGCTGCTGCTACCCTGGCTAAAACGCAAGATGTCGCTTCACCAGTCATGTCTATCAAATTGGATTCCAAATATCATCCGAAGTACCTGTCAATGAACCTTTTATTTACACCAACGTATGCCAGAGAGTTGAGTTATTCGTACGATATATTAAGGCTTACCACAATTGTAAAGTTGTCCATGTAGTCTATCAGGGTTCGACCTTTACTGTTTTTTTCACTAACCAGTCGAGCTACTGAAACCGACTCTTAACTAGCCCACGGATATTTTCACTAGCCGCATGTTTTTATTTCTTTGATAGCGTGTCTCATTAACAACAATTTCGCTCGTACCCACCGCCCTGCAAACAGGGCGCTTGGATACGCTTCACAGAATCTTGTGAAGGAAATTGGGATGGCATTCTGGGTAACTTATCATGACCTACATATAAAGACTCGCTGGCTGCAGCTGTTTAAGCCAATGCGCGCAAATGATATCCGAAAACTTTCCCATAGAAATGCACACATTCTATACCGGATGTGATTTCTTTTTCATTGCCGACCTTGTGGGCAAATTTTGAGCGTCGCATAATATGCAATTTGACCCATCGTGAATTTAAAACGGAGCCTGAGCAAGTGACAAGAATTAAAAAGTTACAAAACAGATTTTCCTACACTATTACGCTTTTCAACGAAAACAAAACACGTTCATGAATGGGAATAAAAGAGTGCATGAAAAAGGGTCGTAGCTGTGATGACTTGCAGGTCACAGGTCACGCAACATCCAATCCGAGCGTGAATTCATCAGCCTATCCCATCGTCCTGTTTGCAGGGCGGGGTTACGGGCGAATAACAACAATGTGCATTCATGTAAAACGTGTGTAGAGCCTGAAAAATTACCCTTGGTGGTGCGCTTCAGGGCCCCTCGAAAAGGAAAATTAACGTGTAAAAGTCAGAGTTTTTGAAATTAGTTTTGGTACAATGATGTCGTCAAAAATCACCCTCGGAATTTTATGGAAACTGAAAAATCGCACCACGTAAAAAGGAAGTATCTTACAAGAAAAAAATGACCTCTCACTTCCGAAAACTTCCGTGTGGACTTCTGGAACTCGATCACTCGTTTTAAGCATGCAATTTTTTGTGTGGCGGTTATTGGGTTAAAACTTAAACTTAAACAGGAGACTAACAGGTCTTTTGGGATGGACAATTTTGTTGAAGGTTGTAAGTAGTTTGTTTTTACCCATTTACAACTTATTTCTCATTTATTCTGAGGCAATTCTGTCAGTGTTGTCAATAATTTTTTTGAATAAATTTGAAAGATTTGTTTTCATTTACAAACAAATATAACGTGACCATTGATAAGAACTTTATTCACACGTGATCCAAACGAGCCTGAATAAACCTAGAATCCATCGGATGTCGGTAGGTAAATCTTCCCGTCGTTATCATTTTCGTTCTCCCGCAAGTACGCGATGTTAAAACAGACGTGAACGTACAACTCCCGACCTAGGTACGAAAATCCGGTCGTAAGGGTTGTAGGTAGTTTGTTTTTACCCATTTACAAGTGATTTCTCATTTATTCTGAGGCAATTCTGTCAGTGTTGCCAATAAACAGATCTAATAATTTAACCCTTTAAAACAGTTGATAAAATTATACACAAAATGATACAGGTTTACTTACCTTATTTAATGATTTATTTCTTCCTGCCCTTTCGTCTTTGCCGTATCCCAATAATTGTTTTTTTGATTCGCCAGCCGAGCTACTTAAGGAATAGTGTGAGTAGCCCGCCGCTGTTTTGCTATGCGGTATGTTTTGAAAAATACGACAAATATTTAGAATATGTATTCAAGCATGTTGTGACTCGCTAACCGCCGGCTTTGCTATGACCTGCTGCATGCTACTTCCTGATGAATGCGCATGATGACAAGAATCACCCCAAAGTCACTAGTTAACTATAACCAAGTACAAATTGAGCAAAAAATGAACGTAGGGGTATTTATCATTGGTGTCTAAGAGATGTATTGATGTTGCAGATGGTCTGCATCATGAAGGAAACGCAATTTCAATGTGTGATCTAAAACCAAGAGGCAAACGTCGTGGTTCAACTTTCAATCGTCGTACTTGAACTTTGTACCTCAGCTATACCGTACTAAAGTGTGGATCCCCTTGTCATTTCATAGACAAGCATAATAAATCAATCCATATAGGGCGGTTGGTACGAGCGGACCTGCTTGATTTCTGAGAAAGGTCATATTAAGCACAAATACTGCTTGTCTGCCACCGCAACGAAACCAATACCAATCACATAAACATCTTTGTTACTGCATGTAGGCCTACTTCCTTCTATTCTTCCGATTTATAACCAGGAAACAATGTATATGTTTCAGTATTTCATCATGGGTCAACTGGAAAATCCCACCATACTTTACTTGGTAGCATATACGCTTGTGGTGGGAACCCCCGCCCCCCCCCCCCGGGCCAACCCACTTGAAGTCTGTTATAAGTCTGACTCCTATGGTGGGGTGACGACAATCCTCCCAAACCAAGGCTCTTCCCTAGACGTGAGATCACTCAGAGCGACCTTCAAGGCTAAGGGTGCAGGTCCGTTTTGGTGGAAATCTACCGCCCAATTGTGAATAAATGTTAATTGTTTATCTCTGTTAATTAATTGCACAACCTGTAAACATAAACACCGGAAGCAGAATTGTCGGTAATCTCAAACAACAATAATCTTAATTTATTCAACAATAGTCAGGTACATTAATTAGGATGTAATTGGGAGGGTTGTTTTATTAACAGGGTCTTTCTTTAATTACTGGAGTTAGCCCGCTGCTCGCCTATGCAACAACGCACACAGTATATAAGCACTAGACAACAATGGCAGCAATGAGCAACTATGCACAGCGCCAGTAATGAATCGCTAAGTTAGCAGTAACACAGCGTCCCAAGCGCACAACAGCCGCTTAGCAATGTTTACAGTCCTATACCGCTACGCCGTGTGACTAAGCCAGGATTCAGCTACACATACCAGCGCAAACCCAGTACAGCTACACAGAGTTTGTACACAAATCGCCTAAGCAATTACACATAAGCAGAGTACAAGTAATTCACCTACTTCTCTGCCCAATGTCGCAGCTATGCCCTAGCCCGCTATCTCCAGACACCTGGCACCCAACACCTAAATCAGCTGAGCCCCAAAACTACACTCAACCAGCTAGACGTATCTCACCTAACAACGATCACCTAAACCACAACTGTAACAATCAGTCCCAAAAACCCTAACCTCGTCCCCAGTGCCTATACTTTATTTCCAACCGCGTTTTCAATAGTAAGCCCTGGATAGGAAACTTTATTCTTGTATCCTGATTCGATACCGCAATTGAAACATATTATAAATATTCGAAACGTGCTGTACGTGTTTTCGCGATCATTCGTCCACGCCTTCTCGAAAATACTAATTTCCTTTTCAATTTGTTCATATTAATATGAAATGTGATACTGCATGTTGTTTCGGTAAGATCGTAACAGTTTAATTAAATAAATCGTGTTTTCGTCACTCACGCCATGCTCGCGCTGCGACGAATTGAGTCTGTTTTTACCCCAGACACGGCATACAAAAACAAGCGCTAATGTAACGCACACGCAGGCACCAGACTGTTCCTCATTTGCATACGTGTTCAAAAATCTTGCACATGCAAATGATCCAATACCAGGGTGAGAGAGCAGGTAGTGATGGGCGCGTACTGTTCGACACCTTGGGGACGAGGGTGGGTCAACCCCGATTTCCGTTTTTACGACGGAGCCACATCAATTATCTTTGTTACATTTTCAGCTGCGCGCGCGTACTCACGCGCGCCTAAAGAAATACACGTTGAACAGAAAGTGCCAAAATGTCGGCAACCTGAATTTTCGTTTTTACGCAGAGCCACATGTCTTTTCTAACTAATTTTCACAAATTAACTGATGTATTAAGTCTTATTACTGAGTTCGTGTAAAAATTCAGCTCTCGAAGAATCGTGTGATTGTCTTCTTGTTGCACAAAGTTGTTGCAAAGTGGTATTTTTTTTGCAGTTTTAAAATATCAGAAACTTCTTTTGCGATTATCTCGAAAACGCTTTTTCTTTAAAATCCACATAAGCTCTTCGTAAAAACGTTGACGAAATAATAGGTTTGCTTTCCTTTAAATTTTAATTCATCATGTGATCCGTGTCCACTATATGTTCGTTGTTCATACGTACTTCATGAATTTTTAACTTTGCACTTAACTTTATTGACCTTGATCAAAATAAAAAAAGAACCAAATTTCTTCCAAACGGTTCATGGGATTTTTGATGTCGATTTGTAAAAATGTACAGAGTAAAGATTACACTTTTAACAATAATGTGACGTCACTAAAATAGTTTAATAATACAAACACTTCAACATTCATTACATTTCCTTTATTTTCACAATTTCTTTTCACTTTTAGATGAATATGTATCCTCTTTTAACTAAATCAGTATTCATTTTGTACAATTTAAATTATGATGTCATCAAACCGGAAATTCCATGTATTTCTATACTCGAATTTATCTTACTCCAAAAAAGTTTTTTTTTCCTTCCAAAATTAAACACATATCGTACTTCTCAAAAGGTTAAATTTCGTGATCCTCTTTCTGTTACGATATTCACAAGTACACTGGGCACGTTCCTATGAAAATGTGGCCCTATCTGTAACTCAACAAACGCAAATCTCTAGTATTATATTTTTGGGGGGTATTTGTTGCCCTATTGGCCGCCCATAGAATCTCCTGTGTACGTCAGATATGTCTAATCATGCAGATACATGCAAGCCGCGCGCCAGCCAATCGGAGTCGATTTTACTAAATCGTCATTTTCATTCCCAAATCAGGACTAATGGTTTGATAGGTCAATTCGAACGGTTTTGCAATGCAACAACATACCCGCGCGAACGTGTCGAGTAACATAATAGTTCGTGACCAAAGCCTTTGTTGCTGTGTCTGGGCGGGGTTATTTTTATCCATGTCTAGACGCGACAAAGGTGAATGATGGAAGACCCGACATAGAAAGCGCCCGCTGACTGGTCAAATCTAGAGGTCAAAATCCGGTTGCCTTGCCTAATTAAAGGGATACTGCGTCCTGGAACAGCCCAAAATGGGCTACAAAACGCGCTTTGAATGAAATGACGTTAATCGTAAAAAGAACATTTAAAAATAGGTTATAGATATCCATACAACTATCCTTTAAAACTTGGGTTTTTTTGGTGTTATTCTTGTATTATGCGTGCGAGAACGACTTTCGGGGTCCACATTTGCGACCCCAAAAAGTCGAGCTGTTCAGCCATATTGTTGCGAAGGGCGATTTTTAAAGGTTACGTAACACTTTATTTTGAATGAAACTTCATGTACACAAATATGTTCACGTTGGCAGGTAAAATCTTTGAAAATTAAGTTCTCCCGTTTGGAAAACCGTATCTTCATGCAACTTTCAGGATTTATTTCCCCTAAAATGATCCAAGTATTTGCTAAAAGTCGTTGTGAAATGTTCATACGTTTCGTTTGAAATTGAAAAAACAGGCCTGGCTACGTGCAATTTTGAAAATTGTAGCACTGGCGTGCCCAATATCTATCAATCTTTTCAAGCCTCATGAATACGGTGTGCAGTAAACAATTGCATAAAAGCCTCCTTCACGCGTTGTTAATTAACAAAATCACCCTTTTTGTCGGCTTCTATTGGTCGATACCGAGACCCCCGCCAAGTCACGCCAAGCTAATGAATATGCTAATCTACCATACGTTATTGTGTTGCTTTGCCGAAATCAGTACACCGTAGCGCCTACAGCGCTTGCTGAACAATGCACAAGGGTTGGGTCAGAAATAATTTTTTTGATCCTCTTCGAAATTTTCCTTGGACATGGTCCCATTTGTAACAATAGCGTCCGCAACAACAGATTAAGCTGAAATTCGGAATATACTTAGATGATATAAGTGTTCAACTACTCGTGAAACAACAACTTGGGTGAATTCCTAAAATTGGGATAAATACATACATTTAGGGAATTTTTTGAACGATTTCTTCCAGACTTGAAGGTCAACTTTAATAGTAACCATTATCGACGTTTCGGCATCGATGACGGCGATTTTTTCACTGATATGAAATTTAGAATTTCTTCTTTAGTTAGAATGTAACATTTCAATCATACCGAGCATATTTTTGAGAAACACAAGGTTCAAAAGGCCATGTTTTTGGGGTTCACGAATTTCAATGTAATACAGCGTCTTAGTACGTAATCGGATCGGCTTTCCTTGACAACGATGGACGCTTTGCTTTCGTAACCATATGGCTGTGTTTGGGTGCTAGTCCTAATCCAAAACATGAACTTTTCGGGGATCTCAGGACCTAGTGCCCCTTTAATGAGCGAATTTGTTCATATGAAATAGACCGTGGCTTTCGCCACGGTCTATTACATAAACCACCAATTCTGTTGTTAGCTGACAAAAAAGGTAGGATGTAAACACAGATTTGGTGATTGTTTGGTAAAAACATCGAAACTGTAAGAAACAAATGTTTGCAAGGACATTTGGAACCGAAAGAAAGTTCTTAACCAAAATAAAGTTCTGAACAAAAATTGATAAAACTCGTACTCCTTTTTCCGAAGAATAAAAAAGGTTGGCTAACACATCCTCTACTTTCCGGCAGTCCGGTCACCGACAATTCTTTTATCATGAAATTCTACTCCAGTCCGAAATTGAAGAAGGTTCGGTCAACCCGTGCTATTTTCTTTTTTAAATTTTAGTTTATTCTTTATTTATTTTTTATTTTTATTTGGGGAGGGAGTGAGGGGAGGGGGGTAGCAGGCTTCACACGGACCACGATTAACCCGGCAGTTTCGTGTCTGAATTGAAAGAAAGGTTGCCGATCATCAGGAGATGACGGAGTACAACGTGTTGTACTTGATTGATTTGAATCACAATAAAACAATGCACTTCCATCCAAGAACGGGCAATAGGTTTAACACAAGAAATAGTGTTAATTGTAATGAAGAGCCGAAGATACCTCTCTAGCCTTTCCTGGTTATGAAAATAATAATCAACGAATCCAAACACGGTGTCATTGAACATTCAGGGAGGCCCCCTCCATAATGGCGATGGTATTTGTGCAAGCTACAATACAAAGCAATTGCCACGTGATGTATTATCTGACCATTTATAGCTGGCACGATGCTTTCTCCATTGAAGGGGGCCTCCGTGAGTGTACAGTGCTTGATAGCGTGCTCGGAACGGTCTGTAAAGCACGTCATTTGTTCATTGAGCAACAGGAGTCGGATATTTACTATACACAAACGCTTAAACAAAATTGAAGTGACGGGGACAAAATAGCTACAAGGTATATAATAATGAAAAACATGACAAAATATACCAATAAAGAAAGCTATGGGCCTACAGACCTGAGAGATAGTGACGCCATGCTTTGTATTCAAGTGTGTCTTCTTATGGAAGCTTGATGGCTCCCTTTCCCAACCTACCTCCAAACCTAGGAATGCACACGTTGTCAAAGCCTGACGTCATTATGTATCAGGTCTATCTACAAAAAGGCAACTTGGTAACTGCTACATTGAGATAACTTAATATCAGCAGACCAGCACCACACAAAGATTTGACACTTTCCCAAACATTTAATTTAGGCCTTGTTTTAATTTTGTTTAATTCGACACACGTGGCTATTTTGGCCTTTTGTGCATTTTGAAAATTTTCTATCTCTAAGAAAGTTATAAAACACTTACATTTGACTAAATCAGTCAAAGTGCTGTAGTCAGCTGGGTGCGCGTTTGAATGTTTTTAGTGAAATCTAACTAGGTGTTCTTACAGTACACTCTTAGCAACTAATCTTTCATTTGCGACTTTACTACATGACACTACTCTGCAGGGGAAGCGTAACGGCTTTGCTTGAGCATATCGAGGAGAAAATCCGTGGTGGGATCGCGAAACTTTAGGGCCGCCGTTTTAGTCAAGTTTTCTGTCGTCTGATAGCGCAGGTGAGGAGTCTCACTCAGAATGATATCCATGTGCAGCTTGGCTATCTCATCGGCGCTTTGAGTTACCGAAGCCATCGCAGACGCCATGCGCTTGACGCCTGTGACGAATACATCTCGCAAGATGGGGTCAAAATCTTTGGCTTGTTCTTCGAACGGTGTACCAAGGACCTTGTTGGCAAGCTCCGTCTTGACTGGCCCCGGTTCAACGATGCTCACCCTAGACAAAACAAAATACAGTAAAGTTTCAAAGGACATTAAAATGTTTTGTTAATTTACTCTTGTTCATGTATAACTGCCACGCATAACAGGAGACATGTACACTGAACATGCAGTAGGTTGGAGTGCATGGGGTTCGTGTTGAAGGGCAACATTTTATCAAGGGGGCAAATGGGGAATTGCAGTTAACGCATGAAAAGACCAATGATTTCTTAGTTTAAATAATGAGAGATGCATTCAGGGAAATATGGGAATATATTTTCAATTTTGTATATAATTCAACATTGGTTAGTCAGAGAAAGAGGGTCATTCCAACCACCCATCTTGCCCCCCCCCCCCCCATCCCTTGGCTTGTTCCCTTTTCACTTTGATGTGAACTGTTCTAGCGCGCAGAAAAAACACACACACACAGTACACACCAACACACACGTTTGTTTTACATACTGTTTATGGACATTCCTTTGTTTTCGTGTAGTTAAGAAAACTCAGTACAAAAATAACTTTACTTAAACTGCGAAACTCTTTCAACCTCAAATTTATTTTTTGATTTCCTTGAATGTTTCTCTTCATTCTGCGACGGATAACCTTATTAGCCGAAAATGCCTCTAAACCTGTTTTCCAGAGAATGCGCTCTTGTATTGTATTACGCTCGAGGACAGACAACAAAAGGGGCACAAAGGAGCCTTTGACCCTCGGACGACGGTGCCTATTGTTAAAACCGGTCCTCGATCGTACGGTTATGTGCTTAGTCTATGGGAAAGTGTTATATTAGAGGGACAAAGGGAAACACAATAGGTTGTCCTCAGGCTTTTGGTAAAACACGACTGTGCGAAACGTTATATGGACACGGCTTAGTCCACATAACGTCGACACAACCTGCATTATGTGTAGATCTTTTGTTCACATGTAAGACAAACTCAACAACACATGTGTTTGGAGTATTTAATTTAGGGTTGAAGTTGAGCATTTTTTTTTTAATTTTTAAAAAGATTTGATAAACAGCTTCCATACTTGATATTGTATCCGTCTCTCAACACTGGAGCAATGGACTCGGAGTATCCTTCCATGGCGAACTTGGTAGCAGAGTAGGTAGCAAAAAACGGAGCACCTAGAACAAGTTAATATATAAACATGGTTTGTTGTAAGATATCAACAGCGACATAATACCATCCGTTAATACTACCCAGTGCTGAACTTCACAGCGAAGTTGCCGTCTCTCTGGTAGTACAGGAAGTTCCAAAGAGTGACAATCCGAAGTAAACGAGAGACGAGACGTTTAGCATCATGAGTTTCCTCGCCAGTAATGTCTTCGTTGCATCTCTTGAAATTCAACTTAGTAACTTTTCACTTTAAATTGTCTGTTCAACATTTTTATTTAAATAGAAAAATGCAGGAACGTTATAAACATAATTTATTTGTCATAAACACAATGCCAAAAAACATGAATTAATCGCCCCATACATGCAACTGTTCACTGCGGCGTAGCCGGGGGGGGGGGGGGGGGGGGTGCACCCTTTTTTTAGGGGGGGGTGCACCCTTTTTTTAGGGGGGGGGGGAGTGCTCCCCCATGCCATGCCCCCATAAAAAAAATCGTCGCCCCCAGTCCCCCACTTGAAATGTGTTAGTCATATAAGTGACCATATATAGTTAACGCGTTTAACTATACAAGACCACGGTTAACTCTGCTGACTGTACAACATACTAGTTAAAGAGCTACTTCTTCAACAAATTTGATCGTTTTCAGTAACAGTTTTAAATACCTTAAAACGTTATTTTCCCATTTTTGGGTAATTAAACAGAGGCAGTTTTTTGGCTTGCTTTTGCGCGAATCCTCCCTGCGCGTATAGACTAGTTCCAATCAACCCAACGAAAACTGACTATTGTTGGGTTGCACATAATTCAAAGTTTGTAAAACAGTAAGTCGATTTTTGGGCTCGATGTCTCATTCAAAAAAAGAATTACTTTTGAGTTGCTACAAAAATAGCCTGAACTGGAAAAAAAAATTCCAAAAAGCGTAGAAAGTACATCTATAATTGGTTGAACAGGATCAACTGATCTATCAATAACAAAAGTTGCCCATTCAGTAGCTGCATTCAACGTTTACCTCGGACGCCGGCCATACTGGAAACGTTAATGATCCGGCCTGACATCTGCTTCTTCATCGCTGGTAACACGGCATTGGTTGTTCTTACTACTCCCCAGTAGTTGGTATCCATCATAACTTGGCACCATTCTACCGACTTCTGGTCGATAGCATCTAAGGCCATGTAGCCAGCGTTGTTCACTGAATTAAAATGAACCAGTTGGGCATTGGGGGAACAGAGTAATAAAAAAACACCTTAAAACTATTATCAGGAAGAGATAAAGGCCGTCACCGGTAACCGGGCATAGTAAGGTCAAGAATCTTAAGCTAGTGCTTTTTATCCTCTTTACTGCAAGAAGGGTATATAAGTGAAAACGGACTCATATTTGCTATGACCCTTCATATAACTTAGGCAAAATCGGTGGAAGAAATCAATCCAGGCAGTAAATTCACGACGGCAATATTCATTATGGACGTAAGGTTAAATCACAGTCCATTAAAATACAGTTGAATAAAATTTTGCTTATTTAAACCTAAAATCAGTTAATTGGGAATATCAATGTTTAAAGAATTGCTTTATTAAACCCATGAAAATTGTAGGCTGGACAGGATGCCCTCAACATCGCACCCAGATCGTAGGAGATGGGTTTGTATCATTCATGACTTGTTTTCATAAACGGATGTTTGCTCACCGAGAACGTCGATTCTTCCATTGTCTCGCAGAATCTCGTCTACCACCGATTTGATAGTCGGGTCCTTGGTCACGTCGAGTTCCCGGATGAAGAGTGTCTTGTTCAAGGTGCTCCCTGCTTCTTTTTCCAGGTTGGCTCTTGACTCCAAATTCCTCATTGTCGCGTACACCTTTTAGGGGAAATTAGGTTGCTTGAAATCTTGAATTTTGTGCGATGAAAATTTTTTACACGCGTTTATTGGCAAAAATATATAAATGATAGATACGCAGCAATGAATACATACAAGTTAAATATATAAATTTCGTGTATTTTTGCGAAAGACGGTAGAATAGCACAAAGTGGTTTTTTTTAGGGTGGTCTTTAATTTCAAATTCCTATTAGCAGCACACATCTTTCAGGGCAATCCAAATTGAATTAAACCATGAAATTGTGTGAAGAATATTACCAAACTAAAACAGTGCACATTTTCTAAAGAAATCATGAATATGAATAATACATGTATAAAGATTTTGAAGTTTGTTTTCTATTTCACCGATTTATCGACACTTTTTGACACACAAAATTAATGCCCTCAATATGTTCCATTGGAAAATTCAATACATTTTATCTCAACCATTGGTGCAGATATCGATGATCAGTAGTGACAATAGGCCTAAGACGTAATGACGTCACGCTTTGTTTACATGTGCGCTTTCCTGTGTAGTAGACGGTCCCCACTTTATCCGGTGTCCCGACTTCGCTCCCATAGGAAAGCGCATATGTAAGCAAAGCCATCACGTCATTACGGCTCAGGTCTATTTGCCTATAGGCTTATTTACAATTTAGCAAGCATACAGCGATAACTCAAATGACAGTTTGGTTATATCATCACATGGCTTACTTGATTCATTTCATACTGAAAACCAAACATCCAGAACCAAACCAGCCCGGCTACCGATCACCTCAACAAAATGTTCTACTCTTCTTCAGGGTTTTCTAAAAAAAAAACCACCTGTGCTCAATCCTCTAGTGGGTGCCGGTATATGTCATCGCCAGTCAAACCCTTGGTCGCCAAACTCGAAGCCATCTATATATACATGCACCTGCACCAGAACTTTCCTGAGTGAACTAATAGTTCAAAAATAAGGAGCGCATTTAGAGAACAAAGTTCATAAGGCGATGGCATTTGTACCGGTATACCTACCTTGAATCTGGTAAGCTTGTCTTTGGCTAGCATGAGGGCCGTGGCAAAACCGATCCCTGTCGAGCACCCAGTGATGAGTACGGTCTGCGGCGCCATGTTTGTTGCAGGATCTTTTTTTTATGCCGCGACCACTTAATTCAACGCAGGTAGTTTTGCTGTTGCAAGTTGCTTCTGGAATGAAGTGCTTTATACAAAGTGCCTACATGTACTTTGATATTGCCAGAGTGATATGAGCATGCATTTTCCCCCATAAAGCCCGATTGGACCTTATCATGTGTCTTTTGGGGACACAAATCATATAAGAATTATCGGTGACACAGCAATTTGAAACCGTTAATTATTAACTCGAGCTTGACGAATTGTACTATACTACAGTCTGCTGACGCTGAAAAAAAAGGTCAGCTGCCCGATTGTAAATGCTGCAAACGGGCCAAGCCAACAAGCTTCTTCCATCGGGAATTGAGTAGAGTTTGGCTGACCCGACCTAATTGCTCACATGAAACAGCGGATTTCAAATATTTTGTTTTTAATGCTTTGGAAGAAAGATTGGCCGACCCTGTCAAATGTTCACAAGGCTCAGCATATTCGAAACTGCGAAATTCATAAATGTTTTCCAGAGGTATCACCCTTGGATTATTTTGGTTTGCTCGGGCTAATATCGTCCGTTTTCGGCCTGCAGTACACTTTAGATTTACAAATGAGATCAGCTTTTTTGGGAAATATGTCAAGAAATATTTCGCTCAGGATAGCTCAGGTCTCCTGCTTTTAAAATACCCACAGTGAACCACACGGCTAGACATTGTGTATAATTAATATTGGGTAAAATCGGATTTTTATTGGAAATAAGGAATAATCTGTTCGCAGGACGACTTTTCTGGATCTTCTTGATAACAAAAAAACAAACCTACCACATTTTGACTGAAAATGTTAAAGGAATACTAAATATAATACCAGATGCAATCAATACTTGATTGGTTTTAATCACAATGAAACAATGCTTAAACTCAACAAGCAGGCGATAGTTATAACCCAAGATATAGTTTTAACTGTAATGAGGAACTAAATGTGGCTTAGTTTGCTGGCCTTTGCGTCTTTTCTTTTTAGACCTCTAGTTCTGAATGGTATGAAAATGATCATAACTGACGAATACAAACACGTTATCATTGAACATTCACGGAGGCCACCTGAAATGGCGGAAGTACTTTGGCAAACTATGGGCCTTAGTCACGAGTCGGCAATATTGAATTTAAGGTGAGGTAAAATCTTCATTTCTGGAACTTGCGAAGAGAAATGAAATTAGCAATGACTTAATTACACGTTATACCTGTCTGCTCTATTGAATAATTTTAAATTTGTGATTTAAACATACCCTTTATATGTTTTAAGCAGCTACAAAAAAACAATGAAAGTGAGGCTAGAATGTATAAGTAGTCTGGCACCATCCCATTCAACAGTTCCCAATCAATAAAATACATTCAGGGAACCCGTCCAAAATGGCTTTCTCGTGAATAAGGTGTATAATAGACCTTTCTTTTGTTTGTAAACATTGATGCCATTTTCTATGGACTGCCGCAAGGCACATAAATTGAAGCCGGGGTTGGCCTTATTTTTCCAGAAAACGTCCTCATTGCACCTTCAATACATAGTCAAAAGGCATGTGTAGTAATGATGTTGTTGTTTGTAGACAATGTTATATTTCCAACAATCAAATAATGTTTTAGTTTTCTTTAATAACTCTTCTTCATTTTTGCAGCGTTAGGTCTTCCATACTAGTCTTTTGCAACCCATGGTTGGCAAAAATGCAGTTTGCCAACCGAGAGTAGAAAGGTCTATACAAAGCAATTGCCACATGACGGATTATCTGACCATTTATAGCTGGCACGATGCTTTCGCCACTGAGGGGGCCACCAGGAGTGTACAGTGCTTGATAGCGTGCTGGGAATGATCTGTAAAGCACGTACGTGACGTCATTGTTTCTTGAGCTCCAAGAGTCAGGTATTTACCGGAATCTTACACAGAAGCTTCCTTAAAAAAAGTTGAAGTGACGGGGACAAAACTAGAAAAGGCTTCAAGGTATAATCATTCAAACATGACAAAATGTACCAAAAAAGAAAGCTACGGACCTGCGACATAATGACGTCATGCTGTGTTTACAATCATGTCTACTAAAAGCGGGGACGTCTCTTTAGTCCGAAGTCCCATTGGTCCGAAGTCCCATTGGTCCAAAGTCCCATTGGTCCAAAGTCCCATTGGTCCAAAGTCCCATTGGTCCAAAGTCCCATTGGTCCAAAGTCCCATTGGTCCAAAGTCCCATTGGTCCGACGGCCCATTGCTCGATACGTTTCATTGGTATAAGCGTCCCATTGGTCCGACGTCCCATTGGTCCAAAGTACCAATGGTCAGAAGTCCTATTGGTCCGAAGTCCCATTGGTCCGACGCCCCATAGAATTAGGGCTAGGGTTAGGGTCAGTCAATCTGAACAAGTGGAACTACACAGTATTATGTTTCGGACCAATGGGACTTCGGACCAATGGGACTTAGGACCAACCTACCACACTAATAGGACAGCACAGAGTGTAAACCAAGCGGGCGTGACCATTGTCGCAGGTCTATCTTTGAGGAGACGACTACTTAATTACTGCATTAAGTAAAGATTTAATACTTTCCCACACACGCAATTTAGACCTAGCTTTAATTTTTAACAAATCGATTCAACAAACTAGGCTGTTTTGGTCTTTTGCTAAATTTGATAATTTCCACTGTGGCAGATGAAAAAAACGTAACTAAACCCAATTCTCTTGGCAACAGATTGTTCAGTTGCGACTTTACTATAGGCCTACATGACGCTACTTTGCAGAATACCTGTCTTGAGCTTGCTCAAGCATTTCGAGGAGAAAATCCGTGGTTGGATCTCGAAGCTTCTCGGCTGCCGCTTTTGTCAGGTTTTCGGTCGTCTGATAGCGCAGGTGAGGTTTCTCACTCAGAATGATATCCATGTGCAGCTTGGCTATCTCATCAGCGCTTTGAGTTACCGAAAGCATCGCAGACGTCATCATGCGCTTTACATTTGTAAGGAATACTTCTCGCAGGACGGGGTCGAAATCTTTGGCTTGTTCTTCAAACGGTGTACCAAGGACCTTGTTGAAAAGCTCCGTCTTGACTGGCCCCGGTTCAACGATGCTCACCCTAGACAAAAAATACAGCACGGTTGGTTTCAAAGACCACTTAAAAATGTGTGTATCAATTAGCTGTTTACAAAAAAAATGTACGTATAACTCTCAAAGTAGAAGTACTGTACACTGTGCGTGCACAGGCGGATCCATAGTTTTCCTAATCGGGGTTTAGGTGGCTTGGGTGTTGAAGGAAAATTCAAGTCCAATAAAACAAGTGATAAATAGCTTCCATACCTGATATTGTATCCATCTCTCAACACCGGGGCAATGGACTCGGAGAATCCTTCAACAGCGAACTTAGCGGCAGAGTACGTAGCATAAAAAGGAACGGCTGGGGAAAAAATGAATAGATAGTTTCTTGCAAAATACTATCAACGACAGAATACCATCAACCAGTAATGCCCAGTTCTTAACTTTACAACAATGTTGCCGTCTAAAGCATGAAAGATCCAGGAACACGATGAACTATAAGTTTAGCATCATGGCTTTTCATCCCATGGCTTTTCATTACTTTAGCCGGACGCGGCTGTAGCCGTTTTGCTGGAGGAAAATGATACAGATACAAATACAGATACAGATACAGATCTTCGTGGCAATAAATCGTCTGGTCCATACATTTTGTTTTAACAATAGGCCTACAATTAATTTCACAAGAGTTTAAATATATTTGTCATAAGATTCAATGTCAACCAAAATATGAAGTACTCATCCCGTGTGGGAATTTGTTTACTATTTAAGAGTAACTCTCCGTTGAACTGAAATAACGAAAATTGCCCCCTCAGTGGTTGCATCCAGCAGAGCAGCTCGAAAATCTTGCAGTTACCCGCAGTTTGTGGCGTGTCAGGTGTCATCAGGCCGTCCAAGTCTTCGAGACTGCGCGTAAGCTGGCTCGGGAGTTGCGCAGACTTTGGCTTGCGTACAGTTTATTCCCAGGACGGTCTGGGCCAAGTCATGATTAATACAATAGTTTCGATCGGGCCTGTATGTTTATTCATGAGAACAGAACAATGATGTCAAGAGCTTTGTTGTTATTTAGTCAACCAGTGGATACAAAGATCCCTGGTTCGAATCCACGTCGTTGCTGATCATTTTCACGGACTGTTTTTCTTCTCTAAATTGATCGTTGAGAAATTTTTTTTATTTAAGGGACAAAAAAGAGAACGAGAACCTAAGTGTATTGCAATGATTCCATGGAAAAACTGAATTATGCATGACTTGGCCTCATCCCTCCTAGGAAAAAGAAATACGCCGGCTAGGCGGGGATTCCTTTGAGGTCTGTGGGAGATGATGCGCCTATGAATTCGGCCTACAAAGCCATGTTTGATCACGTGTACTTAAAAAATAATCTTTTACGTTCTGACTTTTGGCAATTTATGAAGACGTCATCGTGGTTTCGACGGACTATACCATTACTACTTACCTCGGACGCCGGCCATACTGGAAACATTTATGATCCTGCCTGACATCTGCTTCTTCATCGCTGGTAACACGGCATTGGTTGTTCTTACTACTCCCCAGTAGTTGGTATCCATCATAGCCTGGCACCACTCTAATGACCGCTGGTCGATGGCATCTAAGGACATGTAGCCGGCGTTGTTTACTGGAAAAAAAAAACAACCAGTAAAGCATTGCTGGAACATTGTGAAGAAAAAACTTAATACTTTAAAGAAAATCACTTACTGGGCCCTAACCAGGTCTGCAGAATGTTTAATTGCTGCTTTTCCACTGCACGAAAAAGTTGTGTAGCGTTCAAGCCAGGGAGGGGCTAAGGTGGCATACTTGGTCACTAATTCCCTTGCACGAATGCCGTTTTTACAAGGTCACGTGAACGACTTTTGAGACGCTTGGGGCGGCAAACACAACGGTCATTTGTGGGTACAATGAATAGGCCAAGTTAGTCTATATTAGAGAGTTCTTAGATCTATGGAATTGGGGAATTGAAGACATATATTATACTGGACCTCTGCCCTGAACTTGGAGCTTCCAATTCTGAACAGTTTGGGTGCAAGTGGGTCCGAAAGTTGCGCTTTTTAGCCAAGCTGTGGAGGGATCCTTTTACAAAAATAGTGGCTACTTTTCCATGCAGTTCGGGAAATCGTTCGTTTTAGTGGCGTTTTTCTTTTGGGTAAAATTTCTCCAAAAAGTCATCGGTCAACGCTACATATATTGAAAGGAAAATGAACGATGACATGTTGATCATCATTTTTCTGTGCAGCCTGAACACCTGTGAACGTTCTGAGTATTTTGGAATAATTTTGAAGTATTGGGATTTATCATTGGTGTCAATGGAATTTGTATACAGGGGTGCACCCTTCTATTGAACGGAATGGTGTTGCTAAGGCCGAGTTCGGGCGGTCTGCTCTTGACACGGGTACATTGTTCTCGCGCTCTAATGGTGGGAATACGACCCACAAACACTGCACTCGGAACAGGATCACACACCACCTATCCGTGTGAAGAACAGACCGCACGGACTTGGCGTTAGCGCCTGGTCTCCCAGCGCACCGCCATGAGGAGCGCCACCTATTGTCCGATACTTATCACAATCGTCCACTTTCGCTCGTACCCACCACCCTAAAAATTAACAGGGCGATGGGAAAGGGCCAATCTCTTGCACAACATTTTTTGGAGGAAGCACAGGCGCGCATTTCATGCACAAGCCGAAGGATCGAACCGTGTTATTGTTCAAACAAATTCTATCCAAATGGGACTCGAAGAAATTACTTCATGCTTCCCAAAGAAATTAGCCCCTTCACGGCGCCCTGTTTAAGGGCGGTGGGTATGAGCAAATTGTCCGCTTCGTGATCGAACAGCACCCAAATACGACTATTTTGCGTTGTCATTGTTTGCTTTGTGTAGCTGGGATCTAGATAAGCCAAAGTCAAACAAAACATGTCAAAATGTTGGAATGGATAGCAGAAAGCAAACTTACCACGCAGTGTCCATTTTTGGTCGTAAGGTTAGATCTTACATCCTTTAATATAATATAGTGGAATAATATGTTGCTACTTATAGATCAGTGGGAATATCAATACTCAACGGCTTCTTTGCCTACTTTATAAAACCCGCGAAAAATGCCATTTCTGGTCGTGATTCCATCTACGTCGTACTTAGATCGTTGGACGTTTAGCCTACTCACTGAGAACGTCGATTCTCCCGCTTTCTCCCAGAATCCCGTCTACCACCGATTTGATAGTCGGGTCTTTGGTCACGTCAAGTTCCCGGATGAAGAGTGTCTTGTTCAAGGTGTCCCCTGCTTCTTTTTCCAGGTTGGACTTGGACTTCAAATTCCTCATTGTCGCGTACACCTTTCATGGTAAATCAGAATGAACGAAGCCTTGAACTTTGTGTGATGAAAATTCGTTAAACGTTGCTGTAATGCAGCATTAGGTCGTGCATTGCTGATGAGAGGATTGATCAAGGCGATATTGGCGAACAGCCTATGCATTGCAGATTAAGGTCAAGCAGTGCAGGATCCATGTGTTGCTAATTTAACTCAACCAAAGAGCACAGATTCTTTGAAGTTAAACAAATACATCCTAGTCAGCCCCGGCACTAGCACCGATCACCACAACGTCGTATGTCTCTCCCTGTTATTTATACAGTGTGGATAACATGTATAGCACGCTCATTTACTCCTCTTATTGGATGATAGTGTTGGTGCAAGACGTTGGTGCAAGATGAACCCCCGAAACATTTAACGATTGAAAGATGATGAAATAAGCCCTATTTTGATATGTGTCTCAAGTACATTGGAGAGTTGTAAATAGTTCTTTTCAATATCGGAAGGGGGCGTGCAATTAACACTAGGGTCTACGGCAGTTTATTTACTAGTCTGCAACCGTAGACGTCCAATGCAGGGTGAGTAAAAAAGAAAAGGAAACCCAAATGGCAAGACAATTTAAAACGGCCTTGTTGAAAATTCTGTTAGTGATCTGTTTAATGATTCGACATGTAGCGCTTTCAAAATCTAGAATACGAAAGCCAATTAATAAGCTTTCTTTTAGAACGGGAATCATTCAAATCACTCATGCACTTTTCAAATTACGGGATTTTAAACAAAACCACCGTTTTTAGTTCTGTCCACCGAACACAAAAAAGGTCAGTTTTATTTCAGCAAAACGAAAGGGATGTACGCTAACTGTTTTCGTTTTGCTGAGAGTGTGATCCGTGGACAGAACTTTAAAACGGTGTTAACTTTGTATTTAAGATTCCCTAACTTGAAAAATACGTATATGAATGATTTATGTACTAAAAGAAAGCTTATTAATTGGGGTTTCATATCCTTGATTTCGAAAGTGCTACTTGCAGAAGTTCATTACAAAATTGTCCTGCTCTTTGGGTTTCCATTTTTTTACTCACCCTGTAGGCCTATGGCGGGAGAGCTTGGCACTGGCCTGTAGAGTCACGTGAATTTCCTCAATGGGAGAGGGTGACAGCTCGATAAATCTTTTTTTTTTGTCGGCAAAATCGGTGTCACGTTTGCAAATTTGTCCGGCTTGTTTGTCCGTGGAGATCTTCCGCTTGAAAACAGTGCCCTCGAGGCGTCCAGCCCTTCCCTATTCGCTCTTCGATTTGGCGGATGGTATATGTAGATATTTTGTTGTCATCCCCACGAAAGTGGTTCCATGACATCGTTTGTAAAACGGTTCCTACTGGGCAAAATCAAACAGGCAGAACTGCACCCAAATTTACCGAGTCCCACTATAGTTCAGAAAAAGGAATTTCAGAAAGACACAATTTAATGTTGATAACGCGACGGGCATTGGTACCGGCATAGGCTACCTACCTTGAATCTGCTAAGCTCGTCTTTGGCTAGCACGAGTGCCGTGGCTAAACCGATGCCCGACGAGCACCCAGTGATTAGTACGGTCTGAGGTGCCATTTTCTTTGGCAGGACTCTCTTCTTGTTCTGCCCCGGTCTTGTCTACAGCAGGCTTCTGATTCCAACTGCAGAGCTTTGCTGTTGGAGTTGCTTCTACATGTACTCGGTTAAGCAGGAATGAGCGGGTTGTTTGTAGGATTAAAGGTATTGACTCGAGCTCGATTATACGTTGTATTGTTATATAACTTTATGGCCAAAGTGTATTATTATATAACTGGCCAAAGACTATATGGCAATAACTGTTATCGAAATATGTTCGTTTTGTGCAGTAAATTACATAGCGAGGCCTGTGAGAGCAGTTTTTGGCTCTCTATGTCTCAGTCAGAAAGGTACCTTAAAGTTGAATTTTTTTCAGACTAACTATAACGGTTGTTGAAAAGCTGCTGAGTAGGGCAACAAGATGCCACAAACCTGGAATCCTGAGACTCAACAGTTTTTGGAAAAAAACCAGATGTAATACATGAATTCCACTAGTTTCCACACAGGCCTGTCAGCTGACAGTCGTAATGGCTCTCTGTATCTCAGTCAAAAGGTACAGTAGGTATCCTAAAAATGGGTTCGTCAGCCATCACATTCTAAATGCTCTACAGACACTCTCAACTATGTCTAACAATGTTTACTCATGAAAATGAATTAAACTGATGCAAACTGCTCACTGACTGGATTGACTGAAATAGACAAACATGGGCATCGCCACAAGGGAGCGGGGGGGGGGGGGGGGGGGGGGGGTGGCGGGTAAGTTATACACAGTTTCTCAACGCGCTGTGATATTGACTATGGAATAAGCATTTTTCCCCAAGCCTTATCTGATTTTGTAAGAACAAATAAGAGGATTAGGAATGATGCGTGATTCAGCATATTTGAAGCCGTTACCTATTACCAAAGCAAACTCTGATCATCTAACAAGTGACTTGTTGTATTCCGCACGCGTACCATTTCTAATGATACACTACCAAACCATGCGATGACGGATCGAAGGGATGACGGATCGGAGGGACTGGAGTCTAATAAAGGCTCGACAGTGATCGAAAGTGTTAAAGGAAAACCAAATAAAAACACCAGCTTGGAACACAGCCATGCAATCAATACTTCCTTGATTTTAATCACAATAAAGCAATTAATGCTTAAGCTCGAAAAGCAGGCAATAGTTAAATTACTTGTAACGAAGAGTAACGATATACCTTTCTGACCTTTGCGGGTTTTTTCTTAGTCCTGAAGTTCTGAATGGTATGAAAATAACTGACGAATCCAAACGCCCTATCAATGAACATTTTAATGAGGCCCACTCCAAAGGCAAAAGTTTTATGGAAGGTAAAATACAAAGCAAGTGCCCTGTGACGGATTATCTGACCATATCTTGCATGATGCGTCGCCACTGAATGGGCATCGGTAAGTGTACAGCAGTGGCGAATTCAGCTTTTGAAGTCGGGGGGGGGGGTTAAAATCAAAGTCTTAGTCTGCGGCTTATTCAGCACTTGATGTCGGCAGAGGGGAAAATCAAATCAAATTCTTAGCACTAAGAACGAACAAATGCCCTAATTTACTAGGCTTGCATTATAGGGGAAAAACCCTTACACATGGTAAAGGACTTGTGCTGTCAATCTTTTCAAGCCTCACGAATATTAATAAGGTTCTTATTAAGGTTAATAAGGTAATATTATTAAGGAATATTAATAAATGACAACCTGAGGAAATTCCTTAAAATTGAGATAATTACATAGATTTGGGAACGTTTTCGAACGATTTGTTCCCAACTTTAAGGTCAGCTTTACCAGTAACCAGTATTGACGTTTCGGCATCGATGACGGCGATTTTTTTCCACTGACATGAAGCTTAGAATTTCGTCTTCCGTTCTAATTTAACATTTTCAATCATACAGAGCATATTTTCTGAGAAACACAACGTAAAAAAACCCACATTTTTTTTGGGGGGGGGGGGGCTGCATGAATTTCACTACTCTGTTATAGCGTCCAAGTATGTAATCGGATAAATTTTGTTTAACAACGGCGAGGCTTTAGGCCTTGCTGTTAAACAAAGTTAATCCGAATTTACTGTGTTATAAGGCCTTGGCAACCATACGGCTGTATAGTGCTATCGATCGTCAATCTGTAAATGGTTTAATACTTCTTTTTTTTTTTCAGCACGCTTGACGGTACACTGTAATGGACTTTCAAAACAGTACCCAATCGTCAAAGGTTCAACAATCGCCCTCCATTGTCTACGCGGCGATTCCAAACGTACATTTTCTGTTGCTGTCATTTTGACGATTTGTTTTTGGCTTGGTTTTCTTTATTTGTTGTTCGTGTCAGACCTCATTGCCATTTATGGAAAAAGTTACCAAATTGTTCTTTTTTTTTGGTGCTCATTTTGATAATGAACTCTCCAGTAGATGGACAAACTTGAGAAAGATACGCTTGCTTGGCAACTTATCTTTCAGTTGCGACTTTACTACATGACGCTACTCTGTAGGGGAAGCGTAACGGCTTTGTTTGAGCATATCGAGGAGAAAATCTGTGGTCGGATCACGAAGCTTCATGGCCGCCCTTTTCGTCAAGTCTTCGGACGTCTGATAGC
Source organism: Patiria miniata (assembly GCF_015706575.1). Taxonomy (NCBI): domain Eukaryota; kingdom Metazoa; phylum Echinodermata; class Asteroidea; order Valvatida; family Asterinidae; genus Patiria; species Patiria miniata. The sequence goes on from NW_024037072.1 coordinate 39,150,500, forward strand.
GCAGGTGAGGATTGTCACTCAGAATGATATCCATGTGCAGCTTGGCTATCTCATCGGCGCTTTGGGTTACCGAAGCCATCGCAGACGCCATGGGCTGCATATTTGTGACGACTAAATCTCGCAAGATGGGGTCAAAATCTTTGGCTTGTTCTGCGAACGGTGTACCAAGGACCTTGTTAAAAAGCTCCGTTTTGACTGGCCCCGGTTCAACGATGCTCAATCTAGACAAAACAAAATGTAGTACGGTTTCAAAGGACACTGGTTATGAGTGCAAGCTAATGTTTTGGTAAAGAGGAGCGGAAACGGGGGGGGGGGGACAAACTGTTGACAACGGAGTTTCTAATAAAAATATATGCAACATCATTAAAGTCATTTTAGAAAGAAATCTACAGAATTTCGTGTTTGAACTGAAAGTGACGCAGTCCTACACAGTAGTTTCACCCCCCCCCCCCCCAATAAAGAGATTTGAAAATTAGCTTCCGTACTTGATATTGTATCCATCTCTCAACACTGGGGCAATGGACTCGGAGTATCCTTCCATGGCGAACTTTGTAGCAGTATAGGTAGCATAAAACGGAGCACCTTGAACAAAAAAAACCATTTGTTGCAAAATATTAAAAGTGACTGAATAGCATCAACAATCCGCTCCGTTCACAAGTACCCACTCACCAGTAAAGAAGTACAGTTGGGGGTGACCGAACGACGCCATCTTGCCTGACTGCAATATTTTGCCGCGAAGCGCGGCCACTGCGTGTACATAGTTGAAATCCCAGGTGTACGTGCGACACACACAAGGCGAAATGTATGTGTCCCGCCCATAGAGCTATTTCAAATTAATTTGATATAACTCTATGGTCCCGCCCATTGATCTCCATTAGTAAGACTTATGGTCCCGCCTAATGGACGTCGGTGCTTGGTAAAAGGGCGCCCTCTAGTTCGCGCACGGACCCCATACTGCCCAGTTTTTAATACACCTATAGACGATTTGAGTAAGCCTACACCAGCAAAGTTGAATAGCATTGTTCTGTAAACAGATCAAGGAATGGCTTAGTATAAGTGAGAGCGCTGAATGAACAATTCATTGACATTCAATAACAATTTGAAATTCAAACTTAAAAAAAAAAATTACCATTCAGGCTAAATTTAGATCTTGACTTCAATCATAATAATGATTTCGGGTAATTATGCCAAACCTACACGTAATTTGCGTCGATGCTAATGAAGTAGGAGTGTTTGAATGTGTCTACAACATCTAACACTTTGTAATTAAGTTGAATCAGTCGATTTAAATGATTGAATGATTAAAATTATCCTAAATCAATTTATTTTGCCCCTCCCCCCAAACAACGTAAATAAGATCAGCCAACCCTGCATTACTGGGGGGAGTCATTATGCTAGACGTTTCGTCTCTCGATTTCTTCGGACTGTCACTCTTTAGAAATACTATCAGGGAAACAGCAACAAAGTCCCAATTGATAGTCTCATTCCTAACTTTTAATAGTAGACTATATATTAGTTTATGTATTATCTTTAAAGGTCTAGGCCTGATTTCATCATATAATGTTACCCAGTCCCCATCTTGTATAAAGGACCATCAATCAAACTAACATTCTTTCTATAAGTTTCACAAGGATCAGTGCTGTCGTTTTCAAATTAAAAGCATTAAAAAAAAAAAAATACATGCCCAGTGAGAATTGTACTCGTATGGTTATTGGTATAAAACACCTTTTTCATTCATATCCACATACAACGTATCTCCACCGTATCAATCAAGTCATGCACCTTTAATGTGTCTTCAGTATTTATGTACCCATGTACCGATGAGGTTTTCTACATTTGTGACTAAAAGTGGGTCGACTCTTTGGCCCGATGTCTTTACTTAAAAGCGAATATTACGGAAGCGTATTTTAAGGCATGACCAAAAAACAAATTCCGGCCCACTGTTTCGCCCGGGCGGATTAAAATAATAGCATCCGCCCGGGCGAAATTTAGTAATTCGCCCGGGCAAAATGGTGGGTCAGAATTTTTAATTTTTTTTGGTCATGTCCTCAATACGCTTCCGTAGTATCCCATATAGTGGTTGCATTCAACGTTTACCACTGACGCCGACAATACTGGAAACGTTAATGATCCTGCCTGACATCTGCTTCTTCATCGCTGGTAACACGGCATTGGTTGTTCTTACTACTCCCCAGTAGTTGGTATCCATCATAGCTTGGCACCATTCTAACGACTGTTGGTCGATGCCATCTAAGGCCATGTAGCCGGCGTTGTTCACTGAAAATGAACCGTTTGGGGATTGGTTGAAGAGAATATAGTGAAGAAATAAAAATATAGTGTCTCCGGACACTTGGCCTCCGTAAAATAAAAAAGGGATGGCGGGGAGGGGGTGGGGGGGGGGGTTGGAGGGGGTGGTGGGGGTACCATATCTTCCAATGGGGCGCTGTTTAAATACGATGATCATGCACACATGGCACAATCGTGTGCAAATAAGGCAAGGGGTGCTTACCACCGCTGGCTGCGCCTCTGTGTCCGAGTGTTTTTGACAGACGGACATCATTGTCATAATTCTTCTTTAATTAAACCCACGTAAATAGTATGTCACTGGTCAGCACCCGATTTCACGAAGCGCTGGGACGCTTCGCAACTCGAGTTACGAAGTGTAACACGTCGCAACTCGCGACGCGTCGTATCATCCATTTCACGAAAGTTGCGATGTGTTGAACGCGTCGTAAGTTCCTTGACAACGGCTTAAAACACGTCGCAAGTTACGACGTGTCTAGTGGTCATCGCAAAATAAGAAGAGTCCCTTTCTAAGCCAATTTATTGCCATAAACATTACAAAATCGAGATTATAATACCGAGGCAATGTGTGTAAAGTTGTAAATAGAAAGTTCATTGAATAATTATGAATTAGACTGGAATATTGCAGTTGAAATTTCAAAGTAGCTATACAGTCCACTGAGAGCTTGTTTTCCTTCGAAATTGCATCGCACGGCCACCATTTTGTTTTACGTTTTAACAAATTTCGAGCTGAGATCCGACGACTCTTTGTTGAATATCAGACGACTATTTACTGGACGCTGACTAAATACATAAAACAGTCACCGAGTTGTGCTATAAGTACACCTACGACGCGTCGCACTGACGACGTGTTTCGTGAAATGGATTGCAGGACGCGTCGCAGCTCGTAGAGATACGACACGTCGCATCGCTGCGATGCATCGTAAGTTACGAAGAGTTTGATGAAATCGGGTGCAGGATTCCCTCAACATCACACCCATATCGTCCCTTGAATGGCCCATGAAATGTAATTTTTTTAATGTAATTCTTGAAAATGCACCTTTGTGTCCTATTTAACCTTATTTTCAATTTTCATTTTGCCGTTTTCAAGGGTATTTTGGCGCCTTTTTGGTCTTTATGCTAATGAAAATTTCCATATTCATGAGCAAAAGCGTGATGTCATATCAGGCAGAAACCTCAATGTTGCAATTGGTTTGAGCACAAAAAAGTGCCAGAAGTTTGGATATTTCTCTTTTGAAAATTTTCTTTTCTTTGGTGATTCGTTGTTGTGTTAGTACATTGCAGTAAGCCAATGAGCAAACCTTTCTCATAAATGTTATCAATGAGCACATTGGGTTCACATTTGTACACACAACCCTTAAACTGAACAGTGTCTCCCTGGAATGACATCACGGCAACAGCGCCCTCAGTTGTCCAAAAAGAACAAAACGATTTAAATGTTTAAATATTTTTTTTGAATAAAATAAACAAAAAAAGGATGTCAAATCGTTTTCATATTTTTAAGAAGAGTAGAAAGTAGCACAAGAAAAATCTCAGAAAAAATCATTTCATCTACCCTTTAATATTATCTGCTTAAACGAAAGTTTGCTCACCAAGAACGTCGATTCTCCCGTTGTCTCGCAGAATCCCGTCTACAACCGATTTGATAGTCGGGTCCTTGGTCACGTCAAGTTCCCGGATGAAGAGTGTCTTGTTCAAGGTGTTTCCTGCTTCTTTTTCCAGGTTGGACTTTGACTTCAAATTCCTCATTGTCGCATACACCTTTTAGAGAAAAGCAGGTTGATTTAAACCATGCAATTATTTTTTTGTTGTGAAAATTCTTAAAACGTTTACGAGCAAAAATGTATAAATGATTTATATGTAGCTATGAAAATCAACATTAAATTTAACATAGAGATGTCGGAGTATTTTTGCATTTCATGTATTTATCGGGACTTGAGTCTAAAACAAACTCATTGTATTCGTCACACCGAAGAACCTTTTTTGTCAATGACGGTAAAATATAACACAGCTTGCTTTTGAAAGTTGGTCTTTAAATTCGAATTAATTTTTGTAGCGGACATCTTTCAGGGCAATCCAAATCGAATTATTGTGAAGAAAGTACAAATAAATAGAAAACACTGCAAATATTTCTAAAAGAATGATGAAATTTTAAAAAATAAATATTTTGTAATTTGTTTCCTATTTCGGCGATTTATTGACAATTGGGGCCACACAAAGGCTCTCAAGATTTCAAATGGCAAAATCCAAGCTATCGATGGGTAGTGATGACAATTTGACTACCAGAGTGAATACATCACGCGCACAATGCGTGTGTAAGCGCGTGATTCAGCCCGTGAACCATAGATATTCTCAGCCTCGACTCCAGGGGCGCGTGCTCGTTCCTTACGATCGCGCAAGGCATGATGGGAAACAACATGGCGCTGCAAGATCGTACCCACGGGGCACGAGTTTGAGATATTCTATATCTATGCCGTGAACCAACACGCGCGCGTACTCCATTCGTTTGCACTACACTTTCTGGGTGCGTTCGAGCGTGCTACTCGTGTTAGCACGAGTATACTCCTGAGCGCACGAACGGCAGGAGTACGACCCGCGGGTTAGCAAGAGTATGCTCTCGGCCAAACCAGGAGTATTCTCTTGCACCGAGAGTAATGCGCACGCAACATTTTCCTGCACCCGCGAGTACCAAGAGTAACACGCTCGAACGCAGCCTCTGGTTCTAAATGACGTCACACTTCGGTACTCCATAGGCCTAGCCTATTTACAATGGAGCAAGCATGCAACGGGCCTACTGGATTTTTTTTGTATTCTGAAACCAAACATGTTACTTTGAACCATCAGCCCAGCCACCGATCAACTCTGCTCAATCCTCTTAGTGGATGCAAACCCTTCATTGCCAAACTCAAAGCCACCTATTCACATGCACCTGCACCAGAACTTTCCTGACGGTGAACTAATAGTTCAAAAATAAGGAGTGCATTTCAAGAACAAAGTTCATAATGCGATGGCATTTGTACCGGTATACATGTACCTACCTTGAATCTGGTAAGCTTGTCTTTGGCTAGCATGAGGGCCGTGGCAAAACCGATCCCTGTCGAGCACCCAGTGATGAGTACGGTCTGCGGCGCCATGTTTGTTGCAGGATTCTTTTCTGTTTATGCCTCGGTCTTTTATCCTTTACAGCAGCGACCAATTAAATTGCGGCATTTGATTTCAACGCAGAGGTAGGTTTGCTGTTGCGAATTGATTATGATCGATTTAGCCGGAATGAAGGGCTTTTATACAACTTGTCAAAGTGCACTTTGATATGGCCTGAGTGGGCTGACCACGCATTTTTCAAGGCCTGATTGGACCTTATCATGTTATTATTATCATTTCGGCCTCAGGTAAACTTTAGGTTTGCAAATAAGGTCACCTATTTTTTGCAAAATTCACAGAAATATATCGCTCAGGATGTTCAGGTCTCCTGCTTATAAAATACACACAGTGAACCAGACGGCTATAGACGAGTATCATTAATATTTGTTAAGCTAAGATTTTTAATGAATATAACTAAAAGAACGATATCTTTGCTGAAAGACATTTGAGGATCTCCAAAAAACAACTACCGCATTTGGACATAGAAATATATCTCTCAGGATGTTCAGGTCCCCTGCTTATAAAATACAAGCAGTGAACCATAAGCCTAGACTATAATTAATATCGGTGAAAATCAGATTGGTTTGAAAATAAGAAACAATCTCTTTGCTGAAAGACTTTTGAGGATCTTCAACAAAAAAAGAAGTTGTCAAAAGAATACTAAATACAATACGAGCTTGGAATACAGATGCAATCAGTACCTAATAAATGGGAGGTTTGCGGTAACAGCATGTGAATGATATCTCTTTGTGAGTTGTGTGGTTCTGAGAAGAACCATTTGGTTTAACTCTGAACCAACTGGTCTTGATCAAAATCAATCAGTATTTGATTGATTTAATCACAATGAAACAATGCACTTCCACCAAACAAGCAGGCAATGGTTATAAATCAAGAAATAGTGTTAATTGTAATCATATAAGATCCAAAGATACCTCTCTAGCCTTTTACAGGTTATGAAAATTATCAAATTATTGTCGAGTCCAAACACGCTATCACTGAACGTTCACGGAGGCCCCTCCAATGGCGCGAGTTTACTTTACTACATGACGCTACTCTGCAGGGGAAGCGTTACCGCTTTGTTTGAGCATATCGAGGAGAAAATCCGTGGTCGGATCACGAAGCTTCATGACCGCCCTTTTCGTCAAGTTTTCGGACGTCTGATAGCGCAGGTGAGGATTGTCACTCAGAATGATATCCATGTGGAGCTTGGCTATTTCATCGGCGCCTTGAAGTACCGAAGACAACCCAGCCGCCTTGGGCTTCAAATTTGTGACGACTAAATCTCGCAAGATGGGGTCAAAATCTTTGGCTTGTTCTTCGAACGGTGTACCAAAGACCATGTTGGTAAGCTCTGTCTTGACTGGCCCCGGTTCAACCATGCTCACCCTAACAAAAGAAAATGTAGCACAATTTCAAAGGACATTTTCAAAACATGTTTTGTTAATTGACAGTTTATGTATAACTCTCACTCAGAATAAGAGAAATGTTCACTGAGCATGCACTGGGTTGGGGTGCCTGGAGTTCATGTTGAAGGGCAAGTGTGTTTTTTTTTTCAACGGGATGGAGGGGGAATTGCCGTCACGCATAAAAAGACAAATGATTACATAGCCCAATTTCACGGGCGCTTCTAACCAAAGAATTCGGTGCTTACGATCACAATTCTGTGCTTGCAGCGCTTTCAGAATAATTCTGCACTCATTCAGTAAGCGCAGAATTCTTAGTTAAGGGATGTACGCATTCGCATAAGCCATTTTTTTCGCTAACCCGTGAAATGCGCTAATCACAAGTACACAATTTTCTGCTGCAGTCGCTACCGGTCAACAGAACCATGAAATTGGGCCATGATTTTAAACATTGAGTGATGAAGTTATTCAGGGAACTTTAAGGACATGTGAGATTAAATGTATATTTTCCATTTTGTAAATAATGAAACATTGGTTAGTCGGAGGAGGGGGTGCTTAGCCACCCCAACCATCCATTTTGGGTCCACCATATCCTTGGTTTGCTCCCTTTTCAATTTGTTCCGGCACCCAGAAAAGCAAAACAAGAAGACATTAATTATGTTCGGAGTATTGGATTCTTCGGCCAATGAGGAATATCTTTAGTTATATTTTTATTACCCAATAAACAGATTTGATAAATAGCTTCCATACCTGATATTGTATCCATCTCTCAACACCGGGGCAATGGACTCGGAGTATCCTTCAATGGCGAACTTGGTAGCAGAGTAGGTAGCATAAAAAGGAAGAGCTGGGGGAAAAAGATATTGAAATGTAGTTTGTTGCAAAATATCAACTGCGACAGAATAGCATCAACCAATACTGCCCAATTCTGAACTGCACAGCAATGTTGCCGTATCTCTGGTAGTAGTTCCAAATAAGAGACGAGACGTTTAGCATGATAACTTTCCTCCCTAGTAATGCAGGGCTTGCTGATGTACATCACATTGATTAAAATCACTGATTGAAATCGCGGTTTAAATCAAATGAGTTTTTTTGTTATTCATTGAATTTCCTTTTTATAAAAATATGTTATTGTTTTAAAAATAAATTTATTGAGGGTCATTTTAACCTTTTAAATCAACTGATTCCAAAGTTTAAGATGTTGTTCGCACATTCAAAACCCTTCATTAGCATCGACTAATGAATTAGTCTCGACCGTATATATGCACCTTTAAAGTGTCTTCAGTATTTCTATACCCTTGTACCAATGAGGTTGACAACATAACTGTCATGTGGATGAAATCAAGTGATTTTTTTGTATCACTGATGCAATGGAATGTTTTTTTCATAGGCATTTATCAATGTAAATTGAGAATATTTGTCGGGAAATTCACGAATACAGAATTGAGTGCATGTTGTGGATGATGTGTATTATAGGAACCTAAGAACTATACTCCTTGTTGATGGGTATAAGGGTTTGGGGACAAATTAAGACAAATTTGGAGGCGAATAAATATTTTGAAAGTAAATAAAAACGATTTAAATAAAAAAGAACTGATATAAAACATTAAAATCTGACTTTTTTATTAAAAAAATATTTTAAAAAACATCGCCAACTCTGCAGTAATGTCCTCGTTGCATATTCTTTCAATCTAACCGAGTAACGTTTCACTATACATAGTCTGTGTCGACACTTTGTTTTAAAGAAAATACAGAAAAAAATTCACAAGATTGCAAACATGTGCCATCAGGCCAAAAAAAGTCTTCGGTTTCTTGTTTGGAGCTTGCCCCAAAAGTGGTGCGGCGACGCGGCTTTTTTTTTCCCCCAACAAATGTCGGCTGATGGTAGTACAAAATATATGGAAGCCCGGATAGGCCACATAAAGCTTATACTCGATCGTAACCCCATCTAAAAACACGTTAAAATTGTGCAGCAGTCAAACCAGTGAGTTTGGCGGTTTTGAGACATCATCTTACATTGAAAAAAAAAAAAACTTTTTAATCTTGCCGATGCGATGGCTACAGCGACGCGCGCATACCAGAAACCGGAGCCTGTTTTGGCCTTAAAGAGGTGCTTCTTCACCAAATGTGATCGTATTCCTTTAACTGCGACACTCTAAAAGGAGGCGTTTATGTTGACTGGGTTTTGAGTAAAAACAAATCCTACCTGTGCGTAGACTGGTTCCCGGTTTATTCTTAAAAAAAGAAAAGGGGGGGGGGGACCCGTCTACCCCAGCGAAAAATGAATAGAGCCTGAAAATTCAACCCTTGAATAGGAAAATTTACTTGCACTAAATTCTAAAATTTGCAAATATTATTTTTGGGACATTGATTTCTTCAAAACAATTCACTCAAAAAAAGTCGTGTGTAAAATTTTTACTAGCATCTCAATTTATGGAAACCGAAAAAAAATCGCCGGACGTGGAAGAAAAATATCGTGCCAAAAATGGACCTTTCACACGAAAATTTATAAAATACTTTTGTGACGGTCATTGGGTGAAAACTGACACTTAAATATGAGATTAAAATTTCTTTTTGGAAATACAGGATTTTTTAAATTCAACTTGAAGGACTAATAAGCGTTTACATATTGTTTTTAATGACCACTGCTAAGCACTGCATTCAAGCTAGCCCGACTAAACCTTGAACCCGTCGGCTGTAGGTATATAGGTAAATCTTTGCGTCGTTATTCGTTTTCGTTGACGAAAACGTGAACAAACAAGCAGAACTAGGAACGAAAATGCCAGATGTGAAAGGTCGTGAGAAATTCGTTTTTACCTATCTCAAAGTTATTTCTCATTCTCTTCATGATGAATACCAAGATAAAATTCCAACATGAATAATTCTTTGGGTAATTACTAAGGGAATAAATGTGTGCTCCGGAGGCTTTTATCACTCTGTTTAATACTGCTTAGAGTCTGGGTGCTGATAATTACCCGAGCCGGAGGCGAGGGTAATTATCAGCACCCAGACTCTAAGCGGTATTAAACAGAGTGATAAATACCGACCGAGCACATATTTATTCCCATTCATAAATACCTTTTCGGTAAAAAATATCAAATAATTCGTTCACAAAATCCCGATTTTGTTCAACAAGTTCACTTCATGCTTTTTGAAACATCCCTCTAGCAAAATAATGGAGTGTTCAGCTGGAGAGTAAGATGTAAACAACCCTTTTATGGAGGTTGACGCTTGCGTAGCATGTTCTGCGCGATGTCGCGCAGAACGCACCTGGGGCGTTGCGTTTTGAATTTAGAACTATAAAATTCTGACTCGCTGGTAGTGTTGCGCATGCCTACGTGAGGATTGTGAACGTTCAACCAATGAAACGGTAAAGAGGCACTGGATTTTTGGGAGTCCACATTTCATTGTGACACTGGAAAAGTGTTTAAGACCAGCTAGCCATGTCTTCATAATCCGTTTAAGACCGGCCACGTGATGGGCTCTCGACCAATAGGAATAGCTAAACTGTCTGAGGTATTTATGAATTAGAAATCATTGTGTCAAAAACAGGGCAACCTAGTGTAAAATGCCCATAGGCGGGCCGCACGAGAGTTCCAAAAGCTCGCCACGTGACTCTCATAGCACTATCCTTATCGGGCTGCTTATAATTCAAAGTTTGTAAAAAACAATTGGGGACTAAAAGTGGGTCGACTTTTTGGTTCGATGTCTGATTCAAAAGTGAATTACTTTGGAGCTGCTAGCAAAATAGAAACCTAAAACTGCATTCAACGTTTACCTAGCACGCCTGCTATACTGGAAACGTTTATGATCCTGCCTGACATCTGCTTCTTCATCGCTGGTAACACGGCATTGGTTGTTCTTACTACTCCCCAGTAGTTGGTATCCATCATACCTTGGCACCATTCTAACGACTTCTGGTCTATGGCATCTAAGGACATGTAGCCAGCGTTGTTTACTGAAAAAAAAAAATCAGTCAAGCATTATAGTGGAACAGAGAAGTTCAGAAAAAAGTAATACTTTGATATTAATACTTATAAAAAATCATTACCACGAAGAGATAAAGGCCCTAGCAGGGTATGCAGAATGCAGAATGGACTATGCAGAATGTTAAACTACTGCATTTTCCCTTTACCCACTGCACTAGTTGCGTTGCGTAGCGTCCGGGGAAGGGGTAAGGGGTATCCTTCCCCAAAATATTTCGTCACTAATGCCCTTTTTAAACGAATATGCCCCATTTCACAACGTCCTGCGAACGACGTTGTCATACCAAAAACTGTCCGATGCGAAATAGTGTCCGCATGTGGCGTCCTTGTCAGCTTTCAAAATGTCAACTCGGTTTTCATTTAACTTTCCTTTTAAAATTTGTTCCTCATATTCTCTACGAAATTACGTCATGCATCCCGAAGCAATATTTAGCCCTTTACAGTGCCCTGTTTAAGGCCAGTGAGAATTGTCCGTATCGAACAGCGCCCGAATACGAAGATTGTACGTTGTCATCGGTTGTTTTGTGTCATACCATTCAACACAAGAACCATTACGTTTTATTGCAATTAGATAAACCAATGTCAAACAAAACAGGTTAAAACTTACGTCCTTTAAATAAGAGTGGAATAATATTTTTTGCTACTATAACCCTCAATCAGATTACTTGGAATATAAAAATACGACTTAGTGGCCTACTTTATTGAATCCAAGATAAAAAGTCTGGTCTAGCATTCTGTCCACATCGCACCCAAATCATTGCCGATTGTTTATCAATAAATATTGTCTGTCTACAGAAATAAGGTTAGTCGCTATTCGCGATTCCCTTTGGTTGCAGTTTATCATTGCCTAAATTAACGTTTACTCACTGAGAACGTCGATTCTCCCGTTGTCTCGCAGAATCTCGTCTACCACCGATTTGATAGTGGGGTCCTTGGTCACGTCAAGTTCCCGGATGAAGAGTGTCTTGTTCAAGGTGTTCCCTGCTTCTTTGTCCAGGTTGGACTTTGACTTCAAATTCCTCATTGTCGCATACACCTTTCGGGGAAAAGCAAGTTGAATGAAACCTTGAATTTTGTGTGATGAAACATCTTTAAAACGTTGCTGTAATGCAACATTTAGTCATGCATTGCTGAGAGGATTTGTCAAGGCGATATTGGCGTAGCCTATGCAATTTAAAATTGCATGACGTTCGTGCCAAAAATTGACCTCTCACTTTTGAAAATCTAAAATACATGTGCACTAGGGGTACTCGGTGCACTCATACAAAGATGAAAATTTATGACATAATTTTTTCGCGGTTATTGGGTGAAATCTTAAACTTAAGTATGAGCCTAAATGCGTTTTGGGACACACATTTAAAAAAAAAAATAAACTTGAAGGACTAATTGTCATTTACAAATCAATCTAAAATGACCTTTGATAAGACCTGTCAGCGTAATTTTTATTCCTAGGAGGGTTAGGGGCAATGTCATGAATAATTCATGTTTATCCATGAGAACGGACAATGACATCAACAGCATTGTTGTAAGTTACTCAACTAGTTACAATACATTAAAGCATTTTAAAGAACGGTTGTCGTCGAGCTACCACACAGTAGCCTAGTGGATAGCGAGATGAGCTATGGATACAATCCACGTCGTCGCTGCTCATTTTCATCAGCTATTTTTCTTCTTCAAATTTATCACTGAGATAATTTTAAATTAAATATATTATATTTCAATACATTTCAAGTGCGAGCCGGTAGCTCAGTCTGTAGAGTGCCACTCTCAGATCTTCAAGCGCGGGGTTGGTGGTTCGAGGCCCCAAGATGTCATTTGCGACAATTTTTTTCGACAGAACGGAGGGGGCGGGGTGAGGGATTGATGACAACACGTGACTTTTGACGTCACCACCCTTTGCAACCTGAGGTTCATATGTATTATATTTCAATACATTTCAAGTGCGAGCCGGTTGCTCAGTCGGTAGAGTGCCGTTCTCAGATATTCAATCGCGGGGTTGGTGGTTCGAGCCCCAGGTTGTCATCTGCGACATTTATTATTTTTTTCGACTAGTAAGCCAGGGAGCGGGGTGAGGGATTGATGTCGACAGGTGACTTTTGACGTCACCACCCTTTGCAACCTGAGGTTCATATATATTATATTTCAAAACAATTCAAGTGCGAGCCGGTAGCTCAGTCGGTAGAGTGCCATTCTCAGATATTCAATCGCGGGGTTGGTGGTTCGAGCCCCAGGTTGTCATCTGCGACATTTATTAATTTTTTCGACTAGTAAGCCAGGGAGCGGGGTGAGGGATTGATGTCGACAGGTGACTTTTGACGTCACCACCCTTTGCAACCTGAGGTTCATATATATTATATTTCAAAACAATTCAAGTCCGAGCCGGTTGCTCAGTCGGTAGAGTGCCGTTCTCAGATATTCAATCGCGGGGTTGGTGGTTCGAGCGACAGGTTATCATCTGCGGCATTTTTTTTTCGACACGGGAGCGGAGGGAGCGGGGTGAGGGATTGATGACGACAGGTGACTTTTTACGTCACCACCTTTTGCAACCTGAGGTTCATATATATATTATATTTCAATACGTTTCAAGTGCGAGCCGGTGGCTAAGTCGGTAGAGTGCCATTCTTAGATTTTCAATAGCGGGGTTGGTGGTTCGAGCCCCAGGTTGACATCTGCGACATTTTTTTTTTTTTTTTCGACAGGTGAGCGGAAGGAGCGGGGTGAGGGATTGATGACGACACGTGACTTTTGACGTCACCACCCTTTGCAACCTGAGGTTCATATATCTTATATTTCAATACATTTCAAGTGCGAGCCGGTAGCTCAGTCGGTAGAGTGCCATTCTATAATCTTCAATCGCGGTGTTGGTGGTTCGAGCCCCAGGTTGTCATTTGCGACATTTTTTTTTCGACAGAACGGAGGGGGCAGGGTCAGGGATTGATGACGACACGTGACTTTTGACGTCACCACCCTTTGAAACCTGAGGTTCATATATATTATATTTCGACACATTTCAAGTGCGAGACGGTTGCTCAGTCGGTAGAGTGCCGTTCTCAGATATTCAATCGCGGGGTTGGTGGTTCGAGCCCCAGGTTGTCATCTGCGACATTTATTATTTCTTTCGACAGGTGAGCGGAAGGAGCGGGGTGAGGGATTGATGACGACACGTGACTTTTGACGTCACCACCCTTTGCAACCTGAGGATCTATATATTATATTTCAAAAGAATTCAATTTCGAGCCGGTAGCTCAGTCGGTAGAGTGCCATTCTCAGATATTCAATCGCGGGGTTGCTGGTTCGAGCCCCAGGTTGTCATCTGCGACATTTATTATTTTTTTTCGACAGGTGAGCGGAAGGAGCGGGGTGAGGGATTGATGACGACACGTGACTTTTAACGTCACCACCCTTTGCAACCTGAGGTTCATATATCTTATATTTCAATACGTTTCAAGTGCGAGCCGGTAGCTCAGTCGGTAGAGTTCCATTCTCAAATCTTCAATCGCGGTGTTGGTGGTTCGAGCCCCAGGTTGTCATTTGCGACATTTTTTTCGACAGAACGGAGGGGGCGGGGTCAGGGATTGATGACGACACGAGACTTTTGACGTCACCACCCTTTGCAACCTGAGGTTCATATATATTATATTTCAACATATTTCAAGTGCGAGACGGTTGCTCAGTCGGTAGAGTGCCGTTCTCAGATATTCAATCGCGGGGTTGGTGGTTCGAGCCCCAACTTGTCATCTGCGACATATTTTTTTTCGACACGTGAGCGGGGTGAGGGATTGATGTCGACAGGTGACTTTTGACGTCACCACCCTTTGCAACCTGAGGTTCATATATATTATAATTCAACACGTTTCAAGTGCGAGCCGGTAGCTCAGTCGGTAGAGTGCCATTCTCAAATCTTCAATCGCGGTGTTGGTGGTTCGAGCCCCAACTTGTCATTTGCGACATTTTTTTTCGACAGAATGGAGGGGGCGGGGTGTGGGATTGATGACGACACGTGACTTTTGACGTCACCACCCTTTGCAACCTGAGGTTCATATGTATTATATTTCAATACATTTCAAGTCCCAGACTGTTGCTCAGTCGGTAGAGTGCCGTTCTCAGATATTCAATCGCGGGTTGGTGGTTGGAGCCCCAGGTTGTCATCTGTGACAATTATTATTGTTTTCGATACGTGAGTGGAGGGAGCGGGGTGAGGGATTGATGACGACACGTGACTTTTGACGTCACCACCCTTTGCAACCTGAGGTTCATATATATTATATTTCAACACGATTCAAGCGCGAGACGGTTGCTCAGTCGATAGAGTGCCGTTCTCAGATATTCAACGCGGGGTTGGTGGTTCGAGCCCCAACTTGTCATCTGCGACATTTATTATTTTTTCGACAGGTAAGCGATGGAGCGGGGTGAGGGATTGATGACAACACGTGACTTTTGACGTCACCACCCTTTGCAACCTGAGGTTCATATATATTATATTTCAACACATTTCAAGTGCGAGACGGTTGCTCAGTCGGTAGAGTGCCGTTCTCAGATATTCAATCGCGGGGTTGGTGGTTCGAGCCCAGCTTGTCATCTACGACATTTTTTTTTCGACACGTGAGCGGGGTGAGGGATTGATGTCGACAGGTGACTTTTGACGTCAGCACCCTTTGCAACCTGAGGTTCATATATATTATATTTCAATACGTTTCAAGTGCGAGCCGGTTGCTCAGTCGGTAGAGTGCCGTTCTCAGCTATTCAATCGCGGGGTTGGTGGTTCGAGCCCCAGGTTGTCATCTGCGACATTTATTATTTTTTTCGACAAGTAAGCGAGTGAGCGGGGGGGTGAGGGATTGATGACAACACGTGACTTTTGACGTCACCACCCTTTGCAACCTGAGGTTCATATATTTTATATTTCAATACGTTTCAAGTGCGAGCCGGTAGCTCAGTCGGTAGAGTGCCATTCTCAGATATTCAATCGCGGGGTTGCTGGTTCGAGGACCCAGGTTGTCATTTGCGATAATTATTATTTTTTTCGACAGGTGAGCGGAAGGAGCGGGGAGAGGGATTGATGACGACAGGTGACTTTTGACGTCACCACCCTTTGCAACCTGAGGTTCATATATATTATATTTCAATAGGTTTCAAGTGCGAGCCGGTTGCTCAGTCGGTAGAGTGCCGTTCTCAGATATTCTATCGCGGGGTTTGTGGTTCGAGCCCCAACTTGTCATCTGCGACATTTATTATTTTTTTTTGGACAGGTAAGCGAGGGAGCGGGGTGAGGGATTGATGACGACACGTGACTTTTGACGTCACCACCCTTCGCAACCTGAGGTTCATATATATTATATTTCAACACATTTCAAGTGCGAGACGGTTGCTCAGTTGGTAGAGTGCCGTTCTCAGATATTCAATCGCGGGGTTGGTGGTTCGAGCCCCAGGTTGTCATCTGCGACATTTTTTTTTTCGACACGTGAGCGGGGTAAGGGATTAATGAGGACACGTGACTTTTGACGTCACCACCCTTTGCAACCTGAGGTTCATATATATTATATTTCAATACGTTTCCAGTGCGAGCCGGTTGCTCAGTCGGTAGAGTGCCGTTCTCAGATATTCAATCGCGGGGTTGGTGGTTGGAGCCCCAGGTTGTCATCTGTGACAATTATTATGTTTTCGATACGTGAGTGGAGGGAGCGGGGTGAGGGATTGATGACGACACGTGACTTTTGACGTCACCACCCTTTGCAACCTGAGGTTCATATATATTATATTTCAACACGATTCAAGCGCGAGACGGTTGCTCAGTCGATAGAGTGCCGTTCTCAGATATTCAATCGCGGGGTTGGTGGTTCGAGCCCCAACTTGTCATCTGCGACATTTATTATTTTTTCGACAGGTAAGCGAGGGTGCGGAGTGAGGTATTGATGACGACACGTGACTTTTGAAATCACCACCCTTTGCAACCTGAGGTTCATATATATTATATTTCAATACATTTCAAGTGCGAGCCGGTAGCTCAGTCGGTAGAGTGCCGTTCTCAGATATTCAATCGCGGGGTTGGTGGTTCGAGCCCCAGGTTGTCATTTGCGACATTTTTATTTCTCGACAGAACGGAGGGGGCGGGTTGAGGGATTGATGACGACACGTGACTTTTGACGTCACCACCCTTTGCAACCTGAGGTTCATATGTATTATATTTCAATACATTTCAAGTGCAAGCCGGTTGCTCAGTCGGTAGAGTGCCGTTCTTAGATATTCAATCGCGGGGTTGGTGGTTCGAGCCCCAGGTTGTCATCTGCGACATTTAATATTTTTTTCGACGAGGGAGCGGGGTGATTGATGGATGACAACACGTGACTTTTGAAGTCACCACCCTTTGCAACCTGAGGTTCATATATATTATATTTCAAAACAATTCAAGTGCGAGCCGGTAGCTCAGTCGGTAGAGTGCCATTCTCAGATATTCAATCGCGGGGTTGGTGGTTCGAGCCACAGGTTATCATCTGCGGCATTTTTTTTTCGACACGGGAGCGGAGGGAGCGGGGTGAGGGATTGATGACGATAAGTGACTTTTGACGTCACCACCTTTTGCAACCTGAGGTTCATATGTATTATATTTCAATACATTTCAAGTGCGAGCCGGTTGCTCAGTCGGTAGAGTGCCGTTCTCAGATATTCTATCGCGGGGTTTGTGGTTCGAGCCCCAACTTGTCATCTGCGACATTTATTATTTTTTTTTGGACAGGTAAGCGAGGGAGCGGGGTGAGGGATTGATGACGACAGGTGACTTTTGACGTCACCACCCTTTGCAACCTGAGGTTCATATATATTATATTTCAATAGGTTTCAAGTGCGAGCCGGTTGCTCAGTCGGTAGAGTGCCGTTCTCAGATATTCTATCGCGGGGGTTTGTGGTTCGAGCCCCAACTTGTCATCTGCGACATTTATTATTTTTTTTGGACAGGTAAGCGAGGGAGCGGGGTGAGGGATTGATGACGACAGGTGACTTTTGACGTCACCACCCTTTGCAACCTGAGGTTCATATATATTATATTTCAATAGGTTTCAAGTGCGAGACGGTTGCTCAGTCGGTAGAGTGCCGTTCTCAGATATTCAATCGCGGGGTTGGTGGTTCGAGCCCCAGGTTGTCATCTGCGACATTTTTTTTTCGACGGGTAAGGGATTAATGAGGACACGTGACTTTTGACGTCACCACCCTTTGCAACCTGAGGTTCATATATATAATATTTCAATACGTTTCCAGTGCGAGCCGGTTGCTCAGTCGGTAGAGTGCCGTTCTCAGATATTCAATCGCGGGGTTGGTGGTTGGAGCCCCAGGTTGTCATCTGTGACAATTATTATTGTTTTCGATACGTGAGTGGAGGGAGCGGGGTGAGGGATTGATGACGACACGTGACTTTTGACGTCACCACCCTTTGCAACCTGAGGTTCATATATATTATATTTCAACACGATTCAAGCGCGAGACGGTTGCTCAGTCGATAGAGTGCCGTTCTCAGATATTCAATCGCGGGGTTGGTGGTTCGAGCCCCAACTTGTCATCTGCGACATTTATTATTTTTTTTCGACAGGTAAGCGATGGAGCGGGGTGAGGGATTGATGACAACACGTGACTTTGACGTCACCACCCTTTGCAACCTGAGGTTCATATATATTATATTTCAACACATTTCAAGTGCGAGACGGTTGCTCAGTCGGTAGAGTGCCGTTCTCAGATATTCAATCGCGGGGTTGGTGGTTCGAGCCCCAGCTTGTCATCTGCGACATTTTTTTTTTCGACACGTGAGCGGGGTGAGGGATTGATGTCGACAGGTGACTTTTGACGTCAGCACCCTTTGCAACCTGAGGTTCATATATATTATATTTCAATAACGTTTCAAGTGCGAGCCGGTTGCTCAGTCGGTAGAGTGCCGTTCTCAGCTATTCAATCGCGGGGTTGGTGGTTCGAGCCCCAGGTTGTCATCTACGACAACTATTATTTTTTTCGATACGTGAGCGGAGGGGGCGGGGTGAGGGATTGATGACGACACGTGACTTTTGACGTCACCACCCTTTGCAACCTGAGGTTCATATATACTATTTTTCAATACATTTCAAGTGCGAGCCGGTTGCTCAGTCGGTAGAGTGCCGTTCGCAGATATTCAATCGCGGGGTTGGTGGTTCGAGCCCAGGTTGTCATCTGCGACATTTATTATTTTTTTCGACTAGTAAGCGAGGGTGCGGAGTGAGGTATTGATGACGACACGTGACTTTTGAAATCACCCCCTTTGCAACCTGAGGTTCATATATTATATTTCAATACATTTCAAGTGCGAGCCGGTAGGTCAGTCGGTAGAGTGCCGTTCTCAGATATTCAATCGCGGGTTGGTGGTTCGAGCCCCAGGTTGTCATTTGCGACATTTTTTTTCTCGACAGAACGGAGGGGGCGGGTTGAGGGATTGATGACGACACGTGACTTTTGACGTCACCACCCTTTGCAACCTGAGGTTCATATGTATTATATTTCAATACATTTCAAGTGCAAGCCGGTTGCTCAGTCGGTAGAGTGCCGTTCTTAGATATTCAATCGCGGGGGGTTGGTGGTTCGAGCCCCAGGTTGTCATCTGCGACATTTAATATTTTTTTCGACAAGTAAGCGAGTGAGCGGGGTGAGGGATTGATGACAACACGTGACTTTTGACGTCACCACCCTTTGCAACCTGAGGTTCATATATTTTATATTTCAATACGTTTCAAGTGCGAGCCGGTAGCTCAGTCGGTAGAGTGCCATTCTCAGATATTCAATCGCGGGGTTGCTGGTTCGAGGACCCAGGTTGTCATTTGCGATAATTATTATTTTTTTCGACAGGTGAGCGGAAGGAGCGGGGAGAGGGATTGATGACGACAGGTGACTTTTGACGTCACCACCCTTTGCAACCTGAGGTTCATATATATTATATTTCAATAGGTTTCAAGTGCGAGCCGGTTGCTCAGTCGGTAGAGTGCCGTTCTCAGATATTCTATCGCGGGGTTGTGGTTCGAGCCCCAACTTGTCATCTGCGACATTATTATTTTTTTTTGGACAGGTAAGCGAGGGAGCGGGGTGAGGGATTGATGACGACACGTGACTTTTGACGTCACCACCCTTCGCAACCTGAGGTTCATATATATTATATTTCAACACATTTCAAGTGCGAGACGGTTGCTCAGTTGGTAGAGTGCCGTTCTCAGATATTCAATCGCGGGGTTGGTGGTTCGAGCCCCAGGTTGTCATCTGCGACATTTTTTTTTCGACACGTGAGCGGGGTAAGGGATTAATGAGGACACGTGACTTTTGACGTCACCACCCTTTGCAACCTGAGGTTCATATATATTATATTTCAATACGTTTCCAGTGCGAGCCGGTTGCTCAGTCGGTAGAGTGCCGTTCTCAGATATTCAATCGCGGGGTTGGTGGTTGGAGCCCCAGGTTGTCATCTGTGACAATTATTATTGTTTTCGATACGTGAGTGGAGGGAGCGGGGTGAGGGATTGATGACGACACGTGACTTTTGACGTCACCACCCTTTGCAACCTGAGGTTCATATATATTATATTTCAACACGATTCAAGCGCGAGACGGTTGCTCAGTCGATAGAGTGCCGTTCTCAGATATTCAATCGCGGGGTTGGTGGTTCGAGCCCCAACTTGTCATCTGCGACATTTATTATTTTTTCGACAGGTAAGCGAGGGTGCGGAGTGAGGTATTGATGACGACACGTGACTTTTGAAATCACCACCCTTTGCAACCTGAGGTTCATATATATTATATTTCAATACATTTCAAGTGCGAGCCGGTAGCTCAGTCGGTAGAGTGCCGTTCTCAGATATTCAATCGCGGGGTTGGTGGTTCGAGCCCCAGGTTGTCATTTGCGACATTTTTATTTCTCGACAGAACGGAGGGGGCGGGTTGAGGGATTGATGACGACACGTGACTTTTGACGTCACCACCCTTTGCAACCTGAGGTTCATATGTATTATATTTCAATACATTTCAAGTGCAAGCCGGTTGCTCAGTCGGTAGAGTGCCGTTCTTAGATATTCAATCGCGGGGTTGGTGGTTCGAGCCCCAGGTTGTCATCTGCGACATTTAATATTTTTTCGACGAGGGAGCGGGGTGATTGATGGATGACAACACGTGACTTTTGAAGTCACCACCCTTTGCAACCTGAGGTTCATATATATTATATTTCAAAACAATTCAAGTGCGAGCCGGTAGCTCAGTCGGTAGAGTGCCATTCTCAGATATTCAATCGCGGGGTTGGTGGTTCGAGCCACAGGTTATCATCTGCGGCATTTTTTTTCGACACGGGAGCGGAGGGAGCGGGGTGAGGGATTGATGACGATAAGTGACTTTTGACGTCACCACCTTTTGCAACCTGAGGTTCATATGTATTATATTTCAATACATTTCAAGTGCGAGCCGGTTGCTCAGTCGGTAGAGTGCCGTTCTCAGATATTCTATCGCGGGGTTTGTGGTTCGAGCCCCAACTTGTCATCTGCGACATTTATTATTTTTTTTTGGACAGGTAAGCGAGGGAGCGGGGTGAGGGATTGATGACGACAGGTGACTTTTGACGTCACCACCCTTTGCAACCTGAGGTTCATATATATTATATTTCAATAGGTTTCAAGTGCGAGCCGGTTGCTCAGTCGGTAGAGTGCCGTTCTCAGATATTCTATCGCGGGGTTTGTGGTTCGAGCCCCAACTTGTCATCTGCGACATTTATTATTTTTTTTTGGACAGGTAAGCGAGGGAGCGGGGTGAGGGATTGATGACGACAGGTGACTTTTGACGTCACCACCCTTTGCAACCTGAGGTTCATATATATTATATTTCAATAGGTTTCAAGTGCGAGACGGTTGCTCAGTCGGTAGAGTGCCGTTCTCAGATATTCAATCGCGGGGTTGGTGGTTCGAGCCCCAGGTTGTCATCTGCGACATTTTTTTTTCGACGGGTAAGGGATTAATGAGGACACGTGACTTTTGACGTCACCACCCTTTGCAACCTGAGGTTCATATATATAATATTTCAATACGTTTCCAGTGCGAGCCGGTTGCTCAGTCGGTAGAGTGCCGTTCTCAGATATTCAATCGCGGGGTTGGTGGTTGGAGCCCCAGGTTGTCATCTGTGACAATTATTATTGTTTTCGATACGTGAGTGGAGGGAGCGGGGTGAGGGATTGATGACGACACGTGACTTTTGACGTCACCACCCTTTGCAACCTGAGGTTCATATATATTATATTTCAACACGATTCAAGCGCGAGACGGTTGCTCAGTCGATAGAGTGCCGTTCTCAGATATTCAATCGCGGGGTTGGTGGTTCGAGCCCCAACTTGTCATCTGCGACATTTATTATTTTTTTCGACAGGTAAGCGATGGAGCGGGGTGAGGGATTGATGACAACACGTGACTTTTGACGTCACCACCCTTTGCAACCTGAGGTTCATATATATTATATTTCAACACATTTCAAGTGCGAGACGGTTGCTCAGTCGGTAGAGTGCCGTTCTCAGATATTCAATCGCGGGGTTGGTGGTTCGAGCCCCAGCTTGTCATCTGCGACATTTTTTTTTTCGACACGTGAGCGGGGTGAGGGATTGATGTCGACAGGTGACTTTTGACGTCAGCACCCTTTGCAACCTGAGGTTCATATATATTATATTTCAATACGTTTCAAGTGCGAGCCGGTTGCTCAGTCGGTAGAGTGCCGTTCTCAGCTATTCAATCGCGGGGTTGGTGGTTCGAGCCCCAGGTTGTCATCTACGACAATTATTATTTTTTTCGATACGTGAGCGGAGGGGGCGGGGTGAGGGATTGATGACGACACGTGACTTTTGACGTCACCACCCTTTGCAACCTGAGGTTCATATATACTATTTTTCAATACATTTCAAGTGCGAGCCGGTTGCTCAGTCGGTAGAGTGCCGTTCGCAGATATTCAATCGCGGGGTTGGTGGTTCGAGCCCCAGGTTGTCATCTGCGACATTTATTATTTTTTTCGACAGGTAAGCGAGGGTGCGGAGTGAGGTATTGATGACGACACGTGACTTTTGAAATCACCACCCTTTGCAACCTGAGGTTCATATATATTATATTTCAATACATTTCAAGTGCGAGCCGGTAGGTCAGTCGGTAGAGTGCCGTTCTCAGATATTCAATCGCGGGGTTGGTGGTTCGAGCCCCAGGTTGTCATTTGCGACATTTTTTTTTCTCGACAGAACGGAGGGGGCGGGTTGAGGGATTGATGACGACACGTGACTTTTGACGTCACCACCCTTTGCAACCTGAGGTTCATATGTATTATATTTCAATACATTTCAAGTGCAAGCCGGTTGCTCAGTCGGTAGAGTGCCGTTCTTAGATATTCAATCGCGGGGTTGGTGGTTCGAGCCCCAGGTTGTCATCTGCGACATTTAATATTTTTTTCGACTGGTAAGCGAGGGAGCGGGGTGATTGATGGATGACAACACGTGACTTTTGAAGTCACTACCCTTTGCAACCTGAGGTTCATATATATTATATTTCAAAACAATTCAAGTGCGAGCCGGTAGCTCAGTCGGTAGAGTGCCATTCTCAGATATTCAATCGCGGGGTTGGTGGTTCGAGCCACAGGTTATCATCTGCGGCATTTTTTTTTCGACACGGGAGCGGAGGGAGCGGGGTGAGGGATTGATGACGATAAGTGACTTTTGACGTCACCACCTTTTGCAACCTGAGGTTCATATGTATTATATTTCAATACATTTCAAGTGCGAGCCGGTAGCTCAGTCGGTAGAGTGCCATTCTCAGATATTAAATCGCGGGGTTGCTGGTTCGACGACCCATGTTGTCATTTGCGATAATTATTATTTTTTTCGACAGGTGAGCGGAAGGAGCGGGGAGAGGGATTGATGACGACAGGTGACTTTTGACGTCACCACCCTTTGCAATCTGAGGTTCATATATATTATATTTCAATAGGTTTCAAGTGCGAGCCGGTTGCTCAGTCGGTAGAGTGCCGTTCTCAGATATTCTATCGCGGGGTTTGTGGTTCGAGCCCCAACTTGTCATCTGCGACATTTATTATTTTTTTTTGGACAGGTAAGCGAGGGAGCGGGGTGAGGGATTGATGACGACACGTGACTTTTGACGTCACCACCCTTCGCAACCTGAGGTTCATATATATTATATTCAACACATTTCAAGTGCGAGACGTTGCTCAGTCGGTAGAGTGCCGTTCTCAGATATTCAATCGCGGGGTTGGTGGTTCGAGCCCCAGGTTGTCATCTGCGACATTTTT
The DNA here is from genome assembly GCF_015706575.1 of Patiria miniata. Taxonomy (NCBI): domain Eukaryota; kingdom Metazoa; phylum Echinodermata; class Asteroidea; order Valvatida; family Asterinidae; genus Patiria; species Patiria miniata. Next base: position 39,174,645 of record NW_024037072.1, read on the forward strand.
TTTTCGACACGTGAGCGGGGTAAGGGATTAATGAGGACACGTGACTTTTGACGTCACCACCCTTTGCAACCTGAGGTTCATATATATAATATTTCAATACGTTTCCAGTGCGAGCCGGTTGCTCAGTCGGTAGAGTGCCGTTCTCAGATATTCAATCGCGGGGTTGGTGGTTGGAGCCCCAGGTTGTCATCTGTGACAATTATTATTGTTTTCGATACGTGAGTGGAGGGAGCGGGGTGAGGGATTGATGACGACACGTGACTTTTGACGTCACCACCCTTTGCAACCTGAGGTTCATATATATTATATTTCAACACGATTCAAGCGCGAGACGGTTGCTCAGTCGATAGAGTGCCGTTCTCAGATATTCAATCGCGGGGTTGGTGGTTCGAGCCCCAACTTGTCATCTGCGACATTTATTATTTTTTTCGACAGGTAAGCGATGGAGCGGGGTGAGGGATTGATGACAACACGTGACTTTTGACGTCACCACCCTTTGCAACCTGAGGTTCATATATATTATATTTCAACACATTTCAAGTGCGAGACGGTGCTCAGTCGGTAGAGTGCCGTTCTCAGATATTCAATCGCGGGGTTGGTGGTTCGAGCCCCAGCTTGTCATCTGCGACATTTTTTTTTTCGACACGTGAGCGGGGTGAGGGATTGATGTCGACAGGTGACTTTTGACGTCAGCACCCTTTGCAACCTGAGGTTCATATATATTATATTTCAATACGTTTCAAGTGCGAGCCGGTTGCTCAGTCGGTAGAGTGCCGTTCTCAGCTATTCAATCGCGGGTTGGTGGTTCGAGCCCCAGGTTGTCATCTACGACAATTATTATTTTTTCGATACGTGAGCGGAGGGGGCGGGGTGAGGGATTGATGACGACACGTGACTTTTGACGTCACCACCCTTTGCAACCTGAGGTTCATATATACTATATTTCAATACATTTCAAGTGCGAGCCGGTTGCTCAGTCGGTAGAGTGCCGTTCGCAGATATTCAATCGCGGGTTGGTGGTTCGAGCCCCAGGTTGTCATCTGCGACATTTTTTTTCTCGACAGAACGGAGGGGGCGGGGTGAGGGATTGATGACGACACGTGACTTTTGACGTCACCACCCTTTGCAACCTGAGGTTCATATGTATTATATTTCAATACATTTCAAGTGCGAGCCGGTTGCTCAGTCGGTAGAGTGCCGTTCTTAGATATTCAATCGCGGGGTTGGTGGTTCGAGCCCCAGGTTGTCATCTGCGACATTTAATATTTTTTTCGACTGGTAAGCGAGGGAGCGGGGTGATTGATTGATGACAACACGTGACTTTTGACGTCACCACCCTTTGCAACCTGAGGTTCATATATATTATATTTCAAAACAATTCAAGTGCGAGCCGGTAGCTCAGTCGGTAGAGTGCCATTCTCAGATATTCAATCGCGGGGTTGGTGGTTCGAGCCACAGGTTATCATCTGCGGCATTTTTTTTTCGACACGGGAGCGGAGGGAGCGGGGTGAGGGATTGATGACGATAAGTGACTTTTGACGTCACCACCTTTTGCAACCTGAGGTTCATATGTATTATATTTCAATACATTTCAAGTCCGAGCCGGTTGCTCAGTCGGTAGAGTGCCGTTCTCAAATATTCAATCGCGGGGTTGGTGGTTCGAGTCCCAGGTTGTCATCTGCGACATTCATTATTTTTTCGACTGGTAAGCGATGAGCGGGTGAGGGATTGATGACGACACGTGACTTTTGAAATCACCACCCTTTGCAACATTGGAAGTCCGAGCCGGTTGCTCAGTCGGTAGAGTGCCGTTCTCAGATATTCAATCGCGGGGTTGGTGGTTCGAGCCCCAGGTTGTCATCTGCGACAATTATTATTTTCGATACGTGAGTGGAGGGAGCGGGGTGAGGGATTGATGACGACACGTGACTTTTGACGTCACCACCCTTTGCAACCTGAGGTTCATATATATTATATTTCAACACGTTTCAAGTGCGAGCCGGTTGCTCAGTCGGTAGAGTGCCATTCTCAGATATTCAATCTCGGGGTTGCTGGTTCGAGCCCCAGGTTGTCATTTGCGATAATAATAATTTTTTTCGACAGGTGAGCGGAAGGAGCGGGGTGAGGGATTGATGACGACAGGTGACTTTTGACGTCACCACCCTTTGCAACCTGCGGTTCATATATATTATATTTCAATACGTTTCCAGTGCGAGCCGGTTGCTCAGTCGGTAGAGTGCCGTTCTTAGATATTCAATCGCGGGGTTGGTGGTTCGAGACCCAACTTGTCATTTGCGACAATTATTATTTTTTTCGATACGTGAGTGGAAGGAGCGGGGTGAGGGATTGATGACGACACGTGACTTTTGACGTCACAACCCTTTGCAACCTGAGGTTCATATATATTATGTTTCAACACATTGGAAGTCCGAGCCGGTTGCTCAGTCGGTAGAGTGCCGTTCTCAAATATTCAATCGCGAGGTTGGTGGTTCGAGCCCCAGGTTGTCATCTGCGACAATTATTATTTTTTTCGATACTTGAGTGGAGGGAGCGGGGTGAGGGATTGATGACGACACGTGACTTTTGACGTCACCACCCTTTGCAACCTGAGGTTCATATATATTATATTTCATCACGTTTCAAGTGCGAGCCGGTTGCTCAGTCGGTAGAGTGCCGTTCTCAGATATTCAATCGCGGGGTTGGTGGTTCGAGACCCAGGTTGTCATCTGCGACAATTATTATTTTTTTCGAAACGTGAGTGGAGGGAGCGGGGTGAGGGATTGATGACGACACGTGACTTTTGACGTCACCACCCTTTGCAACCTGAGGTTCATATATATTATATTTCAACATGTTTCAAGTGCGAGCCGGTTGCTCAGTCGGTAGAGTGCCGTTCTCAGATATTCAATCGCGGGGTTGGTGGTTCGAGCCCCAACTTTTCATCTGCGACATTTATTATTTTTTTCGACAGGTAAGCGATGGAGCGGGGTGAGGGATTGATGACAACACGTGACTTTTGACGTCACCACCCTTTGCAACCTGAGGTTCATATGTATTATATTTCAATACATTTCAAGTCTCAGACGGTTGCTCAGTCAATAGAGTGCCGTTCTCAGATATTCAATCGCGGGGTTGGTGGTTCGACCCCCAGCTTGTCATCTGCGACATTTTTTTTTTCAACACGTGAGGGATTGATGTCGACAGGTGACTTTTGACGTCACCACCCTTCGCAACCTGAGGTTCATATGTATTATATTTCAACGCATTTGAAGTCCGAGCCGGTTGCTCAGTCGGTAGAGTGCCGTTCTCAGATATTCAATAGCGGGGTTGGTGGTTCGAGCCCCAGGTTGTCATCTGCGACATTTTATTTTCGACACGTGAGCGGGGTAGGGATTGATGTCGACAGGTGACTTTTGACGTCACCACCCTTTGCAACCTGAGGTTCATATATATTATATTTCAACACGTTTAAAGTGCGAGACGGTTGCTCAGTCGGTAGAGTGCCGTTCTCAGATATTCAATCGCGGGGTTGGTGGTTCGAGCCCCAGGTTGTCATCTGGGACATTTATTATTTTTTTGGACAGGTAAGCCAGGGAGCGAGGTGAGGGATTGATGACAACACGTGACTTTTGACGTCACCACCCTTTTCAACCCGAGGTTCATATATATTATATTTCAACACATTTCAAGTGCGAGACGGTTGCTCAGTCGGTAGAGTGCCGTTCTCAGATATTCAATCGCGGGGTTGCTGGTTCGAGCCCCAGGTTGTCATCTGCGACATTTTTTTTTCGACTCTTGAGCGGGGTGAGGGATTGATGTCGACAGGTGACTTTTGACGTCACCACCCTTTGCAACCTGAGGTTCATATATATTATATTTCAACACATTGGAAGTCCGAGCCGGTTGCTCAGCCGGTAGAGTGCCGTTCTCAGATATTCAATCGCGGGGTTGGTGGTTCGAGCCCCAGGTTGTCATCTGGGACATTTATTATTTTTTGGACAGGTAAGCCAGGGAGCGAGGTAAGGGATTGATGACGACACGTGACTTTTGACGTCACCACCCTTTGCAACCTGAGGTTCATATATATTATATTTCAACACATTTCAAGTGCGAGAAGGTTGCTCAGTCGGTAGAGTGCCGTTCTCAGATATTCAATCGCGGGGTTGGTGGTTCGAGCCCCAGGTTGTCATCTGCGACAATTATTATTTTTTCGATACGTGAGTGGAGGGAGCGGGGTGAGGGATTGATGACGACACGTGACTTTTGACGTCACCACCCTTTGCAACCTGGGGTTCATATATATTATATTTCAACACGTTTCAAGTGCGAGCCGGTTGCTCAGTCGGTAGAGTGCCGTTCTCAGATATTCAATCGCGGGGTTGGTGGTTCGAGCCCCAGGTTGTCATCTGCGACATTTATTATTTTTTTCGACTGGTAAGCGAGGGAAGGGTGAGGGATTGATGACGACACGTGACTTGTGAAATCACCACCCTTTGCAACCTGAGGTTCATATATATTATATTTCAAAACAATCAGGTGCGAGCCGGTAGCTCAGTCGGTAGAGTGCCATTCTCAGATATTCAATCGCGGGGTTGGTGGTTCGAGCGACAGGTTGTCATTTGATACTTTTATTATTTTTTTCGATACGTGAGTGGAGGAGCGGGGTGAGGGATTGATGACGACACGTGACTTTTGACGTCACCACCCTTTGCAACCTGAGGTTCATATATATTATATTATAACACGTTTCAAGTGCGAGCCGGTTGCTCAGTCGGTAGAGTGCCGTTCTCAGATATTCAATCGCGGGGTTGGTGGTTCGAGCCCCAGGTTGTCATCTGCGACATTTTTTTTCGACACGTGAGCGGGGTAAGGGATTGATGTCGACAGGTGACTTTTGACGTCACCACCCTTTGCAACCTGAGGTTCATATATATTATATTTCAACACATTTCAAGTGCGAGACGGTTGCTCAGTCGGTAGAGTGCCGTTCTCAGATATTCAATCGCGGGGTTGGTGGTTCGAGCCCCAGGTTGTCATCTGGGACATTTATTATTTTTTTGGACAGGTAAGCCAGGGAGCGAGGTGAGGGTTTGATGACGACACGTGACTTTTGACGTCACCACCCTTTGCAACCTGAGGTTCATATATATTATATTTCAACACGTTTCAAGTGCGAGCCGGTTGCTCAGTCGGTAGAGTGCCGTTCTCAGATATTCAATCGCGGGGTTGGTGGTTCGAGCCCCAACTTGTCATCTGCGACATTTATTATTTTTTTCGACAGGTAAGCGATGGAGCGGGGTGAGGGATTGATGACAACACGTGACTTTTGACGTTACCACCCTTTGCGACCTGAGGTTCATAATATTATATTTCAACACATTTCAAGTGCGAGACGGTTGCTCAGTCGGTAGAGTGCCGTTCTCAGATATTCAATCGCGGGGTTGGTGGTTCGACCCCCAGCTTGTCATCTGCGACATTTTTTTTTTCAACACGTGAGCGGGGTGAGGGATTGATGTCGACAGGTGACTTTTGACGTCACCACCCTTCGCAACCTGAGGTTCATATGTATTATATTTCAACGCATTTGAAGTCCGAGCCGGTTGCTCTGTCGGTAGAGTGCCGTTCTCAGATATTCAATAGCGGGGTTGGTGGTTCGAGCCCCAGGTTGTCATCTGCGACATTTTATTTTCGACACGTGAGCGGGGTAAGGGATTGATGTCGACAGGTGACTTTTGACGTCACCACCCTTTGCAACCTGAGGTTCATATATATTATATTTCAACACGTTTAAAGTGCGAGACGGTTGCTCAGTCGGTAGAGTGCCGTTCTCAGATATTCAATCGCGGGGTTGGTGGTTCGAGCCCCAGGTTGTCATCTGGACATTTATTATTTTTTTGGACAGGTAAGCCAGGGAGCGAGGTGAGGGATTGATGACAACACGTGACTTTTGACGTCACCACCCTTTTCAACCGAGGTTCATATATATTATATTTCAACACATTTCAAGTGCGAGACGGTTGCTCAGTCGGTAGAGTGCCGTTCTCAGATATTCAATCGCGGGGTTGCTGGTTCGAGCCCCAGGTTGTCATCTGCGACATTTTTTTTCGACTCTTGAGCGGGGTGAGGGATTGATGTCGACAGGTGACTTTTGACGTCACCACCCTTTGCAACCTGAGGTTCATATATATTATATTTCAACACATTGGAAGTCCGAGCCGGTTGCTCAGTCGGTAGAGTGCCGTTCTCAGATATTCAATCGCGGGGTTGGTGGTTCGAGCCCCAGGTTGTCATCTGCGACATTGTTTTTTCGACACGTGAGCGGGGTAAGGGATTGATGTCGACAGGTGACTTTTGACGTCACCACCCTTTGCAAACTGAGGTTCATATATATTATATTTCAACACATTTCAAGTGCGAGACGGTTGCTCAGTCGGTAGAGTGCCGTTCTCAGATATTCAATCGCGGGGTTGGTGGTTCGAGCCCCAGGTTGTCATCTGGGACATTTATTATTTTTTTTGGACAGGTAAGCCAGGGAGCGGGTAAGGGATTGATGACGACACGTGACTTTTGACGTCACCACCCTTTGCAACCTGAGGTTCATATATATTATATTTCAACACATTTCAAGTGCGAGACGGTTGCTCAGTCGGTAGAGTGCCGTTCTCAGATATTCAATCGCGGGGTTGGTGGTTCGAGCCCCAGGTTGTCATCTGCGACAATTATTATTTTTTCGATACGTGAGCGGGGTGAGGGATTGATGACGACACGTGACTTTTGACGTCACCACCCTTTGCAACCTGGGGTTCATATATATTATATTTCAACACGTTTCAAGTGCGAGCCGGTTGCTCAGTCGGTAGAGTGCCGTTCTCAGATATTCAATCGCGGGGTTGGTGGTTCGAGCCCCAGGTTGTCATCTGCGACATTTATTATTTTTTTCGACTGGTAAGCGAGGGAAAGGGTGAGGGATTGATGACGACACGTGACTTGTGAAATCACCACCCTTTGCAACCTGAGGTTCATATATATTATATTTCAAACAATCAAGTGCGAGCCGGTAGCTCAGTCGGTAGAGTGCCATTCTCAGATATTCAATCGCGGGGTTGGTGGTTCGAGCGACAGGTTGTCATTTGATACTTTTATTATTTTTTTCGATACGTGAGTGGAGGGGCGGGGTGAGGGATTGATGACGACACGTGACTTTTGACGTCACCACCCTTTGCAACCTGAGGTTCATATATATTATATTTCAACACGTTTCAAGTGCGAGCCGGTTGCTCAGTCGGTAGAGTGCCGTTCTCAGATATTCAATCGCGGGGTTGGTGGTTCGAGCCCCAGGTTGTCATCTGCGACATTTTTTTTTCGACACGTGAGCGGGGTAAGGGATTGATGTCGACAGGTGACTTTTGACGTCACCACCCTTTGCAACCTGAGGTTCATATATATTATATTTCAACACATTTCAAGTGCGAGACGGTTGCTCAGTCGGTATAGTGCCGTTCTCAGATATTCAATCGCGGGGTTGGTGGTTCGAGCCCAAGGTTGTCATCTGGGACATTTATTATTTTTTTTGGACAGGTAAGCCAGGGAGCGAGGTGAGGGATTGATGACGACACGTGACTTTTGACGTCACCATCCTTTGCAACCTGAGGTTCATATATATTATATTTCAACACGTTTCAAGTGCGAGCCGGTTGCTCAGTCGGTAGAGTGCCGTTCTCAGATATTCAATCGCGGGGTTGGTGGTTCGAGCCCCAACTTGTCATCTGCGACATATTATTTTTTTTCGACAGGTAAGCGATGGAGCGGGGTGAGGGATTGATGACAACACGTGACTTTTGACGTTACCACCCTTTGCAACCTGAGGTTCATATATATTATATTTCAACACATTTCAAGTGCGAGACGGTTGCTCAGTCGGTAGAGTGCCGTTCTCAGATATTCAATCGCGGGGTTGGTGGTTCGAGCCCCAGGTTGTCATCTGCGACATTTTTTTTTTCGACACGTGAGCGGGGTGAGGGATTGATGTCGACAGGTGACTTTTGACGTCACCACCCTTCGCAACCTGAGGTTCATATGTATTATATTTCAACACATTGGAAGTCCGAGACGGTTGCTCAGTCGGTAGAGTGCCGTTCTCAGATATTCAATCGCGGGTTTGGTGGTTCGAGCCCCAGGTTGTCATCTGCGACAATTATTATTTTTTCGATACGTGAGTGGAGGGAGCGGGGTGAGGGATTGATGACGACACGTGACTTTTGACGTCACCACCCTTTGCAACCTGAGGTTTATATATTATATTTCAACACTTTTCAAGTGCGAGCCGGTTGCTCAGTCTGTAGAGTGCCGTTCTCAGATATTCAATCGCGGGGTTGGTGGTTCGAGCCCCAACTTGTCATCTGCGACATTTATTATTTTTTTGGACAGGTAAGCAAGGGAGCGGGGTGAGGGATTGATGACGACACGTGACTTTTGACGTCACCACCCTTTGCAACCTGAGGTTCATATATATTATATTACAACACTTTTCAAGTGCGAGCCGGTTGCTCAGTCGGTAGAGTGCCGTTCTCAGATATTCAATCGCGGGGTTGGTGGTTCGAGCCCCAACTTGTCATCTGCGACATTTATTATTTTTTTTTGACAGGTAAGCAAGGGAGCGGGGTGAGGGATTGATGACGACACGTGACTTTTGACGTCACCACCCTTTGCAACCTGAGGTTCATATATATTATATTTCAACACATTGGAAGTCCGAGCCGGTTGCTCAGTCGGTAGAGTGCCGTTCTCAGATATTCAATCGCGGGGTTGGTGGTTCGAGCCCCAGGTTGTCATCTGCGACATTTTTTTTTCGACACGTGAGCGGGGTAAGGGATTGATGTCGACAGGTGACTTTTGACGTCACCACCCTTTGCAACCTGAGGTTCATATATATTATATTTCAACACATTTCAAGTGCGAGACGGTTGCTCAGCTGGTAGAGTGCCGTTCTCAGATATTCAATCGCGGGGTTGGTGGTTCGAGCCCCAGGTTGTCATCCGGGACATTTATTATTTTTTTTGGACAGGTAAGCCAGGGAGCGAGGTGAGGGATTGATGACGACACGTGACTTTTGACGTCACCACCCTTTGCAACCTGAGGTTCATATATATTATATTTCAAAACGTTTCAAGTGCGAGCCGGTTGCTCAGTCGGTAGAGTGCCGTTCTCAGATATTCAATCGCGGGGTTGGTGGTTCGAGCCCCAACTTGTCATCTGCGACATTTATTATTTTTTTTGACAGGTAAGCGATGGAGCGGGGTGAGGGATTGATGACAACACGTGACTTTTGACGTTACCACCCTTTGCAACCTGAGGTTCATATATATTATATTTCAACACATTTCAAGTGCGAGACGGTTGCTCAGTCGGTAGAGTGCCGTTCTTCGATCGTCAGTCTTGGGTTTTTTTGCCCTTCTTCGTTGACATTTACTCTTCAAAGTGAGTACATATATTCTATTGTGACCATAGACACTTTGAGTGCAATCTTTGGAACTTCCCGAATTGCTAAAGAGGCATTTGGCCTTGCTTTTGCTCGGCCAACTGTCCTTCTTCATGATGGCGTCGGCGTTTCGATCCACGCTTAAGCGCCCAAACACAATCAGGTTCATTGTTCGACAGAACAAACCGACAGCATTCCAAGTCCATAGATCGGTTTGTCGTGAAATCCACGATGACAACGGCGTAAAGTGCATTGCCGAGTTAGACACCGGATGGTTTAATGTTACCTGTGCGAATGACAGATATGCAGAGATTCTCGCTCAAGATGGGATCCTGCTGAATGGAGTTTTGGTTCAGTGCGAAAGAGCTGATGTCTTGAGCTCGGTCGTCGTATACGTCAAGGCACCATACGAGATGAATGACGACGTTGTAATCAACGCTCTTCTGCCATATGGGACTGTCGTTAATGTTAAACGACAACACCATGATTTCAACTCAGGGATTGAAAATGGGGTCAGAAGCTTGCTAATCAAACACGTTAAGAAGCCTATCCCCAGCTACATCAAGGTTGGCAGTTTCAATCTACCGGTTCGTCATCGCGGTCAGGAGAAAACTTGCAGGATTTGCAGAAAGCCCGGTCACATCGCCAGGGAATGTCAAATGAGGGGCCGGTGTTTCATCTGCGGCTCCCTTGATCACCGAGCTGAAATGCATGAAAAACTGCATGAACTGCAGAGAATGCCTCCAGTAAGTCAAGTGATCCATGATCACTCATACGTTGCACCGGACGTGAGTGACAGCGAACCTGAAACGAATGATGCTCAAGTAATTGACGGGGGTACTTTAGTAATACCTGCAGAAGGGCCCGAAGAGGAAAGCCAGGAGGCAACAGAGACGGATGTGATGGATGCGGAGGGTGACACAGAAGTACCTGAGGGAGAGTCAGAGGAGAAAAGTCAGGAGACAACAACGCCCGAGGTGATGGATGCGGATGGTGACACAGAAGTACCTGATGAAGAGCTTGAGGAGAAAAGCCAGGAGGAAACAACGCCGGAAGTGATGGATGCGGACGGAGACACCCAGTCCCAAGAAAGAGTTGCCCCCCAACAAAAGCCCCCGACCTTCTGGGATGAAGCCGTGCAGCAGGAGCGCCTAAAACGTAAGAGGAACGATGACGAGGCAAGTCCAGAAAAGAAGGTCCCTAGAGAGGAGGAAGAAAGCATGGACACAACATCGGTACCAGATGAAAAAGAACAGCCTGGAAAAAAAGAAAGAAGTGATGATGACGAACTCTCGGCATCGGGAACTGAAAGAGTCATATCCAAAGAACAATCGGGAGACCAACATTCAAAGGAGCAAGAAAAGAATGCAAAGGGCCGTACGCCTGACAAGCAGGAAACTGTTCGACGACGACAAAGAAGAAAGAACTCCAAGGAAAACTCACCCCAGCCGGTTGATGGTCTCACAGCAAAAGAACTTAGTCCTCCTAAAGGTCGTGGTAGAGGCAGAGGTCAGTCTCCAAATTAGAAACTGAACTGGGTTTTTTTCCGCCTTCTCGAACTACGCTATTAACATTATTTTGCTGATGAGTTTCTTGAATGCTTTGTCTGTTGTGACCATGAACGTTAATGGCATCAGGGACCTTAGAAAAAGGGAGGCTCTTTTTGAGGGTTTTGTTCGAAGAAAGTTTAATATTGTTTGCATTCAGGAAACTCATAGCAATAGCGCCGATGAACATCTTTGGCGCAAAAGTTGGGAAGGCGAAATTGTCTTTAGCCACGGCTCGAATCATTCTCGAGGTGTGGCTATATTAATTTCCAAGAAATGTGATCTTAAAATTTCCAATGTTGAGAAAGATGACGATGGTCGTTGGGTTAAGGGAGATATTGTGTGGAACAAGAAAGTCATTTCCCTCATGTCTGTTTATGCACCCAATCTGATCCCCGAAAGAGCTAACTTCTTCACTGATCTTAATGCTTTAATCAAGTCAGACTCTGATTGGATAATAGGAGGCGATTTTAATTGTAATCTTGCTGTTTCTCCAATCGGGGATCCAAGTCGATCTGTTTTAAAACGTATGATGCATGATTCTGATCTTATTGACACTTGGATGACTATTCACCCCAATGACCCCGGCTATACATTTTATAGCAGGGCTCACAAGACTTCTTGCAGAATTGATTACATTTTTGTTTCCTCCTTTTTCAGTCATCAATTGGTGGATATTTGTGCATGTATGAACGGCCTGACTGATCATAAATTTGTCAAGCTGAAGCTTGAAAACTGTATGACCCCTCATGGAAATGGTCGCTGGATCTGCAATAATGAGCTCCTTAGGGATGTGGATTGTTCTAACAGAATGTGTAACTTTTGGAATTTTTGGAAGTTGAACAAGACTAATTTTAGCTCTCTCATGGAATGGTGGGAAACAGGAAAGTTTAGGCTCAGAGAAATTATTCAATATTTCGGTCGTGAGAAAGCCTTTCTTGAAAAACGGCAGATCAATCTTCTTAACAATCGTTATGACGACTTGATCAATAGCCCCGGTGACAATAAAGATGAGATTAATAATATTTTGAGAGACCTCAAAGAGTACGAGATGAAAGAATGGGAGAGAGCTAAAGTTAGGGCTCGCAACATCCACAAAACAGAAAATGAAAAACCTAGCAAATTTTTTCTTAACCTTGAGAAACATCACATCGAAAGTGGTTCCATGACTAAGATTCTTGATTGTGATGGCAATTATGTGGATGATCCTGAAAAAATGTTCAACTGTGTCAACACTTTTTATCATAATCTGTACAGTCATGAAGAGATTAATTTAGACAGTCTGAATGATATCCTTGATGACATTGACACTGAGTATTTTGATGACAATGCTATCGATTTGGGTAAAGATATCTCTAAGCTAGAAATCAAGAAAGCTCTGCACGATATGAACAAAAATAAATCTCCGGGTATTGATGGTTTAACAGTAGAGTTTTATCAAGAGTTTTGGGATATTCTAGGTCAAGACCTGCTCGATGTGTTTAAAGAGTGTAAGAAGAAAGGTATTTTGACTAAGACCATGAATACTGCTCTGGTGCGTCTAATATATAAAACTTCTGGTTGCAAACATGATTTGAAGAATTGACGCCCCATTAGTCTTTTAACTGTAGATTATAAAATAATGTCCAAGGTTATTATGAACAGACTTGGGACTATTATGCCCAGCCTTATAGGAAAAGATCAAACTTACGGAGTTCATAATCGTAGCATTCACGACAATCTAATGGTTTTACGCGACACTGTCGATTATGTTAATTGTTTTGATAGAGAGGCCGCTATTGTCAGCATTGACCAAGAAAAGGCGTTTGATAGAGTTAGCTGGAATTATATGTTCAGTGTCATGAATAAAATGGGTGTCCCACAGAGTCTTATTGGGTGGATTAAACTTCTCTATAGCGGTCCTTTGTGTAGAGTTATGATGAATAATTTTATAGGTGCGCCTATTGAAATTGGCAGAGGTATTAGGCAAGGCTGCCCCTTGTCGCCCTCATTGTATGCTATTTGTGCTGAAGGGCTGGCTAATCTTATCAGAAAGAACGATTCTTTTGGTGGGGTTAGCATTCCCAACAGCTATGAATGTATTAAGCTTATTCAACATGCGGATGATACTTCTGTTTTTATTTCTTCTAATCTTGAATTTGATTGTCTTAGCTCCACTTTGCAGACCTTTTGTAGCGGCAGTGGATCGAAAGTTAACGTTCAGAAGACCAAAGGACTTTGGCTGGGGAGTTGGAAAAATCGTAATGACAAGCCCCTTGGCTTTGATTGGCACAACGATAAATTAAAAATTTTGGGCATTTATTTCGGAAATGACGTTCCTGCAGAAGATAATTGGGGACCCAGGGTGAAAAAATTGAAAAATACTCTTAATCTTTGGCGCACTCGAAATCTCACTTTGAAAGGTAAATCTGTTATAGTCAATAGTCTTTTTGGTTCGGGGTTGTCGTACTTTGGCAGCATCCTCCCATGTCCGGATCAATGGGTTAAAGAAATGGACGCCATTATCTTCAAATTCTATTGGCATTCTAAGCCAGAGAAAATAAAAAGAAACAACATTAGGGCTCCTAGAAACCTCGGAGGAACGGGTCTTTTGAACGTTCAAGCAAAAATCCACAGCTGCAAGCTTAAATGGTTAGCTAACTTCTCTAAAGCGTCTGGCACGTGGCGTTCTTGGTTTAACTTTTGGGTTTGTGAAGCCAGTGGGCCCAATCGATTAGGCTGGTATGTGTTCAACAATTGTAAAAGATTTAAAAGAATTCCTCCTTTTTATCAGGAAGTCATGAAGGCGTTCGATAAGTCCGGTGGGATAATTAAATGTAATATTTCTTGTGTTCGCGAAGCTCAACTGGTACCCTTGTTCAAAAATGATATCATTACTGGTAATCAGGATAAAGAAATAGACAGCATTTGTTTTAGAACTCATGGAATCACTTTGTTGCACCATGTTTGTTCCAATGGACGGTTCCTCACTCCACGGCAAATTACTGATCGGTACAATATTCACCCTAGAGGTGCCAGTCAAGTTCTCAATAGGTTGCGCAAATTCATTTGCCCCAATTTGTTTAATGAGAAACGTATAGGACCTCAAAATCACGTTTCTAACTGGCTTGAAATAAGAGATTTTTCTGATCAGTCGGATAATATGTCTGTCCGTGACCTAACTGTCAAAATTTGTTATTACAATTTTCGAATGAAAGATTTTATTGAGCCATGGGCACAGCAGAAATGGCAGGAAATTCTTAACATTAGTACCGATTTAGACTGGACTACTATTTGGAAACGGGGAAATAATAAGAACCTTGACTACGACGAAATAGACATCTGGTATAAAATTAAACATCGCATTATCCCAACTAAAACATGGCTAAACAGAATAGGTATCACCGAAGACGACCACTGTGTTTTATGTAACTCGCAACCTGAAACTATTGAACACTTGTTTTTGTACTGTATTAAGACTCTTCCTTCTTGGCTTTTTGTAGAACATATTTTGAAAAAATTCACAGGGAACAAGTACTTCTTTCTCAACGATGAAAATAGAATTCTGGGATCAGGGGGGAACGTAAGCAACATCACTAGCTTGATTCTCATAGCAAAACTTTTGAAAGTTATTTGGAACTCGAGATGTGCCATTTCGTTAAACTATATTGACTCCGATGTTGATATGCTGGAAAGATTCAAAACTAACCTGAAGCGTTTTGTTTACTTTGAAAAAAGCAGATTAGATGACAAGGATTTCCAGAAACTGTATCTTAAGAACAATGCCATTGGTAAAATAATTGATAACAAGCTCCGATTTGCCTTTTGAACTGCTTTGTTTGTGTTTTCCTGGCTAATACATTTTTATTCTAAATTTCCTTTTTTGAGATCCATGAGAATCTAAGTAATTTTTTGTACATACGTTGTAGATATTTTTTACAGTTACAGAATTTTACTTTTCTTCATTAATTTTTTCAGTATGGGCTATGATCATAATATTCTTTAGAAACTTTAGGATACGTAAACGTACAATGTATTTCTATATTGGGTTTTCACATGATTTATTTTGTTAAATTTCCCTGTTCATCATTTACTCTGTTACACATTTATTATTATATGTTTCCTCTTTGGAACTGTTATTTGACATTGGTTTTGGAATAAATGAGTTTTCCTTAACTCTACAGAGATAAAAAAAAAAAAAGGTAGAGTGCCGTTCTCAGATATTCAATCGCGGGGTTGGTGGTTCGAGCCCCAACTTGTCATCTGCGACATTTATTATTTTTTTTTGACAGGTAAGCAAGGGAGCGGGGTGAGGGATTGATGACGACACGTGACTTTTGACTTCACCACCCTTTGCAACCTGAGGTTCATATATATTATATTTCAACACTTTTCAAGTGCGAGCCGGTTGCCCAGTCGGTAGAGTGCCGTTCTCAGATATTCAATCGCGGGGTTGGTGGTTCGAGCCCCAACTTGTCATCTGCGACATTTATTATTTTTTTTGGACAGGTAAGCAAGGGAGCGGGGTGAGGGATTGATGACGACACGTGACTTTTGACGTCACCACCCTTTGCAACCTGAGGTTCATATATATTATATTTCAACACATTGGAAGTCCGAGCCGGTTGCTCAGTCGGTAGAGTGCCGTTCTCAGATATTCAATCGCGGGGTTGGTGGTTCGAGCCCCAGGTTGTCATCTGCGACATTTATTATTTTTTTCGACACGTGAGCGGAGGGAGCTGGGTGAGGGATTGATGACGACACGTGACTTTTGACGTCACCACCCTTTCCAACCTGAGGTTCATATATATTATATTTCAACACATTTCAAGTGCGAGACGGTTGCTCAGTCGGTAGAGTGCCGTTCTCAGATATTCAATCGCGGGGTTGGTGGTTCGAGCCCCAGGTTGTCATCCGGGACATTTATTATTTTTTTTGGACAGGTAAGCCAGGGAGCGAGGTGAGGGATTGATGACGACACGTGACTTTTGACGTCACCACCCTTTGCAACCTGAGGTTCATATATATTATATTTCGAAACGTTTCAAGTGCGAGCCGGTTGCTCAGTCGGTAGAGTGCCGTTCTCAGATATTCAATCGCGGGGTTGGTGGTTCGAGCCCCAACTTGTCATCTGCGACATTTATTATTTTTTTTGACAGGTAAGCGATGGAGCGGGGTGAGGGATTGATGACAACACGTGACTTTTGACGTTACCACCCTTTGCAACCTGAGGTTCATATATATTATATTTCAACACATTTCAAGTGCGAGACGGTTGCTCAGTCGGTAGAGTGCCGTTCTCAGATATTCAATCTCGGGGTTGGTGGTTCAAGCCCCAGCTTGTCATCTGCGACATTTTTTTTTTCGACACGTGAGCGGGGTGAGGGATTGATGTCGACAGGTGACTTTTGACGTCACCACCCTTCGCAACCTGAGGTTCATATGTATTATATTTCAACACATTGGAAGTCCGAGACGGTTGCTCAGTCGGTAGAGTGCCGTTCTCAGATATTCAATCGCGGGTTTGGTGGTTCGAGCCCCAGGTTGTAATCTGCGACAATTATTATTTTTTCGATACTGAGTGGAGGGAGCGGGGTGAGGGATTGATGACGACACGTGACTTTTGAAGTCACCACCCTTTGCAACCTGAGGTTCATATACATTATATTTCAACACATTGGAAGTCCGAGACGGTTGCTCAGTCGGTAGAGTGCCGTTCTCAGATATTCAATAGCGGGGTTGGTGGTTCGAGCCCCAGGTTGTCATCTGCGACAATTATTATTTTTTCGATACGTGAGTGGAGGGAGCGGGGTGAGGGATTGATGACGACACGTGACTTTTGACGTCACCACCCTTTGCAACCTGAGGTTCATATATATTATATTTCAATACGTTTACAGTGCGAGCCGGTTGCTCAGTCGGTAGAGTGCCGTTCTCAGATATTCAATCGCGGGGTTGGTGGTTCGAGACCCAGGTTGTCATTTGCGACAATTATTATTTTTTTCGATACGTGAGTGGAGGGAGCGGGGTGAGGGATTGATGACGACACGTGACTTTTGACGTCACCACCCTTTGCAACCTGCGGTTCATATATATTATATTTCAATACGTTTCCAGTGCGAGCCGGTTGCTCAGTCGGTAGAGTGCCGTTCTCAGATATTCAATCGCGGGGTTGGTGGTTCGAGACCCAGGTTGTCATTTGCGACAATTATTATTTTTTTCGATACGTGAGTTGAGGGAGCGGGGTGAGGGATTGATGACGACACGTGACTTTTGACGTCACCACCCTTTGCAACCTGAGGTTCATATATATTATATTTCAACACATTTCAAGTGCGAGACGGTTGCTCAGTCGGTAGAGTGCCGTTCTCAGATATTCAATCGCGGGGTTGGTGGTTCGAGCCCCAGGTTGTCATCCGGGACATTTATTATTTTTTTTGGACAGGTAAGCCAGGGAGCGAGGTGAGGGATTGATGACGACACGTGACTTTTGACGTCACCACCCTTTGCAACCTGAGGTTCATATATATTATATTTCGAAACGTTTCAAGTGCGAGCCGGTTGCTCAGTCGGTAGAGTGCCGTTCTCAGATATTCAATCGCGGGGTTGGTGGTTCGAGCCCCAACTTGTCATCTGCGACATTTATTATTTTTTTTGACAGGTAAGCGATGGAGCGGGGTGAGGGATTGATGACAACACGTGACTTTTGACGTTACCACCCTTTGCAACCTGAGGTTCATATATATTATATTTCAACACATTTCAAGTGCGAGACGGTTGCTCAGTCGGTAGAGTGCCGTTCTCAGATATTCAATCTCGGGGTTGGTGGTTCAAGCCCCAGCTTGTCATCTGCGACATTTTTTTTTTCGACACGTGAGCGGGGTGAGGGATTGATGTCGACAGGTGACTTTTGACGTCACCACCCTTCGCAACCTGAGGTTCATATGTATTATATTTCAACACATTGGAAGTCCGAGACGGTTGCTCAGTCGGTAGAGTGCCGTTCTCAGATATTCAATCGCGGGTTTGGTGGTTCGAGCCCCAGGTTGTAATCTGCGACAATTATTATTTTTTCGATACTGAGTGGAGGGAGCGGGGTGAGGGATTGATGACGACACGTGACTTTTGAAGTCACCACCCTTTGCAACCTGAGGTTCATATACATTATATTTCAACACATTGGAAGTCCGAGACGGTTGCTCAGTCGGTAGAGTGCCGTTCTCAGATATTCAATCGCGGGGTTGGTGGTTCGAGCCCCAGGTTGTCATCTGCGACAATTATTATTTTTTCGATACGTGAGTGGAGGGAGCGGGGTGAGGGATTGATGACGACACGTGACTTTTGACGTCACCACCCTTTGCAACCTGAGGTTCATATATATTATATTTCAATACGTTTACAGTGCGAGCCGGTTGCTCAGTCGGTAGAGTGCCGTTCTCAGATATTCAATCGCGGGGTTGGTGGTTCGAGACCCAGGTTGTCATTTGCGACAATTATTATTTTTTCGATACGTGAGTGGAGGGAGCGGGGTGAGGGATTGATGACGACACGTGACTTTTGACGTCACCACCCTTTGCAACCTGAGGTTCATATATATTATATTTCAATACGTTTCCAGTGCGAGCCGGTTGCTCAGTCGGTAGAGTGCCGTTCTCAGATATTCAATCGCGGGGTTGGTGGTTCGAGACCCAGGTTGTCATTTGCGACAATTATTATTTTTTTCGATACGTGAGTTGAGGGAGCGGGGTGAGGGATTGATGACGACACGTGACTTTTGACGTCACCACCCTTTGCAACCTGAGGTTCATATATATTATATTTCAACACGTTTCAAGTGCGATCCGGTTGCTCGGTCGGTAGAGTGCCGTTCTCAGATATTCAATCGCGGGGTTGGTGGTTCGAGACCCAGGTTGTCATTTGCGACAATTATTATTTTTTTCGATACGTGAGTGGAGGGAGCGGGGTGAGGGATTGATGACGACACGTGACTTTTGACGTCACCACCCTTTGCAACCTGAGGTTCATATATATTATATTTCAACACGTTTCCAGTGCGAGCCGGTTGCTCAGTCGGTAGAGTGCCGTTCTCAGATATTCAATCGCGGGGTTGGTGGTTCGAGACCCAGGTTGTCATTTGCGACAATTATTGTTTTTTTCGATACGTGAGTGGAGGGAGCGGGGTGAGGGATTGATGACGACACGTGACTTTTGACGTCACCACCCTTTGCAACCTGCAGTTCATATATATTATATTTCAATACGTTTCCAGTGCGAGCCGGTTGCTCAGTCGGTAGAGTGCCGTTCTCAGATATTCAATCGCGGGGTTGGTGGTTCGAGACCCAGGTTGTCATTTGCGACAATTATTATTTTTTTCGATACGTGAGTGGAGGGAGCGGGGTGAGGGATTGATGACGACACGTGACTTTTGACGTCACCACCCTTTGCAACCTGAGGTTCATATATATTATATTTCAACACGTTTCAAGTGCGAGCCGGTTGCTCGGTCGGTAGAGTGCCGTTCTCAGATATTCAATCGCGGGGTTGATGGTTCGAGCCCCAGGTTGTCATCTGCGACATTTTTTTTCGACTTTTGAGCGGGGTGAGGGATTGATGTCGACAGGTGACTTTTGACGTCACCACCCTTTGCAACCTGAGGTTCACATATATTATATTTCAACACATTGGAAGTCCGAGCCGGTTGCTCAGTCGGTAGAGTGCCGTTCTCAGATATTCAATCGCGGGGTTGGTGGTTCGAGACCCAGGTCGTCATTTGCGACAATTATTAATTTTTTCGATACGTGAGTGGAGGGAGCGGGGTGAGGGATTGATGACGACACGTGACTTTTGACGTCACCACCCTTCGCAACCTGAGGTTCATATATATTATATTTCAACACGTTTCCAGTACGAGCCGGTTGCTCAGTCGGTAGAGTGCCGTTCTCAGAAATTCAATCGCGGGGTTGGTGGTTCGAGACCCAGGTTGTCATTTGCGACAATTATTATTTTTTTCGATACGTGAGTGGAGGGAGCGGGGTGAGGAATTGATGACGACACGTGACTTTTGACGTCACCACCCTTTGCAACCTGCGGTTCATATATATTATATTTCAATACGTTTCCGGTGCGAGCCGGTTGCTCAGTCGGTAGAGTGCCGTTCTCAGATATTCAATCGCGGGGTTGGTGGTTCGAGACCCAGGTTGTCATTTGCGACAATTATTATTTTTTTCGATACGTTAGTGGAGGGAGCGGGGTGAGGGATTGATGACGACACGTGACTTTTGACGTCACCACCCTTTGCAACCTGAGGTTCATATATATTATATTTCAACACGTTTCAAGTGCGAGCCGGTTGCTCGGTCGGTAGAGTGCCGTTCTCAGATATTCAATCGCAGGGTTGATGGTTCGAGCCCCAGGTTGTCATCTGCGACATTTTTTTTCGACTCTTGAGCGGGGTGAGGGATTGATGTCGACAGGTGACTTTTGACGTCACCACCCTTTGCAACCTGAGGTTCATATATATTATATTTCAACACATTTCAAGTGCGAGACGGTTGCTCAGTCGGTAGAGTGCCGTTCTCAGATATTCAATCTCGGGGTTGGTGGTTCAAGCCCCAGCTTGTCATCTGCGACATTTTTTTTTTCGACACGTGAGCGGGGTGAGGGATTGATGTCGACAGGTGACTTTTGACGTCACCACCCTTCGCAACCTGAGGTTCATATATATTATATTTCAACACGTTTCCAGTGCGAGCCGGTTGCTCAGTCGGTAGAGTGCCGTTCTCAGATATTCAATCGCGGGGTTGGTGGTTCGAGACCCAGGTTGTCATTTGCGACAATTATTATTTTTTCGATACGTGAGTGGAGGGAGCGGGGTGAGGGATTGATGACGACACGTGACTTTTGACGTCACCACCCTTTGCAACCTGCAGTTCATATATATTATATTTCAATACGTTTCCAGTGCGAGCCGGTTGCTCAGTCGGTAGAGTGCCGTTCTCAGATATTCAATCGCGGGGTTGGTGGTTCGAGACCCAGGTTGTCATTTGCGACAATTATTATTTTTTTCGATACGTGAGTGGAGGGAGCGGGGTGAGGGATTGATGACGACACGTGACTTTTGACGTCACCACCCTTTGCAACCTGAGGTTCATATATATTATATTTCAACACGTTTCAAGTGCGAGCTGGTTGCTCGGTCGGTAGAGTGCCGTTCTCAGATATTCAATCGCGGGGTTGATGGTTCGAGCCCCAGGTTGTCATCTGCGACATTTTTTTTCGACTTTTGAGCGGGGTGAGGGATTGATGTCGACAGGTGACTTTTGACGTCACCACCCTTTGCAACCTGAGGTTCATATATATTATATTTCAACACATTTCAAGTGCGAGACGGTTGCTCAGTCGGTAGAGTGCCGTTCTCAGATATTCAATCTCGGGGTTGGTGGTTCAAGCCCCAGCTTGTCATCTGCGACATTTTTTTTTTCGACACGTGAGCGGGGTGAGGGATTGATGTCGACAGGTGACTTTTGACGTCACCACCCTTCGCAACCTGAGGTTCATATATATTATATTTCAACACGTTTCCAGTGCGAGCCGGTTGCTCAGTCGGTAGAGTGCCGTTCTCAGATATTCAATCGCGGGGTTGGTGGTTCGAGACCCAGGTTGTCATTTGCGACAATTATTATTTTTTTCGATACGGGAGCGGGGTGAGGGATTGATGACGACACGTGACTTTTGACGTCACCACCCTTTGCAACCTGCAGTTCATATATATTATATTTCAATACGTTTCCAGTGCGAGCCGGTTGCTCAGTCGGTAGAGTGCCGTTCTCAGATATTCAATCGCGGGGTTGGTGGTTCGAGACCCAGGTTGTCATTTGCGACAATTATTATTTTTTTCGATACGTGAGTGGAGGGAGCGGGGTGAGGGATTGATGACGACACGTGACTTTTGACGTCACCACCCTTTGCAACCTGAGGTTCATATATATTATATTTCAACACGTTTCAAGTGCGAGCCGGTTGCTCGGTCGGTAGAGTGCCGTTCTCAGATATTCAATCGCGGGGTTGATGGTTCGAGCCCCAGGTTGTCATCTGCGACATTTTTTTTCGACTTTTGAGCGGGGTGAGGGATTGATGTCGACAGGTGACTTTTGACGTCACCACCCTTTGCAACCTGAGGTTCACATATATTATATTTCAACACATTGGAAGTCCGAGCCGGTTGCTCAGTCGGTAGAGTGCCGTTCTCAGATATTCAATCGCGGGGTTGGTGGTTCGAGACCCAGGTCGTCATTTGCGACAATTATTATTTTTTTCGATACGTGAGTGGAGGGAGCGGGGTGAGGGATTGATGACGACACGTGACTTTTGACGTCACCACCCTTCGCAACCTGAGGTTCATATATATTATATTTCAACACGTTTCCAGTACGAGCCGGTTGCTCAGTCGGTAGAGTGCCGTTCTCAGATATTCAATCGCGGGGTTGGTGGTTCGAGACCCAGGTTGTCATTTGCGACAATTATTATTTTTTCCGATACGTGAGTGGAGGGAGCGGGGTGAGGAATTGATGACGACACGTGACTTTTGACGTCACCACCCTTTGCAACCTGCGGTTCATATATATTATATTTCAATACGTTTCCGGTGCGAGCCGGTTGCTCAGTCGGTAGAGTGCCGTTCTCAGATATTCAATCGCGGGGTTGGTGGTTCGAGACCCAGGTTGTCATTTGCGACAATTATTATTTTTTTCGATACGTTAGTGGAGGGAGCGGGGTGAGGGATTGATGACGACACGTGACTTTTGACGTCACCACCCTTTGAAACCTGAGGTTCATATATATTATATTTCAACACGTTTCAAGTGCGAGCCGGTTGCTCGGTCGGTAGAGTGCCGTTCTCAGATATTCAATCTCGGGGTTGGTGGTTCAAGCCCCAGCTTGTCATCTGCGACATTTTTTTTTTCGACTCTTGAGCGGGGTGAGGGATTGATGTCGACAGGTGACTTTTGACGTCACCACCCTTTGCAACCTGAGGTTCATATATATTATATTTCAACACATTTCAAGTGCGAGACGGTTGCTCAGTCGGTAGAGTGCCGTTCTCAGATATTCAATCTCGGGGTTGGTGGTTCAAGCCCCAGCTTGTCATCTGCGACATTTTTTTTTTCGACACGTGAGCGGGGTGAGGGATTGATGTCGACAGGTGACTTTTGACGTCACCACCCTTCGCAACCTGAGGTTCATATATATTATATTTCAACACATTTCAAGTGCGAGACGGTTGCTCAGTCGGTAGAGTGCCGTTCTCAGATATTCAATCTCGGGGTTGGTGGTTCAAGCCCCAGCTTGTCATCTGCGACATTTTTTTTTTCGACACGTGAGCGGGGTGAGGGATTGATGACAACACGTGACTTTTGACGTTACCACCCTTTGCAACCTGAGGTTCATATATATTATATTTCAACACATTTCAAGTGCGAGACGGTTGCTTAGTCGGTAGAGTGCCGTTCTCAGATATTCAATCTCGGGGTTGGTGGTTCAAGCCCCAGCTTGTCATCTGCGACATTTTTTTTTTCGACACGTGAGCGGGGTGAGGGATTGATGTCGACAGGTGACTTTTGACGTCACCACCCTTCGCAACCTGAGGTTCATATGTACTATATTTCAACACATTGGAAGTCCGAGACGGTTGCTCAGTCGGTAGAGTGCCGTTCTCAGATATTCAATCGCGGGTTTGGTGGTTCGAGCCCCAGGTTGTAATCTGCGACAATTATTATTTTTTCGATACTGAGTGGAGGGAGCGGGGTGAGGGATTGATGACGACACGTGACTTTTGAAGTCACCACCCTTTGCAACCTGAGGTTCATATACATTATATTTCAACACATTGGAAGTCCGAGACGGTTGCTCAGTCGGTAGAGTGCCGTTCTCAGATATTCAATAGCGGGGTTGGTGGTTCGAGCCCCAGGTTGTCATCTGCGACAATTATTATTTTTTCGATACGTGAGTGGAGGGAGCGGGGTGAGGGATTGATGACGACACGTGACTTTTGACGTCACCACCCTTTGCAACCTGAGGTTCATATATATTATATTTCAATACGTTTACAGTGCGAGCCGGTTGCTCAGTCGGTAGAGTGCCGTTCTCAGATATTCAATCGCGGGGTTGGTGGTTCGAGACCCAGGTTGTCATTTGCGACAATTATTATTTTTTTCGATACGTGAGTGGAGGGAGCGGGGTGAGGGATTGATGACGACACGTGACTTTTGACGTCACCACCCTTTGCAACCTGCGGTTCATATATATTATATTTCAATACGTTTCCAGTGCGAGCCGGTTGCTCAGTCGGTAGAGTGCCGTTCTCAGATATTCAATCGCGGGGTTGGTGGTTCGAGACCCAGGTTGTCATTTGCGACAATTATTATTTTTTTCGATACGTGAGTTGAGGGAGCGGGGTGAGGGATTGATGACGACACGTGACTTTTGACGTCACCACCCTTTGCAACCTGAGGTTCATATATATTATATTTCAACACGTTTCAAGTGCGAGCCGGTTGCTCGGTCGGTAGAGTGCCGTTCTCAGATATTCAATCGCGGGGTTGGTGGTTCGAGACCCAGGTTGTCATTTGCGACAATTATTATTTTTTTCGATACGTGAGTGGAGGGAGCGGGGTGAGGGATTGATGACGACACGTGACTTTTGACGTCACCACCCTTTGCAACCTGAGGTTCATATATATTATATTTCAACACGTTTCCAGTGCGAGCCGGTTGCTCAGTCGGTAGAGTGCCGTTCTCAGATATTCAATCGCGGGGTTGGTGGTTCGAGACCCAGGTTGTCATTTGCGACAATTATTATTTTTTTCGATACGTGAGTGGAGGGAGCGGGGTGAGGGATTGATGACGACACGTGACTTTTGACGTCACCACCCTTTGCAACCTGCAGTTCATATATATTATATTTCAATACGTTTCCAGTGCGAGCCGGTTGCTCAGTCGGTAGAGTGCCGATCTCAGATATTCAATCGCGGGGTTGGTGGTTCGAGACCCAGGTTGTCATTTGCGACAATTATTATTTTTTTCGATACGTGAGTGGAGGGAGCGGGGTGAGGGATTGATGACGACACGTGACTTTTGACGTCACCACCCTTTGCAACCTGAGGTTCATATATATTATATTTCAACACGTTTCAAGTGCGAGCCGGTTGCTCGGTCGGTAGAGTGCCGTTCTCAGATATTCAATCGCGGGGTTGATGGTTCGAGCCCCAGGTTGTCATCTGCGACATTTTTTTTCGACTTTTGAGCGGGGTGAGGGATTGATGTCGACAGGTGACTTTTGACGTCACCACCCTTTGCAACCTGAGGTTCACATATATTATATTTCAACACATTGGAAGTCCGAGCCGGTTGCTCAGTCGGTAGAGTGCCGTTCTCAGATATTCAATCGCGGGGTTGGTGGTTCGAGACCCAGGTCGTCATTTGCGACAATTATTAATTTTTTCGATACGTGAGTGGAGGGAGCGGGGTGAGGGATTGATGACGACACGTGACTTTTGACGTCACCACCCTTCGCAACCTGAGGTTCATATATATTATATTTCAACACGTTTCCAGTACGAGCCGGTTGCTCAGTCGGTAGAGTGCCGTTCTCAGATATTCAATCGCGGGGTTGGTGGTTCGAGACCCAGGTTGTCATTTGCGACAATTATTATTTTTTTCGATACGTGAGTGGAGGGAGCGGGGTGAGGAATTGATGACGACACGTGACTTTTGACGTCACCACCCTTTGCAACCTGCGGTTCATATATATTATATTTCAATACGTTTCCGGTGCGAGCCGGTTGCTCAGTCGGTAGAGTGCCGTTCTCAGATATTCAATCGCGGGGTTGGTGGTTCGAGACCCAGGCTGTCATTTGCGACAATTATTATTTTTTTCGATACGTTAGTGGAGGGAGCGGGGTGAGGGATTGATGACGACACGTGACTTTTGACGTCACCACCCTTTGCAACCTGAGGTTCATATATATTATATTTCAACACGTTTCAAGTGCGAGCCGGTTGCTCGGTCGGTAGAGTGCCGTTCTCAGATATTCAATCGCAGGGTTGATGGTTCGAGCCCCAGGTTGTCATCTGCGACATTTTTTTTCGACTCTTGAGCGGGGTGAGGGATTGATGTCGACAGGTGACTTTTGACGTCACCACCCTTTGCAACCTGAGGTTCACATATATTATATTTCAACACATCGGAAGTCCGAGCCGGTTGCTCAGTCGGTAGAGTGCCGTTCTCAGGTATTCAATCGCGGGGTTGATGGTTCGAGCCCCAGGTTGTCATCTGCGACATCTTTTTTCGACTCTCGAGCGGGGTGAGGGATTGATGTCGACAGGTGACTTTTGACGTCACCACCCTTTGCAACCTGAGGTTCATATATATTATATTTCAACACATTGGAAGTCCGAGCCGGTTGCTCAGTCGGTAGAGTGCCGTTCTCAGATATTCAATCGCGGGGTTGGTGGTTCGAGCCCCAGGTTGTCATCTGCGACAATTATTATTTTTTCGATACGTGGAGGGAGCGGGGTGAGGGATTGATAACGACACGTGACTTTTGACGTCACCACCCTTTGCAACCTGAGGTTCATATATATTATATTTCAACACGTTTCAAGTGCGAGCCGGTTGCTCAGTCGGTAGAGTGCCGTTCTCAGATATTCAATCGCGGGGTTGGTGGTTCGAGACCCAGGTTGTCATTTGAGACATTTATTATTTTTTTCGACACGGGAGCGGGGTGAGGGATTGATGACGACACGTGACTTTTGACGTCACCACCCTTTGCAACCTGAGGTTCATATATATTATATTTCAATACAATTCAAGTGCTAGCCGGTAGCTCAGTCGGTAGAGTGCCATTCTCAGATATTGAATCGCGGGGTTGGTGGTTCGAGCCCCAGGTTGTCATCTGCGACATTTTTTTTTTCGATATGGGAGCGGAGGGAGCGGGGTGAGGGATTGATGACGACAGGTGACTTTTGACGTCACCACCCTTTGCCACCTGAGGTTCATATATATTATATTTCAACGCATTTCAAGGGACCTTAGAAAAAGGGAGGCTCTTTTTGAGGGTTTTGTTCGAAGAAAGTTTAATATTGTTTGCATTCAGGAAACTCATAGCAATAGCGCCGATGAACATCTTTGGCGCAAAAGTTGGGAAGGCGAAATTGTCTTTAGCCACGGCTCGAATCATTCTCGAGGTGTGGCTATATTAATTTCCAAGAAATGTGATCTTAAAATTTCCAATGTTGAGAAAGATGACGATGGTCGTTGGGTTAAGGGAGATATTGTGTGGAACAAGAAAGTCATTTCCCTCATGTCTGTTTATGCACCCAATCTGATCCCCGAAAGAGCTAACTTCTTCACTGATCTTAATGCTTTAATCAAGTCAGACTTCGATTGGATAATAGGAGGCGATTTCAATTGTAATCTTGCTGTTTCTCCAATCGGGGATCCAAGTCGATCTGTTTTAAAACGTATGATGCATGATTCTGATCTTATTGACACTTGGATGACTATTCACCCCAATGACCCCGGCTATACATTTTATAGCAGGGCTCACAAGACTTCTTGCAGAATTGATTACATTTTTGTTTCCTCCTTTTTCAGTCATCAATTGGTGGATATTTGTGCATGTATGAACGGCCTGACTGATCATAAATTTGTCAAGCTGAAGCTTGAAAACTGTATGACCCCTCATGGAAATGGTCGCTGGATCTGCAATAATGAGCTCCTTAGGGATGTGGATTGTTCTAACAGAATTTGTAACTTTTGGAATTTTTGGAATTTGAACAAGACTAATTTTAGCTCTCTCATGGAATGGTGGGAAACAGGAAAGTTTAGGCTCAGAGAAATTATTCAATATTTCGGTCGTGAGAAAGCCTTTCTTGAAAAACGGCAGATCAATCTTCTTAACAATCGTTATGACGACTTGATCAATAGCCCCGGTGACAATAAAGATGAGATTAATAATATTTTGAGAGACCTCAAAGAGTACGAGATGAAAGAATGGGAGAGAGCTAAAGTTAGGGCTCGCAACATCCACAAAACAGAAGATGAAAAACCTAGCAAATTTTTTCTTAACCTTGAGAAACATCACATCGAAAGTGGTTCCATGACTAAGATTCTTGATTGTGATGGCAAATATGTGGATGATCCTGAAAAAATGTTCAACTGTGTCAACACTTTTTATCATAATCTGTACAGTCATGAAGAGATTAATTTAGACAGTCTGAATGATATCCTTGATGACATTGACACTGAGTATTTTGATGACAATGCTATCGATTTGGGTAAAGAAATCTCTAAGCTAGAAATCAAGAAAGCTCTGCACGATATGAACAAAAATAAATCTCCGGGTATTGATGGTTTAACAGTAGAGTTTTATCAAGAGTTTTGGGATATTCTAGGTCAAGACCTGCTCGATGTGTTTAAAGAGTGTAAGAAGAAAGGTATTTTGACTAAGACCATGAATACTGCTCTGGTGCGTCTAATATATAAAACTTCTGGTTGCAAACATGATTTGAAGAATTGGCGCCCCATTAGTCTTTTAACTGTAGATTATAAAATAATGTCCAAGGTTATTATGAACAGACTTGGGACTATTATGCCCAGCCTTATAGGAAAAGATCAAACTTACGGAGTTCATAATCGTAGCATTCACGACAATCTAATGGTTTTACGCGACACTGTCGATTATGTTAATTGTTTTGATAGAGAGGCCGCTATTGTCAGCATTGACCAAGAAAAGGCGTTTGATAGAGTTAGCTGGAATTATATGTTCAGTGTCATGAATAAAATGGGTGTCCCACAGAGTCTTATTGGGTGGATTAAACTTCTCTATAGCGGTCCTTTGTGTAGAGTTATGATGAATAATTTTATAGGTGCGCCTATTGAAATTGGCAGAGGTATTAGGCAAGGCTGCCCCTTGTCGCCCTCATTGTATGCTATTTGTGCTGAAGGGCTGGCTAATCTTATCAGAAAGAACGATTCTTTTGGTGGGGTTAGCATTCCCAACAGCTATGAATGTATTAAGCTTATTCAACATGCAGATGATACTTCTGTTTTTATTTCTTCTAATCTTGAATTTGATTGTCTTAGCTCCACTTTGCAGACCTTTTGTAGCGGCAGTGGATCGAAAGTTAACGTTCAAAAGACCAAAGGACTTTGGCTGGGGAGTTGGAAAAATCGTAATGACAAGCCCCTTGGCTTTGATTGGCACAACGATAAATTAAAAATTTTGGGCATTTATTTCGGAAATGACGTTCCTGCAGAAGATAATTGGGGACCCAGGGTGAAAAAATTGAAAAATACTCTTAATCTTTGGCGCACTCGAAATCTCACTTTGAAAGGTAAAGCTGTTATAGTCAATAGTCTTTTTGGTTCGGGGTTGTCGTACTTTGGCAGCATCCTCCCATGTCCGGATCAATGGGTTAAAGAAATGGACGCCATTATCTTCAAATTCTATTGGCATTCTAAGCCAGAGAAAATAAAAAGAAACAACATTAGGGCTCCTAGAAACCTCGGAGGAACGGGTCTTTTGAACGTTCAAGCAAAAATCCACAGCTGCAAGCTTAAATGGTTAGCTAACTTCTCTAAAGCGTCTGGCACGTGGCGTTCTTGGTTTAACTTTTGGGTTTGTGAAGCCAGTGGGCCCAATCGATTAGGCTGGTATGTGTTCAACAATTGTAAAAGATTTAAAAGAATTCCTCCTTTTTATCAGGAAGTCATGAAGGCGTTCGATAAGTCCGGTGGGATAATTAAATGTAATATTTCTTGTGTTCGCGAAGCTCAACTAGTACCCTTGTTCAAAAATGATATCATTACTGGTAATCAGGATAAAGAAATAGACAGCATTTGTTTTAGAACTCATGGAATCACTTTGTTGCACCATGTTTGTTCCAATGGTCGGTTCCTCACTCCACGGCAAATTACTGATCGGTACAATGTTCACCCTAGAGGTGCCAGTCAAGTTCTCAATAGGTTGCGCAAATTCATTTGCCCCAATTTGTTTAATGAGAAACGTATTGGACCTCAAAATCACATTTCTAACTGGCTTGAAATAAGAGATTTTTCTGATCAGTCGGATAATATGTCTGTCCGTGACCTAACTGTCAAAATTTGTTATTACAATTTTCGAATGAAAGATTTTATTGAGCCATGGGCACAGCAGAAATGGCAGGAAATTCTTAACATTAGTACCGATTTAGACTGGACTACTATTTGGAAACGGGGAAATAATAAGAACCTTGACCACGACGAAATAGACATCTGGTATAAAATTAAACATCGCATTATCCCAACTAAAACATGGCTAAACAGAATAGGTATCACCGAAGACGACCACTGTGTTTTATGTAACTCGCAACCTGAAACTATTGAACACTTGTTTTTGTACTGTATTAAGACTCTTCCTTCTTGGCTTTTTGTAGAACATATTTTGAAAAAATTCACAGGGAACAAGTACTTCTTTCTCAACGATGAAAATAGAATTCTGGGTTCAGGGGGGAACGTAAGCAACATCACTAGCTTGATTCTCATAGCAAAACTTTTGAAAGTTATTTGGAACTCGAGATGTGCCATTTCGTTAAACTATATTGACTCCGATGTTGATATGCTGGAAAGATTCAAAACTAACCTGAAGCGTTTTGTTTACTTTGAAAAAAGCAGATTAGATGACAAGGATTTCCAGAAACTGTATCTTAAGAACAATGCCATTGGTAAAATAATTGATAACAAGCTCCGATTTGCCTTTTGAACTGCTTTGTTGGTGTTTTCCTGGCTAATACATTTTTATTCTAAATTTCCTTTTTTGAGATCCATGAGGATCTAAGTAATTTTTTGTACATACGTTGTAGATAATTTTTACAGTTACAGAATTTTACTTTTCTTCATTAATTTTTTCAGTATGGGCTATGATCATAATATTATTTAGAAACTTTAGGATACGTAAACGTACAATGTATTTCTATATTGGGTTTTCACATGATTTATTTTGTTAAATTTCCCTGTTCATCATTTACTCTGTTACACATTTATTATTATATGTTTCCTCTTTGGAACTGTTATTTGACATTGGTTTTGGAATAAATGAGTTTTCCTTAACTCTACAGAGATAAAAAAAAAAGGTAAAGTGCCGTTCTCAGATATTGAATCGCGGGGTTGGTGGTTCGAGCCCCAACTTGTCATCTGCGACAATTATTATTTTTTCGATACGTGAGTGGAGGGAGCGGGGTGAGGGATTGATAACGACACGTGACTTTTGACGTCACCACCCTTTGCAACCTGAGGTTCATATATATTATATTTCAACACGTTTCAAGTGCGAGCCGGTTGCTCAGTCGTTAGAGTGCCGTTCTCAGATATTCAATCGCGAGGTTGGTGGTTCGAGCCCCAACTTGTCATCTGCGACATTTTTTTTTTTTTTTGGACAGGTAAGCGAGGGAGCGAGGTTAAGGGATTGATGACGACACGTGACTTTTGACGTCACCACCCTTTGCAACCTGAGGTTCATATATATTATATTTCTACACTTTTCAAGTGCGAGACGGTTGCACAGTCGGTACAGTGCCGTTCTCAGATATTCAATCGCGGGGTTGGTGGTTCGAGCCCCA
Organism: Patiria miniata; assembly: GCF_015706575.1. Lineage (NCBI taxonomy): Eukaryota > Metazoa > Echinodermata > Asteroidea > Valvatida > Asterinidae > Patiria > Patiria miniata. Next base: position 39,206,307 of record NW_024037072.1, read on the forward strand.
ACTTGTCATCTGCGACATTTTTTTTTTTTTGTGGACAGGTAAGCCAGGGAGCGGGGTGAGGGATTGATGACGACACGTGACTTTTGACGTCACCGGCCTTTGCAACCTGAGGTTCATATATATTATATTTCAACACATTTCAAGTGCGAGACGGTTGCTCAGTCGGTAGAGTGCCGTTCTCAGATATTCAATCGCGCGGTTGGTGGTTCGAGCCCCAACTTGTCATCTGCGACATTTTTTTTCGACTCTTGAGCGGGTTGAGGGATTGATGTCGACAGGTGACTTTTGACGTCACCACCCTTTGCAACCTGAGGTTCATATATATTATATTTCAACACGATTCAAGCGCGAGACGGTTGCTCAGTTGATAGAGTGCCGTTCTCAGATATTCAATCGCGGAGTTGGTGGTTCGAGCCCCAACTTGTCATCTGCGACATTTATTATTTTTTTTCGACAGGTAAGCAATGGAGCGGGGTGAGGGATTGATGACAACACGTGACTTTTGACGTCACCACCCTTTGCAACCTGAGGTTCATATATATTATATTTCAACACATTTCAAGTGCGAGACGGTTGCTCAGTCGGTAGAGTGCCGTTCTCAGATATTCAATCGCGGGGTTGGTGGTTCGAGACCCAGGTTTTCTTCTGCGACATTTTTTTTTCGACGCGGGGTGAGGGATTGATGTCGACAGGTGACTTTTGACGTCACCACCCTTTGCAACCTGAGGTTCATATATATTATATTTCAATACGTTTCAAGTTCGAGCCGGTAGCTCAGTCGGTATAGTGCCATTCTCAGATATTCAATCGCGGGGTTGGTGGTTCGAGCCCCAACTTGTCATCTGCGACATTTATTTTTTTTTTTGGATAGGTAAGCGAGGGAGCGGGGTGAGGGATTGATGACGACACGTGACTTTTGACGTCACCACCCTTCGCAACCTGAGGTTCATATATATTATATTTCAACACGTTTCAAGTGCGAGCCGGTTGTTCAGTCGGTAGAGTGCCGTTCTCAGATATTCAATCGCGGGGTTGGTGGTTCGAGCCCCAACTTGTCATCTGCGACATTAATTTTTTTTTTGACGAGGGAGCGGGGTGAGGGATTGATGACGACACGTGACTTTTGACGTCACCACCCTTTGCAACCTGAGGTTCATATATATTATATTTCAACACATTGGAAGTCCGAGCCGGTTGCTAAGTCGGTAGAGTGCCGTTCTCAGATATTCAATCGCGGGGTTGGTGGTTCGAGCCCCAGGTTGTCATCTGCGACATTTTATTTTCGACACGTGAGCGGGGTAAGGGATTGATGTCGACAGGTGACTTTTGACGTCACCACCCCTTGCAACGTGAGGTTCATATATATTATATTTCAACACATTTCAAGTGCGAGACGGTTGCTCAGTCGGTAGAGTGCCGTTCTCAGATATTCAATCGCGGGGTTGGTGGTTCGAGCCCCAGGTTGTCATCTGGGACATTTATTTTTTTTTTGGGACAGGTAAGCCAGGGAGCGAGGTGAGGGATTGATGACGACACGTGACTTTTGACGTCACCACCCTTTGCAACCTGAGGTTCATATATATTATATTTCAACACGTTTTAAGTGCGAGCCGGTTGCTCAGTCGGTAGAGTGCCGTTCTCAGATATTCAATCGCGGGGTTGGTGGTTCGAGCCCCAACTTGTCATCTGCGACATTTTTTTTTTTTGTGGACAGGTAAGCCAGGGAGCGGGGTGAGGGATTGATGACGACACGTGACTTTTGACGTCACCACCCTTTGCAACCTGAGGTTCATATATATTATATTTCAACACGTTTTAAGTGCGAGACGGTTGCTCAGTCGGTACAGTGCCGTTCTCAGATATTCAATCGCGGGGTTGATGGTTCGAGCCCCAACTTGTCATCTGCGACATTTTTTTTTTTGTGGACGGGTAAGCCAGGGAGCGGGGTGAGGGATTGATGACGACACGTGACTTTTGACGTCACCGGCCTTTGCAACCTGAGGTTCATATATATTATATTTCAACACATTTCAAGTGCGAGACGGTTGCTCAGTAGGTAGAGTGCCGTTCTCAGATATTCAATCGCGCGGTTGGTGGTTCGAGCCCCAACTTGTCATCTGCGACATTTTTTTTTCGACTCTTGAGCGGGTTGAGGGATTGATGTCGACAGGTGATTTTTGACGTCACCACCCTTTGCAACCTGAGGTTCATATATATTATATTTCAACGTATTGGAAGTCCGAGTCGGTTGCTCAGTCGGTAGAGTGCCGTTCTCAGATATTCAATCGCGGGGTTGGTGGTTCGAGCCCCAGGTTGTCATCTGCGACATTGATTTTTTTTTTTGGACAGGTAAGCGAGGGAGCGGGGTGAGGGATTGATGACGACACGTGACTTTTGACGTCACCACCCTTCGCAACCTGAGGTTCATATATATTAAATTTCAACACATTTCAAGTGCGAGCCGGTTGCTCAGTCGTTAGAGTGCCGTTCTCGGATATTCAATCGCGGGGTTGGTGGTTCGAGACCCAGGTTGTCATCTGCGACATTTTTTTTTCGACATGTGAGCGGGGTAAGGGATTGATGTCGACACGTGACTTTTGACGTCACCACCCTTTGGAACCTGAGGTTCATATATATTATATTTCAATACGTTTCAAGTGCGAGTCGGTAGCTCAGTCGGTAGAGTGCCGTTCTCAGATATTCAATCGCGGAGTTGGTTGTTCGAGCCCCAGGTTGTCATCTGCGACATTTATTATTTTTTTCGACATGTGAGCGGAGGGAGCGGGGTGAGGGATTGATGAAGACACGTGACTTTTGACGTCACCACCCTTTCCAACCTGAGGTTCATATATATTATATTTCAACACATTGGAAGTCCGAGCCGGTTGTTCAGTCTGTAGAGTGCCGTTCTCAGATATTAAATCGCGGGGTTGGTGGTTCGAGCCCCAGGTTGTCATCTGCGACAATTATTATTTTTTCGATACGTGAGTGGAGGGAGCGGGGTGAGGGATTGATGACGACACGTGACTTTTGACGTCACCACCCTTTGCAACCTGAGGTTCATATATATTATATTTCTACACTTTTCAAGTGCGAGACGGTTGCACAGTCGGTACAGTGCCGTTCTCAGATATTCAATCGCGGGGTTGGTGGTTCGAGCCCCAACTTGTCATCTGCGACATTTTTTTTTTTTTTGTGGACAGGTAAGCCAGGGAGCGGGGTGAGGGATTGATGACGACACGTGACTTTTGACGTCACCGGCCTTTGCAACCTGAGGTTCATATATATTATATTTCAACACATTTCAAGTGCGAGACGGTTGCTCAGTCGGTAGAGTGCCGTTCTCAGATATTCAATCGCGCGGTTGGTGGTTCGAGCCCCAACTTGTCATCTGCGACATTTTTTTTCGACTCTTGAGCGGGTTGAGGGATTGATGTCGACAGGTGACTTTTGACGTCACCACCCTTTGCAACCTGAGGTTCATATATATTATATTTCAACACGATTCAAGCGCGAGACGGTTGCTCAGTTGATAGAGTGCCGTTCTCAGATATTCAATCGCGGAGTTGGTGGTTCGAGCCCCAACTTGTCATCTGCGACATTTATTATTTTTTTCGACAGGTAAGCAATGGAGCGGGGTGAGGGATTGATGACAACACGTGACTTTTGACGTCACCACCCTTTGCAACCTGAGGTTCATATATATTATATTTCAACACATTTCAAGTGCGAGACGGTTGCTCAGTCGGTAGAGTGCCGTTCTCAGATATTCAATCGCGGGGTTGGTGGTTCGAGACCCAGGTTTTCTTCTGCGACATTTTTTTTCGACGCGGGGTGAGGGATTGATGTCGACAGGTGACTTTTGACGTCACCACCCTTTGCAACCTGAGGTTCATATATATTATATTTCAATACGTTTCAAGTTCGAGCCGGTAGCTCAGTCGGTATAGTGCCATTCTCAGATATTCAATCGCGGGGTTGGTGGTTCGAGCCCCAACTTGTCATCTGCGACATTATTTTTTTTTTTGGATAGGTAAGCGAGGGAGCGGGGTGAGGGATTGATGACGACACGTGACTTTTGACGTCACCACCCTTCGCAACCTGAGGTTCATATATATTATATTTCAACACGTTTCAAGTGCGAGCCGGTTGTTCAGTCGGTAGAGTGCCGTTCTCAGATATTCAATCGCGGGGTTGGTGGTTCGAGCCCCAACTTGTCATCTGCGACATTAATTTTTTTTTTGACGAGGGAGCGGGGTGAGGGATTGATGACGACACGTGACTTTTGACGTCACCACCCTTTGCAACCTGAGGTTCATATATATTATATTTCAACACATTGGAAGTCCGAGCCGGTTGCTAAGTCGGTAGAGTGCCGTTCTCAGATATTCAATCGCGGGGTTGGTGGTTCGAGCCCCAGGTTGTCATCTGCGACATTTTATTTTCGACACGTGAGCGGGGTAAGGGATTGATGTCGACAGGTGACTTTTGACGTCACCACCCTTTGCAACGTGAGGTTCATATATATTATATTTCAACACATTTCAAGTGCGAGACGGTTGCTCAGTCGGTAGAGTGCCGTTCTCAGATATTCAATCGCGGGGTTGGTGGTTCGAGCCCCAGGTTGTCATCTGGGACATTTATTTTTTTTTTGGGACAGGTAAGCCAGGGAGCGAGGTGAGGGATTGATGACGACACGTGACTATTGACGTCACCACCCTTTGCAACCTGAGGTTCATATATATTATATTTCAACACGTTTTAAGTGCGAGCCGGTTGCTCAGTCGGTAGAGTGCCGTTCTCAGATATTCAATCGCGGGGTTGGTGGTTCGAGCCCCAACTTGTCATCTGCGACATTTTTTTTTTTGTGGACAGGTAAGCCAGGGAGCGGGGTGAGGGATTGATGACGACACGTGACTTTTGACGTCACCACCCTTTGCAACCTGAGGTTCATATATATTATATTTCAACACGTTTTAAGTGCGAGACGGTTGCTCAGTCGGTACAGTGCCGTTCTCAGATATTCAATCGCGGGGTTGATGGTTCGAGCCCCAACTTGTCATCTGCGACATTTTTTTTTTTGTGGACGGGTAAGCCAGGGAGCGGGGTGAGGGATTGATGACGACACGTGACTTTTGACGTCACCGGCCTTTGCAACCTGAGGTTCATATATATTATATTTCAACACATTTCAAGTGCGAGACGGTTGCTCAGTAGGTAGAGTGCCGTTCTCAGATATTCAATCGCGCGGTTGGTGGTTCGAGCCCCAACTTGTCATCTGCGACATTTTTTTTTCGACTCTTGAGCGGGTTGAGGGATTGATGTCGACAGGTGATTTTTGACGTCACCACCCTTTGCAACCTGAGGTTCATATATATTATATTTCAACGTATTGGAAGTCCGAGTCGGTTGCTCAGTCGGTAGAGTGCCGTTCTCAGATATTCAATCGCGGGGTTGGTGGTTCGAGCCCCAGGTTGTCATCTGCGACATTGATTTTTTTTTTTTTGGACAGGTAAGCGAGGGAGCGGGGTGAGGGATTGATGACGACACGTGACTTTTGACGTCACCACCCTTCGCAACCTGAGGTTCATATATATTAAATTTCAACACATTTCAAGTGCGAGCCGGTTGCTCAGTCGTTAGAGTGCCGTTCTCGGATATTCAATCGCGGGGTTGGTGGTTCGAGACCCAGGTTGTCATCTGCGACATTTTTTTTTCGACATGTGAGCGGGGTAAGGGATTGATGTCGACACGTGACTTTTGACGTCACCACCCTTTGGAACCTGAGGTTCATATATATTATATTTCAATACGTTTCAAGTGCGAGTCGGTAGCTCAGTCGGTAGAGTGCCGTTCTCAGATATTCAATCGCGGAGTTGGTTGTTCGAGCCCCAGGTTGTCATCTGCGACATTTATTATTTTTTTCGACATGTGAGCGGAGGGAGCGGGGTGAGGGATTGATGAAGACACGTGACTTTTGACGTCACCACCCTTTCCAACCTGAGGTTCATATATATTATATTTCAACACATTGGAAGTCCGAGCCGGTTGTTCAGTCTGTAGAGTGCCGTTCTCAGATATTAAATCGCGGGGTTGGTGGTTCGAGCCCCAGGTTGTCATCTGCGACAATTATTATTTTTTCGATACGTGAGTGGAGGGAGCGGGGTGAGGGATTGATGACGACACGTGACTTTTGACGTCACCACCCTTTGCAACCTGCGGTTCATATATATTATATTTCAACACGTTTCAAGTGCGAGCCGGTTGCTCGGTCGGTAGAGTGCCGTTCTCAGATATTCAATCTCGGGGTTGGTGGTTCAAGCCCCAGCTTGTCATCTGCGACATTTTTTTTTTCGACTCTTGAGCGGGGTGAGGGATTGATGTCGACAGGTGACTTTTGACGTCACCACCCTTTGCAACCTGAGGTTCATATATATTATATTTCAACACATTTCAAGTGCGAGACGGTTGCTCAGTCGGTAGAGTGCCGTTCTCAGATATTCAATCGCGGGGTTGGTGGTTCGAGCCCCAACTTGTCATCTGCGACATTAATTTTTTTTTTGACGAGGGAGCGGGGTGAGGGATTGATGACGACACGTGACTTTTGACGTCACCACCCTTTGCAACCTGAGGTTCATATATATTATATTTCAACACATTGGAAGTCCGAGCCGGTTGCTAAGTCGGTAGAGTGCCGTTCTCAGATATTCAATCGCGGGGTTGGTGGTTCGAGCCCCAGGTTGTCATCTGCGACATTTTATTTTCGACACGTGAGCGGGGTAAGGGATTGATGTCGACAGGTGACTTTTGACGTCACCACCCCTTGCAACGTGAGGTTCATATATATTATATTTCAACACATTTCAAGTGCGAGACGGTTGCTCAGTCGGTAGAGTGCCGTTCTCAGATATTCAATCGCGGGGTTGGTGGTTCGAGCCCCAGGTTGTCATCTGGGACATTTATTTTTTTTTTGGGACAGGTAAGCCAGGGAGCGAGGTGAGGGATTGATGACGACACGTGACTTTTGACGTCACCACCCTTTGCAACCTGAGGTTCATATATATTATATTTCAACACGTTTTAAGTGCGAGCCGGTTGCTCAGTCGGTAGAGTGCCGTTCTCAGATATTCAATCGCGGGGTTGGTGGTTCGAGCCCCAACTTGTCATCTGCGACATTTTTTTTTTTGTGGACAGGTAAGCCAGGGAGCGGGGTGAGGGATTGATGACGACACGTGACTTTTGACGTCACCACCCTTTGCAACCTGAGGTTCATATATATTATATTTCAACACGTTTTAAGTGCGAGACGGTTGCTCAGTCGGTACAGTGCCGTTCTCAGATATTCAATCGCGGGGTTGATGGTTCGAGCCCCAACTTGTCATCTGCGACATTTTTTTTTTGTGGACGGGTAAGCCAGGGAGCGGGGTGAGGGATTGATGACGACACGTGACTTTTGACGTCACCGGCCTTTGCAACCTGAGGTTCATATATATTATATTTCAACACATTTCAAGTGCGAGACGGTTGCTCAGTAGGTAGAGTGCCGTTCTCAGATATTCAATCGCGCGGTTGGTGGTTCGAGCCCCAACTTGTCATCTGCGACATTTTTTTTTCGACTCTTGAGCGGGTTGAGGGATTGATGTCGACAGGTGATTTTTGACGTCACCACCCTTTGCAACCTGAGGTTCATATATATTATATTTCAACGTATTGGAAGTCCGAGTCGGTTGCTCAGTCGGTAGAGTGCCGTTCTCAGATATTCAATCGCGGGGTTGGTGGTTCGAGCCCCAGGTTGTCATCTGCGACATTGATTTTTTTTTTTTGGACAGGTAAGCGAGGGAGCGGGGTGAGGGATTGATGACGACACGTGACTTTTGACGTCACCACCCTTCGCAACCTGAGGTTCATATATATTAAATTTCAACACATTTCAAGTGCGAGCCGGTTGCTCAGTCGTTAGAGTGCCGTTCTCGGATATTCAATCGCGGGGTTGGTGGTTCGAGACCCAGGTTGTCATCTGCGACATTTTTTTTTCGACATGTGAGCGGGGTAAGGGATTGATGTCGACACGTGACTTTTGACGTCACCACCCTTTGGAACCTGAGGTTCATATATATTATATTTCAATACGTTTCAAGTGCGAGTCGGTAGCTCAGTCGGTAGAGTGCCGTTCTCAGATATTCAATCGCGGAGTTGGTTGTTCGAGCCCCAGGTTGTCATCTGCGACATTTATTATTTTTTTCGACATGTGAGCGGAGGGAGCGGGGTGAGGGATTGATGAAGACACGTGACTTTTGACGTCACCACCCTTTCCAACCTGAGGTTCATATATATTATATTTCAACACATTGGAAGTCCGAGCCGGTTGTTCAGTCTGTAGAGTGCCGTTCTCAGATATTAAATCGCGGGGTTGGTGGTTCGAGCCCCAGGTTGTCATCTGCGACAATTATTATTTTTTCGATACGTGAGTGGAGGGAGCGGGGTGAGGGATTGATGACGACACGTGACTTTTGACGTCACCACCCTTTGCAACCTGAGGTTCATATATATTATATTTCTACACTTTTCAAGTGCGAGACGGTTGCACAGTCGGTACAGTGCCGTTCTCAGATATTCAATCGCGGGGTTGGTGGTTCGAGCCCCAACTTGTCATCTGCGACATTTTTTTTTTTTTGTGGACAGGTAAGCCAGGGAGCGGGGTGAGGGATTGATGACGACACGTGACTTTTGACGTCACCGGCCTTTGCAACCTGAGGTTCATATATATTATATTTCAACACATTTCAAGTGCGAGACGGTTGCTCAGTCGGTAGAGTGCCGTTCTCAGATATTCAATCGCGCGGTTGGTGGTTCGAGCCCCAACTTGTCATCTGCGACATTTTTTTTCGACTCTTGAGCGGGTTGAGGGATTGATGTCGACAGGTGACTTTTGACGTCACCACCCTTTGCAACCTGAGGTTCATATATATTATATTTCAACACGATTCAAGCGCGAGACGGTTGCTCAGTTGATAGAGTGCCGTTCTCAGATATTCAATCGCGGAGTTGGTGGTTCGAGCCCCAACTTGTCATCTGCGACATTTATTATTTTTTTTCGACAGGTAAGCAATGGAGCGGGGTGAGGGATTGATGACAACACGTGACTTTTGACGTCACCACCCTTTGCAACCTGAGGTTCATATATATTATATTTCAACACATTTCAAGTGCGAGACGGTTGCTCAGTCGGTAGAGTGCCGTTCTCAGATATTCAATCGCGGGGTTGGTGGTTCGAGACCCAGGTTTTCTTCTGCGACATTTTTTTTTCGACGCGGGGTGAGGGATTGATGTCGACAGGTGACTTTTGACGTCACCACCCTTTGCAACCTGAGGTTCATATATATTATATTTCAATACGTTTCAAGTTCGAGCCGGTAGCTCAGTCGGTATAGTGCCATTCTCAGATATTCAATCGCGGGGTTGGTGGTTCGAGCCCCAACTTGTCATCTGCGACATTTATTTTTTTTTTTGGATAGGTAAGCGAGGGAGCGGGGTGAGGGATTGATGACGACACGTGACTTTTGACGTCACCACCCTTCGCAACCTGAGGTTCATATATATTATATTTCAACACGTTTCAAGTGCGAGCCGGTTGTTCAGTCGGTAGAGTGCCGTTCTCAGATATTCAATCGCGGGGTTGGTGGTTCGAGCCCCAACTTGTCATCTGCGACATTAATTTTTTTTTTGACGAGGGAGCGGGGTGAGGGATTGATGACGACACGTGACTTTTGACGTCACCACCCTTTGCAACCTGAGGTTCATATATATTATATTTCAACACATTGGAAGTCCGAGCCGGTTGCTAAGTCGGTAGAGTGCCGTTCTCAGATATTCAATCGCGGGGTTGGTGGTTCGAGCCCCAGGTTGTCATCTGCGACATTTTATTTTCGACACGTGAGCGGGGTAAGGGATTGATGTCGACAGGTGACTTTTGACGTCACCACCCTTTGCAACGTGAGGTTCATATATATTATATTTCAACACATTTCAAGTGCGAGACGGTTGCTCAGTCGGTAGAGTGCCGTTCTCAGATATTCAATCGCGGGGTTGGTGGTTCGAGCCCCAGGTTGTCATCTGGGACATTTATTTTTTTTTTGGGACAGGTAAGCCAGGGAGCGAGGTGAGGGATTGATGACGACACGTGACTATTGACGTCACCACCCTTTGCAACCTGAGGTTCATATATATTATATTTCAACACGTTTTAAGTGCGAGCCGGTTGCTCAGTCGGTAGAGTGCCGTTCTCAGATATTCAATCGCGGGGTTGGTGGTTCGAGCCCCAACTTGTCATCTGCGACATTTTTTTTTTGTGGACAGGTAAGCCAGGGAGCGGGGTGAGGGATTGATGACGACACGTGACTTTTGACGTCACCACCCTTTGCAACCTGAGGTTCATATATATTATATTTCAACACGTTTTAAGTGCGAGACGGTTGCTCAGTCGGTACAGTGCCGTTCTCAGATATTCAATCGCGGGGTTGATGGTTCGAGCCCCAACTTGTCATCTGCGACATTTTTTTTTTTGTGGACGGGTAAGCCAGGGAGCGGGGTGAGGGATTGATGACGACACGTGACTTTTGACGTCACCGGCCTTTGCAACCTGAGGTTCATATATATTATATTTCAACACATTTCAAGTGCGAGACGGTTGCTCAGTAGGTAGAGTGCCGTTCTCAGATATTCAATCGCGCGGTTGGTGGTTCGAGCCCCAACTTGTCATCTGCGACATTTTTTTTTCGACTCTTGAGCGGGTTGAGGGATTGATGTCGACAGGTGATTTTTGACGTCACCACCCTTTGCAACCTGAGGTTCATATATATTATATTTCAACGTATTGGAAGTCCGAGTCGGTTGCTCAGTCGGTAGAGTGCCGTTCTCAGATATTCAATCGCGGGGTTGGTGGTTCGAGCCCCAGGTTGTCATCTGCGACATTGATTTTTTTTTTTTGGACAGGTAAGCGAGGGAGCGGGGTGAGGGATTGATGACGACACGTGACTTTTGACGTCACCACCCTTCGCAACCTGAGGTTCATATATATTAAATTTCAACACATTTCAAGTGCGAGCCGGTTGCTCAGTCGTTAGAGTGCCGTTCTCGGATATTCAATCGCGGGGTTGGTGGTTCGAGACCCAGGTTGTCATCTGCGACATTTTTTTTTCGACATGTGAGCGGGGTAAGGGATTGATGTCGACACGTGACTTTTGACGTCACCACCCTTTGGAACCTGAGGTTCATATATATTATATTTCAATACGTTTCAAGTGCGAGTCGGTAGCTCAGTCGGTAGAGTGCCGTTCTCAGATATTCAATCGCGGAGTTGGTTGTTCGAGCCCCAGGTTGTCATCTGCGACATTTATTATTTTTTTCGACATGTGAGCGGAGGGAGCGGGGTGAGGGATTGATGAAGACACGTGACTTTTGACGTCACCACCCTTTCCAACCTGAGGTTCATATATATTATATTTCAACACATTGGAAGTCCGAGCCGGTTGTTCAGTCTGTAGAGTGCCGTTCTCAGATATTAAATCGCGGGGTTGGTGGTTCGAGCCCCAGGTTGTCATCTGCGACAATTATTATTTTTTCGATACGTGAGTGGAGGGAGCGGGGTGAGGGATTGATGACGACACGTGACTTTTGACGTCACCACCCTTTGCAACCTGCGGTTCATATATATTATATTTCAACACGTTTCAAGTGCGAGCCGGTTGCTCAGTCGGTAGAGTGCCGTTCTCAGATATTCAATCGCGGGGTTGGTGGTTCGCGCCCCAGGTTGTCATCTGCGACATTTTTTTTCGACTCTTGCGCGGGGTGAGGGATTGATGTCGACAGGTGACTTTTGACGTCACCACCCTTTGCAACCTGAGGTTCATATATATTATATTTCAACACATTTCAAGTCCGAGCCGGTTGCTCAGTCGGTAAAGTGCCGTTCTCAGATATTCAATCGAGGGGTTGGTGGTTCGAGCCCCAGGTTGTCATCTGCGACAATTATTATTTTTTCGATACGTGAGTGGAGGGAGCGGGGTGAGGGATTGATAACGACACGTGACTTTTGACGTCACCACCCTTTGCAACCTGAGGTTCATATATATTATATTTCAACACGTTTCAAGTGCGAGCCGGTTGCTCAGTCGGTAGAGTGCCGTTCTCAGATATTCAATCGCGGGGTTGGTGGTTCGAGCCCCAACTTGTCATCTGCGACATTTTTTTTTTTTTTGGACAGGTAAGCGAGGGAGCGGGGTTAAGGGATTGATGACGACACGTGACTTTTGACGTCACCACCCTTTGCAACCTGAGGTTCATATATATTATATTTCTACACATTTCAAGTGCGAGACGGTTGCTCAGTCGGTACAGTGCCGTTCTCAGATATTCAATCGCGGGGTTGGTGGTTCGAGCCCCAACTTGTCATCTGCGACATTTTTTTTTTTGTGGACAGGTAAGCCAGGGAGCGGGGTGAGGGATTGATGACGACACGTGACTTTTGACGTCACCGGCCTTTGCAACCTGAGGTTCATATATATTATATTTCAACACATTTCAAGTGCGAGACGGTTGCTCAGTCGGTAGAGTGCCGTTCTCAGATATTCAATCGCGCGGTTGGTGGTTCGAGCCCCAACTTGTCATCTGCGACATTTTTTTTTCGACTCTTGAGCGGGTTGAGGGATTGATGTCGACAGGTGATTTTTGACGTCACCACCCTTTGCAACCTGAGGTTCATATATATTATATTTCAACATATTGGAAGTCCGAGTCGGTTGCTCAGTCGGTAGAGTGCCGTTCTCAGATATTCAATCGCGGGGTTGGTGGTTCGAGCCCCAGGTTGTCATCTGCGACATTGATTTTTTTTTTTTGGACAGGTAAGCGAGGGAGCGGGGTGAGGGATTGATGACGACACGTGACTTTTGACGTCACCACCCTTTCCAACCTGAGGTTCATATATATTATATTTCAATACGTTTCAAGTGCGAGTCGGTTGCTAAGTCGGTAGAGTGCCGTTCTCAGATATTCAATCGCGGGGTTGGTGTTTCGAGCCCCAGGTTGTCATCTGCGACATTTATTATTTTTTTCGACACGTGAGCGGAGGGAGCGGGGTGAGGGATTGATGACGACACGTGACTTTTGACGTCACCACCCTTTCCAACCTGAGGTTCATATATATTATATTTCAACACATTGGAAGTCCGAGCCGGTTGTTCAGTCGGTAGAGTGCCGTTCTCAGATATTAAATCGCGGGGTTGGTGGTTCGAGCCCCAGGTTGTCATCTGCGACAATTATTATTTTTTTCGATACGTGAGTGGAGGGAGCGGGGTGAGGGATTGATGACGACACTTGACTTTTGACGTCACCGGCCTTTGCAACCTGAGGTTCATATATATTATATTTCAACACATTTCAAGTGCGAGACGGTTGCTCAGTCGGTAGAGTGCCGTTCTCAGATATTCAATCGCGCGGTTGGTGGTTCGAGCCCCAACTTGTCATCTGCGACATTTTTTTTTCGACATGTGAGCGGGGTAAGGGATTGATGTCGACACGTGACTTTTGACGTCACCACCCTTTGGAACCTGAGGTTCATATATATTATATTTCAATACGTTTCAAGTGCGAGTCGGTAGCTCAGTCGGTAGAGTGCCGTTCTCAGATATTCAATCGCGGGGTTGGTGGTTCGAGCCCCAGGTTGTCATCTGCGACATTTATTATTTTTTTCGACACGTGAGCGGAGGGAGCGGGGTGAGGGATTGATGACGACACGTGACTTTTGACGTCACCACCCTTTCCAACCTGAGGTTCATATATATTATATTTCAACACATTGGAAGTCCGAGCCGGTTGTTCAGTCGGTAGAGTGCCGTTCTCAGATATTAAATCGCGGGGTTGGTGGTTCGAGACCCAGGTTGTCATCTGCGACAATTATTATTTTTTTCGATACGTGAGTGGAGGGAGCGGGGTGAGGGATTGATGACGACACGTGACTTTTGACGTCACCACCCTTTGCAACCTGCGGTTCATATATATTATATTTCAATACGTTTCCAGTGCGAGCCGGTTGCTCAGTCGGTAGAGTGCCGTTCTCAGATATTCAATCGCGGGGTTGGTGGTTCGAGCCCCAACTTGTCATCTGCGACATTTATTATTTTTTTTGGACAGGTAAGCGAGGGAGCGGGGTGAGGGATTGATGACGACACGTGACTTTTGACGTCACCACCCTTTGCAACCTGAGGTTCATATATATTATATTTCAACACGTTTCCAGTGCGAGCCGGTTGCTCAGTCGGTAGAGTGCCGTTCTCAGATATTCAATCGCGGGGTTGGTGGCTCGAGACCCAGGTTGTCATCTGCGACATTTTTTTTTCGACACGTGAGCGGGGTAAGGGATTGATGTCGACAGGTGACTTTTGACGTCACCACCCTTTGCAACCTGAGGTTCATATATATTATATTTCAACACATTTCAAGTGCGAGACGGTTGCTCAGTCGGTAGAGTGCCGTTCTCAGATATTCAATCGCGGGGTTGGTGGTTCGAGCCCCAGGTTGTCATCTGGGACATTTATTATTTTTTTTGGACAGGTAAGCCAGGGAGCGAGGTGAGGGATTGATGACGACACGAGACTTTTGACGTCACCACCCTTTGCAACCTGAGGTTCATATATATTATATTTCAACACGTTTCCAGTGCGAGCCGGTTGCTCAGTCGGTAGAGTGCCGTTCTCAGATATTCAATCGCGGGGTTGGTGGTTCGAGACCCAACTTGTCATTTGCGACAATTATTATTTTTTTTCGATACGTGAGTGGAGGGAGCGGGGTGAGGGATTGATGACGACACGTGACTTTTGACGTCACCACCCTTTCCAACCTGAGGTTCATATATATTATATTTCAACACATTGGAAGTGCGAGCCGGTTGCTCAGTCGGTAGAGTGCCGTTCTCAGATATTAAATCGCGTGAGCGGAGGGAGCGGGGTGAGGGATTGATGACGACACGTGACTTTTGAACGTCACCACCCTTTGCAACCTGAGGTTCATATATATTATATTTCAACACATTTCAAGTGCGAGCCGGTTGCTCAGTCGTTAGAGTGCCGTTCTCAGATATTCAATCGCGGGGTTGGTGGTTCGAGCCCCAGGTTGTCATCTGCGACAATTATTATTTTTTTCGATACGTGAGTGGAGGGAGCGGGGTGAGGGATTGATGACGACTGGTGACTTTTGACGTCACCACCCTTCGCAACCTGAGGTTCATATATATTATATTTCAACACATTTCAAGTGCGAGCCGGTTGCTCAGTCGTTAGAGTGCCGTTCTCAGATATTCAATCGCGGGGTTGGTAGTTCGAGACCCAGGTTGTCATCTGCGACATTTTTTTTTCGACATGTGAGCGGGGTAAGGGATTGATGTCGACACGTGACTTTTGACGTCACCACCCTTTGGAACCTGAGGTTCATATATATTATATTTCAATACGTTTCAAGTGCGAGTCGGTAGCTCAGTCGGTAGAGTGCCATTCTCAGATATTCAATCGCGGGGTTGGTGGTTCGAGCCCCAATTTGTCATCTGCGACATTTATTATTTTTTTCGACACGTGAGCGGAGGGAGCGGGGTGAGGGATTGATGACGACACGTGACTTTTGACGTCACCACCCTTTCCAACCTGAGGTTCATATATATTATATTTCAACACATTGGAAGTCCGAGCCGGTTGTTCAGTCGGTAGAGTGCCGTTCTCAGATATTAAATCGCGGGGTTGGTGGTTCGAGCCCCAGGTTGTCATCTGCGACAATTATTATTTTTTTCGATACGTGAGTGGAGGGAGCGGGGTGAGGGATTGATGACGACACGTGACTTTTGACGTCACCACCCTTTGCAACCTGAGGTTCATATATATTATATTTCAATACGTTTCCAGTGCGAGCCGGTTGCTCAGTCGGTAGAGTGCCGTTCTCAGATATTCAATCGCGGGGTTGGTGGTTCGAGCCCCAACTTGTCATCTGCGACATTTATTTTTTTTTTGGACAGGTAAGCGAGGGAGCGGGATGAGGGATTGATGACGACACGTGACTTTTGACGTCACCACCCTTTGCAACCTGAGGTTCATATATATTATATTTCAACACGTTTCCAGTGCGAGCCGGTTGCTCAGTCGGTAGAGTGCCGTTCTCAGATATTCAATCGCGGGGTTGGTGGTTCGAGACCCAGGTTGTCATCTGCGACATTTTTTTTTCGACACGTGAGCGGGGTAAGGGATTGATGTCGACAGGTGACTTTTGACGTCACCACCCTTTGCAACCTGAGGTTCATATATATTATATTTCAACACATTTCAAGTGCGAGACGGTTGCTCAGTCGGTAGAGTGCCGTTCTCAGATATTCAATCGCGGGGTTGGTGGTTCGAGCCCCAGGTTGTCATCTGGGACATTTATTATTTTTTTTGGACAGGTAAGCCAGGGAGCGAGGTGAGGGATTGATGACGACACGAGACTTTTGACGTCACCACCCTTTGCAACCTGAGGTTCATATATATTATATTTCAACACGTTTCCAGTGCGAGCCGGTTGCTCAGTCGGTAGAGTGCCGTTCTCAGATATTCAATCGCGGGGTTGGTGGTTCGAGACCCAACTTGTCATTTGCGACAATTATTATTTTTTTTCGATACGTGAGTGGAGGGAGCGGGGTGAGGGATTGATGACGACACGTGACTTTTGACGTCACCACCCTTTCCAACCTGAGGTTCATATATATTATATTTCAACACATTGGAAGTCCGAGCCGGTTGCTCAGTCGGTAGAGTGCCGTTCTCAGATATTAAATCGCGTGAGCGGAGGGAGCGGGGTGAGGGATTGATGACGACACGTGACTTTTGACGTCACCACCCTTTGCAACCTGAGGTTCATATATATTATATTTCAACACATTGGAAGTCCGAGCCGGTTGCTCAGTCGGTAGAGTGCCGTTCTCAGATATTCAATCGCGGGGTTGGTAGTTCGAGACCCAGGTTGTCATCTGCGACATTTTTTTTTCGACATGTGAGCGGGGTAAGGGATTGATGTCGACACGTGACTTTTGACGTCACCACCCTTTGGAACCTGAGGTTCATATATATTATATTTCAATACGTTTCAAGTGCGAGTCGGTAGCTCAGTCGGTAGAGTGCCATTCTCAGATATTCAATCGCGGGGTTGGTGGTTCGAGCCCCAATTTGTCATCTGCGACATTTATTATTTTTTTCGACACGTGAGCGGAGGGAGCGGGGTGAGGGATTGATGACGACACGTGACTTTTGACGTCACCACCCTTTCCAACCTGAGGTTCATATATATTATATTTCAACACATTGGAAGTCCGAGCCGGTTGTTCAGTCGGTAGAGTGCCGTTCTCAGATATTAAATCGCGGGTTGGTGGTTCGAGCCCCAGGTTGTCATCTGCGACAATTATTATTTTTTTCGATACGTGAGTGGAGGGAGCGGGGTGAGGGATTGATGACGACACGTGACTTTTGACGTCACCACCCTTTGCAACCTGAGGTTCATATATATTATATTTCAATACGTTTCCAGTGCGAGCCGGTTGCTCAGTCGGTAGAGTGCCGTTCTCAGATATTCAATCGCGGGGTTGGTGGTTCGAGCCCCAACTTGTCATCTGCGACATTTATTATTTTTTTTGGACAGGTAAGCGAGGGAGCGGGGTGAGGGATTGATGACGACACGTGACTTTTGACGTCACCACCCTTTGCAACCTGAGGTTCATATATATTATATTTCAACACGTTTCCAGTGCGAGCCGGTTGCTCAGTCGGTAGAGTGCCGTTCTCAGATATTCAATCGCGGGGTTGGTGGTTCGAGACCCAGGTTGTCATCTGCGACATTTTTTTTTCGACACGTGAGCGGGGTAAGGGATTGATGTCGACAGGTGACTTTTGACGTCACCACCCTTTGCAACCTGAGGTTCATATATATTATATTTCAACACATTTCAAGTGCGAGACGGTTGCTCAGTCGGTAGAGTGCCGTTCTCAGATATTCAATCGCGGGGTTGGTGGTTCGAGCCCCAGGTTGTCATCTGGGACATTTATTATTTTTTTTGGACAGGTAAGCCAGGGAGCGAGGTGAGGGATTGATGACGACACGAGACTTTTGACGTCACCACCCTTTGCAACCTGAGGTTCATATATATTATATTTCAACACGTTTCCAGTGCGAGCCGGTTGCTCAGTCGGTAGAGTGCCGTTCTCAGATATTCAATCGCGGGGTTGGTGGTTCGAGACCCAACTTGTCATTTGCGACAATTATTATTTTTTTCGATACGTGAGTGGAGGGAGCGGGGTGAGGGATTGATGACGACACGTGACTTTTGACGTCACCACCCTTTCCAACCTGAGGTTCATATATATTATATTTCAACACATTGGAAGTCCGAGCCGGTTGCTCAGTCGGTAGAGTGCCGTTCTCAGATATTAAATCGCGTGAGCGGAGGGAGCGGGGTGAGGGATTGATGACGACACGTGACTTTTGACGTCACCACCCTTTGCAACCTGAGGTTCATATATATTATATTTCAACACATTGGAAGTCCGAGCCGGTTGCTCAGTCGGTAGAGTGCCGTTCTCAGATATTCAATCGCGGGTTTGGTGGTTCGAGCCCCAGGTTGTCATCTGCGACAATTATTATTTTTTTCGATACGTGAGTGGAGGGAGCGGGGTGAGGGATTGATGACGACACGTGACTTTTGACGTCACCACCCTTTGCAACCTGAGGTTCATATATATTATTTTTCAACACGTTTCAAGTGCGAGCCGGTTGCTCAGTCGGTAGAGTGCCGTTCTCAGATATTAAATCGCGTGAGCGGAGGGAGCGGGGTGAGGGATTGATGACGACACGTGACTTTTGACGTCACCACCCTTTGCAACCTGAGGTTCATATATATTATATTTCAACACATTGGAAGTCCGAGCCGGTTGCTCAGTCGGTAGAGTGCCGTTCTCAGATATTCAATCGCGGGTTTGGTGGTTCGAGCCCCAGGTTGTCATCTGCGACAATTATTATTTTTTTCGATACGTGAGTGGAGGGAGCGGGGTGAGGGATTGATGACGACACGTGACTTTTGACGTCACCACCCTTTGCAACCTGAGGTTCATATATATTATTTTTCAACACGTTTCAAGTGCGAGCCGGTTGCTCAGTCGGTAGAGTGCCGTTCTCAGATATTCAATCGCGGGGTTTGTGGTTCGAGCCCCAACTTGTCATCTGCGACATTTATTAATTTTTTTTGACAGGTAAGCGAGGGAGCGGTGTGAGGGATTGATGACGACAGGTGACTTTTGACGTCACCACCCTTTGCAACCTGAGGTTCATATATATTATATTTCAATACGTTTCAAGTGCGAGCCGGTAGCTCAGTCGGTAGAGTGCCATTCTCAGATATTCAATCGCGGGGTTGGTGGTTCGAGCCCTAGGTTGTCATCTGCGACATTTATTATTTTTTTCGACACGTGAGCGGTTCATGTATATTATATTTCAATACGTTTCAAGTGCGAGCCTGTAGCTCAGTCGGTAGAGTGCCATTCTCAGATATTCAATCGCGGGGTTGGTGGTTCGAGCCCCAGGTTGTCATCTGCGAAATTTATAAAAAAAAAATCGACAGAACGGAGGGGGCGGGGTGAGGGATTGATGACGACACGTGACTTTTGACGTCACCACCCTTTGCAACCTGAGGTTCATATATATATTATATTTCAATTCAAGTGCGAGCCGGTAGCTCAGTCGGTAGAGTGCCATTCTCAGATATTCAATCGCGGGGTTGGTGGTTCGAGCCCCACTGCTTGTCATCTGCGACATTTATTATTTTTTCGAGAGGTGAGCGGAAGGAGCGGGGTGCGTAATTTTTATTCCTAGGAGGGTTAGGGGCAATGTCATGAATAATTCATGTTTATCCATGATAACGGACAATGACATCAACAGCATTGTTGTAAGTTACTCAACTAGTTACAATACATTAAAGCATTTTAAAGAACGGTTGTCGTCGAGCTACCACACAGTAGCCTAGTGGATAGCGAGATGAGCTATGGATACAAAGATCCCTGGTTCGAATCCACGTCGTCGCTGCTCATTTTCATCAGCTATTTTTCTTCTCCAAATTTATCACTGAGATAATTTTAAATTAAGGGGAAAATAGAACGAGAACCTAAGTCTTGCAATGATTCAAAGGAAAAACTGAATTATTCATGACATTGCCCCTTACCCTCCTAGGAAAAAAATTACGCGACCTGTAAGCAAGCATGATTCAAACAAGCCCAATTAAAACTAGAATCCATCGGATGTAGGTAGATAAATCTTCGCGTCGCTATCATTTTCGTTAGCAAGAGAAAGAGAAACCCCGTGTAAAATGCCCATAGAATATTGGTCACAAATCGACCAGCTTGTCCTCTAAAATAAATTCACTGTCTTTCGTTGGGGGCCGGCATCTTGAATCACGTGAACAGAGAATATGATATCATTGGACACTGTGACCAAGTTACTTGCCTTATTCAACTTCAGTATGGTGTAATAAGTAACCTGTGTAAAATCCTTCATGTAATTGTGAAAAGGGCAGCAGTTGGGATTGGAATCGTTTGCCTGGCCATCAGTCATCATGGCAAGACCTCAATTTAATGCTCAAGGGCAAATGATTCCAATCCCAAACCACATGTCTTGAGCCTTTTTTCACAACGTGCAGCATTTCACACAGCTTACATAAAACAAACACGGAAACTAATTAAGACATGGAACTTGGTCACAGCCCATCAATTTTGTTGTGATCAATTGTTGTGCAATGATATGCGTGACTGAAATAAAATGAAATTCATAGGGGTTGATGCCAATCAAAGGTATCTACACAACCGAAACTTTTCAAAATTGACGTCATCGTTTTTTAGTAATATTTTTAAAACAGTCAGACAGACACTTTTGGGGGGAAATATTGCACATACCTTGAATCTGCTAAGCTCGTCTTTGGCTAGCACGAGTGCCGTGGCTAAACCGATGCCCGACGAGCACCCAGTGATGAGTACGGTCTGAGGCGACATTTTCTTTGTCAGGACTCTCTTCTTTTTCTTCCCGATCTTTACGTACAGCAGTGACCAAAGTCGCAGCTTCTGATTTCAACTGTAAACTTTGCCTGTATTAATTTTACATGTACTCGATTAAGCAGGAATGAGCACGTTGTGTATACAAAGTTGCTCAACGCGCTGCAATATTGACTGATGGGATAAGCATTTTTCCAAAGCCAGAGGATTAAAAGTTATTGACTCGAGCTTGACAATGTACATTGTGTTAATACATGTACCTTTAACTTTGTATTGTTTTATAACTTTAATATATATGGCCAAAGTGTATTGTTGTTATATAACTGGCCAAAGACTATGCAATAACTATTATCGAACTAGGTTCGTTTTGTGCAGTAGTATACATAGCGAGCTAGGCCTGTGAGAGTGGAGCAGAGAGGGGGGGGGTCTGGGGGGGGGGGGGGGGGGCTGGTACCATATTTCAATTGGGGGCGCTGTTCAAATTCCACGATTATTAACACTAGATTACAGAATGGTGTACCGTATTTTGAACAGGCGGACATTATACCAGTATAATTTTTTTTGGGGGGGTGTCACGGGGGGGGGGGGTTCGACTTATTTTTTAGGAATTTGTATGATTTTTTTTTTTTTTTTGACAGAGCTGGGGGGTTTTGACCCCAAAATCCCCCCTCTGGATCCGCGCCTGAGACCAGTGTGGGTAAACATCAAAGGAAACGAACTTGTAAAAACACATTTAAAAAGGAGTGTTGGAAAAGGGTGGTATATAAGGAAGGTATGGTGCAGTGCTGAAAGGTAATCAGGGTTTTTTTCGATACCCGACCTCCGTAAAGTCAACAAAGCGGGGGAGGGGGGGGGGAGGGGGCTGGATACCATTTTCCCATGGGGGCCTTGTTCGAAGCGGACGATCATGGACACTATCAGATCATGGACACTATCAGAGAAAATAAGTTGGGGGATCATTATCCCCGCGGTTGCTAAGCCACTGAACAAAAGGTGTTGATAAACCCAATAGGGCTAGACAGGATTAGGTATATATGTGAAACAAATTGACAATTGAGGGGAAAATGCGACAGCCAAGTGCATTCTATACTCTATATACTAATATACTGTGGAATGGTTAGGTGATGACCGACAAGTGTTGTCCAATCTGTTGCTGTTGACGACAATCTATCGATCATGGAGACACTTCTTGAGCGTGTTCTGTATCTCGATCCCCGACATATTATAGGCCTACTGCACTAAGCAAACCAACAGCTGCTAGCACATCTGGAACTGCACTTAATGCTCAATGCTGGGTGTGAACAAGCAAGTCTCGTAGATTATGAGGGTGCCTGTATATATAGATGTCAGGGATGGCGCGGGCAAGGCGAACGGACGTTCGGAGAAGATGATGGTTGTCAGTATAGTTATTTTATGAAGGGGAGGGAGATTGGAGTGGAAGGTAATGACCAAGGGAATCTTGGGTTTGACAAAGGCGCTCGGGGCCCTTTCCTTGAAAGTCAAAATTCTGGGGATAGATTTGGCTCTGGCAATGCTACGTTTCACTCGGTGGGAGCTATGACTCCTGGCAACCATATTCCTGTCTTACAGTGCCTAGGGTGACAGCTGCAGGAGCTGAGATACTGGTGAGTGTATGTGGGTTAATTTTTTTTTTAAATCGATGATGAGGACAGTCTCGTAACTTTCACTAACCACAATTCCTTTACATGACCATCAAGTTCATCAGATTCACTTCCTGGACGTACATCATCTGCAAGTAAGACAACTCAAATAGCCACTCCTTGTGGCTCCAAGTTGGGGAAACAAATCTAAGCCCCCCTCTGCTTGGACCAATAAGTGGATGGATCCGCCACTTGTATTTATGCCTTTAGATATTATCTATAGTTACCTCCAAAAAGAAGAAGGACCATGGTATGCGGATGGAATATGTATATGCGGCTCTGTAAAAGTGTCCGATTAAATTACAGTTGTGTGCGGTAATTCCCTACGTATACTTAATAAATTTCGATATTTTGATGTGAGATGTACATGCCGGCGGTGTGCCCGATGAATTAACAAAGCAAAATGACAATTTAACAGGTGACTTGTTGTATCCCACACGCGTGCCATTTCTAATGATACACTACCAAACCATGCGCTGATGGATGGAAGGGTTGAAAGTCAAAGGCTTGACAAACATCGAAACTGAGGAATACCAAAAATAATACCAGCTTGGAACAATCAGGTGCAATCAGTATTTGATTGATTTTAATCACAATGAAACAAGCACTTCCGCCAACAAGCAGGGAAAAATCGTTACCCAAGAAATAACATTACATGTAACGAAGAGCTAAAAAATACATTTGTAGCCTTTGCGGGTATTTTTCTCAGACCTAGATCTAGTTCTGAAGAGTATAGAAATTATCATAATTGACGAATCCAACACGCTACGGAGGCCCCCTCCAATGGCGAAAGTATTTGCGCAACCTACAATACAAAGCAATTGCCACGTGACGGATTATCTGACCATTAGTAGCTCATGGCACAATGTTTTCGCCATTGAAGGGGGCGTGAGTGTACAGTGCGTGATGGCGTGCTCGGAATGGTCTGTAGAGCACGTAATTTGTTCATTGAGCAACAAGAGTCACATATTTATGAAATCTTACACAGAAACTTAAAAAAAAGTTGAAGTGACGGGGACAAAACTAGAAAAGGCTACAGGGTATAATCATTAAAAACATGACAACATGTACTAAAAAAGAAAGCGACAGTCCATTTGCCATGCCAACAGACAATCGTTGGGCAACCCAACCCAAGACATTCAAGCATATCTCTTGCACGGTTGTTTGGCCCACATTATGTCAACACGTTTAGATCATTCATGTCAAGAGATAAACATGCAGTGCAGAAGAGAATCGTTTGCTGAAAGTTGGCATCACGTGACCACAACTTCCAATTGTGAAAACAAATGTTACATGTAGTGGACGCAGTGTTTTGTTTTCATGTGTGCTTTCTCATGGAAGCAAGGTGGCTCTGGTTTCCAACCTGTCCCCCACAGGAATGCACACGTTAACAAAGCGTGACGTCATTATGTTCCAGTGTACAATGTGGCGCCTATGTGTAATTGCTGCAATAAGATTTACAGCAAATCGGCATCACACAAAGATTTTAAACTTTCGCTGGCATCCAATTTAGACATAGTTTTCATTTTTAATAAAGCTATCATACACATTGGGCTATTGTGGCCTTTTGCTCATTTTGATAATTTCCTCTCCAATAGATGGTAAAAAAAAAAAAACTTTAGAAAGATACGCTTGGTAACAGATCTTTCATTTGCGACTTTACTACATGACACTACTCTGTAGGGGAAGCGTAACGGCTTTGCTTTAGCATATCGAGCAGAAAATCCGTGGTCGGATCGCGAAGCTTCACGGCCGCCATTTTTGTCAAGTTTTCTGTCGTCTGATAGCGCAGGTGAGGATTCTCACTCAGAATGATATCCATGTGCAGCTTGGCTATTTCATCGGCGCTTTGATGAGTTACAAAAGGAAACACAGACGCCATGTCCTTTGACCATGTGACGAGTAAATCTCGCACTACAGGGTCAAAATCTTTGGCTTGTTCTTCGAACGGTGTACCAAAGACCTTCTTGGAAAGCTCCGTCTTGACTGGCCCCGGTTCAACGATGCTCACCCTAGACAAAAGAAAATACATTAGAATTTCAAAGGACATTTATAAATACCTAAGACAATTTACCCATTCCTATTGGAGAGCCCGTTGCGTGGCCGGCTTTAAACGGTTGATCAAGACCGGCTGGCTGGTCTTTAAACACCTTTCCAGTGTCACATGAAAATTTTGAGTCCGGTGAAGTCCAGTGCCTATTACCGTGCTTGAAGCACGGATCTGTCGGATTGGGTATTTATCAGCATCCATACTCCAACCGGTCTTAAACATAGTGTTCAACACCGGCCAAGCAAATGTTGTTCCCTGATTTGTTAATATCCAAATATAGATAAATGTACACTGAGCATACAAAAGGGTTGGATGCCTGGGGTTCATGTTAGAGGACAAGTTTTTATCAAGAAGATGGATCGGGAATTGCAGTCAACACGTAAAATGGACCAATGTCTACGGATTTGTGGGTGATGAATTTCTTTCAAGGAGCTTAATGAAGTAAGGGATTATGTTCTCCATTATGTAAATTATTTATATTGGTTAGTCGGAGGAGAGGGGGGGGGGGTTCAGTTAGCCACTCCAATCACCCATCATTGGTATCCGCCCTTGGCTTGTTCCTTTTTACACTTTGATGTGAACACAATAAAAGTTCGGAGTAGGCTTTTTTATTCTTTGGTCGATGTGGAGTATCTTTATTATTTTTCCCCCTCAAATAAGAAGAGCTTCCGTACTTGATATTGTATCCATCTCTCAACACTGGGGCAATGGACTCGGAGTATCCTTCCATAGCGAACTTAGAAGCAGAGTAGGTAGCAAAAAAAGGATCAGCTGAAAAAAAAACATTAAAGGAGATTTGTTTTGTTGTTCAATTGCAAGAACTATCAACAGCATAACATCAACCTATATTGTCCAATTCTTAACTTCACAAGAATGCTGCCGTCTATCTAGCAGTACACTCTAAAGTCCCGGAATGATCTATTTTTTGGCCACAATGTCCGGGTCACAATAACCCGGAAAAGTGTAATTTTGACCCGGAAAAGTGCCATTTGGAACCGGAACAGTGCTATTTAGACCAGGAACCCAGTGCCATTTTGACCCGGAAAATTGCCATTTTTACCCGGAAAAGTGCCATCCTGAACCGGGAAAAATGTTGACCCGGAAAAGGGTTAGGCGAAATAGAACCCGAATTCCGGGTCAATGTGTGACCAGGGACTTTTTTAGCGTATTTCCAATGAGTGAAATTCAGAAGAAAAGAAGAGACGAGACGTTATGCATCTTGACTTTTCTCCCAACTTCGTTGCATCTTCTTTCAATCTAACTGAGTAACTATTCCCTTTCAATCGTCTGGTCCACACTTTCATTTAAGCAAATAGAAGCAATTTCACGAGACATATTTGTTTTTATAGAACACAATGTAACAAAAATATATAGTAGCCTATCATGTGGAGAACTATAGGCCTACATAGGCTTACAACAAAAAATATTGAAGAGGTAATACGTCTGTTCAACAGTTCTTCCTTAAAATTAAAAATGTGTACCGAAAGATTGCAAAATTCCACTTAGGGCAACTGCAAAAAAAAGACGTTCATTTTTGGTTGGTTTTGCGCAAAAACAGATCCACACTCCTCGTAGATGGTTCCCGGTTCCGAAAGTAATTACTATGAAAAGAAGGATCAGTCTACTCAGTGAACAAATAATTAAAACATTGCGAAATACTTATATAGACTAAAATCGGGTCAATTTTGTTTTCGATCGATGCCACATGCAAAAAGGAATTACTTTTAAATTGCTAACAATTTTAAAAAGCGCAGGTATAGTACATCTATAATTGATTGAATAAGATCACTGACGAGATTATGGCAGACTGTCTAACTTAAACTGATCTATCAATAGCAAAGTTGCCCCGATGTGATATTAGCTTTTACCTCGGACGCCGGCTATACTAGAAACGTTAATGATCCGGCCCGACATCTGCTTCTTCATCGCTGGTAACACGGCATTTGTTGTTCTTACTACCCCCCAGTAGTTGGTATCCATCATAGCTTGGCACCATTCTACTGACCGCTCGTTGATGCCCTCTAAGGCCATGTAGCCAGCGTTGTTCACTGAATTAAAGTTTAAGGATAGTTGGAACACAAGTTAAGACTTGGATCTAATAGAAAATCATTTTCTTTAACATGCCATAAGCGGTTATAAGTCTAACGAATATGTTACTATTGTATTTCCCCTTTAGCACTAACACGAAAGGTTTAAGAGAAAAACAGACTATAGATAAGTGACTCGTCCCAATGCCAAAATGGTGGACGACGGACGATCAACCCTGGCAGCAAATTCAGGATAGCAATATCAATTGATGGACGTACGTTTGAATCTTATGTCCAAACATAAAAGTGTAATCAAATTTTTGCTACTCAGTTTCAGAGTTGTAATGACTCGACTGCGGCAACTGACTCGACTCAACTCGAGTCCGCCATCGGAAGATTCGACTCGACTCCAGTTGAAGGCCAATAACTCTGGAGTCCCAGGACTACGCAATCATATATTTGCAGTGACTTATACTTACGGTAAAAAAAATTATTTAAGTTCGCGTACTTGGCGTTACTGTCAAGTTGTGGCCGCTAATCGCGTACAAAATAAACGCCATATCTGGCATATCACGGACTCAAACCTCGTGGTTTTATAATGTAGCACACAAACTACTATCCCGGCACCAGACTTTAAATGCATTTCGCAATTCTTGGTTTCATCATTGGTTTCGGGCGATTTCTTCAGCCCTTTAATAAACTCCTGCTAAATTTACGTTCTCATAACTTAAAAAAATAGACATATTTCTATAAAATCAAAAACACCATCGTAGTTGTTGCAATTTAGTTTTGATGACGTCAGCGTAAAAATTATTCCGCAGGCCAAGAGACCAGAGGCCAAACCAGAGATGAAACCGAAGATTCGCTTCTTGTTAAGTGTTACGTCGATGTTTGGTAGAAACGTCCAGCAGAAGCTGTCTATTGGGTACCATGCAACATATTTTAAGTTTTGGATCTTCATAATAACCTTGTGTTCCTTCTTTCATAATTGACTAGATGGTGCATAAATTTGACTTGACTCGACTCGACTCTACCACACACTGTGACTCGACTTGACTTGACTCGACTCGACCCGACCTTTTTGACATAGGGACTTGACTCGACTCGACTCGAGTCTCTTCCTTTAAATGACTCGACTCGACTCGAGTCACAACATTCAATGACTCGTTTCAACTCTGCTCAGTTTAGTTGGAAAATCAATGTAATTTACTTTTACATTCAACCCAGGGAACTTGATTGCCGGTCAGGATTCACTCAACATCGCAGCCATGATCTTATAGGCGATTGGTTATCATCCATGTCTTCATGAACGAAAGTTAGCTCACCGAGAACGTCGATTCTCCCGTTGTCTCGCAGAATCTCGTCTACCACCGATTTGATAGTTGGGTCCTTGGTCACATCAAGTTCCCGGATGAAGAGTGTCTTGTTCAAGGTGCTCCCTGCTTCTTTTTCCAGGTTGGACTTTGCCTCCAAATTCCTCATTGTCGCGTAAACCTTTCAGGGAAAAGAAGGTTGAATGAAACCTTGAATGTTGTGCAAAAAAAACCTTTAAATATTTACAGGCAAAAATGTGCAAATGATAAAAACGTAGCGATGAATTTTAAGTTTGCGTTTCAGTACTTTATTAAGACTTGAGACAACATTATTGTACCCCCTCCCACCTAAAAATCTTTCTGTCCATGACAGTAAAATAACACATGCATATAGGTCCTACTTTTTTTTTTAGTTTTTTTTTTTAGGTTGGTCTATAATTTCAAATTCTTATTAGTGAAGAAAATTACATGTTTCTTTTAAGAATTGGAAAACTTTGAATTGATGAATCCCATTACTCGGACACTCTCGATAGAAGTGACATTTAATTGAATGTACACGAACCATCGGTACCGATGGTTCGTGTACAAAGCAGAATGAGCCAATAAGACAACAGCGCCGATGGTTTGTGCACTGACAGATACAACCAATGAGAGAACATACAATCACTGGTGGTCATCGGCCCAGTGACCTTGCCTAGCTCAGCTATCAGTGAGATTTACTTAACGTTGCGTAACAAAGTGTATGTGGGGAAACTGTGGTCAGGGCCCTGGCCCTGCACAAGGCCATGCATGTGCATGCTATCTTAATATGTTAATGTAACGTACACTTTGTACAGTTGAAACCTTATATTAATTGCTTCTATTTCCAGACATTAAGGTTTGCTGCATGCACTATAATAATACTTGGACATGGTTGTATAGCAAGGACCTATAGTTGTACCATGGAGGAAGGAATAGAAAAATACAACTTGGAAAACGATAATCTAAACGAGAATATGCTGAAATGTAGCGCCCACTGAGAAAGACTACTGGAGTTGTAATACATGCATGTCAACCGTGCAGACAAGTTCTGGGAGAGAATATTCAACCGACGGCGAGATTACTTACACCATGGAGGAAGGATCGAACACCTCCATGCTTACACAAGCTAAAAACTGTAAAAGATTTAATGTTTTCATATTCCTTGCTCTATGGTTATTCCAAATGGTCCGGCCGTGATTATTTTAATTAATCTGTTATTACTGATCATTAATTTTTGTCAAACCTGTTTTATAAACCAACAAACAATCAATTGTTGTTCTATGCATTTTAACTGGACTGGTGGTATTACCATTAAATCCCATATTCAAGGCATAAATAGATATTTGTTGATGTATGATGTAACATAGCATGGCGCCGCCACTGAGGTGGTGTACTTTGCTTGTTCGTCTGTCGCGCTATATCTAGAGCAACAGTTTTGTACTGAACTTTTCACAAAAACCGGTATAATTTCATCGAGTTCTAAACACTCCCGTTCCTAAATCACGAGTTAATCCGATTCCTGTTACAAAGTTACAACAAAACATTATTTCGACATGATTTTCCTATTTTATTGCAAAGTGCGTGGGTAAACCCTTTGAAAATATCCCCCCAAAATGAGGAAATAATTTTCTGACAAACTTTTAGTTGGGTATATAATAATGGTTTATCAGATTTTATCAACTTTACAGAATTCTTTAATGGAATTTTCCGATATTTATTCAAGTGCGCCACGTTAGGAAACATTCAGCCGTTTGTGTGCCCAATTTCCGGATGCCACCGTTTTTGAATTTCGGAATATAATCTCATGACACCGAAATAGTTTACAGAGGTATAAACCGCTGCAGTAATAAGGTGTAAGTACCAGTATTTCACGGACTGAATTTGAAGTTTATCAACAAATAAGTTTGGCAACACTACATGAGGAAAGTCAAGGTAAACGTCGAAGTGTGCCAAGTTAGGAAACACCACTATGTAATATATTAAGGAATTGATAGGGTACTGGTTTTAAGAAATATATTTATAGACTTTGAGCGCATTATTTTTAAATTAGAGATGAAGGAAGGGTATTTCCAAAAAGCAGAGCTTGTCGAGTAGGAATCCCCTATAACATGAATTAATACATACATTTAATGAAAAAAGCAATTGCAAACAATTAAACATGTAAGCTGTACATGCCCCCCCCCCCTCCACCAAAAGCAGTTCCTTTGCGCCACCATATTCCACGGAGCACACTTTCATGATATAATTTTAGAAATGTTGATACTGATTTCCGGGGCGGGGCAGATACGTGTTCCCTCACGTCCCCCTCATTTTGGCGACGGATAAACCTAACCCAGCGTAGTTTTTTACTTTTGATGTAACGAAGGAGAAATCAAAAATGTGGTTTTTTTTTTACCCTAAAAGAGCCGTGGGCGGAATTCGCCACCCCCTCGACTTTTTCCGCGATAGCCTTTAAAAAAATTTTTCGCAACCTGAGCTGTTATGACTTTTTAGCCTCGAGCCTTGCGCATCTTTTGACAACAAAAAAATATAAAAATCAAACCAGGGGTTGTTGCGCAGCGAAAAATTTTCCGGCGCCATGCGAATTTTCCCATATACGCAGCGTACGCAAACCAGAATAACCATTCGTACATATGAATAATTAATTAGCCATAATTCCAGAACCCTTTGTGCTATAATCATGAAATTTCTTCGGTATATTTATGAAGAGTTGCTCTATGCATCTTCTTCGTCACTCGGGGGGGGGGGGGGAGGGGGCGTGAATTTGCAGCATGTTAGTGCCAAGAGAAGAAAGGGGTGCGGGAAGGCAAAATAGGGGTGCGGGCGTGAATTTCCAGCATGTTAGTGCCAAGAGAAGAATAATCATTCGTACATATGAATAATTAATTAGCCATAATTCCAGAACCCTTTGCCCTATAATCATGAAATTTCTTGGGTATATTTATGAAGAGTTGCTCTATGCATTTCCTTCGTCACTCGGGGGAGGGGGCGTGAATTTGCAGCATGTTAGTGCCAAGAGAAGAATAATAGTACATATGAATAATTAATTAGCCATAATTCCAGAACCCTTTGTCCTATAATCATGAAATTTCTTGGGTATATTTATGAAGAGTTGCTCTATGCATTTTCTTCATCACTCGGGGAGGGGGCGTGAATTTGCAGCATGTTAGTGTCAAGAGAGGAAAGGGGTGCGGGAAGGCAAATAGGGGTGCGGGCGTGAATTTGCAGCATGTTAGTGCCAAGAGAAGAATAACCATTCGTACATATGAATAATTAATTAGCCATAATTCCAGAACCATTTGTGCTATAATCATGAAATTTCTTGGGTATATTTATGAAGAGTTGCTCTATGCATCTTCTTCGTCACTCGGGGGGGGGGGGGGAGGGGGCGTGAATTTGCAGCATGTTAGTGCCAAGAGAAGAAAGGGGTGCGGGAAGGCAAAATAGGGGTGCGGGCGTGAATTTCCAGCATGTTAGTGCCAAGAGAAGAATAATCATTCGTACATATGAATAATTAATTAGCCATAATTCCAGAACCCTTTGCCCTATAATCATGAAATTTCTTGGGTATATTTATGAAGAGTTGCTCTATGCATTTTCTTCGTCACTCGGGGGGGGGGGAGGGGGCGTGAATTTGCAGCATGTTAGTGCCAAGAGAAGAAAGGGGTGCGGGAAGGCAAAATAGGGGTGCGGGCGTGAATTTGCAGCATGTTAGTGCCAAGAGAAGAATAATCATTCGTACATATGAATAATTAATTAGCCATAATTCCAGAACCCTTTGCCCTATAATCATGAAATTTCTTGGGTATATTTATGAAGAGTTGCTCTACGCATTTTCTTCGTCACTCGGGGGAGGGGGCGTGAATTTGCAGCATGTTAGTGCCAAGAGAAGAAAGGGGTGCGGGAAGGCAAAATAGGGGTGCGGGCGTGAATTTGCAGCATGTTAGTGCCAAGAGAAGAATAATCATTCGTACATATGAATAATTAATTCGCCATAATTCCATAACCCTTTACCCTATAATCATGAAATTTCTTGGGTATATTTATGAAGAGTCGCTCTATGCATTTTCTTCGTCACTTGGGGGAGGGGGCGTGAATTTGCAGCATGTTAGTGCCAAGAGAAGAAAGGGGTGCGGGAAGGCAAAATAGGGGTGCGGGCGTGAATTTGCAGCATGTTAGTGCCAAGAGAAGAATAATCATTCGTACATATGAATAATTAATTATCCATAATTCCAGAACCCTTTGCCCTATAATTATGAAATTTCTTGGGTATATTTATGAAGAGTTGCTCTACGCATTTTCTTCGTCACTCGGGGGAGGGGGCGTGAATTTGCAGCATGTTAGTGCCAAGAGAAGAAAGGGGTGCGGGAAGGCAAAATAGGGGTGCGGGCGTGAATTTGCAGCATGTTAGTGCCAAGAGAAGAATAATCATTCGTACATATGAATAATTAATTAGCCATAATTCCAGAACCCTTTGCCCTATAATCATGAAATTTCTTGGGTATATTTATGAAGAGTTGCTCTACGCATTTTCTTCGTCACTCGGGGGAGGGGGCGTGAATTTGCAGCATGTTAGTGCCAAGAGAAGAAAGGGTGCGGGAAGGCAAAATAGGGGTGCGGGCGTGAATTTGCAGCATGTTAGTGCCAAGAGAAGAATAATCATTCGTACATATGAATAATTAATTCGCCATAATTCCATAACCCTTTACCCTATAATCATGAAATTTCTTGGGTATATTTATGAAGAGTCGCTCTATGCATTTTCTTCGTCACTTGGGGAGGGGGCGTGAATTTGCAGCATGTTAGTGCCAAGAGAAGAAAGGGGTGCGGGAAGGCAAAATAGGGGTGCGGGCGTGAATTTGCAGCATGTAAGTGCCAAGAGAAGAATAATCATTCGTACATATGAATAATTAAATAGCCATAATTCCATAACCCTTTACCCTATAATCATGACATTTCTTGGGTATATTTATGAAGAGTCGCTCTATGCATTTTCTTCGTCACTCGGGGGAGGGGGCGTGAATTTGCAGCATGTTAGTGCCAAGAGAAGACAGGGGTGCGGGAAGGCAAAATAGGGGTGCGGGCGTGAATTTCCAGCATGTTAGTGCCAAGAGAAGAATAATAGTACATATGAATAATTCCAGAACCCTTTGCCCTATAATCATGAAATTTCTTGGGTATATTTATGAAGAGTTGCTCTATGCATTTTCTACGTCACTCGGGAAGGGGGCTTGAATTTGCAGCATGTTAGTGTCAAGAGAAGAAAGGGGTGCGGGAAGGCAAATAGGGGTGCGGGCGTGAATTTGCAGCATGTTAGTGCCAAGAGAAGAATAATCATTCGTACATATGAATAATTAATTAGCCATAATTCCAGAACCCTTTGCCCTATAATCATGAAATTTCTTGGGTATATTTATGAAGAGTTGCTCTATGCATTTTCTTCGTCACTTGGGGGGGGGAGGGGGCGTGAATTTGCAGCATGTTAGTGCCAAGAGAAGAAAGGGGTGCGGGAAGGCAAAATAGGGGTGCGGACGTGAATTTGCAGCATGTTAGTGCCAAGAGAAGAATAATCATTCGTACATATGAATAATTAATTAGCCATAATTCCAGAACCCTTTGCCCTATAATCATGAAATTTCTTGGGTATATTTATGAAGAGTTGCTCTATGTATTTTCTTCGTCACTCGGGGGGGGGGGGCGTGAATTTGCAGCATGTTAGTGCCAAGAGAAGAAAGGGGTGCGGGAAGGCAAAATAGGGGTGCGGGCGTGAATTTCCAGCATGTTAGTGCCAAGAGAAGAATAATCATTCGTACATATGAATAATTAATTCGCCATAATTCCATAACCCTTTACCCTATAATCATGAAATTTCTTGGGTATATTTATGAAGAGTCGCTCTATGCATTTTCTTCGTCACTTGGGGGGGAGGGGGCGTGAATTTGCAGCATGTTAGTGCCAAGAGAAGAAAGGGGTGCGGGAAGGCAAAATAGGGGTGCGGACGTGAATTTGCAGCATGTAAGTGCCAAGAGAAGAATAATCATTCGTACATATGAATAATTAAATAGCCATAATTCCATAACCCTTTACCCTATAATCATGACATTTCTTGGGTACATTTATGAAGAGTCGCTCTATGCATTTTCTTCGTCACTCGGGGGAGGGGGCGTGAATTTGCAGCATGTTAGTGCCAAGAGAAGACAGGGGTGCGGGAAGGCCAAATAGGGGTGCGGGCGTGAATTTCCAGCATGTTAGTGCCAAGAGAAGAATAATAGTACATATGAATAATTCCAGAACCCTTTGCCCTATAATCATGAAATTTCTTGGGTATATTTATGAAGAGTTGCTCTATGCATTTTCTACGTCACTCGGGAAGGGGGCGTGAATTTGCAGCATGTTAGTGTCAAGAGAAGAAAGGGGTGCGGGAAGGCAAATAGGGGTGCGGGCGTGAATTTGCAGCATGTTAGTGCCAAGAGAAGAATAATCATTCGTACATATGAATAATTAATTAGCCATAATTCCAGAACCCTTTGCCCTATAATCATGAAATTTCTTGGGTATATTTATGAAGAGTTGCTCTATGCATTTTCTTCGTCACTTGAGGGGGGGGAGGGGGCGTGAATT
Organism: Patiria miniata; assembly: GCF_015706575.1. Classification (NCBI taxonomy): domain Eukaryota; kingdom Metazoa; phylum Echinodermata; class Asteroidea; order Valvatida; family Asterinidae; genus Patiria; species Patiria miniata. The sequence goes on from NW_024037072.1 coordinate 39,241,095, forward strand.
TGCAGCATGTTAGTGCCAAGAGAAGAAAGGGGTGCGGGAAGGCAAAATAGGGGTGCGGACGTGAATTTGCAGCATGTAAGTGCCAAGAGAAGAATAATCATTCGTACATATGAATAATTAAATAGCCATAATTCCATAACCCTTTACCCTATAATCATGACATTTCTTGGGTACATTTATGAAGAGTCGCTCTATGCATTTTCTTCGTCACTCGGGGGAGGGGGCGTGAATTTGCAGCATGTTAGTGCCAAGAGAAGAAAGGGGTGCGGGAAGGCAAAATAGGGGTGCGGGCGTGAATTTGCAGCATGTTAGTGCCAAGAGAAGAAAGGGGTGCGGGAAGGCAAAATAGGGGTGCGGGCGTGAATTTCCAGCATGTTAGTGCCAAGAGAAGAATAATCATTCGTACATATGAATAATTAATTAGCCATAATTCCAGAACCCTTTGCCCTATAATCATGAAATTTCTTGGGTATATTTATGAAGAGTTGCTCTATGTATTTTCTTCGTCACTCGGGGGGGGGGAGGGGCGTGAATTTGCAGCATTTTAGTGCCAAGAGAAGAAAGGGGTGCGGGAAGGCAAAATAGGGGTGCGGGCGTGAATTTCCAGCATGTTAGTGCCAAGAGAAGAATAATCATTCGTACATATGAATAATTAATTAGCCATAATTCCAGAACCCTTTGCCCTGTAATCATGAAATTTCTTGGGTATATTTATGAAGAGTTGCTCTACGCATTTTCTTCGTCACTCGGGGGAGGGGGCGTGAATTTGCAGCATGTTAGTGCCAAGAGAAGAAAGGGGTGCGGGAAGGCAAAATAGGGGTGCGGGCGTGAATTTGCAGCATGTTAGTGCCAAGAGAAGAAAGGGGTGCGGGAAGGCAAAATAGGGGTGCGGGCGTGAATTTCCAGCATGTTAGTGCCAAGAGAAGAATAATCATTCGTACATATGAATAATTAATTAGCCATAATTCCAGAACCCTTTGCCCTATAATCATGAAATTTCTTGGGTATATTTATGAAGAGTTGCTCTATGTATTTTCTTCGTCACTCGGGGGGGGGGGAGGGGCGTGAATTTGCAGCATTTTAGTGCCAAGAGAAGAAAGGGGTGCGGGAAGGCAAAATAGGGGTGCGGGCGTGAATTTCCAGCATGTTAGTGCCAAGAGAAGAATAATCATTCGTACATATGAATAATTAATTAGCCATAATTCCAGAACCCTTTGCCCTGTAATCATGAAATTTCTTGGGTATATTTATGAAGAGTTGCTCTACGCATTTTCTTCGTCACTCGGGGGAGGGGCGTGAATTTGCAGCATGTTAGTGCCAAGAGAAGAAAGGGGTGCGGGAAGGCAAAATAGGGGTGCGGGCGTGAATTTGCAGCATGTTAGTGCCAAGAGAAGAATAATCATTCGTACATATGAATAATTAATTAGCCATAATTCCATAACCCTTTACCCTATAATCATGAAATTTCTTGGGTATATTTATGAAGAGTCGCTCTATGCATTTTCTTCGTCACTCGGGGGAGGGGGCGTGAATTTGCAGCATGTTAGTGCCAAGAGAAGACAGGGGTGCGGGAAGGCAAAATAGGGGTGCGGGCGTGAATTTCCAGCATGTTAGTGCCAAGAGAAGAATAATCATTCGTACATATGAATATTTAATTAGCCATAATTCCAGAACCCTTTGCCCTATAATCATGAAATTTCTTGGGTATATTTATGAAGAGTTGCTCTATGTATTTTCTTCGTCACTCGGGGGGGGGGGAGGGGCGTGAATTTGCAGCATGTTAGTGCCAAGAGAAGAAAGGGGTGCGGGAAGGCAAAATAGGGGTGCGGGCGTGAATTTGCAGCATGTTAGTGCCAAGAGAAGAATAATCATTCGTACATATGAATAATTAATTAGCCATAATTCCAGAACCCTTTGCCCTATAATCATGAAATTTCTTGGGTATATTTATGAAGAGTTGCTCTACTCATTTTCGTGAATTTCGTCACTCGGGGGGAGGGGGCGTGAATTTGCAGCATGTTAGTGCCAAGAGAAGAAAGGGGTGCGGGAAGGCAAAATAGGGGTGCGGGCGTGAATTTGCAGCATGTTAGTGCCAAGAGAAGAATAATCATTCGTACATATGAATAATTAATTAGCCATAATTCCATAACCCTTTACCCTATAATCATGAAATTTCTTGGGTATATTTATGAAGAGTCGCTCTATGCATTTTCTTCGTCACTCGGGGGAGGGGGCGTGAATTTGCAGCATGTTAGTGCCAAGAGAAGACAGGGGTGCGGGAAGGCAAAATAGGGGTGCGGGCGTGAATTTGCAGCATGTTAGTGCCAAGAGAAGAATAATAGTACATATAAATAATTAATTAGCCATAATTCCAGAACCCTTTGCCCTATAATCATGAAATTTCTTGGGTATATTTATGAAGAGTTGCTCTATGCATTTTCTTCGTCACTCGGGGGGGGGGGGAGGGGGCGTGAATTTGCAGCATGTTAGTGCCAAGAGAAGAAAGGGGTGCGGGAAGGCAAAATAGGGGTGCGGGCGTGAATTTGCAGCATGTTAGTGCCAAGAGAAGAATAATCATTCGTACATATGAATAATTAATTAGCCATAATTCCAGAACCCTTTGCCCTATAATCATGAAATTTCTTGGGTATATTTATGAAGAGTTGCTCTATGCATTTTCTACGTCACTCGGGAAGGGGGCGTGAATTTGCAGCATGTTAGTGCCAAGAGAAGACAGGGGTGCGGGAAGGCAAAATAGGGGTGCGGGCGTGAATTTGCAGCATGTTAGTGCCAAGAGAAGAAAGGGGTGCGGGAAGGCAAAATAGGGGTGCGGGCGTGAATTTGCAGCATGTTAGTGCCAAGAGAAGAATAATCATTCGTACATATGAATAATTAATTAGCCATAATTCCAGAACCCTTTGCCCTATAATCATGAAATTTCTTGGGTATATTTATGAAGAGTTGCTCTACGCATTTTCTTCGTCACTCGGGGGAGGGGCGTGAATTTGCAGCATGTTAGTGCCAAGAGAAGAAAGGGGTGCGGGAAGGCAAAATAGGGGTGCGGGCGTGAATTTGCAGCATGTAAGTGCCAAGAGAAGAATAATCATTCGTACATATGAATAATTAATTAGCCATAATTCCATAACCCTTTACCCTATAATCATGAAATTTCTTGGGTATATTTATGAAGAGTCGCTCTATGCATTTTCTTCGTCACTCGGGTGAGGGGGCGTGAATTTGCAGCATGTTAGTGCCAAGAGAAGACAGGGGTGCGGGAAGGCAAAATAGGGGTGCGGGCGTGAATTTCCAGCATGTTAGTGCCAAGAGAAGAATAATCATTCGTACATATGAATATTTATTTAGCCATAATTCCAGAACCCTTTGCCCTATAATCATGAAATTTCTTGGGTATATTTATGAAGAGTTGCTCTATGTATTTTCTTCGTCACTCGGGGGGGGGGAGGGGCGTGAATTTGCAGCATGTTAGTGCCAAGAGAAGAAAGGGGTGCGGGAAGGCAAAATAGGGGTGCGGGCGTGAATTTGCAGCATGTTAGTGCCAAGAGAAGAATAATCATTCGTACATATGAATAATTAATTAGCCATAATTCCAGAACCCTTTGCCCTATAATCATGAAATTTCTTGGGTATATTTATGAAGAGTTGCTCTACGCATTTTCTTCGTCACTCGGGGAGGGGGCGTGAATTTGCAGCATGTTAGTGCCAAGAGAAGAAAGGGGTGCGGGAAGGCAAAATAGGGGTGCGGGCGTGAATTTGCAGCATGTTAGTGCCAAGAGAAGAATAATCATTCGTACATATGAATAATTAATTAGCCATAATTCCATAACCCTTTACCCTATAATCATGAAATTTCTTGGGTATATTTATGAAGAGTCGCTCTATGCATTTTCTTCGTCACTCGGGGGAGGGGGCGTGAATTTGCAGCATGTTAGTGCCAAGAGAAGACAGGGGTGCGGGAAGGCAAAATAGGGGTGCGGGCGTGAATTTCCAGCATGTTAGTGCCAAGAGAAGAATAATCATTCGTACATATGAATATTTAATTAGCCATAATTCCAGAACCCTTTGCCCTATAATCATGAATTTCTTGGGTATATTTATGAAGAGTTGCTCTATGTATTTTCTTCGTCACTCGGGGGGGAGGGGCGTGAATTTGCAGCATGTTAGTGCCAAGAGAAGAAAGGGGTGCGGGAAGGCAAAATAGGGGTGCGGGCGTGAATTTGCAGCATGTTAGTGCCAAGAGAAGAATAATCATTCGTACATATGAATAATTAATTAGCCATAATTCCATAACCCTTTACCCTATAATCATGAAATTTCTTGGGTATATTTATGAAGAGTCGCTCTATGCATTTTCTTCGTCACTCGGGTGAGGGGGCGTGAATTTGCAGCATGTTAGTGCCAAGAGAAGAATAATAGTACATATGAATAATTAATTAGCCATAATTCCAGAACCCTTTGCCCTATAATCATGAAATTTCTTGGGTATATTTATGAAGAGTTGCTCTATGCATTTTCTACGTCACTCGGGAAGGGGGCGTGAATTTGCAGCATGTTAGTGTCAAGAGAAGAAAGGGGTGCGGGAAGGCAAATAGGGGTGCGGGCGTGAATTTGCAGCATGTTAGTGCCAAGAGAAGAATAATCATTCGTACATATAAATAATTAATTAGCCATAATTCCAGAACCCTTTGCCCTATAATCATGAAATTTCTTGGGTATATTTATGAAGAGTTGCTCTATGCATTTTCTTCGTCACTCGGGGGGGGGGGGGAGGGGGCGTGAATTTGCAGCATGTTAGTGCCAAGAGAAGACAGGGGTGCGGGAAGGCAAAATAGGGGTGCGGGCGTGAATTTGCAGCATGTTAGTGCCAAGAGAAGAAAGGGGTGCGGGAAGGCAAAAGAGGGGTGCGGGCGTGAATTTGCAGCATGTTAGTGCCAAGAGAAGAATAATCATTCGTACATATGAATAATTAATTAGCCATAATTCCAGAACCCTTTGCCCTATAATCATGAAATTTCTTGGGTATATTTATGAAGAGTTGCTCTACGCATTTTCTTCGTCACTCGGGGAGGGGGCTTGAATTTGCAGCATGTTAGTGCCAAGAGAAGAAAGGGGTGCGGGAAGGCAAAATAGGGGTGCGGGCGTGAATTTGCAGCATGTAAGTGCCAAGAGAAGAATAATCATTCGTACATATGAATAATTAATTAGCCATAATTCCATAACCCTTTACCCTATAATCATGAAATTTCTTGGGTATATTTATGAAGAGTCGCTCTATGCATTTTCTTCGTCACTCGGGGGAGGGGGCGTGAATTTGCAGCATGTTAGTGCCAAGAGAAGACAGGGGTGCGGGAAGGCAAAATAGGGGTGCGGGCGTGAATTTGCAGCATGTTAGTGCCAAGAGAAGAATAATCATTCGTACATATGAATATTTAATTAGCCATAATTCCAGAACCCTTTGCCCTATAATCATGAAATTTCTTGGGTATATTTATGAAGAGTTGCTCTATGTATTTTCTTCGTCACTCGGGGGGGGGGGGGGGGGGGGAGGGGCGTGAATTTGCAGCATGTTAGTGCCAAGAGAAGAAAGGGGAATCCGCCCCAGCTGTGAGGTGGTCAAAATAACCCGGCAACAATGTTACCAAGTGGGCAAATAATTGTTATTTAAAGATTTGGTCAATTCAATAAAAGTGTCAGTCATGCGTAATGCGCTTGTATGTATTTAGTGTATTTTGTACACTTCGTGTTCCAACCTTTAATCATCTTAAAGTTACAATTATTCCTTAAAATATAGCATAAACAGTCATTTTACTCATCTTTTCTCTGTATTGTTTTAGTGTTAATTTGTTGTTAACAGGTATAATTAATCTAATGCGTAATGTCATCCACGGTAATGTCAGTCACAGAGGTTTTTTTGCATATTAAAAGAAATCATGAAAGTTTTGCACATTTACTGCATGTGTTGGTTACCCTATAAGCTAAAATGCTCGTATGGATTTAAATACGTAGAAATTTTAACTTGAAAAGAAATTTGAAAAATATGTTTGACATTTTTTGGTTGCATCGCTTTTTGTAATGTCAGTCACGACAGTAAACTACCACTCTAATTGGAAAACTGAACATGAAATTTTAAATTTTCAATACCGTATTGTGTATTCAGGTCCCAGTAACTCCCATGCCAAACAATGGTTCAGTTGGCTTTAATTGTTTACACATAAGAGCTGAATTGATATTCAAAATTAGTAAAATGTAATGTCAGTTACGGTCTTAGGCTTAGTGTAATGTCAGTCACAAAAAAACGATGCTTTTTTCGATAAAAGCATTCAGGATAGCAATAAAAATCTGCCCTTCATTGCTTTCTTAGCACGGGGTCTAGGTATATCAACTTCTATTGTTGACAGACGAGGCTATTTTAATTGGGTGTTAATTTGTTTTATATTAACAGGCATATTCATTCAAAAAATCATGATTTTTCCCCAATCTTACTACATGCGTTGGTAACCCTATTAGCTCTAATGTTCTAATGGATTTTGATCTGCAGCACTTTTAACCCGAAGAGAAATTTTAAAAACATGTTTGACATTTTTGGGTTGCATCGCTTTTTTTAATGTCAGTCACAGCACCAATCAGGGCTCTGGAGTGCTCTGAAACGTGCAAAACTAAATCAGGCCCACTTTACTCACAGTTTAGCCAGCAAATTTCTCCAAAAAATTCCACTGGGGCAAAGAAAATGTCCTCAGTATTTCACCAACCAAGTTTGCAGACTCAATTCAATTTTTAAAGGAGACTTTTCTTTAATATTTTGCACATGAGAGGAAAGTCAAGTGATTTCAAAATGGGGCTAAATACTAGACTGGTACATGTTCAACCATGGTCCAACTATATTCGAAAAGACTGACCTCATTTCATTCAAAGTCAATAGTCTGGTGGCTTGACTATGGAGAAATGTGTAGTAAATTGAGACTAGTTCCCGCTAGTTCCCGTTTTGGGACTCTCATACACAGTATTGAGAGTCCCAAATTTTCGGACTATCACAGCACTAAACAACCCCCAAGTCAAAAAAGCTAACCATGAAATTTCAAAGATTCAATACTGTATTGTGTATGTAGGTCCTAGTAACCCCTTTGCCAAACATGGTTCAGTTGGCTGTAATTGTTTAGACATTAGAGCTGATTTGATACATGTAATGTCAATCACGGTGGAATTGCCCAGATAATGAAGACATTAAATCCTGTAGCTTGTGTTGGTAATCTCGCCGTCGGTTGAATATTCTCTCCCAGAACTTGTCTGCACGGTTGACATGTACATGTGAACTCCAGTTCTCTTTCTCAGTGAGCGCTACATTTCAGCATATTCCTGTTTAGATTTTCGTTCTCCAAGTTTCCGTACAACCATGTCCAACTAATATATTAAAGTGCAAGCAGCAAACCTTTGTCCAGAAATAGAAGCAAAGAATTATAAGGTTTCAACTGTACAAAGTGTACGTTACATTAACATATTAAGATAGCATGCACATGCATGGCCTTGTGCAGGGCCAGGGCCCTGACCACAGTTTCCCCACATACACTTTGTTACGCAACGTTACGTAAATCTCACTGATAGCTGAGCTAGGCAAGGTCACTGGGCCGATGACCACCAGTGATTGTATGCTCTCTCATTGGTTGTATCTGTCAGTGCACAAACCATCGGCGCTGTTGTCTTATTGGCTCATTCTGCTTTGTACACGAACCATCGGTACCGATGGTTCGTGTACATTCAACTAAATGTCACTTCTATCGAGAGTGTCCGAGTAATGCGTGAACGACTCGGTGACGTGAAGGTGGTCATGCCATGCGTTCAAGAGAATTTTTCAGGCTGTTTGTCAGCCTGAGCGACATAATGTACAACCATGGAGGAATAAGAGTCCCAAACACTCAAGATAATGATGACGGCCACACCCGGCCCAGTAGAGAGTACAAAGATTCTGGAATGTGTGTTCCGAGACCTTCAGTTGGCAAAATCTATTGGTGCAGCTATCGATGGTTAATGACAATTTTGCCTTCTAGGCCTATTTACAATTGAGCAAGCATGCAGCGAAAACCCAAATGACAGTCGGGCTATGATAATCATCATCCACAGGGCTTACTGGATTCTTTTTGATATTGAAAACCAAACATGTTATTCCGAACCATCAGCCCAGCCACCGATCACCTCAACGTAATGTCCTACTTCAATTTTCTATAACTCTACTCAATCCTGAGCTTATGGGTGCCGCTGCATGTCATCGCTCTTCGAACCCTTCATTGCCAAACTCAAAGCCACCTATGTAGATGCACCTGCACCAGAATTTCTCGAGTGAAATAATAGTTCCAAACGTGTACCGTATACCTATACCTTGAATCTGGTAAGCTTGTCTTGGGCTAGCATGAGTGCCGTGGCTGAACCGATCCCTGTCGAGCACCCAGTGATGAGTACGGACTGCGGCGCCATGTTTGTTGCCGGATTCTTTTCTGTTTATGCCCCGGTCTTCTGATTTCAACGCCTAGTTTGCTGTTGCGAGTTACTGCTGTTCACTTTAGCAGGAATTAACGGCTTTTATGCAAAATGGTATACATGCATGCACTTTGTATTGTTAACTCGAGCGCAAAAAATTGTACTTCAGTCTGCACGGACGTTGACAAAGGTCAGCCATCGTATTCTATAAATGCTGCTCTATTTACTTACACGCTCTAAACCATAATTTTTTTTATCAAGGCACTATTTACTTTTGTCGGTGACAGTTTGGCTTTTAAACCCGACCTAATGCGGCGGGAGCAGTAGATGTCAAATATTTGATTTGAGGAAAGGTTGGCCCGTACGTATCAGCCATATGACACCAATGCATGCATGGCGGGTGTGACTTAAGTTGTGACCTTTTTGAGATGAAGGCACTTTGGGGTTATTATGGGGGCGCTGTTTCAATTTAACGAACTTCCAAGTCCATGGCCTAATTCCACAACCTCGTCCCCAGTGCTTACTTTATTTCCAACCTCGTTTCCAATAGTAGTGGGCGCGTACTGATCGACTCCCTGGGGACGAGGTTACTAATTCCGTTTCTGAGATAGCAGGGCGTATCTCTAGCAAAATTATGCATTTTTAATTAAGTTTCTTTGACAAAAGGTGTGGATTGAGATGCATCATGTATTGCTAGATATGATGTGATGAGGCAAACGGGTGTACAAGATAAGTGTTTTTGCCTAATTTTGTTGCGGCGTACCTCTCCTTCCATTGGTCTGGTGACGCCCTTGATTTTGTCCCACCCCCCGGACCCAAACCTGGATGCTATACTGGTGTTGCGGCTTTGATTGTTCAAAGCCGCAATTAGTGATGTGCTTATGTGTATCCGAAACAGTGCCCAAGCGTGGATCGATGCCTTTTCCTCGCTCATATCATGTCCTCCTATTTAGCCCGGGAGTGTGAAGTCTGAAACGGTGTGTTATAAACCAGCACTCGATCTTCACAGAAGACACTGATGATATTCACACGGTTTCACAAAATGCACCCGCAACCAAAATCCTTTGACGATTAATTCATTCCACTATGTTAAAACTCCAATCACATGTACAAGTATACACTTCTTGTCATTAGCATATGTACAATGTATTTATTTACATTATATCTTATGGGATCCTCTTTCAAAGTTAAGAACCCAAACAATAGAGTTGTAATCACAAGTCAATCGCAAGTCATTCACGTCATCAAATGTAAACATAAGTCAATCAAAGGTTATAGGTTTACCATGACTTGGGTAAAAATCAAAGAAGATCATTATACCTTGATTTACGAGCGCATTTTACAGTGCAAGACAAGCACGTATCGCGTTTTTATTTTTAGGTAGAAAAAGCTTCATGGCTCTATGCAAGAAGCCCATCACCAGAATTCAGCCCCTATATTCTTAATCCCTTATCAAACAATTACAATTATTGGAAAAATCATACATTCTACACGAGTAGGACCAGTTTGGGGTGTACATATATGTATATGACTGTGCCAGTGCAGGAATAGTCGTTGGCTCTTTGAGGCTACGTATGAATTTAATGAGGAACAATAGCAGAAAGGGATATAGGCAAGGTACAATGTACAATGTATATCAGATCTTCAGACCCATTTTTTTTCACGGATAACATGGATAACTTGAGTGAGGCTCCCGTCAGTTCTGGAAAATGACCACCTTGCCAAAGAATCTTCACCATGGGCGTTGCGAGGGAGAGGGCATGTCCCCCCCCCCCCCCCCCCCCCCCCCAGGAAATTAAAAAAGAAAGAGTGACAAAGTCAATATTACTGTATTACTTTAATGTACATGTAAATTTTTACAACATGGGTCGCGTCAAGAGGGGGAGGGTGAGTTAAGGGGGTGCCCAAATGTCCCTCCCTGGGAAAAGGCTTTGCTCCCCCCCCCCCAAAAAAGATCTTCTTCAGTCATTTAGAGCAAATTCTTTAATTGGATAAGACAGAGTCCCAGACCTGCAAACTCTGTCAGGTACTACACCAATACAGGGTGAGTAAAAAAAAAAACGAAACCCAAATGTCGGGACCATTGTTTTAGTGAAGTTCTGAATGTAGCACTTTCAAAATCTAGGATATGAAAGCCCAATTCATAATCTTTCTTTTAGTACAACAATCATTCAAATCACTCATGTACTTTTAAAGTTAAGGAGTTTTAAACACAACCACCATTTTAAAGTTCTGTCCACGGATCACAAAAAAAGGTGTGCGTTCTTTCAGCAAAACGAAAACAATTCACACGTACACGTCCTTATAATATGTGATTTGTTTTCGTTTTGTTGAAAGAACACTGAACTTTTTGTGATCCGTGGACAGAACCTTAAAACCGCGGTTGTGTTTAAAACTCCGTAACTTAAGAAGTACACGTACATGAGTGATTTGAATGATTCTTGTACTAAAACAAAGCTTATGAATTTGGCTTTTATGTCCTAGATTTTAGAAGTGCTACATGCAGAACTTCACTAAAACAATGGTCCCGACATTTGGGTTTCGTGTTTTTTTTTACTCACACTGTATACACACACTTTCTGGAACTACAGAAGACTTCCAGCTATAATTTTATACAACATGTACACATCCTATACTCTTAAACATGAAGAGTCAACATGAACGCAGGCCCTAAGGTCTTGAAGAGCACCTCTCAAAGGCTGAAGAACTGAGGGAAAAACAAACGAACATGAATGCCGCCAAATGGTTCCCTTCAAGTAACCAACAAGAACCTCACAAGAATAAAACCAGGATGAGAGAGTCTTTCAGTCTGGATCATATTTTCTTGCAGAATCCATCATGGTCTCCTTCGTCAGTTGCTGTTATCATTCTTTGGATTCAGCTCTCCTTCTGGACATTTTCTCAGCATTTTCACGTTGCATCGACTGGAATTCCTTGGAATTTTCCCAGGGGCGGGGACCGCGGATGTTGTGCCAGGTGTCAATGTCGTCATTTTGCAATTTCTGAAATTAAAATATGATTAAAATTATATTGCAGTATAATGGACTGTTACAGATAGGAATTACATACATGTACCTATCCATGACATGTATGGTGAGGAAGAATCCTACAGACTAGTCAGATGGAGACTGGAAAAAAATATTCAAAATTTTCCAAGCACATGATAGAATAAATAATTATTGTATGGGATGTTACTTCCATTTATATACTTCTCCTTACCAACTTCAAAATTGGGCATCACTGAAAAATAATGGCAAAAGGTTTATTAGCAAAATGTATTCATGTGGACGTGTACCTCGAACTCTCCTTCAATTGTGATCTTGTCCTTCCTTTTGTATTCATTCATTTTCTCATCAGTCTCTGGATCCACCTGAATATAAAAGATAAAGAGTCCATTATCTCAAACAAGGTTGGAAACTTGAAAATAATAAGAATGGCAATATGAGCGACTGATGATCCATTGACCATTTACAAGAAATTATAACATATGCATGGTTTCATTTGAATTGAAAACTTACAGTTTTTCTTTTGTCGATGATTTCATAGCGCAACGTGCGAAATTCCTTCAGTCCAAACGATCCACCGACAACAATTACCTAAGTTTATATAAAAAAAATTAACATTTTGAATGGCAAAACTTGTTTTAAAAGATGAGGCTCATAAGTTATCTAAAATATTATTAAATAGCCAGCCTGCATAATTTGCATTTGTAGGCCTAATTGACGTACAGTTACGTAAAAGCTTAGAACATGCATGAGATGATAATGAGGCTAAACCCAAACATGACCTACTGACAGTACTGTGCTGGTCTTCGTCCTTGATTTAAGTTGAGTGCGAACGAAGGCTAGGACTAGAATGAAACTTGTGTACAACTCATAGAGATCTATTAATAAAGAACTTGGTACAGCTAGCTCGGCACAACACAGTCACAGCCGCAGCATGCACATGTTGCGATATTGCCTACATGTACATATACTGCATGTACATGTATACACATATACATGTATATATGCCTACGGTTTTGTGGTTGGATCGCGTACGCGTACATACAACAATGACTTATACGCGATCCTAACAAAGAATATAAGAATGCTTTAACTGATTAGAAGCATCAACTTCCATAACAACAGATACTGTTAAGTCCTTGACGGTCACACTTTACCAGCATTGGAAGGCCAAATTTCAAGAATCGACTTTTCTTAATCGCGTCCACAATTTTGACCAAGGGCGCCGCCATCTTGAAAAGGCTCGTCTGGTACCCTTTACGCACACACGACAGAGGGCGTCTTGGTATTTGCACCAGTCTGAAGCATGCATGGTGATCATGAAGAAACATGGCGACGTATGGCAGGGGGTTTCTGGTCAGATTTTGCGCGAATTTTTCTCAGAGTAGGTATCCTCTTCGCACTAATTTTGGAAAGAGTTCCATACCTGGACATCACTTGACACCCTGTGCACAAACCCTATTAATATGGCCTTAACAATTACCAGTGTTTTCTAAGTTTTCTAAGTGGTTAGTAGGCCCTACGTCTCGAAAAAATTGTAGCTAAATTAAAGTTTAAACTGATTATGATAAACATCTTAACTCCCCTTAAGCCCCCCACCCCCAAAAAAGTCTCCGGTTTCTGGTATGCGCGCGCGTCGCCGTAGCTATGCGCGTCGGCAAAATGAAAAAGGTTTCTTTTCAATAAAAGATGATATCTCAAAACCGCCAAACTCACTGGTTTGACTGGAATCCTGCTGCTGCACAATTTTAACGTGTTTTTAGATAGGGTCATGATCGAGAATAAGCTTTATGTGGCCTCTCTGGACTCCCATATTAATTTGCACTAAGTTTAGTCGGGCACCATTTGCAGTCATCAGCCGACATTTGAAGCAAAAAAAAACAGGTAAAAAAAAAAGCCACGTCGCCGCACCACTTTTTGGGCAAGCTCCATACCAGAAACGGAGACTTTTTTTTGGCCTTAGGCCTATATTTTGTACGCAGTGGCTATCGTTACGGCAGCCGTAACGCATTTCCCATTTTCTATCGTTATGGAAAAAAGTGAATTTGAACGTAATGAAATTCGGACTTTATTTCCCTTTTAAAAAAAATCCTCCAAAGCCTCAGGTTAGAAAAGAAAAAAAATTCGAGTGCAAAACTGAGATGCGAACCCGCAACCTCGCGGTGCAAAATCCTACCCTCTATCGACTGAGCTGTCGCACTGCTCGCTAAAACGTGGGGAAACAAATAATTATATACATGTACCTGCGTGCGTATCAAAAAAGTATCGTAGAGGGCGCTAAACAACGGCTGCCGTAACGATAGCCACTTCGTATTTTATATGCTTCTAAAGCAAAAATAAACTACAAACTAAGCCTAAATGTGAAAATCAAAATTTGACAAAGTTCGACATGTTTTTGTACATGGTGGAAGTGTGGCCTTTATTTGCGGAGGTAGTCCAGTAAATTGGCCACATTTATGGGGCTAAATTCAAATATGACTCGGCAACTTTTGAATTGAAATTGAGATCCTAGAATATTGTTTTCTCAGAATATACTGCATTCACATAACGGAACTAAACCTTCATTAGGTCAGTTGTTAAGTAACCGTCTTTAGCATTTGAGCATGTTTGTTGCTTCAAACGAAACAAATGCGCATATGACAAATGATTTAATCTACCTTTAATGCAAAAACTACTACCTACATCTAATTTGAAATTCAAATGTACTGTATTAGAAACAAATATGCAGTTAAATACCTGTTAGTAAATAGCAAGCCATACATAGATTAGAGTAGTAGATTTTGTGTTCTGAAAATGAGAGTGTCCCTTTTTTTCTCAACTATCATTTGCAGGGCTTTCAGTTTCAGGATGTAATCTTCATCGTACACTCCCAGTCTCCTCAAATGGCTTCCACACCTGCGCTGGGTCTTCGCACACACTGTTGCCAACAGCTCAAGTTACTGTTACACCGAAGAGACACACTAGCTGGTTCAATACTTGTAAGTAACAGAGGTAACACACTGAGTATACAGTGTTTATATGTCGGTGAAGGGAAAAACCTAATTTGATTAACTGAGCATGGTTATTATGTGCTTGACATTTTGGATGCAAATCTTGCCCAATTTGTTTCTCTATTAAAAAAAAATTGAATTAGGTGGAATTTTAAACTGAGGACTTCTGGAATACGACCATCACTCTATCAACAGAAGGATCCAGTTTCTTCCAGTTGAAGTCCCATTGTGTCACATTTTGAGACCACCAATCAAGGGCTTGGTTGGTAGAGCGACAGTTTGAACCTTTCCTTTGTTAACCTGTTCACGCCGGATGATGTGTATACACGCAAAGGTTTTGTGGTATTCGGAATGGATGAGGGATAAACACGCAGGGTGCAAGGCCAGAAATATCTGTCAACAACCCGCTTACAGCGAGTGAGGCCGGAAATATGAGTGTGATGCCCGAGGGTGATGGCTTCAACCCTCCTGGCTTGAGGTCTAGTGAAATTTCTTTCACTAGACCTCGCTCCATTCTTGTCAAAATAATCCAGCGCAAACCGGTTAAACAGCTGATTGATCTAGCCATTCCCCCAAGTAATTTATTTGACGAAATCCAAAATGAATGCATGTTGCTGAAACAGAGGGCAAAATGTGCAGACTGTACTGGGAATTTCAAGAAGAAGAAAAATCAGATGTTTTTATATTCCATTGTTTAATCATATTGGTGCAGATATAAAGACAAAATATGTATGAGTGCAATAAATCACTAAATTAAGTACAATTCATGCACTTTAGTCTTCTTGTTGTGTATAGATTTACAGTAACATGAATGTTAATGGGTATTTGTTTTTATTTAACACAGTAACCGCAAACCAGCTTTGGAAGGGCATGCTAGCAACCACAGGCAAAGCTCAAACCAAGGCTCGAGGCAAGCGACCAGCAAAGAGAATCAAGAAAGATCTCAATAGAGGGCAGTTTATTGGAGAAGGTAACAAAATATGGTTATTTCTGATGCATAATAAGATGATTTTCTTTACTTACAATTTATAATCTTAACTCAAAGTCATGTACTGTGCAGTAAGCACTCAATGCTCCTGTGACCTTAGCTGCTGATGCACACATCTGAACTTAAAGAATGTGTGTCAGGCATGCCATGTTGACAAGTTCTGGCAGAAAACAAATCAAACAAACACACTGCATAGTGCCTCACGCAGAATGGCATTTCTGTTTGCAACAGTTTACACTCAGTTTAACCCTTACCTCCCCACAACTCCATCCTCCCATTTTGGTGGAATTTGGGGGACTTGGTCCTGCAGGCCTGGTTTGACTAAATATTGATGGAGTATGATGGACTTGGGCCTGGAGGCCTAAAGCAGAGCATGCATTAGAACTTGGAAGCAGTGTGATTGATAGATTTTGGTGGACTTGGTCCAGTACTTAGGGTTAATAAAGTAGCTTTCAAGATATTTGCGATTAGTGCATTGTCTAAAAATCAGCTTTAATCCTAACCCTTCTGAATGTTTAATAGTTGGCAATTTCTTGGGCAATTTCATTAGACACTTTTTCTGAGTCTTAATTCATCAATGGGTCTCCACCTACTTGTTTAACTTTGAGCGGGGGCAGTCAACTAACCCAATCTAGGGCTGTGCATCGGAACCGGGTACCCCAGTACCTGACCGCTGATGTCAGGAAGCGGTTCCAGATTAAGGGATCGGGTACCCGTAACCAACTTTACAACTTACTTAGTAACTTCTCAGACAATGAAAGAGAAAGATTGTGAATGTCATTTGTGGGGAATTTTTATAAATAAAAACCAGGGTACATGGAAAAGCGAATCAGATTCACATTGATAATGGTTGTGAAAGTTGCACTTTACACCAGAGCTAACTGTACACACTTGTATCTTGCTGTATTGACGCACCGATGTGGTAGTACATGTATTACCGTAAGGACCTTTCTTATATAAATCTGAATTGTGGGTTTGGTTTTCTTTAACGGGTACCCGGATACCCATGTCTTTTTGATCGGGTGCCCTGTTCCCGTACTGCCCGTAAATGCACACCCCTACCCAAATCCCCAAAACCGCTTAGTGCATTTGGAAGAGTTTCAAGGGTTAGGATGGCATGGGTGGCGTAGTGCATGAAGCACTGCTGTAGCCCGGGTTCGATTCCCATCTTGGATCATGTGTGTTTGTTGATTCTCTCCTGTGCCACAGGGGTTTTTCTCCCTGTTCTCCGGTTTTCCTCCCGCCGCAAAAATCAACACTTTTGATCTGGCTGTGCTCCATGGTAAAACATGGGCTTATATGGTGGCTGCCTACGGCTTCTTTAAATGCCTTCTGGTTGACCACGTAGTAGCTGCGTCCTTCGCAATACAGCTTCTGCTACGAGTAAGGATGATTAGCGCCCCCCCCCCCCTTCCCATTATTATTGTACACTCAGCTTAAAATTGATGAGAAATTAAATAATTTTTTTATTGCTCTGTATCCTTTTCCTTTTTTTTTTTTTTTTTTACAGGAAAGGCCAACATAGCCTGGCCTGGCCTGAATGCCCCCATCCTGAAGGACAGAACCGTCCAGACCATGCATGTCAAGGAGCCAGACCCAGAGAGGGAGGAACGACTTCTGCAGATCCGATCCCAATGGGACAAGAAGAAGAAACGGTCAATACCCCCTGAGCAGAGAGGCTGGACCTCCAAGAGCTGGGGTGGGCGTCGGCTGGGCCCACCGGATCCTATACCAGGAGGTAGGGTGGTTTTCTTGGTTCATGTTTTTTTTTTCCCCAACATTTGAAATGAAATCAAATCAGTGCTTGTTGACCCTCCAGCATCCCAGGTACATAGTAGATATATATGTATATGGTGACATTTTTAGCCCTCCTTGGCCATCCAACAGTTTGCATGAATTAGTTAGGGGTCACTAGCTGCACATGTCAAAGTTCAGCAGTATTGATATAAGTTTTGAGGGACATATCATATTTGCAACTGGTTTTCTCCTCAGTAATACAAGGGATCACTGGTATTCTATAAAGAGCAAAGGGTGTGTGTGTGTACTTGTGTACGCATTCAATAGGGGACGTTGAACAATAGAGGACAACAGGGTCCACAATTCCTGAGGGGTCCCCTATTTGGTTCGTGTTCGTGTTCGAGGACTCAGTTGGAAAACATTTACAAAACCAATGAGAGCTGTTGCAAAAAAAGTTAGAGTATAATCAAAGGAAAAGAGAAGAGGAACAAAATAAAATCCTTGATTAACACCATAAACAAATGTGGGTGGGTGTGCGAGTGTGTTCACAAGTTAACCACGAGTGAATCATGCGATCGCCTACAAAACGGGCGACTTGCCCATGAAGTGGGCTACAGGTGGCAAAGCCGCCTCCCCATGAAGCCTCATTTTCACGATTGAAAAGCTGCTATTTGGCAGTAATAATACACTGTACTTTACTCACAGTGTATCACTGAAAAATAGTTGGACATCCATTTGTGGGCATTCAAATTCTGTAAAAAATAGAGCCACTTTTATTTCTGAATGAGGCTTCGGAATTCATTTATGGGTAATTAACCTGCAAGTGGATATATGCAAGAAGTTGACTGCGAATTGACTATGATGTGCATTGCGCATAGTGTTTGTGATTCCCTTCAATAACTGAACTCGATCAGAGAACACATGGACAAAGGATAGTACATTTGCTATTCTAAAAACCTAGCTGTGTTGTAGTGAATTCCACCACAAGTCCTCATTATCCAATCGCACACTCACTCACTCACTCGGTCGCCCACAGGCGGGATCGAGTATGGCTTTTCCAAGTAATTCGGTCCCGCATGAGGGGGGGGGGGGCATGGGCGTCGCCAGGATTTTTTCTAGAGGGGGGCAAAAAAAAATTTTGCCAAAAAAATGCTTGTATTTCTCAACACATTCTCGATTTATCAGTTTTAGAGGGGGCAGGGACATTTTGCCCCCCCCCCAACTCATTAAATTTACACCACTTTGTCTTCGCGCCTCTTTTTCTTTTCTTTTTTTTTCTTTTTTTTTTTTTGCTTTTCCAGGGGGGGGGGGGGGGCAAGTGCCCCCCCTTGCCCCCCCTCGCGACGCCCATGGGGGGGGGGGGGGGGGGGAGAGGGGCAGTTCGTCTGTCGATTCTACACCGGTGTCCTTTTGCAGCATCCCGGTGTAAGACATTTTCGGTCCTCCTCACCTCCTGGGCCCGTGGTTTGGTTTCCAGAGAATGACTTTGTGTGCCTCCAGCTCCGGGTGCTGGTAACAGTGGCCTGCTAACTGCATCCGACGGGCTGCAATTCTGTCTCCGATCACAAGTTAACCAGTACCAAGTAAAAGACACAAGCTATTCAAATGAACTGTGACGAAGGCATTTGTTTGCCATTGTTCATCCCCTGTTACTTGTGGCTGGACTTGTAAATGGAATTCATAATTTACTTGTGATGGACAATCATGGACTTGACTACGAAACTGAAACTAGGCCATTCAGACACTTAAATCTGAAAATAACACATGTACATACAATGTAAGATTATTTGGTATTATATTTTTTAAAACAGAGACATTTGAGGGGTTTGACTCCAGCGTGATCACAGTCCGGAGAGTCTTCAACATGACTGGTGCTAAAGGCAGGAAGCGTAGTATGTCAGCACTGGTCGTTGTCGGGAACAAGAATGGTGCTATAGGTGAGAATATCTCCAACAAACATGACAAAGTTTGGAGCCAAGGGTCAATCTATTGAGTGGGATCAAGGGAGGAGTGTGCGCATCGTAAGCACCGTCGATATCAGAATTGTCAGTTATCGATATATCATTAATCCAATATCGAGTACATTTGATATATCGATTATCCCATGCATGTAAAGGTCAAAGACCATAAAGATGACACTTTGATTAAAAAACCCTTAATTCCCAATTTTCCACAGCTTTCTCTGGAGGACATCGCTTAAACTTTTTAAACAAATCTCAGCACTGAGAGTTTGTCCAGAACGGGCATTTTTTTATATAGTTTTACATTGGGGGAGACCGCGAATTCTAGTGAACGCAGAGCACAAAGCGACGCCGCTTGGCATTTTGCGATGTTTTTAGTTTGAGTCACTAGCACAAGTTGCCGCTGAGTTTTATTTCATATACAGCAAATGATAAACACCAATTAAAAGCACAAACTTGAATCCTCAACCCTGATTGGGCAATCTATGGCAACAACAGTGTGATATCCCATGTACCACAGTCCATCGCACTCCGCTTATCACGTTATTCTAAGATTTGCACCTCATTCCTACTGCGCGCACGTGTGATCGCATTACCACTAAATAGTTTGTGTTCAGTGTGCACGTTCCATCTTTAACATTAACCCTAACCCTCCAGGGTAAGTTTGCTAGAACCCTGCCAAACGTAGTGACATGCAACACTTGACTAAGTGACAAGCCTGCCAAATGTAGCGAGATCCATCGGGGAAAGGTCTCAAGGCCATACTGCCTCAGAGTCCATGGTCACCTCACGCAGCAGCATACAACTGTGGTATTTGTTCAACTGTTCAATGGTACTTAGCTCTCATTTTTTCAGAGCTGGATATTCATGCACTGGTGGTGGTAGCTGAATGCATCAAAGTGCACCAGTTCTTTTCCACCTGACGCATTGTGTTGCTTCTGGCAGGGTTATGGTTAAAGGGAATACACAACATTTGCAAACATCGAAAAACAAAACTACCAAATGTTTACGAAATACCTTACTAGGATGTTGATAAATGACAGTCTAAAGCATCCTGTAAAATTATGGCACCTGGTGTGAAGTCATTTTCAAGAAAAGTGGTATTTTTGTATAAATTTCCAACGGTGATCGGCCGACCACCGTTGGAAAAACCTAACTATTTTTTAACTGCTGCTCCAAATTTACCATTTTTTTTCAGTCCAAATTTTGTTTGCTATTGGTTACATGTTCATGAACGAATGCAGGCCAGCTAGACTGGTTCCCTTACTGTACAATTTTCCGGCATCTATAAATTGATATATTTCATAATAGTGGAGTCAGGGAACCAGACTACTTGAACATTTTTGTTTTTCTGGGTTTTTCCAGCATTTTCGAACACAAATCTTCAAACATGTCAGTATAACAATATTTTGATCTATTATACTAACCCCTCAACTAGTTAAATTCTGAAAATTACAGCAAAAGCCAATGATGTACATTCCCTTTAATGTGTGTTAAGTTTGCTTGAAGATAATTCATTATCCTACTGGTGCTCACTAAACACTGAAAACGTAGTGCGTCTGTGTTCCATATACCACTTGGCCTTTGGTGCTTGTGATAACTTATATTGTAGACTGCGTAATTGAGTTTTCCACTTTTGCGACTTTCTAGGCTACGCACATGGCAAAGCCCCAGATGTGATGTCAGCATTGAGAAAAGCCAAGAACAAAGCTGCCAACTACCTCCATTACATAGAGCGTTATGACGACCACACAGGTAAGAAGAGGGGCCTTTGTCACACCTCATCTGAGTAGCTTGTCAATTCAGGTGATTCACAATGTAGTGCGCCACCAAGAGTTTGCCATGGAGAGTCCATTTTTCAAGTTTACTGTCGACAAAACATGGCCCATTTGAATCAGTGTCAGTAGACAACTTGAGCTAATTTGTTATAGATTGGGGCATAGCGTTTTGCCGCCTTACAAAAAACACCATATTGATAAAGAGAAAAGAAAGGGAAAAACGAACAATTTTAAATGTCCCGTGCTGCGAATTTGTCGACCATCTCCCACAATGCACTGGGAAAACTGAACTCTCTGTGACAAACTCTTGGTGGGGCACTACATTGTGAATCGCCCGAACTGACTTGAGTCTGGAGGATTTTTGATTGACTTGTGATGACTTGATGAAAATACTGCTAAGGGAACCTATTATTCTTTTCTTTTTTATTTCAGTGTACCATGACATTGAGTCCAAGTTCCAAGTAACAAGAATAAGGATCAGGAAGCAGAACAAAGGTAAACTTTGGCATTGTCTGAAAAATTGGGATCGGTAGATATTTTCCCACAACTCCGAAGAATGACATCTCATTGAATATGTTCATAACAATGTTATACACTGCCATGTGTAAATCACACAATGAAGGGCTTGGGCACAGGAGTACTGGCATTTCACTTCTAATAGCTTAGTTGAAGATGGAGCACAAGTGTTGTGAGTACAAAACATGTCAAGTGAAGCTTATGATGCTGTGGACATGGGTGAATATCACCGAAAACTACTCCTGAAAGCCCACAAAAGTCCTACTTTTATCCTGATTTTGTCCACCAAAGTCATACTTTTATCCTGCTTTGTCCTCCAAAGGCCTACTTTTTTTTTTAATTACACATGTATTATTTTGATCCAACCGTTCTACTTTTTTTTACCCAGGTCTGCTTAAAAGCCTGCTATTAGTATTAGCTTATCAATCAGGTTGAAAATTGTACTCATAGACCAATGGTAACGTCTGTGGCATAAGAGTGGGACATTATAGTTTCCTTCTTGTTACTACGTGTGTGTCTCTTATAAATGTTTCCAAATTTCTTAAGGCTATGGGCTTCGTTGTCATCGAATCCTGAAAGAGATCTGCCGGCTTGCCGGTATCAAGGACTTGTATGCCAGAGTGCATGGCTCCACCAATCCCATCAACCTCAGCGTTGCTTTCATCAATGGATTA
Source organism: Patiria miniata (assembly GCF_015706575.1). NCBI lineage: Eukaryota > Metazoa > Echinodermata > Asteroidea > Valvatida > Asterinidae > Patiria > Patiria miniata. The sequence goes on from NW_024037072.1 coordinate 39,263,231, forward strand.
GTCAACCAGGTAATTATCAGTAATATATAATCTGTACTGCAGACTTCATAATACCAATAAAAGGAGTGATTCTCAACTCAACACAGGCCACAAGAGTCAGTGAATAATTACACTTATTCCATAAAAAAACTTGTAATTTAAAAGTTCATTTTTTTACTTCAATTAAAAAGGCAATAACTTTCATTTAAAAGGTTAAATAAATGATTTTAAAAATGCTCATTTAAAAAAAAAAAACATTGAAAATTCAATTACACAAAACACAGACACGATGACACCATATAAGGTTTATGTAAATAAAGTATTCACAATCCACAATTTAACCTAAGGGTTCAAAATGCTCGTGAGATATGGCACTGGACTGTTCCTCAATATGTTTGTTGAGAACTAGTTTGTTAATCTATGGTGCGACAAGATCTAAGACACATGTTGTGGCTTCTTTTTGCCACTGGAAACACTGACTGAAATTACCTGACCTGTACGTTTTCAGGGCAAACTCCTGACACAAACTTGTCCGTCTATCACATAGAGACTGGGTTCCCAATGAAGCCAGAGCTTTATCATAACTTGGGTAATCGTTACCAAGAATTATTCAGCAAATGCTCTTTTGAATAGCCTCCAGTTGATCAGTTTGATGGGATGTGATACTTGAGTGCCAGATTGGGGCCGTATATTCCATGACAAGGCATTAGTTTTGGAGACTATTTCATCTTCAAGGGCATCCCATTTCAAATGTTGTCAGAAGATGACTCCCAGGAGCTTAACCCAGGCTGCTGACTTCCTGCACAGTGGAGGACCTTGGAAGCTCCGGAGAGGTTCCTGGTAAAGAAAGGCCTCGGAAATTAGGCAGATAATATGTCACGCTTGCCCCCTGTCCATTGTTCGTGATTTGTTTTTTGTTTTTTACAGGAGACTCACCAGCAGATTGCTAACAGGAAGGGCCTGCACGTGGTGGAGTTCCGCAAAGAGTGCGGCGTCCTCCCAATCGTTGTCGCGTCACCGCAGAACGCAGCGCCCCGCAATGAAGTGGAGGAGGAAGCCTGGGATAAAGAGCTCCCTCTGGAGTGGAAAGAGGAGATACCGAGAAAACGCGTCAAAAATTTCGTCCGAGAGGGGACCATTTTCTTTTGAACCTGTCTGCATGTAAACTAGAGCAGATGCACCAAATGGTTTAGCATTGTGGTCCAGCAATTGTGTGAAAGTAGCGGACCGCATGAAACGTTGCTATTCCGTTTTGGGGAGAGAGATGACAGACAATAGGTTAAACTTTTCTTTAAGAGTGATTTACACCACAGTGCTCTATCTATACATGTACTACCATGGAGACCATTAGGGGTTGCGTTCGAGTAGTCTCCCCTGGTATACATTGGTTTTACATTTGAAGAAGCCATGGAAAGAGTCTGATCTTATGCTGCAGTGTATTCGCCTAATTTGGGAAAGTTGAGGTCAAAGGTTGTTGCTTGGGGGGACTTTAAAATGTAAACACACCAGACTGTCGTCTGCTCATCTGGTAAAATGTAATAAGTTTTTTTCATTGTTACCAGATCAGTTATTGCTGGAATTGGAAGATATGCACAGAATTATCTAAAATATGTCTATCCAATTGAACACTGTTAATAATTGGGAATATTTGTGTCATATACACTCCACTGTGCTCGCATCCTATTAGAGTTCTCGCCATCTTCAATCGAGCTGGCCACGATATCGTCCGGTTACGTCATTACACCAGAGACCCGCTCGCGAGCTGGGGCTCTGGTGGTTGACACCAGATGCTGATCGAACGCACCCAACATGTGAAATAAACTTGACATCTGTGTGCATTCGGTCAACTGTGAAGTTGAACACTGGCATTATTCGGACAAACATCTGGTGGTGCACTCGATCATATTTGTTTTCATAGCGACTCGCAAAAGTAATATAGAGACAATATTTAGCTATAAACACGACATGGTTTCTTCTTATACGCCCAGTTGCATAGTGAGTACACAGGATCTGTTATGGGAATTATCATTTAGTGCCTGTGTAAACTGATGCGCACATGTTACAAGGCACATCGATAATTAAGAATTTCGGATAAGTGGCGGAATGAATACAATTCGATATTTGTATTCAGACAAGTACAGTTTCTCTTTTATTATAAACATTGAGTTTAAGACTTATTAACTATTGACATATTTTAGCTATGATCAAATGATTGGGACAATTAATGTTACATGAAATGTTCATGAATCTGCCCTAGAGACATAATGGTAAATTGAAATTAAAATTAAAAAATTGCTACCATGATGTAAATGAATATATTTGTTGATGTCTTATACAAGTACAGTCAAACACTTATAAGAAGTGCACTGTTAATACAACGTCCCGCTTACATGTATAACAAGGAAAATGGTCCCAAGTCTTTCTTTTTCATTGTTTTTCATTACTGTTGATACAAAGTACCTGTTATAACAAGGTAATTTGTAAAGTCCCAAGGACCTTGTTATAAAGGTGTTCTGATCGACCGTATGTTACGCAGACTTGATCCCTTTCACCTTGTCAGTGGCGTAGCCGGGGGGGGGGGGGGGGGGGGGGGGGGGGGGGGATGAAACCTTGTCCTTCCCCCCCCCCAGTCGCCCCCCCCCCCCCCCCACTGAGATTTTGAGTTTCTAAAAAAATTATCATTGATCTACATGGCGCCCCTCCCTATGAAATGTCCCAGCCCCCCCCCCCCACCCCCCCCCCCCCCCCCCCCCCCCCCCCCCCCCCCCCCCCCCCCCCCCCCCCCCCACTGAAAAATGCCTGGCTACGCCACTGCACCTTGTCTAGTATTGAAGTCGGTAACTGTACTCTAGGCGCAGTTGTTAGTGAGTTGTATTGGGATAGAAATCATACCGTGATGTTTAATATTTTGTTTTGCTGCCATTTTTGGGGTCGCGTCCTTTAAACGTTTGTTTTCGCAGAGAATAGTCCATCACCGGTACCGCCTTGTCAAAGTATATGAAAATGCACTATGTTTTATTTCAGTTTAGAATGTTTTTTAGTTTAGAATGCGGTTTTTAGCTAAAGGTATAAGGAGCAAAACGAAAGAAAACTGGCGGTGATATGTACAGTAGCGGATTCCGTTCCGTCTCAGTTTAATCCTGCCGCCGGGCAAAACAAGCATTTAATGCTTATATTAAGAAACTTGAGCAATGACGTGCATACAACGATGTTTTACCACTGAAATTTCAAAACAAAACGATGCTGGCGTGTAGAAACATATTTGCCCTCACGCGGTGCGAACCGTGGTTATCACTGGTTCCCATGCCTGCCGCCGATCCGTCGACACGGGTGATTTGAGTCATTAACATGGCCTTAACAAGAGAAGAAGGGGAAAAATGGTTTGTTTGTTTTAATACGGCTGGGCTCGTTGTGTATTAAGGTAACCGTTTTGTGTTACTTTCAGGCCATTATCCATCCGATGCGCACGCACATTATTTCTGGATTCTGGATACGCCCCCTCCACTCCCGGTCGCGAATTCTTTCCTCCTAATTAAACGACGTCCGTTTCCCATCTTCTGATTAATCCATTCCATTACATGCATATCTAATATAGGAGGGCCCAACTAATGGGCCCGACATTAAGATGAAAGACTGGACAATAATTTAATTTTTGTTTGAGAAACCCCAGTGATGTCGGCTTGCGTGTTATTCGGCCCTGAACTTTGCTGATGTAACACTGTTTTCAATGGGGCTTGAATTGGTCCAGTGCACCCGCAGTATGCACCATATACAACTTCCCTAAATATAATAGTGTGCATGGAGTTCTTCGAGCGAACCAGAGGCGCATCGTCGATCATAGGCCTATGCCAATATAGTACAGGCAATATAAGGTTTTACCTCAAACAAATTGCAACAGAATTTTTTTCACCACAGTGCATTTCTATATAAAGGTCCCTAAAATTACATACTAAAAGTCTTTAAAAATCCAGGTGGTGGAAATATGCCTAATTTGCATAAATCCAAAATGGCCGCATATGTTAGGACTTTCGCATTGATTTGGTCATATTTCTCATACTAGGTAGATTTTGGAGGTACTTTAAGCGACAGTTTTAGTCCTTTTACATTGATTTACTCATTATTCTAGTCCTAGGTAAATTTCCAGATCCCTATGTTTCCGAAATTTTCCAAATGCCGTATAATTTGCATAAATGCCGTATATCAATTTGCCTAAATTAAAGTTAAAATAATGGATGCCATGTGTGGACATGTACCAATTGAATTTTCCCTGATAATCCAAGTCAAATTTTACACCACAGTACATTGCTATAAGGTCCTTAAAAAGTTGTTAAAAATCCAAGCGGTGGAAATATGCCTAATTTGCATAAATTCAAAAGGCCGCTAATTACATGATTTTCATATGATTTGGCCATATAGTATAGGCCAATGTACTTTTGCATTTTTTTTGTTTAAGAAGGAAGTTTTGCCATATTTGGAAAGAGTTTACCTCCCTAAGCCGGAAATGCATTGGAGACATTTTTCCCAGCTACCATGTGGCGGCCATCTTAGATTTCAAAATGGCCGCCATTTCGAGCCTAATTTGTATCATAACTTCGGACTTGATTGTCACATGAAGTTTCTTTTGATGGCAAACCCCATGTTTTTGATACCAAGGATTCCGAGTACATTGTTGTTTATGGTGTACTCCAAATGGATGGCAGCCATCTTGGATATTTCAAAATGGCAGCCATTTTCGGCTTATTTGCATAATAAATTTGGACTCGAATGTCTACGAAGTCAATTTCGGTGGAAAACGCCATACATTTGATACCAAGTAATCTTAATGACCCATTGCTGATGATGTATGCCAGATGGATGGCAGCCATCTTGGATTTTTCAAAATGGCCGCCATCTTGGATTTCATTTATAATAACATTGTACCTAAATGTCCTATGAAGTCCATGTTTTTAAATGAACTCAAGTAAATCACTGTGGACGGGGTACTCACAATTGATGGCAGCCATTTTGGGTATTTCAAAATTGCCGCCATTTTGAACTAATTTGCATATTAAATTTGGACTTGAATGTCGTATGAAGTCAATATTGGTGGCAAACCCCTTGATACCAAGGAATCCAATTAACACATTTAGGCATCCCAAATGGATGGCAGCCATATTGGATATTCAAAAATAGCCGCCATCTTGGATTTCATTTAAATAATAAGGTGGCACCTGAATGTCGTATGAAGTCCATTTTGGTGGAAAACTGCATGTTCTTGATACCAAGGAACCCAAGTTATTCATTGTTGATGGGGTACTCCACTGGGAGTATACCCCATCAACAATGATTTTCTCGGGTTCCTTGGTATCAAAAACATGGGGTTTGCCACCAAAATGGACTTCATGTGACAATCAGGTCCGAAGTTAGATACAAATTAGGCCCGAAATGGCGGCCATTTTGAATTCCAAGATGGCCGCCACATGGTAGATGGAAAAAATGTTACCAATGGATTTCTAGCTGAGGAAGGTAAACTCTATCCAAATATGAAACAAATTCCTTCGTTAGCAAAGAAAAAAGCAGTGGCCAAAAATACGACATAATATACCATCTAGTAATAACTCTCGTCCTAAGGGGCGATTTTCAATGTTTCAAAATTTCGACTTTTTTTCCAAGTTATTTTGACCCACCACCCACCCCTAATTTCGATTAATAAAAAACTGAACATGTACATGTACATGCACTTGCATGTACATGTACTTGAACACCATGTACATGTGTGTCTAGTTCAATGACGGCGTGAAGTTGTCGGCCTTCCTCTTTTGCACTGGTGACCTTCAGTTTTCTTGTGTTTTGCCAGCTGATATGCTGTTGGGAATGACAGGTTGCAGTTTTGGAAGCCACAAAGATGACCGTGGTTTTGTCGTTTTCTGGATGAGGTGGATCATAGAGCAAGGACAACGGGTATTTTCTTGTTGTTTCTTTAGTGTGTGTATTTAATGTGAGTGTAGACCTATGTATGTCAACTAGGTTGTTTGTTTTTATGGTTTGCATTTTTCTCTCTGGGGAATGGGATTGCTTTTGTTTCTCGGTTTTGTTTTGTTTTGTTTGTAATAATCTTTTTAGCCCGTTTGTCATTCATTCCCGTTATTGAGTCTGGTTGTTTGTTTTGTTTGTTTGTTTGTTTGTTGGGTTGTAAGAGTATTTATTTATTTATAGTTCGTTTTTATATTTTTGTATCTGTCTGGCTTGTCCAATGTTTCACTCTATGATTTTTTTGTTGAGTCTTGTCTCATCTCCCTGTCTTGTCTCGTCTCGTCATGTCTCGTCTAGTATGATTTGTACAATTTACTTTTCAATAGTACTTATATTTTTTATGAATGGAATTTTAAATCTGTTTTATTGGCAGGGGTTTGGATAAATGTCTGATGACAATTTGTTTTTTTTTTTACTTTTTACATATCCGTGGCAGCCTGTCCAACTTTAAGCTTTTATTTTATGTTTTAAGATTTAAAATAAAATAATTGAATCAAATAAATCAAATAAAGTTTCTTCAAGTCTTTATTACGCTGGAGATTTCCCGATCGTAGTACATATGACAGGCAGCCCAAATAGGCGCGACCTAATCCAGCCAAATTACGATTTGTATACTAGTTTATCTGCAATAATAAAGAATTTTGGCCCCTGCACTTGAGGGTCTGTATTTGTAGAAGTGAAGGGTCCATGTTCCTGAATTTGGATTTCTGAACAAAACATTTGAATGGAATCTATATTGATATGGAGTGGAAGGAATCTGTTTGTTTTTTGTTTTTTTTATCAAAATGGCGATGGGGTGATCATCGTTGGAGGGAAAAATCACCTAAAAGTCAGTGTCAAATCACCCCCCAAAACTTTTACATTTTAAACCCCAACCTCTTCAAATTGGTTTATATTTAGTTTATGCACTGTACAAAAAGTTGGGCAAAATGGGTTGATAATTCGACCAATGATGGTCGAAATATCAACACTCTTGGGCAAATTCTTTCCCAATAGTTTGATAGTTTTTACCCAATTCAACCCAATATGAGGTCATTTCATACCAATGCTGGGTAAATTACTTTGCCCAACAGTGTTTTTATCCAACCTTTTTACAGTGTGGGGTAATTTCGGCTGAAAGGCCGAAATTGTAAGTTTTAGCGCCATCGGACAAACGGTTTTCGTGCTACCGCCCATGCAATTTTGGTCAAAATGGAAATTGCTGCCATTTTTTAAATGACCATATCTCTATAATCTGTGAGCCAAATTTGTTAATCTTGATTTCTTTTGAAAGGGTACATCATGAGAAATCCAAATTTACCATTATTTTCATGTCGGGGTTAGGCCTATTAGAAGTATAATGACATTTGACCTTTACTTTGACCTTGAATTTGACCTAGTGGATCACCCGATATTGAGACAAACTTGGATGGAAATTAAACCCCAACATGTTCTCTACAAAATATCAAAAAATTGGGTACAATATTTTTTGTTTGGTTTTTGCTCATCTCAAAGTTGGCATACGTGTTGCAAAATGTGATATCCCTATGCAGTGTACTAGTGGATTTAAAGTAGGGATTTTTTGTCCCTGAAATGTGTTCATGTACAGGGTGTCACAAGACTGTTAATTATTCCTTTTATTTTCTGAGTTGATTTATTAAGCACTATTTTTTTTTACGGCCGTAAAGTGTAATGTAACTTCGGAGGTGGATGTAGGTGAATTATGCAAATCATAATTCCTTTTCCCTTTGTTGCATACTGATTCCCAGGCTTGCACCCATGTGGGAGGGGTATAAAAACCTCGCCGGGTCGCCCACGTATTTTCGGATTGAGTTTTGCGGTTTTTGGTTTATTTCTTTCCCGTAATATATAATTTGATTTTGCTGATTGATAAATCCTGTGTTGAATCCTCTGTTCTCTTGAGTTATTCCTTGATTTTTGGTCTGAGTAGAGCGGCGCAAGGGTTCGTCTGCGACACAGGGATATCACATTTTCCAACACTTATACCAACTTTGACAAGAGCTAGAAACCTAACAAAAATATTATACCCCATAGGAAACATAGGATCTCAAATGGTACCTAGGACGGGAATGATGATGAAATCAATGTCAAAGGACAAATTGTTGTTCAAAGTACCCCAAAAAGCAATGCAGGACGAGAGTTATGGCCAAATCAAAAATCATGTAATAAGTGGCCATTTTGAATTTATGCAAATTAGGCATATTTCCACCACTTGGATTTCTTTCCTTTTTTAAAGAACCTTATAGTACGGAAGCCCGTTCGTGCCAGATTTTAAAAGTGAAAAAATATTTTTATTGCGAAATAACGCAATAGTTTTGCGAAATAACGCAATACTATTGCGAAATAACGCAATACTATTGCGAAATAACGCAATAGTATTGCGAAATACCGCAATAAATGTATTGCGAAATAACGCAATAGTAATGCGAAATAACGCAATACTATTGCGAAATAACGCAATACTTATTGCGAAATAACGCAATAGTATTGCAAAATAACGCAATATTATTGCGAAATAACGCAATAGTATTGCGAAATAACGCAATAGTATTGCGAAATAACGCAATAGTATTGCGAAATAACGCAATAGTATTGCGAAATAACGCAATAGTATTGCGAAATAACGCAATAGTTATTGCGAAATAACACAAAACTTATTGCGAAATAACGCAATGCTTATTGCGAAATAACGCAATAGTTTTGCGAAATAACGCAATAGTGTTGCGAAATAACGCAATAGTTTTTGTTAAATAAACCCAATGTTTTTTTGAGAAAAAATGCATGAGTCCGCGAATGGTTGATCCTATAGGCCCACTTCGGCCTACTTTAGGCCTACTTATAGGCAAATTCTCACGTCATATTTTCTGACAGATAACGTTTTTATGGTGTTTAAAACATTGCGGGGAAAACATTTTAAAGATGGAAAATCATTCTTGTGTAATTATCATTCGTTTAAATGTATTAGTTTTTTTCAGCGTGGTGGAATATTGAGCGTATTATTGATGCATACCCCAACCCAAACAACCATTCCTCAAAATGTATCATTATATCAGTACAATTTCCCCTGCATTGTTACAATGCGAATGCACTGTGGATGCACCATTAAATTCAAGTGATTATTAACATGCTAAAGTTTGTTTCCTTCAGGTGCATGGGTAAAACACAGTACTTGTAGTTGCGAGAGAATCATTCGGTTCTCTTCTGACAGCACGCGTTCGTGCTTGGTGGCCATTTTGAGTCGGTTGTGTTTAAAAAAAAAAATCAAAACGCACATGATTCAATAGGGGGGTGTGTGAAAAGATAATAAAGCCCTTAAAACTTGTTGCCCCTCCCCCCCCCCCCTCCCCTGGGCAAAAATACCACGGCAATGTCTATTATGGCAACGTTTTCTGAAAAGATCAAACATAGGCCGCCTGGTTTTCAGCACCCCGCCCCTTTCAAGCAAAACCGTGCCACGACAAGAGCACAACGGATAAAAACGCAATGACGGACAGGAACTTCAAGAACATTTCATCAAAATGGACAAATAAAGGCCAAACTGAACATCCGGGGTGAAGTTTGTACACGACAGTATTGCGTTATTTCGCAATACTATTGCGTTATTTCGCAATACATTTATTGCGTTATTTCGCAAAAGTATTGCGTTATTTCGCAATACTATTGCGTTATTTCGCAATACCTTAGTTGCGTTATTTCGCAATACTATTGCGTTATTTCGCAATAGTATTGCGTTATTTCGCAATAGTATTGCGTTATTTCGCAAAACTATTGCGTTATTTCGCAAAACTATTGCGTTATTTCGCAATAAAATATTTTTTTATTTTCAAAATCTGGCACGAACGGGCTTCCGTATTATAGCAATGCACCATGGTGTGAAATTTATTATGTACATGACTGAACTTGGATTATCAGGAAAAATTTAATTGTAACATTTGTTACATGTCCACACATGACAGCCATAGTTTTAACTTTAATCTATGCAAATTAATAAATGGCATTTATGTAAATCATTATCGGCATATCGCAAATTTGGGAAACATAGGGCTATTGAAAGTTACCAAGGTCTAGAATAATGAGTAAATCTATGTAAAAGGACTAAAATTGTTGTTTTAAATACCTCAAAAGCTACCTAGTATATGAAATAGGACCAAATCAGTGCGAAAATCCTAAAATATGCGGCCATTTTGGATTTATGCAAATTAGGCACATTTCCACCACCTGGATTTTTAAAGACTTTTAGTATGTCATTTTAGGGACCTTATAGAAATGCACTGTGGTGAAAAAAATTCTGTTGCAATTTGTTTGAGGTTCACTCAAAAAATGAAAATTTTGCCTGTACTAATAGCTGGACTCATCGTACTTCTTCAGGCTGCACAGAAAAATGATGATCAACATGTCATCTTTAGCCACGCATGCGCAATGCCGCGACAGTGGTTTTTCAGTGTGCGGAACCTAAAGGGGAGGGAGGCAAAATCATTTCACAAGGGTCACCAAGAGCGGATTTGCAGCAAATGCTCACAACTTTTCAAAGGTCCGAGAGTTCATCTTCCGAGTAAAGCCATTTGAGAACAAAAGTGCGGGTGGGGGGGGGGGGGGGTAGATTGGGGTTAGGGAGGAGCTTGAACTCGATTATCGCCATGAGGGCGCTCTATAGCCGGCCTTCGCTCGTACCCCCCGCCCTGCAAACAGGGGCAAGTTCGCGCAAGGACTATAGTTAACCATTGGTTGACTTACGCTTGCCCGAACTTTGTCTAGTCGACGATGGTTAACTACGCTAGTCGACTATTTGGAACCAACCTACTGGGGTTGGTTGCATCGCTGGTAACCATAGCCGCGCGCGTTCATAACGTACAGCAGGGAGCCAGGATCCAGACGTTTTGCAATGACATTTTGACCAGCGTTCGACTAGAGACGTTCGCACTTTGCTATTAGTGCGCAGGCGTAAGGTACGTCACAAATCAACCACTAGTCGACTAATGGTCCTTGCCCGAACTTGTCCCAGGACGCTGGTCAGGGCTGACGTCATTTGAGCTCTCATTGGATAGATTTGCGTGACCTGTGACGTAGAACGCGTCACACAAACTAGCTTCCGGTGCCCATCATGCGTAGCGCGCTAGCTGCATGCGAAGGTCAATCTGTACTTCCTTCACAAGATTCTGTGGAGCTCATCAGCCCTTACCAGCGCCCTGTTTGCAGGGCGGGGGGTACGAGCGAATAGCCGGCCAGGGAATGCGCATAAGAGATGCGTGTTACAGAGGCCTGATATCGACCTGAGTTACTTTCTTTTCTTTCAATTTATTTGATGAAATTTGAGTTATGGATCCATCCTCTTCCCCGTATAAGTGGTTTGGGTAAAAAATAACATACTTTCGGGTATATTGGGTATTATACTGGGGTTCACCCTAGAACTTTGAAGTATTGGGATTTATCACTAATGTCTATGGGACTGGGAATGTTTATACTGGGGTGCACCCATTTTACAAATTACGTGGTTTGTTTCCCATCCACACCCTTGATATCGGACAGGTTTTATTCTGCATATATTTAAGTTTTTGCCTCGGAATCCTTATTTTTTTACGATTTGCAAACTTTTGCACATTCACGTCAATTAATGCATTATGCCAATTTGAAAAAAGCTTTGTCTGTTTTTCCTATTGAACGTCGGAAAAGTGTGACCCATCATATGCCCTTGATGATGATTTCAAGGCCAACACACAGAGCATCGACCCCGCCACCGGCCACCGGCCACCGGCTCTAGGCATTTTGCTTTCACTGTTAGAACGGCGTGGTTATACCGCAAAATGATAGAGAATTTGACATGATAGAGAATTTGACCCCATATCTACATGTACATTTACCCTTTGTATGCACCCTATACGTCTCTAAAATTGTGTTGTGTATATGCACTGTATTAATATTTTACATGGAGGTCTTGGAGTGAACCAGATCAGTACTAATTTAAAAACGCCGGACTAAGTTTGACCATGGTTTGTCTCATCATATGCCCTTGATGATGATTTCAAGGCCAACACACAACGAACGACCCAGCCACTGGCAGGATGCATTGCTTTAATTTAGAATGGCGAGGTCAGTACCGCAAAAAGACAGAATACGAGAGAGTTTGACCCCATACAAGTTCATTAATATTGTGGCGACCCTGACCCGGCGCTATGGAAGTTTCTGGCCTTGGCAGCGAGCGGTCTAGCTTAGGCCAAGAGAGCAGATCCGTTTCGGGGAAATCTACCGCCAGGCAATGGGCACAATCACATAAGGGGGAATACAATCAGTTAAAATGACACAGAAACATCCGAGCACTCAAGTCTAATGAATTGGAGGCGTAAATAAATTACCAATGAATGTCACTTTAATCATGAATCCAACTTCGCCTATCAATACAAGGTAATAACTATTACATTACATAAGAAGAATTCATAAAACCCCTGTAACAGGTGTCCCCTTTATCAGGTGCACCTACTCCTTCGCCAGGTGCTCCTTCGCCAGGTGCTCCTTCGCCAGGTGCTCCTTCGCCAGGTGCTCCTTCGCCAGGTGCTCCTTCGCCAGGTGCTCCGTCGCCAGGTGCTCCGTCGCCAGGTGCTCCGTCGCCAGGTGCTCCGTCGCCAGGTGCTCCGTCGCCAGGTGCTCCGTCGCCAGGTGCTCCGTCGCCAGGTGCTCCGTCGCCAGGTGCTCCGTCGCCAGGTGCTCCGTCGCCAGGTGCTCCTTCGCCAGGTGCTCCTGCGCCAGGTGCTCCTGCGCCAGGTGCTCCTTCGCCAGGTGCTCCTGCGCCAGGTGCTCCTGCGCCAGGTGCTCCTGCGCCAGGTGCTCCTGCGCCAGGTGCTCCTGCGCCAGGTGCTCCTGCGCCAGGTGCTCCTGCGCCAGGTGCTCCTGCGCCAGGTGCTCCTGCGCCAGGTGCTCCTGCGCCAGGTGCTCCTGCGCCAGGTGCTCCTGCGCCAGGTGCTCCTGCGCCAGGTGCTCCTGCGCCAGGTGCTCCTGCGCCAGGTGCTCCTGCGCCAGGTGCTCCTGCGCCAGGTGCTCCTGCGCCAGGTGCTCCTGCGCCAGGTGCTCCTGCGCCAGGTGCTCCTGCGCCAGGTGCTCCTGCGCCAGGTGCTCCTGCGCCAGGTGCTCCTGCGCCAGGTGCTCCTGCGCCAGGTGCTCCTGCGCCAGGTGCTCCTGCGCCAGGTGCTCCTGCGCCAGGTGCTCCTGCGCCAGGTGCTCCTGCGCCAGGTGCTCCTGCGCCAGGTGCTACCACTTTAGCAGGTGTCCCTGAACTTTCTGAGATATACCAATCATGCAATGCAATTTCTTAGATCTGAGCGGTTAACAGAATCGGTAAACTTCTGAGTGTCATCTTAATTCTTTACTAAACTCTTGGTTCCCTGAACACCTTTGTATACACTTGGTTCTCGAAACATTTCCACTTATAAATAATGAACACTCAATTGCTGCTCTTTCCTACAATTAACGCGCTCCTCTCTGTACTAAGCACTTTCTTCTCCTTTAATTAGCTCTCAGCACTGACCGATGCCAACTTCAAGACTGACCCTCTGCACTGCATGACTCATAACTACCTCCCCTACATCTACACTACTCCCATTGTTCTCCCCCACTTTGGAAAATGTCTTGCGCTAACCACAACTTTTCTGTGCTTATGCTCAGGCACACATAGTGTAACTACAGTCCTTTGAATTCCACTGTGCTTGTGGCCCTATGCAATAATGCATGTATGTACATGTACATGTCCATGTACAGACCATGTAGAAGGTCAAATCTGTTTACACTGCACTGAATATCGAGACTGTACATTGCGTTACAATATTGACCCATAAAATTGTGTGTACAGTGTACTGCATTGTGCATGGAATTCTTTGAGTGACCGTGATACGTGAGAGGGGTCGGGTAGACTAGACCTAGGGCCTAGCCTATGCCAATTTCAGCTCGACTCATCCTACTTCTCTTCAAGTTATGACTACTGGCAGCATATTGGTGAGTATGTCGGTGAACACGGAGGAAGGAATGGGGTGAACAAGGCGGTCCGGGCAGGAGCTCGAATATCCTCGATTTTTTTATCGTAAGGGGCCATTCAGAATTTTCAATGTTTTAAAATTTCGACTTTTTTTCCAAATTATTTTGACCCACCCACCCACCCCTATTTTCGATTAATAAAAACTGAACATGTACATGTACATGTACATGCACTTGCATGTACAGTGTGTACATATACTTGAACATGTACATGTATACCCATGTACATGTACATGTGTACCCATGTACATGTACATGTGTACGGTCTAGTTCAGTGACGGCATGAAGTTGTCGGTCTTCCTCTTTTGCAGTGGTGGCCTTCAGTTTTCTTGTGTTTTACCAGCTGATATGCTGTTTGGAAAGACAGGTTGCAGTCTTGGAAGCCACAAAGATGACCGTGGTTTTGTCATTTTCTGGATTAGCCCCATAAATGTGGCCAATTTACTGGACTGCCTCCGTAAATAAAGGTTACACTGCCACCATGTACAAAAACATGTCGAACTTTGTCAAATTTTGATTTTCACATTTAGGCTTAGTTTGTTGTTTATTTTTGCTTTAGAAGCATACTCACCCTCTTTATAGGCTAATTAGAAAGTGCTGCCTTTTTCAGGTGTCTATTTTTCGTGAAATTTCCATATTCGTTTGCACACGTTTGCGTATCAAAATGTCCACATGAACTTTTACGAAAAGTAGACATCTGAAAAAGGCAGCACTTTCTAATTAGCCTATAAAGGGGGTGAGTATGCTTCTAAAGCAAAAATGAACTACAAACTAAGCCTAAATGTGAAAATCAAAATTTGACAAAGTTCGACATGTTTTTGTATATGGTGGCAGTGTGGCCTTTATTTATACGGAGGCAGTCCAGTAAATTGGCCACATTTATGGGGCTATTTCTGGATGAGGTGGATGACATGTGACATACGAGGTTGTGCCTGTCACGTGAGGTAGCTGAGAAAAACATTCCCTCGTACCCCCTGCCCTGTTTGCAGGGCGGGGGTACGAGCGAAAGAAAAACATCAGGTTTGGGCAGTCATCACATCACAGGCTGCGGTCCTCGTAGTCTTGGAGTCCAGTGGTTGAATAGTCAAGTTTTTATAGCGATTGGTAATCGACACCCGCGGCGTGTTATAGAGCCGATCTAGTACACCTGGTACCCTGCTGCCTCTGCACGGCCTAACCGCTAGAAACGCCCGGCATCCAAGTCTACTGAAAAACCACCTCCCTCTCATGCCACAGTGGGTCTATATACACGTACATGACGTACATGTACAGTACATACAGGGGACGAAGTTGGAAAAGAAACACGCATCGCGATATCGGAACGCTTGCGCATTGTTCAGGCAAGTCAAAAGATCTTTCTTTGTTTTGTTTTTTTTATCCTTTTTCCATGGAAAGTGAATTTCGATTTTCAATTATTTAGCTTGACCCACCCACCCACAATTTGGAAAAAAGATCGAAATTTTAAAACATTGAAAATTCTGAATGGCCCCTAATATGCGACTCGTACTGTATTTATGATTGATCGTGAAGAATGGCCGTACCTGCACACGCAGCAGCGTTTTGTCAAGTGTTAACGGGTTTAACAGAAATTTGCTGCTTGTGGAAATAATGGAATACAATTCTCCGACGTTTCAGATACATACGAATGGATATCATCCTGTCAATCAGCAGAAAATCATACAAAACGCAGCGTGTCAATACCGGTACCGGAATCTGATGTAACGTCAAAATCTCGAAAAAGGTATATATTAGCTTAGCTTGAGTAACTCCAGCTGACATGCTCATATTCCTGTATTCATTCACATGTGAATGAATATGGAACATGTCAGCTGGAGTTACTCAAGCTAATATTAGCTGTGTTTAACATCAAATCGGGGTCTGATTTAAGGAACTCTTTTTTTGTGTGCAAAACTCGTACGGCTACAGCTGTTGGGTTATCCCGTCGGTTATTCTAAATTAAAAGTCACCGTAAATTTACAGAGTATACATATGCATTCTTCTCGGTGTTTTCCTCCAACGTCCCTTATTTGGACTTTCCTTTCATGAGTATGCGGCACCCATTATTCAGTTCAATTCAATTCAATATAACATTTATTTATATCCAACCATAAACAAAATACAATTCATATAGCATGTACAATAAAGGATTATTGTGTCTTGGAAAAGTAATAAGTAAAATTGTAAATGACAAAGCAAAATTAATTTAAGCCATAATAAGCCTAAGCTTGTCAATGGCAGGTGCTAAAAGCATACTGAGACGACTATAAAGCAATAAATGAAACACAAAAACGTTCATAAGTAAAACAATTGAAAACACATAATACTCGGTCAATAACAATGTAGTTTAGCAGGTAATTAATAATCAAGAGTTAACTATCAAAAGTAGGAACGCAAAAAGATAAAGATCAAATATAAGTGAATAAATAAAAAGTACAGGCTAAATTATATAATGAAAAAAAATTGGGTGGATATAGGCATACTTCCAAAGCAATGCTTGTATGGAAAGCCTTTGAGACACAAAACAAACATCAGACACTGGGGAACTATGGACAAGACAAAGACAAAAACAGGACAAAGAAGTGAGTGACAATAGCATAAGGAGGAAACAGCATACTACATGTCATGAAGATAATGGGCAATTAACAAAGTGATATAATTATTATATCCAAACTTCCCTTCTGGGGTTTGTTGTTACGCGTCACCCGAAAGTAAGGAGGTGGAAAACATAAAACTTGAATAAATGTGTAAACATGCGTTTTGAATTTTGCGTTAAAAACGAATAATAATGTATATCGCAATTCTCAAGGTTATAAATGTCAGTGGTCGATTGCGGTGAATTGTCTAGTGTGTCATGTGTAGGCCTACTCCACACAAAAGAGGGAAAAACGAATACTGTAAAAATTAGTTCATGTCTTTAGTTCATGTTTTGAATGTTGTATAAAAGATATGTTAGCCCCATGATGATAATATTTCCGTGGTCAAACATGTTGTTGATTGTTTAAAGTGTATTATGCAAAGTGTGGATTCGTAGTTCCGAATACAAACTTTACGAAAGATTCGTAGATATGAATCCACACAGTGCGACGTCATAGCAATGGTTTAATTTGTGTAGAAAGTATGTGAATTTGGATCCAAGTGACTCCTCAAACTGAATTAAGTAGGTCTACACTCTAAAAACAACTTAGTCAAGATATTGACTGGTTTTCCTTGTCATTCAAAATTGACTAGGAATTTAGGTAAACATGCAAAGTTTCTTACTATGACTAGAAAAAGTAGTTGGAATTGAGTCCAACTTTAGTTATTTACTTAACTTTTGTTCAATACCGACTGGAAAATCTAGTCAGATTGACCGATTTTCAGTTTCACCCAGCTGACCCTGAATGGCTAGTCAAACTTAACTGTTTCTAGTCAAATCTGACTAATGTGTGTGTGTGTGTTTTTTTGTGTTTTTTGGTTTTTTTAGAGTGTTGTGAATAAAGGTGAACTGGCGCTTTGGAGGTGTTTCTCCACACTCACCATAACACTCTTTTGTTGTTTAGTATAGCAACGTAAACAGGTTGCAGTCAGGTGACAATAATACTAACATTTTGTTTTTGTGCTCAGGAATATTATCGACGAAGGTGAAACGAAGAATATACGCCTACACTAGAAAGGTGTCGGCATCTACTTTTTTGGAAATCCTAACAAGTCGCAACCGTCTCTTTGCTCGTGCTGTGATTTGGCTAAAATGGTATCGGCGGGACTTCAGCAACCCGTGACGGTGAATTACGACCAGGACAGATGGGGATGGCTCATGGTGGCCGCAGCGTTCGTCAATGCGTTCGTCATCATGGGTCAGCTCAAAGCACTAGGTGTACTCCTCATACCGATGACCAACGACTTCGACAGTGAACTGTGGCTTGTTGGCTGGGTGGCAGTCCTGTATAGCATGACACAGGATTGTTTCGGTGAGAAAATAAATGCCTTATTTGCGTCAGAAACTTTCTGGATTGACAATTACAATTTTCAGACTAAAAGCTACGTCTTGCAATAATGTGATTTGTGAGTATCAAACTTGGCACCTGGCATTCCTAAGCGGTAATTACGATCTGATCACTAGACATGAACATGTTGGAGCAGTTTATTGTCAGAATGAATGTTAAGAATCTTGATGGCGTAACATTTCCTCAGTTCAGTTTAATGATTTAAAATCCAATTCTCCATATTGCAAGAAACTGGCCTTGTAGAAAGGGTGTTTAATTGAGAAGCAACCTTAAATTTTCGTCTTAGCATGTGAACATGTTGTTTTGTTGACTTCCATACTTCCATATCATTGTATTGCGAAGAACCAAATTTGCATGTTAAATGTCATGGCAGGATTAACATGTTGCTTTCTAACCATTTACAAATGGTGGAGATTTGTAATTTTGAAATGAAGTAAAACTTTGAATTGTATTTTGGGTATTGTTTTTCTAATTAGATATTTTTCGGGGGTGGGTTCATGAGGTATAAATCATATAGCTGACACCATTAAAGTCAGTCAACTATTTGTTCCCATTCTCTTTACGTATATAGCACCTGTCGTAGGAGCACTCTCTCGTCTACTAGGCGCACGCCCCATGATCGTCATGGGTGGAGTTCTGTATACGTTGGGCTTGATTCTGGCGTCGATATCACCTTCAGTTCCGCTGTTGGCAGTTTTCGTTATTGGACTATCAGGTAACAGACCTATTTTAATATGTATATATTCCACATAAAATTTGGTATATTTGCAACCGGGATAATGTGCGTATTGCTCCTAAGCGCTGGTGCTACAGAGCTGGGTTCAAGCTCTGTCAATTTTTAACTAATTTCGTAAGTAGATTTTAAAGTAATTTTGTATCTATAATAGAATTACATTTTAATTGTGTTGAGATTAAATCAAATAGTTATCTCTTGAAATCTGGAAATCGGTGATCCATGTAGCATTATAATTTTCTAGAATGTTCCATTATAACTTCATAGAATGTTCCGTCTCGGGAGACTAATTTTACCATACCACTCGAAGCAGTCAGTATTCGTATACTGTGCCATTAGGCCTTTAAAAAGTACGAGTTTAAAAAGTATGAGGATGTTCTGTTGGTTTCATGTGTTATGCGCATTTCAATTGAATATTTTTTTTGTGATGGAATTGTCATTTTTGCTATCTTTATCTGCACGATCAAAAAGACTATAATATTATTTGTAGCAGCGAAGGTGCCATACGCATATCAACCAAAGTACTAAAGTGTACTTTCCTGTAAATGCACGGCAGTGGGAATTGACCTGCGGGCTTCATGCGCGAACAAGACACGTACGTTTCACTCCTATAGGACGTGCGGTATAATTATAAGCTTATAGGAAGTGCCACCGAACCTGACTGCGCCATTGCAAACCATACGGAGTCGGCCCTGGTAACCAGGCCCTCCCTCTTGTTAAATGCCAAGTTTAACTGCTTTATACGTGCGTTATTGAACGAAAAACGTACTTTAACGTTTCAATGTTCTTCAATACAAGCAAGCCCTAAAAATTCTAAAGCTGGAAATTCGTTTCGGGAAAAATTCCATGTAGTGATATATCCCCTTTAAACAGGTTGCTAAGGTATCGAACAATTCAAATTTCAGATCGTGTATGTGTCACTTGCGCACGGAGCCCATTGCGTGCCTGTCGCAGCAACAATGAAAGGGACTTTACTAATTGTAAACCCATATTCCACCAACGCATTGAGTTTGTTCTCATGCAATCACATTTAGTACATATTACCTGGTGTGTATTTAAACCAAATTATTTTGTTGGTTGTCCTTCGCCTTTCGATTGAAACTATAAAATCGAGGAATGTACTGCTTTAGTCCTATCCTGAACAGAAAAAAATAGCATAGTTTAATTGACCTCATTTTAATTGTGTTTAGATTAAATTAATCAGTTATCTCTTGAAATCAAGCATAATCTGTTGGTCAGGCGTTATGAAACAAATATGAACAGCTTTAACTCGTGGTGTAGGCCTATAATAATGAAAGATCACAGACACTAGATTCTACACACAGAACTTTGGACTGGGCAGTAGTGAAGTTTCCCAATTTAGCATAGTTTGACCTCACTACTCCTAATATCCACTTAGGCCGCATATTTTGTATGCTATGATTCTCATTTTCGACCGACTCTGGGCGAAAAAAGGAGAAAATGGCTGCCGACCTTCTCGGTGTCCGGACCAACATACGAATACGACAATGCTCTTTCATTTCCAAAACAAAAGGAAAGTCACTCTATTTGAGTGAATCCAGGTTCAAGACGATTTAGAGTCAATGTATTCATTCCATCGAATTGATCGAGTTTTCACTCGAGTTTCCATGCACTTCCTATGTTTTTCATAGTACTTCAGCATTTTATTCATTCTTAATAATTTGGTCCCTAGTTTCACTCTTTGAATTATAAATCGAAATTGTCTGCAGGTTGTATTTTCTTTATTTGATTCATTGATTGGTTGATTTTTGCAGGTTTTGGTGCTTCGTTCAATTGGTACATCGGTTTTGCTGTAATGGCTTCTTACTTCAAGGAGAAATATCCGTTAGCTATTGGACTGTCAACGATGGGTATTCCCCTTGGTATAATGGCTTATGGGCCCGTAACCCAGGTTCTTCTCAACACCTACGGCTGGAGAGGAACCATGCTTTTACTAGGAGGGATCTCGTTTCATCTTGTGGCGTGTGCCTTGTTAGTGCGACGGGATCCATCTTCCAATTCAGCTAATTCAGACACTGATCAGTACCAAGAAGTGTTGGTTCTCGATGAAGAAGAAAATGCGCAGGAAGAAGGGGATGCTCCCAATCATACAAGACGCACACAAGAAAAGAGAGAAAAAACGTATTGCCAGCGCTTGATAGAGGCGATGGATTTCAAAGTGCTTGCCGATAAAAGGTTTGCTTTGCTTGTTTGTGGCGGGTGCTCAGCCGCGTTTGCATACAGCGCTTGGCTGGTGTTCATGGTGCCGTATGGGAAATTCCAAGGCCTGAATGACACTCAGGCGTCGTTCCTGCCTACTGCGTTCGGTATTGGCAACGTCATTGGTAAGCTACTGGCACCCCTCTTACAGGAGCTCGGCATGAAACTGCCCATGACATTCTGGGCGTGTTTCGGGGCAGCTCTAATAAGTGGTTCGTTCGTCGTAAATGCCTTTATCAGACCGTTCATCGGACTGTTAGCCGTTACGGGACTAGTGGGTGTTGGTTACGCCGCGATGTACCAAGCCATTGATGTCATTTTACGGTTCATCTCGACAGACGACCGGTTGGTTAGTATACTAGCCTGGCAGGGAGTCTTTGCTGGAGTTGCAGGGGCGCTTGGTGGATTGGTGTCAGGTTAGAATTGTCTTTTGTTAATTTATACATAACATGATTATGACGAATTATTATATTCCTACTGGTTCCATGCGCTGTGGTCAAGGACCACTGTAGTCGAGAATTGAGAACCGAACCCGTAGGCACGGAAAATGTTTGAGCGATAGTGAACCAGTAGGCCTATAGTTGACTGTCTTCACTCAAACCTACGGTAGTCAATGACATTGAACAATTCGTGGGCCCGACCTTCCAAGGTCGATCGCATCGCTGGCATTAAATTTCCGTAAAACTCTTATCATTCTACACAAAACCCCTTGCGCCAGGGCTTTTGTGCACAAACCTTGTCAGACGGCCTATCACGCTCAATTGACTTCGGCAAAAACCGCAAGCCTCATCATGAAGAATAAGCTCAGACAGAAGTACCGGACCAACTTTTACAAGAATGTGTTCGTAATGGGTTACAATAATAAGCCTATCCACACGCACTATATAAGCACAACAACCATGATTGGACAGGCGTTTACACGTCTCGACCGCTTTTCGACAAGAGACAGTGACGTTCGTACGCTGCTATAAGTTATGTTACCAATCAACGACTAATCATGCTAATCGACTAATACCTTGGACCGAATGTGCTCATAAAGTTGCATCGCTGGTTCATAATATCTTTGTGAATTATTGCGATGAAAATAATGTACAGTAGCTGACGAGAGTAAAGAGAAATCCAAACAATGAAAGTATATATGACAATGTGAACATTGTCAACAGTACAATTGAATATGAGTGTCGGATGATGAGGACATATCGACTTTAGGTTGAACCACGTGTTCGCCCTCAGAACTGATTTACCAAACCAGGTTGTATGTAAGCATAAAATGTTGGCATTGATATATGAACAGTGTTTGCTGTTATATGTTGCAATGTATATCAGTTCCTTTCCTATTGTACACTATCTTGTCGATTTTGCTTGTATTTCTCTCGCACATATGTTTTGTGATAGTGAAATATCTTTTATTTCGTTGAAGGTTGGATTTACGAGTGGACGGGGACTTTCTTCATATCCTTCTTCGTGTATGCTGGGGTGACATTGCTTTCGATTCCCTTTTTCATCATGGAAGCTGCATACGATAAACAGACGCACTAGTACAGCCAGGCTTCGAGATTGACTTTGAAGCTGTGACTTCTGTGACAAAGAGAACTGTCTCTTGGAGGACAATGACAGGAATGCACTCTCATCACAACAAGAAGGCAGCATCGCCGGGTTCTTTAATATTGCACTGCAAATAGCATCCATTTACCAGCGGAGGTAGAAGAAACAACTCACCCAGCTATGTGTTAAGCGTCAACACTTAGCTAAAACATTTTACGGATAGAACATTTTGGGGCCACTATTTAGAAGAAAAACGGTGCTTACTTCGACCAAAAACCTCTAAAAACGTAAAATACTGAATCAAACGTGTGTCTCTATTTTGTATATGTGTCTCTATTTATGTACATGTGTATTAGCCTTGATCTGAGGAAATTCAGACATCGTATAATGCCATTAAAATGGCAAATCTAAAGAAGAGAATATTTACAGACTGAAGAACAAAAATCCTGACTTTTTGTTTCACGTAAATAGTTTTAGGAGTGAGAAATTAAGGCAATTAAGATAATTTGCTCATCTTGGGAGATCGAATAGTTGCAGTAAGATCATAGCTTTCCATTTGGAATACTCACTTTGGAAGGATTTGGCCCCAAAATAAAGACGCTTAAGAATGTAAACTCGAAATAGATTTAATGTATATTCGAACAGCTTCAAATTTTTACATGAAATAAAGATGTTAAGTGATGACATTATTACTCGAACTGCGACATACCCACACTCAGCTTGCATTGAAAAGTTCGTGCAATTTCCAAGTTTGAACTCGGAAAATGGATTGTTTTTCCCTATACTTCTGGTTTTTTTCTGGCAATACACTACTCACTTTCGAATGTGACTTTGAACGGGAAAAATGGCTCTCTTTAGTTCTGGAGTACCAAATTCGACTATGTTTCTTTCTTGCGTGGAGAACTGATTTCCATGTACCCTATTAGCATTTATAATGCACAGACCGCGAACCAGTCTACTATTATCAGTGCAGATGTGTCTATGCAAAAAAAAACAATCAAAACTTAAAACCCTTTAATAACAGAAACATATAAATTGAGAAATCGTTAAGGGGGGGGGGGGGTCGCATTTGTTGAACGCACTGACTGTACATCTTTAAAATTTAAACAGCAATTTAAAAAATTGAAATGAAAAATCACTCATTTAATTGGTCTTAAAAATAGCGCTTTGTTTGGATCACCAAACTACAAAGAATGCAAAAATCATAAAACTTCTTTTAAAAAATTAAATTAAAACAATATATATAAAAAATGTGCACGTGCCTAGCCTGCTTTGCAATAGTCTAAACAGGGGCGTGAATCTTTTTGACCAGGGTGGATGGGCTATTGAATCGTCCCCCCACTTTTTGTGATGAGAAAAAAAAAATTAATAATGCAGATTTTGAGGTTTTTTCCGGACGTCCCAACAACTAACATGTATTCAATAGCACTGAAAAGTGGAGAAACAAAGTACAAAAGCTTTAAAAATGTAAGCTCGAGTATACATATTGATCTACATCTTCATCCTGAAGAGCGCCCCTAGTGTAATGTGATGTCCAGCCCCCTCCCCCCACCCCTGCTTTTCGAATTTTCAGGGCCGGGCAATGCTAGGATTTTGGTCACCCCCCATCCCCCCTCTCGCCGGTACTAATAGTACACGTCACACTAGGTTCAAACAGGCGTTCCAGAGTCGCGCCGAACCATATGAAAGTCTAGAATTAATTAAAGCTGTAGTCCATCATTTGCAGCTATCCAAAAAGTGACTGACGTAATTATTGTTGAAAAACGTACTTGGCTGAAAGATAGTCAGGGGACTAAACTCCCTGTCAAATTATTCTTTTTGGTATGCTGTCATTTTGAAGAAATCAACGCAAGAAGGCCTTTCCAACGGTGCTTCTTAAGACGCACCGTTGGAAATTTTCGTTAGTAGTTCGTTTTTTTATTCAGCGAAGCGCGCGCAAGCGTTGACACGACGCACACGCACGCGCGCGGTTGCTATAATTCGTCGGATCAGTGCGCGACATCGCGTAGCTGCATAGACCGCTTGCAGACGCGATCGATAATTGACGCGCGAAGGTGCGCGACGCCATGTTGTGGGACAAAATGTGAATGGATAGATCTAGATATATGCTTGTCCCACAACATGGCGTTGCGCGCCTTCGCGCGTCGATTATCGAACGTATCTGCAAGCGGTCTATTCGGCTCAGTAAGAACGTGTCTCGGACGCTGAATTCAGCAGGCCCAATTCAAAACATGATTCAGCAGCTTTTGATTTGAAATCGAGATCCTAGAATGCTATTTTTCTCGAAATATACAGCTGAAGCTGAGCTGAAACTTCATCAGGTTAGTTGTTCAGCACCCTTCTTCAGAGTTTGAGTAGGTGTGTTGCTTCAAACGAACAAAATGCACAAATTACAAATGATGGACTACACCTTTAAGTGCGTCAAAAGTCCGACGTCTGAAACAATTAAGATCGACTTGACGCGCTCGATGGCGAAAGATCGACTGTTGGAGTCGTTGGAACGACTCAGGAGCGACTTGGTTTCAGACGTCGCTCTAGTCATGAGCCGAACTCAATACAAATGTATGTAAATGTATGTAAATAAATAAATAGTGACCTTCAAAAATAAAGACTGCAGGTGATGTGTTTAACGCGCGACGCAGTGCTTATAATTTAAAAGTTTTCTTTTTGCAGATTTAATCCTTTCAAACCCGAGATTTCGATGTCGTGTTACAGAGCAAAAACTTACAATAAAAGTACGTCCCGCTGTTTCCCAAATACAACACAAGATACATTTTTTAAAGCGGAAAACCGAGACTTCCAGTATCCATGTTGTACAGGCACGGCGCAGTCTTGAGTAGTGAGTAGGGTCTTCATCGGACAAGACAAAAGAATTTTATGCATAATGCACAAAGACAATGGACTCATTAGCATATCAATGAAACCAATTAGCATATCGATGGATGATGTTAGCATAATAAAAGAGCGCATGGGCGTGTGTAAGTTTTACCAGACAAAGGATGGGTCTAAAAAATGTATTGGACAAAGGGGGCAGCCCACCCGGCTAGATGGAATAGCGGACAGAGGAAAGACCTGAACCGGAATAGTGGACAAAGGGAGACTTGAGCCGGATTATGAATGTCAAACGTTTGAAATGACCAAGACTATCATTTGTATTCATTCAAAGCAGTGTGCAAACAGTAAATAATAAAAACAAAATGCAGGCCACACCAACAGATCGCCAATTAAGCCGACTAGCTGGAAATCTTGTGAAAAAATGTTTTTACATGTACTCTGGTAAGAATGGAGAGTGCGAGCGACCTTGGGAGAAGTTAATGATGAATCTCGGTCTATCAAGAGCCGCTATGTATAGACATTTAGAGGAAAACAAATTTTGTGAATGGGGGCAATGTTTTAACGCACTTATAGAGTGGAAACGACGCGAATATAAAAATGCCACGATTGAACGATTATTGAATGCCTGTCGATTTTGCGGTATTGATCATTAAACGCTTACATTTTTTTTGCTGCAGTAAACCATTACCCTTCCCCCCTTCCAAAAAAGAAAGAAAGAAAGAAAGAAAAAATTATGATTGTCTAATTGAAGAATTTCGTCTAGAATGGCGAACATCGTCTAGAATGGAACACCCCTTAAGATTTGTTTCGAATGACTCATCTCAGTAGTCCATTGTGCAATCCACACGGACAGAATAAGTTCGTGTATGTGTACAGACATGCAAGAGTTTCTTCTGGTCGAGTTTTAAAAAAGTTTGAAAAAATTTATTTATGTATTTATAGTAAACAAACACTCACCGGTGAACAGCGTACTCGCACGGTATAGTCCGATGATGTATAGAATAAAAAGACTAAATCGGACGCGCGTTCGAACGCGCCATTCACTGTGCACAAAACTTTTGGGTTCTTCGTGGACGCGCTGCAAAGTCACGTGAATAGGGCCACGCGCAAAGGGCAGCTGCTAAATGTTGGACGGAAAAATGTCGCCAACACCTTAATTCAGCTATTCGTTGAAGTTCTTAACAACAGATTGACATTTTTAACTACGATTTTCGACATTTCACATTCCTTCGAAAAGTTACACATGGGTTTGCATCTGTGTCTTATTTGAGGCCAAATTGTCGACTGTATTGAAGGTAATTGATTTTCAGTCAAGAATACTAATTTGTACCGAAAAGTAGCCACACTGTGATCTTCTTCTTTATAAAGGCAAATATCAAAAGCGTTGTTAAATGTCAACCTGTTTAATGAGATTTTCCCCTCCTTTTTTAAAATGTGCAATAAATATCAACCGTTACTTGCCTATCAGACAAAACATAAACTTTTAATTTTACCAACATCAAAATGAAATAACAGAAAAAAAACACGCACTCGGAATATTACGTTGGTTTAATACTGCTAAGCTCAATGGGAACATTACATTTGAAATGAATGAATGACTACAAAAACAATCTCTGGCCATGTGTTGTGATTACTGAACACACTGATACTTGAATAACGTTTAGGTAATAAACAATTTATATACAACTCGTTAGCTAATAAATACACTGATGAAATGGCAGTTCCATATCCGTAGCCATTATTCCAGATGTCAAGAATATCATTGCTCATGAAAACATACATTTGGTTAACACGTTGTTACCATCCGCATATTTATGTGAAGGTCTAGCCAATGCAACTACCAGCAGGTGAGTATTGCTTCCCATAAATTTATGAACCAGAATAAGTAATTTCAATATAGCTTCCTCATATGCATGAACGCAAACAGACGGCTATTCAATTTTTCAATTTCTGAGGAGCAACAATTAGATGATAACGAAATACTGAGCGAAACTTGTTAAATTTTAGTCCACGCATGAGGCATGGTTATGCGTGCATGGCCAGCTATCTCCTCACTGTACGCACATTGGCAGTGTAATCTTTTTTTCTGACGAATACGCTTTCGTCAAGCAGTGCAAACTTCTTCATCTGTTCACTATGACTGTGATTCGTTGAGCAAGGCTCCAGCAAAGTGACTTCCAATTGCAGAATAGGAAACTGTGTTTCCATGGTTTCCATCTAGTCGGCCGTCTCTGGATTACAAGTTGCTCCTCTTTCCGGCCTTTATCAACCCTCCTACTCTGACGGATAAATAAGATCTTTTTCGACGTGATCGTCGATTTTCCTGTCGGAGTTGTCTGTTTTCCTGTTCAAGCTTGGATATATAGCCTTCCTGCTACTGCCGAGGGAAGATTCATTTCTGGTGGTAGACTTGCTCTATTTCTTGTGTTTGTTTTGCCGATACAGTCTACACTGAAGTAATATCTTCGACGGGGGCTTGGGTCGGTTCTTTCCTTGTCGTTGGCAGCTTTTCTCTCTCGTGCTGAAGACCATACACGAGACTGTAGTCTTTCTACGAAATAAGACAAATAAAGCACATGATAGGCCTTGAAATGCATGACAATAATCATCGATCGCCTATCCTGGCCCCAAGGCTCATTGTAATATTTACAGGCTTCAAATGAGTCGGGTAGTCTTCAAAGATTGACGGTTCGGCATCGTCACGCAGACGTGTTTTCCCCCATTCCACCTTGACTTGAAGCACTCTGCAGGGAATATGTTGGATTCCATTTGCTGCCATTTCGAATATTTCTCCTTATCCCTAATCCGCTGAAGCCAAACTTTTAATCTCTTTGGATCGCCGTGAGGGAACCTGGGAAGTAAAATTAATAAGCCTCGATTGAATTTTTTTTTGTAGTTTTAGCAAAATGCACACATTTTTGTAGGACTTTATCCTTCAAGATAAACAATGAAAAGGAGATGGGAGTTGCCTAGATACACTACACACTACAGATCAAACAGCATCATATCTTTACCGTAAATCAACACTCTTGAAGTCTACCCGAAATTGAAAATTTTGTGGATTTTTTAATATTTTGTTCGTGTTGTTTACAACACATATAGTGATCGTCAGGCCGAAGAAATGTTTTACCCTATTCACGTGACTAATGGCAGCGCCCTGTCAAAACGCGCGTATTATACGCGCGTCCGATTTAGTTATTTTAAGTTTTATATCTATGACACTGCCAGGCGTTTGCGTTTTTTAAGTTCTATATCTATGGTTTGCGTAGTGAAGGAACGCGCACGCCCATACATCGACGCTGCACATCCCGTGTTTGTTGGTTTGTACACAATACTCCAATGTATTATGTTCGCCTGTCTGAAACCAAAATTCTAATAATGTCGACCTGCCAAGGAGTCGCTTCTAATCTATTTGGTTCGGCGTGACTCTGGAACGCCTGTCTGAACCGGGGGTCAGAGAGCCTCGAATTGAAGCTTTTTCAAAAATAATCAGTTCTCCTTTTCAAATCTGCCATACTTGTCTTTCAAATCACCAATTTTAAAGAAATTTGATAGAAATCCGTTTTAAAATCATTCTGCTAAATTGTTCTGTCAAACTCGTTTTTCTCGAAAATTCTGTCAAATTTGGAGAATATTCGGCTAAAACGGTCACCCTCGACTTTTTTGATGTCATTAGTGCACGAACTTTTATGTGCAATATAGGCCTACTAACTTCACTTTGCTTGTTTCTTTTAAGAACCAACTTATTTGGGGTTTTCTATATATGCAATGCAATAAAGCTAAATGAGTCGTTTGCCGGGAACTTTCATTTGGAGATTCAGGCCAAAATAGGGCCACTTCATCACATCACTTCGTCACATGTCTTGGTGTTCCGACTTCCATAATTTTTTAACTAAAGACGTTACCAGCATGCAGTTTTCACAGCAAGCAGTAATGCTGAGATTGTGCTCTTTTCAAATCTTTAAAACAAACAAATGAACACGGTCGACAAACGACTCATTTAGCTTGATCGCATCACAATATTCATAATTTGTTTAATTAATGTTTACCATGATTTTGATGTTTTTAATACATGTATTGTAAATTATTATGCAATTTGACCTTTGGGTCACAATGTGATGATGTGAATAAAATATACCATATATCATTAGCGCACGAAATATTCGGTGATAAGATACGTACGTCTGGCTATGCATCTGAAATTATGTTGTGTGTTTGTTGACAATGTTGTAATTCCAACTATCAAATAAAATTTGGGTTATCTGTAATAACTCTTTTTCATTTTTGCAGTGTTGGACGTTCCATAGTTTTGCAAACCGTGGTTGGCAAAGATACAGTTTGCCAACCAAGCGTAGAAAAGTCTATAGCCGGCCAGGAATGCGCATAAAAGATTTTTTTGGCCTTACCGCAAAATGACCCCATATCTACATGTACACTAATAGAGTTTGACCGCATATCTACATGTACACTGATCTATCGTATGCTACCTATACGTACAATACATGCAAGCGTGTTGTGTTCACTGCATTGTTGTGCATGGAGGTCTTCGAGTGATCCAGATCAGGCGCAGCGTCGAGTGGGCCTATCCCAATTTTAGCTGGACTAATCCTCCGTACTACTCGTCGAGTTATGACTAGCAGCATATTGGTGAGGATGTGGGTGAACAAGGCGTTGTCAGGCCGGAGCTCGAATATCCTCATTTTCGTGATTGATCATGAAACGTATGTACATGCACACGCACTGACCGGCGTTTGTCAAGTGACCACGGGAATTAGCGGGTTTGACAGAAATTTGCCCCCTCCTCGCCTGCCTATAGTGAGATTCGAACCCTGGCTATGGGTGCACGTACATAACAAATATTTATGTGTACTCGCACTGTTGTAAAAGGATATATAGTTCAACGCATATGAGGAGTTAGCTGGAGTTACCCAGCCCTGAGTTTTATCATTGGGTTGTCTATTAGGGCTGGAGCGCATTTTTCTCGTAACTTGTAGTATTTGCAAAAAAAAATTGGAAAATGTTCAATTTTGTCCCCGTTACACACTAATTGCAACTGCAACTCACCCCAAACTTGCCTGGAATAACCATTACACAGGTCCTTGAAGTAAAAAACGATCCACGATGAAGATTCAGCCTACAATTGCAGTGAAAACAGGAGGAATAACCGCTAACTTGACAACCTTGCTGGATTGGCCAGGACCGCTATTGGTTTGTGCACAAAAAAATTGTGTACAATGAATGGCGGTCGATTAACAGGCACAGAGAGCGATCGCTGTCAACTACTCGTTTTTGCCGGCTGCGCTGGCTGTTGGCGCAGACGTCACGCGGAAGCGTAACACCCGATGACTGTTTCACGCACTAGTATAAGGTTTACCACTCGCATCACAGCTTTGGTACTGGAACCGCAACCAATAGTGCATGAAACAGTCATCGGGTCATACGCTTCCGCGTGACGTCATGCGCCAACAGCCAGCGCAGCCGGCAAAACGAGTAGTTGACAGCGATCGCTCTCTGTGCCTGTTAATCGACCGCCATTCATTGTACACAATTTTTTTGTGCACAAACCAATAGCGGTCCTGGCCAATCCAGCAAGGTTGTCAAGTTAGCGGTTATTCCTCCTGTTTTCACTGCAATTGTAGGCTGAATCTTCATCGTGGATCGTTTTTTACTTCAAGGACCTGTGTAATGGTTATTCCAGGCAAGTTTGGGGTGAGTTGCAGTTGCAATTAGTGTGTAACGGGGACAAAATTGAACATTTTCCAATTTTTTTTTGCAAATACTACAAGTTACGAGAAAAATGCGCTCCAGCCCTAATAGACAACCCAATGATAAAACTCAGGGCTGGGTAACTCCAGCTAATGAGGAGTGTGTTTTGTGCATCTATATCTCCGCGTGTGCGGTTCGCAGCCCCTTGAGCAGAAACCTGGGAAGTTCATACGATAAGTTGTTTTAGCGCAGAGTTTTCGCAGTGATGATCTTATATTATCGGCGTATTGTGATAGTGGAAACAAATATTTTGAGGGTCATTGATCGAAGACCTTCTAATAGTAAGCTTCTTATGGAAATAATGGAATACAATTCTCCGACGTTTCGGATACATACTGATGGATATCCTACAAAACGCAGCGTAAAAAGCTATAACCATGAAATTTCAAAGATTCAATACTGTATTGTGTATTTAGGTCCTAGTAACCCCTTTGCCAAACATGGTTCAGTTGGCTGTAATTGTTTAGACAAAATTTAGAGCTGATTTGATACATGTAATGTCAGTCACGGTGGAATTGCCCAGATAATGAAGACATTAAATCCTGTAGCTTGTGTAGGTAATCTCGCCGTCGGTTGAATATTCTCTCCCAGAACTTGTCTGCACGGTTGACATGTACATGTGAACTCCAGTTCTCTTTCTCAGTGAGCGCTACATTTCAGCATATTCCTGTTTAGATTTTCGTTCTCCAAGTTTCCGTACAACCATGTCCAACTAATATATTAAAGTGCAAGCAGCAAACCTTTGTCCAGAAATAGAAGCAAATAATTATAAGGTTTCAACTGTACAAAGTGTATGTTACATTAACATATTAAGATAGCATGCACATGCCTTGTGCAGGGCCGGGTCCTTATTCACAAAGCATCCGTAAATGCTTGCGGGCGCGCAACTTCCCCGCAACCCTCACTTAAACACTTGCGGGTTATTCACGAAGCCCCCTTAAATCTGCGTGTGCCCGTAAACCACCCGTAAATTTGCGGGACCTCCAGACGTCCCGCAAGCACACCACAACTTGCGTGGATCATCTCGATTGTCACAATGGCGACACTCTAGGCATGTATTTTAGATCTTCGAACTGAATCGACGTGCCGGTTCATTTTCCGTGACCGGTTGAACCAACTATAGGATAAGTTAAAAAGAAAGTGACCGAATTTGAAAAATGTGTTCAAAATATTTGGCGCGTTCCATTTTCATGGGCGTCAATCGGTGGGGGACAAGTCCTCCCCCCACTTTTTTTTTTTAAGTGGCGGATATCATATCGTTGCCCCCCCCCCCCCCCCCACACACACACTTTTTCTATCCCCGAATAAAAATTGTAGCCTACATAATGATTCTATAGTAGCTGATTCAATGACTAAAAACTCAAAAAATGATGTTTAAAAGATGATCTTTTGCTCACAAAAGTGGTTTGAGTGCTCAGAAATTGCCTCGGATCGCACCACAGATTAAGCATCTAGAATTCAAAAAATTTCGGGGCCCGCTCCATGCCGTAATAGGTATGTCCTCCACTTTTGGGAAGCGACTGCCGCCCTTTGTTTTTTTATGGGACGAAGTACATCTTATGGGATTTTAAGTGTGAACATTTCACCTAAATTGCACAGTCTAATCCGAAGTTATGTCTATTTCAATAAAACGATCACAAACTTGTTTACCACTCATCACGTGATGCAAACTGAACACCCATTGAGTACAATGAAACGTGGACTTTCCCACCTCCACTGAATGAACAAGAGCATGGGAAAGGATACAAAAATCACCATCAATATTTAAAAAAATTAGAGCTAACTTGTTTCTTATATATTGAAAGCACACATTCTGACAGTGGTTTCTGTCTTGAGTTCAATTATTAAAGGGAACCTGCAAAAGGATTTGTATGACTTAAATAGATTTAAAACAGCTTTTTTGCCATGTTACTATGACTTTCAATCTTCTTTTGTAGTAGTAAAAGGGAGAAATTTCAACATTTCAATTTTTATGCTATTGAAACTTTCCATATTCATGAGCCAAAGCGTGATGTCATTCAAAGCAGAACAGAAGTGTCTCTACAGCTTTGAGTACAAATATATATCACACTTGTTTCTATTTTCTTGCAGTAAGTTCCACTTTTTACTTGTTTATCATGTTAAACAGCTTGTTTGGACACTAGCAGTCACCACTAGTTTTTTTCGAAGCTTTTTTTGTGGGTAACTTTGAAGGAGTTATGTTTGTACTGTTCATATGCACTTTTGACAAGGAGTTCCTTGTGCGTCAAAAGCAAAATAGCGCCCATTACATGCGATTGTTTTGATGAAAGGATTTGCTAACAATTGAAAAACTACCACTCTCTTGTCACTTCCAACGAAAACAAGTAAGACGATCCTGTATGTATTGTTGCGACACATAATAATGTGTAAGAGAACAAGATGGACTGAATTTCCACTGCATGTTTCCTTTAAAGTCTTGTTGGCATTTTAAAGTTTGTCTGTAATATGATTCTCACTATTAACTCAATAGCTTCCAATGACATTCAAGGACAGCTATAAAAATGGGCTACGTTTGTAACACATGCATAACTTCTGAAAGCATTGGTAATTTTTAGTGATTCATTTTTTTCTTTAAATGAGTGGAAGAACATGCTCTTAAAGACATGCTTGATTGGTGTTGATTGTTTGCTAAGAAAACAAAGACAAGTTAATCTTTAATCGAATCTGCCTGTAATTTTTACAACGAGCAAGTTCTCTAAAATGGGATAAAATGTCTTGGTATTAAGTTCAACCAATTAGTTGCGGGTGCCCGCAACATGCGGGTCCACTAAGGGAACTCTAAGGGTGCTTCGTGAATACCACTTAACGCAAGTCTTACGTGCCCTTAACATCCACTTACGGGTCCCCGCAACGCAAACATTTACGGGTGCTTTGTGAATAAGGACCCTGGCCCTGACCACAGTTTCCCCACATACACTTTGTTACGCAACTTTACGTAAATCTCACTGATAGCTGAGCTAGGCAAGGCCACTGGGCCGATGACCACCAGTGATTGTATGCTCTCTCATTGGTTGTATCTGTCAGTGCACAAACCATCGGCGCTGTTGTCTTATTGGCTCATTCTGGTTTGTACACGAACCATCGGTACCGATAGTTCGTGTACATTCAATTAAATGTCACTTCTATCGAGAGTGTCCGAGTAATGACCGGTACCGGAATCTGATGTAACGTCAAAATCTCGAAAAACGTACAATAATATATATTAGCTGTGTCATCAAATCGGGGTGTAATTTAAGGAACTCTTTTGTGTGCGTGCAAAACTCGTACGGCTATAGCTGTTGGGTTATCCCGTCGGTTATTCTAAATTAAAAGTCACTGTAAATTCACAGAGTAGGAATCATGCATTCTTCTCGGTGTTTTTCTCCAACGTCCCTTATTTGGACTTTCCTTTCATGAGTATGCGGCACCCATTATATCCAAACTTCCCATCTGGGGTTTGTTGTTACGCGTCACCCGAAAGTAAGGAGGTGGAAAACATAAAACTTGAACAAATGTGTAAACATGCGCTTTGAATTTTGTGTTAAAAACGAATAATAATGTATATCGCAATTCTCAAGGTTATAAATTTCAGTGGTCGATTGCGGTGAATTACTGTCTAGTGTGTTATGTGTATTCCACACAAAAGAGGGAAAACGAATACTGTAAAAACGTCTTTAGTTCATGTTTTGAATGTTGTATTAAAGATAGGGCCCATGATGATAATATTTCCGTGGTCAAACATGTTGTTAATTGTTTAAAGTGTATTGTGCAAAGTGTGGATTCGTAGTTCCGAATCCAAACTTTACGAAACATTCGTACATATGAATTCACACTTTTAACAATAGTGTGACGTCATAGCAATGGTTTAATTTGTGTAGAAAGTATGTGAATTTGGATCCAAGTGACTCCTCAAACTGAATTAAGTAGGCCTACACTCTAAAAACAACTTAGTCAAGATATTGACTGGTTTTCCTTGTCATTCAAAATTGACTAGGAATTTAGGTAAACATTCAAAGTTTCTTACTATGACTAGAAAAAGTAGTTGGAATTGACTCCAACTTTAGTTATTTGCTTAACTTTTGTTCAATACCGACTGGAAAATCTAGTCAGATTGACCGATTTTCAGTTTCACCCACTGAGAGCTTGTTTTCCTTCAAAATTGCATCGCACGACCCCCATTTTGTTTTACGTTTTAACAAATTTCGAGCTGAGATCTGACGACCCTTTGTTGAATATCAGACGACTATTTACTGTACGCTGACTAAATACATAAAACAGTCACCGAGTTGTGCTATAAATACATATACGACGCGTCGCACTTACGACGTGTTTCGTGAAATGGATCGCCGGACGTGTCGCAGCTGCGACGCATCGTAGGGATACGACGCGTCACAGCGCTGCGATGCATCGTAAGTTACGAAGAGTTTGATGAAATCGGGTGCTGGTCTTAAACACTTTTCCAGTGTCACAATAAAATGTGGACTCCTAAAAATCCAGTGCCTCTTATTGTTTCATTGGTTGAACGTTCACAATCCTCACGTAGGCATGCGCAACACTACCAGGAGTCAGAATTTTTTACTATACCTCATACATATTCATGATCGAGA
Source organism: Patiria miniata (assembly GCF_015706575.1). Classification (NCBI taxonomy): domain Eukaryota; kingdom Metazoa; phylum Echinodermata; class Asteroidea; order Valvatida; family Asterinidae; genus Patiria; species Patiria miniata. The sequence goes on from NW_024037072.1 coordinate 39,298,930, forward strand.
GCCGAACTCTCACTGGTCAATTCACCATCACGTGCAAGATGTTATTCTTGCTGTTTACCAAACGCGCGCGCGAGGATTCACGCACAGGGTAAATACGCGTGCGTAGTAGACTGTCGCATGGGTTACCCGTGCGACCGTCTACTACGCATGCGCTTTACAGAGCAATCGAGGAACTGTCGCACGGGTGCAGTACGCACGCGCGAACATCGCCCAGGATCAGGGAGCGCCATGCATGGTTGCACGGTTCGCGTAAATGTTAATTTCCAGAGCTCAATGATGCCGTACTGGAGAAAGTTTACAAAAGAAGGTTGTACACAAACAACTGTATTTACAACTGTAGTAACTGTATTATATTGCAAACGAACCGAACTAGTAATTGAAGTTGAGCAACCAAAATATTCTTTAGGTGAGATGTACAAGTTTCCCCGAATTTTGTTTTAGGTGCATAAAAAAAAATCGTCAACTGAATATGTATGAGGTATAGTAAAACAAATATAACATGGTTTATTTCGGGTGGACAGTCGATATTAGCTTCCCTCGGTATTGGAAGTTGACAAACAAGTTCCCTCGGCTTCGCCTCGGGAACTAGTTTGTCAACTTCCAATACCTCGGGGAGCGAATATCGACTGTCCACCCTCAAACCATGTTATATTTGTATAATAGTTCTAAATTCAAAACGCAACGCGCCAGGTGCGTTCTGCGCGACATCGCGCAGAACATGATACGCGCGCGTCAATCTCCATAAAAGGGTTGTTTACATCTTACTCGCCAGCTGAACATTCCATTATTTTGCAAGACGGATGTTTCAAAAAGCATAAAGTGAATTTGTTGAACAAAATCGGGATGTTTTGAACGAATAATATGATTTTTTCTTACCGAAAAGGTATTTATGAATAGGAATAAATATGTGCTCCGTCGGTATTTATCTTTCTGTTTAAGACCACTTAGAGTCTGGGTGTTGATAATTACCCTCGCCTCCGGCTCGGGTAATTATCAGCACCCAGACTCTAAGTGGTCTTAAACAGAGTGATAAAAACCTCCAGAGCACACATTTATTCCCTTAATAATAATGTATATCGCAATTCTCAAGGTTATAAATTTCAGTGGTCGATTGCGGTGAATTACTGTCTAGTGTGTTATGTGTATTCCACACAAAAGAGGGAAAACGAATACTGTAAAAACGTCTTTAGTTCATGTTTTGAATGTTGTATTAAAGATAATGTTAGCCCTATGATGATAATATATTTCCGTGGTCAAACATGTTGTTAATTGTTTAAAGTGTATTGTGCAAAGTGTGGATTCGTAGTTCCGAATCCAAACTTTGCGAAACATTCGTAGATAGGAATCCACACTTTTAACAATAGTGTGACGTCATAGCAATGGTTTAATTTGTGTAGAAAGTATGTGAATTTGGATCCAAGTGACTCCTCAAACTGAATTAAGTAGGCCTACACTCTAAAAACAACTTAGTCAAGATATTGACTGGTTTTCCTTGTCATTCAAAATTGACTAGGAATTTAGGTAAACATGCAAAGTTTCTTACTATGACTAGAAAAAGTAGTTGGAATTGAATCCAACTTTAGTTATTTGCTTAACTTTTGTTCAATACCGACTGGAAAATCTAGTCAGATTGACCGATTTTCAGTTTCACCCAGCTGACCCTGAATGGCTAGTCAAACTTAACTGTTTCTAGTCAAATCTGACTAATGTGTTTTTTGTTTTTTTGTTTTTTTAGAGTGTTGTGAATAAAGGTGAACTGGCGCTTTGGAGGTGTTTCTCCACACTCACCATAACACTCTTTTGTTGTTTAATATAGCAAAGTAAACAGGTGTCAGTCAGGTGACAATAATACTACAAATTTTTTTGTGTGCGCAGGAATATTATCGACGAACGTGAAACGAAGAATATACGCCTACACTAGAAAGGTGTCGGCATCTACTTATTTTGAAATCCTAACAAGTCGCAACCGTCTCTTTGCTCGTGCTGTGATTTGGCTAAAATGGTATCGGCCGGACTTCAGCAACCCGTGACGGTGAATTACGACCAGGACAGATGGGGATGGCTCATGGTGGCCGCAGCGTTCGTCAATGCGTTCGTCATCATGGGTCAGCTCAAAGCACTAGGTGTACTCCTCATACCGATGACCAACGACCTCGACAGTGAACTGTGGCTTGTTGGCTGGGTGGCAGTTCTGTATAGCATGACACAGAATTGTTTCGGTGAGAAGTTAAATGTCTTATTTCCGTCAGAAACTTTCTGGATTAACAATTACAATTTTCAGACTAAAAACTACGTCTTGCAATAATGTGATTTGTGAGTATCAAACTTGGCACCTGGCATTCCTAAGCGGTAATTACGATCTGATCACTAGACATGAACATGTTGGAGCAGTTCATTGTCAGAATGAATGTTAAGAACCTTGATGGCGTAACATTTCCTCAGTTCAGTTCAATTATTTAAAATCCAATTCTCCATATTGCAAGAAACAAGCATTGCAGAAAGAGTGCTTGAGAAGCAACCTTAAATTCTCGTCTTCCATACTTCCATATCATTGTATTGCGAAGAACCAAATTTGCATGTTAAATGTAATGGCAGGATTAACATGTTGCTTTCTTAACATTTACAAATGGTGGAGATTTGTAATTTTGAAATGAAGTAAAACTTTGAATTGTATTTTGGGCATTGTTTTTCTAATAAGAATTTTTTCGGTTGGGGATGGTTCATGAGGTATAAATCATATAGCTGACACCATTAAAGTCAGTCAACTATTTGTTCCCATTCTCTTTACGTATATAGCACCTGTCGTAGGAGCACTCTCTCGTCTACTAGGCGCACGCCCCATGATCGTCATGGGTGGAGTTCTGTATACTTTGGGCTTGATTCTGGCATCGATATCACCTTCAGTTCCGCTGTTGGCAGTTTTCGTTATTGGACTATCAGGTAACAGACCTATTTTAATATATTCCACATAAAATTTGGTATATTTGCAACCGGGATAATGTGCGTATTGTTCCTAAGCGCTGGTGCTACAGAGCTGGGTTCAAGCTCTGTAAATTTTTAACTAATTTCGTAAGTAGATTTTAAAGTAATTTTGTATCTATAATAGAATTACATTTTAATTGTGTTGAGATTAAATCAAATAGTTATCCCTTGAAATCTGGAAATCGGTGACCCATGTAGCATTATAATTTCCTAGAATGTTCCATTATAACTTCATAGAACGTTCCGACTCGGGAGACTAATTTTACCATACCACTCGCAGCAGTCAATTTTCGTATACTGTGCCATTAGGCCTTTAAAAAGTATGAGTTTAAAAAGTATGAGGATGTTCTGTTGGTTTCATGTGTTATGCGCATTTCAATTGAGTAATTTTTTTGTGATGGAATTGTCATTGCTATCTTTATCTGCACGATCAAAAAGACTATAATATTATTTGTAGCAACGAAGGTGCCATACGCATATCAACCAAAGTACTAAAGTATGCTTTCCTGTAAATGCACGGCAGTGGGAATTAAGCTGCGGGCTTCATGCGCGAACAAGACACGTACTTTTCACTCCAATAGGACGTGCGGTATATTATTATAAGCTTATAAGTGCTGCGAACCTGACTGCGCCATTGCAAACAATACGGAGTCGGCCCTGGTAACCAGGCCCTCCCTCTTGTTAAATGCCAAGTTTAACTGCTTTATACGTGCGTTATTGAACGAAAAACGTACTTTAACGTTTCAATGTTCTGTATAACAAGCAAGCCCTAAAAATTCTATAGCTGGAAATTCGTTTCGGGAAAAATTCCATGTGGTGATATATTCCCGTTAAACAGGTTGTTCAGGTATCGAACAATTCAAATTTCAGATCGTGTATGTGTCACTTGCGCACGGAGCCCATTGCGTGCCTGTCGCAGCAACAATGAAAGGGACTTTACTAATTGTAAACCCACATTCCACCAACGCATTGATTTTGTTCTCATGCAATCACATTTAGTACATACCTGGTGTGCATTTAAACCAAATTATTTTGTTGGTTGTCCTTCGCCTTTCGATTGAAACTTAGGCCGCATATTTTGTATGCTATGATGCTCATTTTCGACCGACTCTGGGCGAAAAAGGAGGAAATGGCTGCCGACCTTGTCGGTGTCCGGACCAACATACAAATACGACAATGCTCTTTCATTTCCAAAACAAAAGGAAAGTCACTCTATTTGAGTGAATCCAGGTTCAAGACGATTTAGAGTGAAATATGTATTCATTCCATCGAATTGATCGAGTTTTCACTCGAGTTTCCATGCACTTCCTATATTTTATCATAGTACTTCAGCATTTGATTCATTCGTAATAATTTGGTCCCTAGTTTCACTCTTTGGATTATAAATCAAAATTGTCTGCAAGTTGTATTTTCTTTATTTGATTCATTGATTGGTTGATTTTTTGCAGGTTTTGGTGCTGCGTTCAATTGGTTCATTGGTTTTGCTGTAATGGCTTCTTACTTCAAGGAGAAATATCCGTTAGCTATTGGACTGTCAACGATGGGTGTTCCCCTTGGTATAATGGCTTATGGGCCCGTAACCCAGGTTCTTCTCAACACCTACGGCTGGAGAGGAACCATGCTTTTACTAGGAGGGATCTCGTTTCATCTTGTGGCGTGTGCCTTGTTAGTGCGACGGGATCCATCTTCCAATTCAGCTAATTCAGACACTGATCAGTACCAACAAGTGTCGGTTCTCGATGAAGAAGAAAACGCGCAGGAAGAAGGGGGTGCTCCCAATCATACAAGACGCACACAAGAAAAGAGAGAAAAAACGTATTGCCAGCGCTTGATAGAGGCGATGGATTTCAAAGTGCTTGCCGATATAAGGTTTGCTTTGCTTGTTTGTGGCAGGTGCTCAGCCGTGTTTGCATACAGCGCTTGGCTGGTGTTCATGGTGCCGTATGGGAAATTCCAAGGCCTGAATGACACTCAGGCGTCGTTCCTGCCTACTGCATTCGGTATTGGCAACGTCATTGGTAAGGCACTGGCACCCCTCTTACAGGAGCTCGGCATGAAACCGCCCATGACATTCTGGGCGTGTTTCGGGGCAGCTCTAATAAGTGGTTCGTTCGTCGTAAATGCCTTTATAAGACCGTTCATCGGACTGTTAGCCGTTACGGGACTAATGGGTGTTGGTTACGGGGCGATGTACCAAGCCATTGATGTCATGATACGGTTCATCTCGACAGACGACCGGTTGGTTAGTATACTAGGCTGGCAGGGAGTCTTTACTGGAGTTGCAGGAGCGCTTGGTGGATTGGTGTCAGGTTAGAATTGTCTTTTGTTAATTTATACATAACATGATTATGACGAATTATTATATTCCTACTGGTGCCATGCGCTGTGGTCAAGGACCACTGTAGTCGAGAATTGAGAACCGGACCCGTAGGCACGGAAAATGTTTGAGCGATAGTTAACCATAATACAATTTAGTTGACTGTCTTCACTGAAACCCTACGCTAGTCGATGACATTAATCAATTAGTGGGATCGGCCTTAGGTCGATCGAATCGCTGGTAACAATAGGCCTATCCACACGCATTATGAAAGCACAACGACAAGCCACGATTGGACAGGCGTTTGCACGTCTTGACCGTCTTTCGACGAGAGGCAGTGACGTTCGCACGTTGTTGACAGTGCGCAGGCGTAAATTCTGTTGCCAATCAACGACGAAGTCGACTCGTGTCTTGGATTGAACGTGTTCACATAGTTGCATCGCTGGTTCTTAATATATCTTTGTGAATTATTGACACGAAAATAATGTACGGATATAGCTGGCGAGGGTAGAGAGAAAGGCAACCAACGAAAAATGTGTACGACAATGTGAACATTATCAACAATGGGATTGCGAGCATTGTATGAGAATTGACAGAACGACTTTTGGTTGAACCACATTGTGTTCGCGCTCAGAATTGCTCTCTGATTTACCGAACCAGGGTCTAAAATGTAACCATAAAATGTTGGCATTGATATAATGAACAACGTGTTTGCTATATGTTGCAATCAGCTCCTTTCCTATCGCACATGTGCACACCCATATCTTGTCGAATTTGCTTGTATTTCTCGCACATTTTTTTGTGATATTGAAATATGTCTTATTTCGTTGAAGGTTGGATTTACGAGTGGACGGGGACTTTCTTCATATCCTTCTTCGTGTATGCTGGGCTGGCATTGCTTTCGATTCCCTTTTTCATCAGGCTGTATATGCTAAACAGACGAACTGATACAACCAGGCTTTGAGATTGAAGTTGCAGCTCGGATTTTTTTTTTCAATTCAATTCAATAATGGTTTATTAAAACGTGCCTCGCAGTTAAAGAACTGAAGTGTACATGTGAACATCCGATTTTTAAATACATATATATATATATATATATATATATATATATATATGTTTTCTCGGTCAATTTCAGCAAATGAACAGCCAATTTAACCACTACGCTATTCTATTTCACGCGAAATCAAATGCTACTGAAAGGGTCATTCGATTTTGTTTTATGACCAGTCAAATGTACTGTTGCGTCATTCGATTTAACAAAATAATCATGCAATTTAACAATTCAACAAAGCAGCATTCAAATTCGCAGGAGCTTTTTGAGGCGTGTGTTTAGTCATTCAATTTCATTTTTGGGCAGTCATTTCTGGAATCTAAAAAACGCTTTGTTAAATTTTTGTTTCCTTAAGAATGTTGAAGGCATAAAAACGGTTCACTTATTGGCACTTGAGTCACTTTGCCGATGTACTTCGAAGACGAGCTTTCGCTACAGTTTTACACGCATATTTCTAGAAATGGCTGCTCGTGGTCGCTACGTTAGAGTGGCCCAGGTAGATCGAGAAAGGTTGATTGAGGCCTTCGAGGGAAACGAGCAAGACTACCTTCAGCTTGCGGTCAATTTGAACATCAACAAGTCCACAGCCAGATCAATTGTTGCAACATATTTGAGGACTGGAAGGCGAGAGACGCTGGCAAGAGGAGGAGCAAGCCACAGCAAGATGGATGATGACATGCGAAACCATCTGCAAGGCATCCTTGACGCTAATCCCGTCTTGACACTTCAACAAATGAAGGCTAGTTTGAGTGAGCATCTGCCAGAGAAGCCCCAGGTTTCTACTGCCACCATAGCCAGGGCCTTGGATGGGATGATGATTACACTGAAACTAGTGGAGGACGTCCCTGATGCAAGAAATTCCCCTGAAGTTCTTGATCAACGCGTCCAGTATGGTGAGTGGTTCCTGTGTGACAGGTAATTCTGTCCCCCCTGGTAAATGTGTCCCCCCGGACACATTTACCGGATCGTGGCCCGGTAAATGTGTCCGGGGGGACACTTTTACCTAGGTAAATTTGTCCCCCTCCAGGTAAAAATGTCCCCCTGCCCAACGGTGAAAGTGTCCCCCTGGTAAATGTGTCCCCATACAGTATGTAATGAGAGCAGCAGCGTGTCGCACGCGCCCAGTACATGCTGCAAGATTTGAGGCAGTGATTATCACATGTGTACATCTGCATCTCCCTCTACAATGGAAATTCGTCCAATAGGAAATTTCGTTACGCGCTATGATGGGAACACAGACCAATCCAAGTAGACGTTGTATCATACTATCAATGAGACGAGGGCCATCGCCATGCATCGCCGCTGTGTTGAACTATCGCGGTAGAATCGCGATAGACTCTTAATCACCGTATTCCGAATCGAAACATTGTGTTCACGTAACATCTAATAGACTAAATTAAATATTTTTATATTCATGAAGGGCAGACTAAAAGTCCAAAATGTAAACCTTTAAGTTGTAGAGTGAATTCATCAAAACAATAACCTTCCGGGTTTTAAAAGAGGGGGACAGAATTACCTGGGGGGGGGGGGGGGACAGAATTACCTGGAGGGGGACAGAATTAACGGGCCAGGGAGGACACTTTTACCTAGGTAATTCTGTCCCCCGGACACTTTTACCGGGGGACAGAATTACCTGCCACACCTGCAGCATGATGTTCTGGCGCATCTAGTCTTCATTGACGAGACAGGTTTATAACGTCTGGACTCGACGCTCCCAGGGTAGAGCTCCACGAGGGATCGCTGCAAGACGAGTCGTCGACAGACAACGAGGGAGAAATTGCAATGTCACCTTCGCTGTTTCTAGTGAAGTATAGGCTTGGTGCACCACCGAATCGCATTCGAAACTGTGACGCGAGAGAGATTCGAGGAGTTTCTTGCGGACACAATTCAAGAGTGTGATGCAGTTTTCCCAGACGACGAACCCATTTACCTCATATACGACAATGCGAGGCCTCACGTGCGAGCCCAACTCCCTGAAGGTGCCAACCCAATGATCCAGCTGAAGCGCCTCCCTCCCTACTCCCCATTCCTGAACAGCACGGAGATGGCACACTCTGCATTCAAGGCTGCAGTTAAACGCATCCTTGGGTTACCTGACTTGTAACAACGTGTCGGAGACAGACAGGCTGCCCAGCAAGCAGGAATGAACATGCAGCAGTGGAGGTGCGATCTCCTTCAACAAGCAGCCATCCAGAGCGTTGATGTCATCACCCAAGTGAAGTGCATGCAGTGGTACAACCATACCCAAACATATATGCCAAGATGTCTGGCACGCCAACAGATTAATGGTTGAGGAAGAAACAACATAAACAATAAAAAAAACCAGGAAAAACATAAAGAAACACCCCATTCAAACACAATACAAAATTAGGTCTTGGTCAGTTAACCAATAAAGATCCCCCCCCAAAAAAAAAAGAATGAAGAAGAAAACAAAGAAGAAGAAAAATTAAATTGGCTGCTCATTTGCCGAAATTGACCGAGAAAACCTATACTAAAAATACAATACGATAAGGAGTTATGCACTTTGAGACTAAAGCATAAAACTTCGTACGTTGGTTCTTCATGCAATGAATGTTATGATCGGATGTGAGAAAATGTTTCATATTTGCCTTCTGGTCACTTTCGTGAGGTCAAACTTTGTATACCCAGTTTATTGATATTCAAAGATGTATTATTCAAACCCTACTTTTCCACGACTCATATCTAATCTTACGATGATGAATTCTTACCATGATAATGAACCATCAAAGGTGGGGAAAGTTCATAGCTGGTGAAGTTATGGGCGTCGCCAGGATTTTTTTCTAGAGGGGGCAAAGCACACCCCCCCCCCAAAAAAAAATCCCTGTACTCTTCCAGCGTATTTCGATTTTTCGAGGGTGGACAGGGACATCAACCCTTACAACAATAATGTGTAAGTAATGGTATAAATTATAAGAGGCAAGCCAGACAAAGCTACAACAGTGCACCAGTGAATTTGGTAAAAGGGTTACAAAATGTGGCTGGTTATCGTGAACTAGAAATAATATGTTTTGGCTACTTTGATTCCGTGCAAAGATCATAAATCAGAAGTTTGAAGAATACAAATTATAAGGTAAACAAAGTTAATTGAACTGTCCCAGGGCAACGGAGATCTGATATGCTCTCCCCACATCGGAAATAATTTAAAATGGACAACGGAATATCAGTAGAACATCTGTGAAGTTTCAATAAGCCTCTGTACTAATGGCGTCACACTTTGTTTACGTGTGTGCTTTCCTATGGTGCTCAGTGGAGCGTGGACCCCACTGGCTCCATATATAGGCAATTGCACATGTAAACAAAGTGTGACGTCATTAGTACAGAGGCAACCTGTTGAAATGTTTTGTTGTCGTGATCATTTAAAGTCGGCACTCTCATGCGCCCTCCGATCGATATACATTATGGAACGTGTAATGGAAAAGTTAACATTTAAGCTTATACCTGTTTTGGTATTTGCAAATTTTGTGACGAAAGTATGCCCTATTTTCAATAACTTGGTGTCAAAATAGCCGCAAGACATCAGAATAACTGTCAGAGAAACTTGGCGGACTTTAATAAATGCATTGCGACGTTAGGAGCCAAAATGTACACGGAGGGGGGGGGGGGGGGGTTGCAGCCCCGCCCTGTTTGCGCAGCTCTTAATTTAAGTTAATTAGTCTGCCAAAAGGAACAGGCTCTTTAAAGTTATATTTTCATGTTCAAGAAGTGCCAAGGCATCAATAAAAATGGTTTCATTTTCCCAATTTAAATTGTGTAGTACATTTGCACAGTTTCAATTCAATCTCTTAGTCGGCACTGTCATGCACGCTTTCATGTACATGTACTTTTCAATGGGAAAAGTTTACATTTAGGCCTACCTGTGTTGGAAAATGGACATTTCGTGTCAAAGTTATGCCCTATTTTCATAAACTTGGTGTCGAAATCACCGCAAGACATCAGAACAACTGTTAAAGAAACTTGGCAGGATTAAACAAATGCCTTGCAACGATAGGAGGTAATTAAGGTAATTAGTCTGGCCTAAAACCACTCTTAAGTTATATTTTTATATTCCATGAGTGTTAAGGCATCAATACAAACTGGTTTCACTTTATCCTCTACCATTGCTAATGGTATCAGCAAAAAAGGAAAAAAAAGGGTGAAGGCCATGTCCACCCTCCACGCTTTTCGGGCCGTTTTTATGTTAATATGTCTGATCTAAAATCATTCTTAAGTCATATTTCCATAATCTACACATTTTGATTAAATGCAAAATTGGCCCCACTTGGCATGGCGCCAATGGGCCTTAGTCTGATCTAGCTATCTAAGAATGGCCATTCTGTGATCAGGGTCGATGATACTATGCTTTAAGACAATCAGGGGATTTGTTCCCGAAATTTTGATTAAACGCTATCCAGCTCTCCGTTTAGTTTGGTAAGTCAAGACTGTTTGGGTTATAATCAACCGAGATTATGGCATACCAAATTAGTCGCTGTTGCCTCTTCTACATGTCTATACAGCACAGTACGCGTTGGCATTGAAATTACAAGAAAACTTGAAGGAAAACCAAGTATCGAAGCTGCAAATCTTCAGAGTTTATTTCGAATAGTGTGACAATAATTCCTGTTAAATGTACCCTTAAGGAGACAAGAGGGGGCCTCGTAGCCGAGCGGTTAGAACGTGGAGCTACGGAGTGGACGGTTGGCAGTTCGAATCCCATTCGGACCAAAAACTGGAAAACTCTCTCTGACGACCCAACAGTAAAATGGGTACCTGATTCGTTCAGGGAAGGTAAGACGGCGAGAGGAGAGGACTGGGACCCGCCACTCATATACCACGCCCAAGACACAGTGGACCTCCAACATCCCACTGCCCCTATACGGCCAGTATGGCTACGGGACCTTTACCTTTACCTAAGGAGACATTGTTTTCGTCATTAGTTTTACCTTAGACACTGAATATTAGGGAGACATTTCAGTCTCCCGAATGTCACAACTCCTATTTAGAGGCAAAGTATACTGTCCCAAATAGGCTAGATCGATTGCTCGTGGTCCAAAACATAGAAATACCAAAATTTGTGGGGGTAGGATAAGGGAAAATTGGGGTTAGGGGTCATTAAAGTTGGAAACATTCTGTGCACAACCCTATGGGAATGTCCCCCTTTACCGTAATAATTACACAGAGTTTTTCCCAAAAGGCGGAAACTGGAAACGACACGAGTAAGATCATCATTCTTGTTCACTCAGATCGAAGAAAACCTCATGAGAGGTTTTCCTTGTTGGAATACTCCGATGATGAATAGGAAGATGGAGATGTAACACATTGATGACATCAGACTCAGACAAAAAGCATTCAAATTTGAAGAACGTTCATAGATCCCCTATTTTGAGTCAATTTTCTGAAATTTCAAGTTAAAGAAACAACAGTGCTATACTCAGGCTTCAAACAGTAAGAAGCGGACCTTTTCTATTGAAGAAGAAAACGTACTAGAACTGTGGAAAAAATATGAATGTCCAGAAGTCGTGAGACAATATTCGTATAATATATCACAATACAGTTGGTGTTGGTTTTTGAAAGTTTCTAATGCCATCATATACGTGTATTGACCAAATGTACCCAAAATTAATTAAAGCCCAAATAAAGAGCAAATGATTGTGAATGTACAGCAGCAATTGATATGAAAACGTCAGTTGGGACGTAAAGCCGTAGGTCCCGTGTGTTTTTTTAATGCACGGAAAAGAACCCAGTAATACTTATCGCTATTAAAGAGAAGGGGTTTGCCCCAGTGTTTCTGGCAGTGGCTGCAATATGCGCCGCAGCACCTTGTATACCCGTTATAAAAGGTGCTACATAATGGGTCTCATATTTCTCATGAACTTCATTTACCTGTCTTTAAAAATATACATAATTACCAGCGCCTTGAGCACCTAATTGTTGGTAGATACGTGCGCTATATCAGACTCTGGTATTATTATTACATGTATTATTAACATACAGAAGAAAGAGTATTAAAAATCCAGAAATCAAACTGGACTGTGTACTACTTTCATCAATCCTGTTCAAAACCGCCACAACTACCTAATGGATTTTGAATGATCTAAAAGGGGTAGGATTCATTTTATTGACATCCATTCCCAAAATCAGTGTCTGGATCGGTCTCACAAAGATCAAGTGAAAATGTCTCCAGTTATTATCTCTTTGATGACCTCTTTCGATTTGCCTTTCCGCCCGCTGATGATCCTCCCTTCTTCAGCTGCCTCCCCTGGCCCTTCTGGAAGGGCTTACCCTTGGGGAACTTGCCCTTTTTCTTGGCTAGCATCATGCTCTTGGGGTCTCGTCCTTGGACCCATTTGTCCCTCCTGATCTCCCAGTTCAGCTGCTTGGCATCTGTATTGATAAACACAAAGGAAAGCTTAATCCTAAACTTTACAGTGGCCTTAGGGCGTGTATCGCTTCTCAAAAGTGGGGGGGGGGGGGACAAACCTTGATCAGAACTAATGCGAGTGCGAAGCCCTTACGGCATTTTTTTTCTTTCTTCTAGATGTTTTGTGGTGCGATCTGAGAAATTTCTGACCACTTTAACCAAATTGTTTTGAGCAAAAGTTCATCATTCAAACAGCATTTTCGAGTTTGTAGTCATTGAATCGGCTATTTATGGATGAAAACAGAGGGGGGGGGGAACAAATGATATGATATCCCCCCACTTTAAAAAGTAGGAGAGGGGGTGGGGACATGTCCCCCCGTCCCCCACAGATTGACGCCAATGCAGTGGCCTGAGAGGTAAGAAATGTCATATGAGTCTATAAAGTCTGTGTATACATGTGGCCTAATACAAATATCCAGTGTTTGACGGATACTGGTTTACAAATACATTATCGTATTGGATACTCATGACTTTTTCCTCATAAATGTTCACAAAATCTGTTCCGCCCACATTGGCACATGTGTCTTTTAACAGTAGGATAGCGGGACACTTTTCATGGAGGGCTTTACCGAAAATATAATAAGTGTGATGGTAAAAGGGATGGGGGGGGGGGGGGGCGGTGGCAGCTTTTTATCATCAATGCTCTGAGGTGCTGCTCATAATGTATAGTGTTTTTGTCCCTTAGGCCAAAAAAAAAAATATTCGGTCTCTGGTCAGACCAAAGTTACGGAATTGACGCGGCTTTTTTTTTTTTTTGCTTTTTTTTTTTTCTTCAAGCTTGGAAAGTACAGACAAGGTGGGGTACTATTTTGCTTTTTTGATGTCCTCATGTACATTGTTGTCCTCCATAATTTGCCTTGGTGCTCTCGATCATTTGCCTTGGTGCAATTTCCCATTCCTTGGTGCTCTTTGGTAAAAAAAATTGAGGAGGTGCGGCAATAGAGGGCGCTTTCTTTTCCTTTTTAGGAGGGTCAGGGTTAGTCATTTGGAAAAAGTCATTTTTTAAACTTTTTTTTTTACAGCGAGAGATTTTATTCTCATTTTTGAATATGATGATTGAAAAACAATAGTTTTCAACAAATTTGACAGCTATATCAGAGACCTATTCAAACACTCCATAATACAAAGGCTAAAATTGTTCAATAGCATCATACCTGCGTTGTCCTTGTTTGCCATGGCATTTAGTCCAATGCTGTCAAACTTGGCTCCAACATGGTCGTCCATCAATGATGAAAACTAGACGAATAAATAAACAACATAGCTACAATATCTAGAGATCAAAATGGTTTTCCACAACATTTAGGCCAGATGAAAGCTTTGCATATCTGGTATACTTGCTTAAAATACTGGAGCAAGTACAAGTGAGAACTATGCATGGTTCATCCAGACCACAGTTTTAAGTGTCAAGTTATAAACTATTATCATGATGCGGTCATCTTGATTTTTTTTCCCATTCAAATAGTCGGGTTTCTGTTTGCACACAAAAAACATTATCACTCAGTACTGTTATTGGATACAGGGAACAAGATTGAAATGGTGGCAGCATGATAAAGGGTTATTACTCAAGACCAGCCTACCCAGGTTGGACTCATTGCTTGTTACCAATACAGTCACATTCCTGCTTGAGTCAAAAGACCTAAGACATAATAACATCACACATTGTTTACATGTGCGCTTTCCTATGGGAGCCATAGTATCGCAAACTGAGACTGGCTTAATTTTCAGCAATTGCTTTTTTCATTTATGATTCAGGGATAATAATTTCTGTAATGATAGTATGATGTAGAAGCCCATGGTATGATGCATAATAACTTGCACCTTGCGAGTTCAAGACGCCTGACTTGAAGCACATGTAGCTTGTTATAATGTAAGTCACCACAAAGGATCCAAGGATCCCAGTGTTGATGAGCCTTTGACTTCAGTAGAGTCATTTGCTGGCAGTAACTGAAGCTGAGTCATGACTTGAGTGGAGCTGAGTCACTGATAATAGCAATGAGTCTGACTTCATTAATTAACTATTTGATTATCTTATGTCTTTGTTTTCTCTTCTAAAGGCACTCCCCTACAAGCCTTGGCTTATTAGGATTGTGCCTCCACAATATTGTATTTTGCTTTCTGTTATGTTATTGTTTCAGTATGGAAATAAATGTAGTATTGAATTAAATTGAATTGAATTGACTCAAGTTGAGTCGCTACTGCTCGACTGATTAAAAACACCGCCTTTCTGCCTGAGGAATTTCCATGGCCGTCCATACCTCTTCTGCCGTTGCCTGTAAGCTACCTCCACTCTGCCCGGCTCCTTCTACCTTCCTCCGCTTCTTGCCGCCCCTCTTTGCCGCCCCACCTTTTCTCTTCCCGGTTCCCATGGCTCCTAGAAAGTCCATCTCCCTCTCGGAATCCGAGTCTTTGTCAGCATCAGCTTGTCTGGTGGGTTTCTTGGTTTTCCGTTTGGTTGCCTTAGCTGGTGATGGATGCTCTTCTGAAGTCGACAAACAGTTTGAATACATAAGGAGAAAAATGTGCGAAGATGGAGTTTTCAACTAAAGCTTACGACTTGTTAGGAGCCTACTCATAGACCTCGGTCCCAAAACTTATCATCTCCTTTGAGAGAATTAATGATTTTTAATCACTGATTAAAAATCAGAGTACAAAGGGGGTACTGCAATCGATTTGACATATGATGGATTTTCGAACCCTACACTAACATTATTTTTGGATTAGCCCTACTGTCTGAGACATCCATAAATGTCTGAGTCTAACTGAGTCTCAGATACAGAATTTATTGAAATTATCATTGAAATTATCAAAGTGCTTTGAAATGATTTGGTGCTCCAGGAAGCCTGTCACAGTTGACTATCTACGGGAAGACCACGTACCACATTATGTTGGCAGTATCTTTAAAAACACAGATTCCCTTTAAGATCAGCTACCAGTTGCTATATGAGACATGACCCAGTGTAGAGCCATTATATGGCCGATTTATATGACAATACAGGTTGTCCCACCAATTAATCAAGGTACATTGCATGTGGGTTTTGGAATATTTTCAAATTACCTCTTAAAGTCAGATAACCAGTCTACCATACAAACTTTATATCATTCAAATCGATGTATTGGAACAAACACTATGCTTCATCGAACTCAAGGGTTGAAAATCGTCTTAGGCCACTTTCCTTGAAAGTAAGAAAGCGCAGTAAGAGAAATACACAAAGGATTTATTTCCTTTGTTCAAGAGTAACGTGCGACTTATTCTACGGCTTCGATCTGTTAACTTGATAAATAAAGAAGTGGCCCATGTGGTTTTTCAAGTCCCATATTGGGAGTGCTGTATCTTTTGAACAAAACATCCTAATGAAACCAACTAAAAAGTACTTGGAACACCAATTACTTACTCAGCAATACATTAGACATGATTTTGAATACTACCCCCACTTTTCTGAAAACATGCCCGATTCAACTGGTTTTTTTGTGGGACAACCTGTATAAGAAACTAAGGATATTTGCGGTAAACAAACTGACCTGCCGAATCTGATTCCCCAAAACCTTCCTCGTCAAATTCATCATTGGCAATCTTGAATTCATCATCATTGTCATCGTCATCTTGATCGTCATCGGTGGAGTCAAAGTTGTCCTCTCCTATCTCACTTCCTTCATCCTCATCGTCTGGATAATCAAAGTCCTCCTCACTCTCACTTGAGTCATCTTCAGAAGCTTTGCCCTTCTGCTTTGTTGTCTTGTCTTTCTTCTTCCGTTTCACCTCACTAAGAAAAAAGGAACAGATGCCAAGAAACTATACCCAAATTTCTTGACAGTCGGTTGGCAATGGGTGATATAAAAACTCCAAAATAAATACGTATGCCATCTCAGTGGATTAAGGCAATCTTTCCACTTGTGCATTTTCAGGTTTGTGTTCATCGCATAGTAAGGCCTACAGTTTAGATAATTTGGAGCAAACATAAGCAACAGAAACTGAATCAAAACAGTCTGAAAACAAAATCTGGAAAGGCGGCATTAGGCTACAGGTCAGTCTGCGTCCAAATCACCTTGGGCAAAACATATCCTGTCAAGTGGAATGCATTAGAACCAGAAGTTTAGTAGCCCTCTTAATCAATTTGCCCCAGGATTATTTTTGGCCGAAAAACACCAGTTTTGAAAAAGGTAAGATACTTCTTAAAATTAAGTCAAACACCACAAACACTGACTCTTGAGAGTCATTTGTACAATATTTCTACTACACTTCTCATCGCAACTTCATATTTTCCCACAATTCAGGGCCCCGCAGAGCCGTGTACAGCAACCAAGTTCAAGTTCAAAACAAGATGTGTGTCGAACCACTGACGTGTATACAAATTCACTGCCAGAGACTCGGAGAGAGCATGACAATTAAACCCATCTACTGCCACTGTACATTGCCAGATCTTGTTTACACACCCTTCAGCATTGACCTTTTCTAAAATTAATATAATGAACATAAAAAAGGCATCATTTTTAATAGAAAAAGGGGGATTTTCATGTTAATCATCATCTTAGAACTCACCCAGCAAAGTCCATAACATCATCATCATCATCATCATCATCTTCATCAGTATCTTCCAAGTCCACTGTTTCTATAACATGGCAAAAAATACAAAGACACCTTCCCAAAGTAATTTAAGGCTACAAGGCTTTGGAACTGGTCTGATAAAGCCACGTATGATCATTTGCAATTACCCGGAGAAGTATCTTGTCGATAAAGACAGAAATCTTGTGCAAAATGAAGATACATGTAGGACAGTTTTAAAAATCTGCGAAATTATTCCGCCTGAATTGGAATCGTTTGGAAGAAAATTTACATTAAAGATGGCTTCTAAATATGGTGTCCGCAGGAACACTGTTTTAGGTGCGTTAAAAACCAAAATTTAGTTACCCAAAACAATAAGCCAGTTCGGTATTCAACTACACATGCTCACAATGATATGGGTCACGGGTCATTCAGGATAATCGAAGACGTATGAACGCGCGCGGAGATGGGCACCTGACGCTCGTGCACTATTTACATCCAGAATGGGCATCTGTGTAACATCGCGTATCATCATCGCGTCAGCGATTTTATACCGAATGACCTTTGACCTGGACTACTTCATCGACATACCAAACTGGCTTACTGTGTATACATTTTCTCCATTTTCTCAAAATGTTTGGCACTGTGGAAATAAACTAAACTGAACTGAACTGAAATGTCTAGTACCCACCAACCAAACATTTTAGCAGGTTGCCATGCCGCCTACTTAAACAAACAGACACGTTCAACCCCAAAAAATGCTTGAATATGGAATTAATTTGACAGATTTTTTTTTTAATATGTGACATTACATCTCCAGAGAGCATATTTCAACCCTTACCAAGTATCCTGTCAAATTCATCATCGTCAACACTTGATGCATCGCTGTCAAATTCAAAGTCATCCTCATCATCATCATCCTCCTTGACACTTTTCTCTTTTTTTCTGTCGGTGACTTGTTGGGGTTTCTTCCCTTTTGAGGTGAAATACCTGGAGGACAATATGGATACATCAGGTAGAGACTAAAGTAGCATCTAGATGGATGTACACATGGCAGAATGTGTACATTTTGGTACAAAATAAAAGCTGATAAATTGCATCGCCATGCAAGAGGCTATTCTGTAAAGGTAATTTGAAGTTTGTGGAAACAATATAATGTGAAGTGAACATTTATACAGGGTGTCCCAAAAAATACCCAATCATATTTTCAGGAACTTCATGATACATGTACTGGTTTTCACGTATGTGACAGGAAATTTTCTGAAATGAACAATAATCTTTATTTCATCCAAAACAACCAACCATTCAAGAGTTACGCCCATTTTAGTGAAGCAATGTCATGTCTTTACAGTGAAGTAAAATTCCTTAAGTTGATCAATAAGCGGGGACAGTGAGGAGTGCTGATTTTTGTTTGCTTATGATTGTGCAGTTTAGTTGGCCAAACAATCAGAAAGTATTCAAACCTATTTAATTTACAAAACCAGAAGCATCACAGTGCTTGATTAAATTTGGGGTAAAGTGTTATTTTTTCAATGACTGCCAGCTATTTATCGACAATGTCAATCACTGTTAATTTATCATCTCAAACATGCTGGTCTGCAGACATAATGGGCACGCATCAGCCTTTTAAAAAATGTTTAAACGTTTAATACGGGAATAAATGTGTGCTTCAGACATTTTAAACACTATGTTTAAGACCGGTTGGAGAATGAATGCTGATAATTACCCGAGCCAAAGGCGAGGGTAATTATCAGCATCCAGACTCCAACCGGTCTTAAACAGAGTGTTTAATACCGACCAAGCACATATTGTTTCCCATTCATAAATACCTTTTCGGTCAAATAAAAATCAAGACTTTTCAATCCAAAAGTCAAAACAAGTTAGAAATAATAAATTTTCAACGATTTTGATCAACAAAACATCCCTCTGGCGATACAATGGTAAGGCCCTCTGGTAAACAACTCCTTATATTGAGATTGACGCATGCGATGTGGCGCAGTTGTCTCGACCAATGGGAATGGGCAAACTGTCTTAGGTATTTATGAATGGTATTTAAAATATTGGCTCAAAGTTTCTGCAAATTAAACGCAAAGTCACAAATAAAACTGAATTACAACGTTTAGTATGAGACCCACTTGTGAAAGAAGAGCTCATCGATAGGGATCTTCTCCTGGGCCGTCTTGAGGTAATCCTTGGTGTTGACAGCCATCAGTCGGATGGCGGAGGGCTTGTAGGATTTGCCTTTGGGCTCCATGATGGACACTTTCACTGCAAAAATGGAACACATATGCAACCGGCTATAGTGGAGCTGCTAAGCGAAAAATCGTGCACTTTCTGGTAAAAGCATGAAATTTGGCAGGTGGGGTCAAAATGGGCTAAAAATCATTTTAAGATCGGGACCCATCCTGGATCTTGCCCATTTTGGGGGCGGAGCTTGATTTTTCAAAAAAGGGGTTGCAAACAATACAAACTCATGAAAACTGTATTTAACATCAAATTTCCTTGTTTTTTTACGCTTTGAAATAAACTTAAACATGAAATAAGACATTCTAGCATTCTAACACCTGTTATTTTCCACCCATTTTGTGGGCGTGGTCTAAATGGTAAAAGAGGCGGTATACATTAGCAGTTTGGTTCTAATATGGAAAACATCATTCAGTTTGGTGGTAAAATTCTGAAAATTGGCATGTCCAATTGAAATGGGCTAAACATAATTTTTAGAGGTGAACGCATCTTGGATCTTGCCCATTTGGGGGGCGGAGCTTGATTTTTCAAAAAGGGGAGTGCAAAAAAAGAAAACTCAGAAAACTGTATTTTACATCCACTTTGTTTCTCATGCTTTGAAACAAAGTGGATGTAAATTCTAACATTCTAACACGTGTTATTTTCACCCTTTTGCGGGCGTGGCCTAAATATGTAAAGAGGCGGTACATTAGAGCAGCTTGATTCAAACGAGGGAAAATCATCATTTTTGCTGGTAAAAACACAACTTTTTTATCGGTTAACTATGGGTGGGTGTGTGGGTGTGTGTTCCTGCATGGCATTACGCCTGAGGACAGACAACAAAAGGAGCACAAAGGGGCCATTGATCCTCGAAGGAAGGTGCCTATTGTCCTCGAACGCAGGTTTGTGTGCTTAGTCTATGGGAGAGTGTTATATTACAGGGACAAAGGAAAACACAAAGCCAATGCTCGGAAGCATAGCAAAAAACGACTGGGTGTGCGTGTGTGTGTTCGGACAAATCTAATCAGCGCGATAACTTGAGAAATACTTAACATATGAACTTCAAATTTGCTTTGTGTATTGTTCTTGGTAATCCTATGAGGCCTATTGAATTTGGGGCCGAAAGGTCAAGGGTCCGAAAGGTCAAGGGTCAAGGTCACAGTGGCTGAAACAATAGAAATTTTGTCAGCGCGATAACTTGAGAAATACTTTACATGCGAACTTCAAATTTGGTTTGTGGATCGTTCTTGGTAATCCAAATAGGCCTATCGCAGTGGGGGTCGAAAGGTCAAGGGTCAAGGTCACAGTGGCTAAAACAATAGAAATCTTGTATTTATTTTGAGATCATAGGGATTAGGGATTAATTCATATAAAACCTACAGAAGACACTAATGCTGTCAATGAATGTTCCATGTGACCAAGGTACATAAGTTGATGTTAAAAGAGTGGTGTTATGTCATGGGAACAGTCACGGTTGCGGGGCATTTGTGTTTGTAAAAACACCTGACTTGTTTGTATTGGGCATTCCTCACTTAACATTTCCATTATTTGTTTAATTGTTGTAAAATCCTTCCGGTTTTATGTTATATTCACTTCTCAGTGCACTTCCAGTAGCACCGTAAGTAATTGACAAATGGCTTTGTACACGGGAATCCAAGACATTGCCTGAGGCAATGCCTGCCACATTACAAAAGTATGATAACGGTGGTCCATTCTTTTGAGAAAGTTATAATTCAAACTAGATTTATGTTTGTGGACAAACACAGGACTGTTTCGGTATTTTTTTGTGACTTGTGACATGTAAAGTTTCAAGTATATGTTCCATCAAGGAAGGGTGTGTAGTTCTGTTTATAATAAATGGTGGTATATAATATGTGATTATATTCTCATAGGGCTGTGAATTATGACGTCACATGTCACGTGATGACGTCACATCAAGTTTCATCTATAACTATAATATTATGGTAAAGAACAACTTCGCCAGAGCATACATCATTGAAAGCAAGTTCACATTTTTCACCAATTTTAAATTACAAGGCACTTCCGGTTTCAACCGGAAGAAAGGGTCACGTGATTTTGCACATAATATAAAAAATGAAGACCCTCGATAATTCTATCATATCCCAAGAAAATCATGTTCAGGTCTCTCACAGTTGATTTTATATTGACTTTTAAATATCAAATCTATTAATCTCTAATGAGACGTCACGTAACCCATTATGACGTCATCATGACGTCACTTCAATTTTCATCTATAACACATCCCGGTCTAGGTACATACCAACTTTCAACCCAATCGGACCAGTGGTTCTGTAGATATTGGCCTTCAAAATATGCAATTTTAATATGACTTCACATGTCACGTGACGTCATATTAAAAATAAAAAGATGAAATACAAAAAATCACCATGTCTGTTTGCAAACAGAACACAGGGCTTTTCGCATTTTACAAATGTTTATGTTTCGTTGGTCCTTTTGCAGTCACTTGTCATAGTGCTTCATGCAGTTAAAGGTTGTTCAAATGCTTAGAATAATTCCTAAAATATAATTTTATCACATGACGTCACATGCCCTGCAATGACGTCATCTTTAAAACCCTTCTCAATACACATTTTTTCATTGTGGTCTTGGTTTGAATCAAGTTTAATGTCAATCCGATGAAAGAAAGTGTGCAATTTTGGAAGCAGAATAAAATCATAAATATTTAAAAAATCATTAAAAAAATCAAACGATGACGTCATCGTGACGTCACTTCGGACTTTGCATACTAGTACCATTATCTACCTACCCAAGTTTTTCAAAAATGTTGTGCAAATACCTATTACCTTACAAACCAAATACAAAAAGAATTTTTAACTTTGCATGTTGCGTTCGTGAGATATGGCTAAACGGTCCAAAAATTCAAATATTCATATAAAATCTCAGGATGGCGTCATTATGACCTCACTTCATTTTTTTTTTACCTATAACACATCCCGGTCTGGCCACATACCAAACGCTTATAGTGTAGCAAAACCTAAAAGGTAAAAACTAATTATTTTCAGAATTTAGCAAACGGTTTTTAGTAAAAGTGTTTGCTTAATTTTCATTCATACAGATGCGAGTAAATGCTTCAAAGTGGTAGCAAAAGCAAATGCCATGTTTTATTCATACAAACATGGTATCATTTGTACTTTATGAACTTTAATAAATGCAGTAATTTTTGCGCAGAATTATTTTACTTTATAATTTCAAGGTTGCCCCAACCCAGCCTTGTAAATGACAAGTGCATATATGAAATCCGAAGCATTTACTCCTTTATATTCATACGAAACGAAGTAAACGATAAATATTTTTTTTCTGGTAATGAAACCAAGGATCCTCGCAAACAATAGCTCGTAAACCCCGAAAAAAACAACGTATAGAGTAGACAATGAGAAGAAATTACAGTTTTAGAGGTGGGAGGAAAACCCCAGAAGAATAGTCTGGGGAAAACCCATGGAATCAGGTAGGGACTGAAAACCCAATCCACATGTAGACCATGGGTGCCGATGCACAGCGCATTGTGCGCGTAAATGGCATTGCGTTCGTCACGTTTGGTGCGCTTTTTTGTATCTGTCCTTCAGCACGTGACCCTCCCCAGTGCCGCTTTCCGTTTCGGTTACGATAATTTTATTTTCTGCAAACCTATAAATGGTAAAGCTTACATTTTGCAGGCCATTTGCTCAAGAGCAAATGGTCTTCAGTAAAAGCCTTTGATTAATTTTTATTCATACAGATGGGAGTAATGCAAATGCCAGTGTTTATTCATACGAACTACCGTATGGTATTATTTGTACTTTTTCGCGATTAACATTAATAAATGCAGTAATTTTAACATTAATAAATGCAGTAATGCAAATGCCAGTCTTTATTCATACGAACTACCGTATGGTATTATTTGTACTTTTTCGCGATTTACATTTATAAATGCAGTAATTTTTGCGCAGAATTATGTATTTTAATATCTTCAAGGTAGCCCCAACCCAACCTTGAAATATGACAGTAAATTTTTGAAATCTGAAGCATTTACTCCGTTTTATTCATAAGAAACGAAGTAAACGCTTATAGTGTCGCAAAAGCTTAAAGGTAAAAACTAATTATTTTCAGAATTTAGCAAACGGAATTTAGTAAAAGTGTTTGCTTAATTTTCATTCATACAGATGCGAGTAAATGCTTCAAAGTGGTAGCAAAAGCAAATGCCATGTTTTATTCATACAAACATGGCATCATTTGTACTTTTGTAATTTTTGCGCAGAATTATTTTACTTTATAATTTCAAGGTTGCCCCAATCCAGCCTTGTAAATGACAAGTGCATATTTGAAATCTGAAGCATTTACTCCTTTATATTCATACGAAACGTACAGATGGGAGTAATGCAAATGCCAGTTTTTATTCATACGAACTACCGTATGGTATTATTTGTACTTTTTCGCGATTAACATTAATAAATGCAGTAATTTTTGCGCATAATTCATTGTGTGTAATTATGTGCTTTATATTCATACGAAACGAAGTAAACGATAAATATATTTTTTTTCTGGTAATGAAACCAAGGATCCTCAAAAGTGCATGCCCCAGGCACTGTAGCTCGCAAACCCCCCCAAAAAAAACCCGTAGAGAGAAGACAATGAGAAGAAATTACAGTTTTAGAGGTGGGAAGAAAACCCCAGAAGAATAGTCTGGGGAAAACCCATGGAATCAGGTAGGGACTGAAAGCCAATCCACATGTAGACCATGGGTGCCGATGCACAACGCATTGTGCACGTAAACGGCATTGCGTTCGTCACGTTTGGTGCGCTTTTTTTGTATCTGTCCTCCAGCACGTGACCCTCCCCCGTGCCGCTTTCCGTTTCGGTTACGATAGTTTTATTTTCTGCAAACTTATAAACGTGTAAAGCTTTACATTTTGCAGGCCATTTACTCAAGAGCAAATGGTTTTTAGTGAAAGTGTTTGCTTAATTTTCATTCATACAGATGCGAGTAAATGCTTCGAAAGTGGTAGAAAAAGCAAATGCCATGCTTTATTCATACAAACATATGGTATCATTTGTACTTTAGAACTTGAATAAATGCAGTAGTTTTTGCGCAGAATTTTTTTGCTTTATAATTTCAAGGTTGCCCCAACCCAGCCTTGTAAATGACAAGTGCATATTTGAAATCTGAAGCATTTACTCCTTTTTATTCATACGAAACGAAGTAAACGATTATTGGCCAAAAAAGGCTCTGGTTTCTGGTATGCGCGCGTCGCCATAGCGCGTCGGTAATGTAAGATGATGTCTTTCAATGTAAGATGATGTCTCAAACCACCAAACTCACTGGTTTCGACTGAAATCCTGCTGCTGCACAATTTTAACGTGTTATTTCTCATAAAATTATTTCTCATGTCTAAGTTTATTTCAAGCATGAAGAACAAAGGAAAATGGATGTTAAATACAGTTTTTCTTAGTTTTTTTATTTTTTGCACTCCCCTTTTTGAAAAATCAAGCTCCGCCCCCAAATGTGCAAGATCCAAGATGTGTTCACCTCTTAAAATTATTTTCAGCCCATTTTAACTTGTCCTGCCAATTTTCAGGATTTTACTACCAAACCGAAAAATGTTTTCCATAATTATTAGAACCAAACTGCTAATATATACTGCCTCTTTTGTACATTTAGGCCACGCCCACAAAATGGGTAGAAATTAACTGGTGTTAGAATGCTAGAATGTTATATTTTATGTTTAAGTTTATTTCAAACCATAGAAAAACAAGGAAAATGGATGTTAAATACAGTTTTTATGAGTTTGTATTGTTTGCACCCCCTTTAAAAAAAAATCAAACTCCGCCCCCAAAATGGGCAAGATCCAGGATGGGTCCCGATCTTAAAATGATTTTTAGCCCATTTTGACCCCACATGCCAAATTTCATGCTTTTACCACAAAGTGCACGATTTGGGCCAAAAATGGACCTAAGCAGCTCCACTACTATGAGTCAGGTTGGCGCGCAGTGGTTCTTTCCTCGCCTTTCACCTCTATGGTCCAGGTTTCATTCCTGCCCAGGTCTACCGGTACATGTGGATTGGGTTTTCAGTCCCTACCCAATTCCCTGGGTTTTCCTCTTACCTCTACATATGTAATTTCTTGATTGTCTTTTCTCTAAGGGTTTCTTCAGGATCGCAAGCTACAGTGCCTAGGGCACTTTTGAGTAATCCTCAAATGATAATTAATAATAATAATAATAATAATTACCTTGGATTAGACATTTGGGAGACATTCCAATAGACTTGTGAAATTTTTCAAACTTAAATGTGCCCTAACCCAATATTCCCTAAATCCTTTTTCCTTGAATTTTGATAATTTTACTAATTAGAACAGGAGCTACAAACATAACCTAATTGCAACAGTAAAATTTTGCCTCTAAAGGGGGCTGTGACATTAGGGAGACATGTCTCCCTAATGACTGGTGTCTCCCTCCGTTCTAAAAAATTACGATAATGTGCCTCCCAAAGGTACCATTTAGTCGTGTTAATGCACTGGAAGGGTCCTCACTCTGTGTAGTCTTGTGACACACAAACTGTACCTTGCATCTCACTATCCGATATGGGTGTGCAAGGCACAGACATGTCACTAACTGCATATGAGTGTGATGGGATAATCAAGCCATGCTAAAAGGCATCGTTGGGTGTTATAATTTGCAATGGCACAGCCGACAGGAAATGGAGCATGCAACCAAATTTGTATAATACTTGCCAGAATTGGAACAAAACCCAACTACTACACTTTTTACCAGTCTACAACCCATGTTTAATAAAAAATACGAATATTAATGAGTATAGCAAATGAATATAATATAATTGTTAAAAAAAGGGGGGGAGGGAGGGGTAAAGCATAAATTACCCTTCTCTGTTTGTTTCTTGGGGTTTCTGTACACAAAGCGATCCAGGAAGCGCATCTGTGTGAAATCCTGCAGGGGGTTGCCCATGTAGTGTACCTTCAGACCCTCGCGTATGGTCTTAGCGAAGAGCGCCACCGAGGGATGGTAGTGGTTCTGCAGCTGCAAATCATCAAATGCAAAAAGGATTTTAGCGGAGCAAAAGAGCTGAAATCTGCATTTTTGTACATGAAATATAAGACAGAAATTGGAGTGGTAAGTCCTTGATTGTTAATGTGAACCAGTGTTAAAGGTATAGTCCATCGTTTGTAATTTGTGCATTTTGTTCATTTGAAGCAACAAACGTTCTCAAAATCTAAAGAAGGGTGATAAACAACTAACCTGATGAAGTTTCAGCTCAGCTTCAGCTGTATTTTTCGAGAACAACATTCTAGGATCTCGATTTCAAATCAAAAGTTGCTGAATCATGTTTTGAATTGGGCCTGAATTCAGCATCCGAGACACGTTCTCAATGAGCCGAATGCAGCTACACGATGTAGCGCACTGATCTGACGTCGTGTCAACGCTTGCGTGCGCTTCGCCGTTTAAAAAAACGAACTACTAACGGAAATTTCCAATGGTGCGTCTTGAGGTTGAGTGAAAATAAATCCCGCGCCTCGTTCCTTTCTCTTCAAAATAATCCCGGCGAGAACTGGTTAAATAGCGGTGAAATTTTGGGGGAAACAAAATAGCTAAAAAACACATGGCAGAGGGTTTGGAAAGCTGCTGAGGGCCCTGGAGCAATGTAGGGTCTATGGCATAGGTTTGTATTTGCCTAAAAGGAAGCCCTTAAAATACCCATTTTCTTTTGCTTTATACATGTATAGACGCTTATAGTTATAGACACCTTCACAAATTCAAGATTTCAAAAGGGATTTTTTTTCCTTTTTTTTAATCTGACAAGTAAGGTCACACATTACAAGGGATGAGAAACAATGACAAATGAATGCCTTTGACACACTTCACTTCAATGGCTTGTCAGTTGGGAGGACTTGTGTAGTTGTTTTTGTCTGAATAACATCCACAGGAATGCTGAAATGAACTCACTTTGGTCAGTTCCCAAAAGACGCTGCCTTCAGCACCGCTGAACTGTGGATTTCTGTTGGTTGGGTCATACTGTGTCTTCTTGTCTGGATTGACAACAAAAACCCAATCAAGGCAATCAAATCAACGGAAAAAGATTTATGAGCAAGTGACCCTGCATGTGATTCACACTGCAGCTACATGTAGAATTAAACTGTGGAAACAGAATGCACAGAGTACACAATGCATTCCATGTCATGAAGGTACAATGTATGTTTTCTGTTTGCTGAAATCTTGCAGGTTGTAATTTTTAGCTTCTAAATCACATCAAGGAAATGATTGTAACAGTTAGTAAATTGAGGACAGACTGCAAGAGTGTCATAATTTTGAAGTAATATATACCTGAGACAGTTTACCCATTCCTAATGGTCGAGAACTCGTCACGTGGGTGGTTTTAACCCTAAAAGGACTGGGGGGGGGAATTCAAACCCCCCCCCTCAAATTTTCCGCAAAAGCCTTGAACAAATGTTTTTTTCGTGACCCAAGCTGTTCTGACTTTTTAGCTCGAGTCTCGCGCATCTTTTGATACCAAAAAAATAAAATTCGGACCACGAATAAAATTGTGAATAAAACTGAATTTATACCTAGTGTACACAAAGCACAATTACCATTCGTACATATGAATAATTAATTAGCCATAATTTCACAACCCTTTGACCTATAGCCATGAAATTTCTTGGGTATGTTCATGATAAGTTGTTTTATGCATGTACTGAGTTTCATAATTTTTTGTCCATCGATAGCCGAGATCTTAGGGGGGGGAGGGGCAGAATCCCCCCCCCCCCCCTCTCGGCTGTGAGATGGTCAAAATATAAACCCGGTCTTTCAGGGCTAAAGTGTGGGTAAAACATGGGTCACTGTTTAAACAGCGATATTTGAAACCGGTCACAGACACCCGCACTCCGTGCCACATGCAGCGCAGTACACGCCGCGCGCTCCACCAGCTGAAGAGCCACTGATATGATCTCCATATAAGGAGACCTGTCCGCACGCACCGCGCGCACCATAGAAAAGTCCCAGACACAAAGTAAAATGGTAGAACAAAAATTTTGACTTTTCTGGTTTATCACCAAAAAGGTATTTATCAATGGGGATAATAGTGTAATGGAGCAGTTATAAACGTGATGTTTAAAACCGGTTAGAGGTCTGGTCGCCTTGGGCTCGGGCCAGTATTGGTAGCCAGGCCCCTACCCAGTTTTAATCCACACGTTTATAAACACTCCATCTCTTTATTATCCCCTTATTGAAGACACTACCTGGGTTTTCTATCTTGTGATGCACCCAAGATGAAGCTGACTTGGATGCGTCTTTTTCAACATCTGTCTCTCCTTTCTTATCTGTTCTGGCGTCATCTTCTTCATCGATGTCAACGAAGTGTTCCTCATCATCAGAATCCTGTGAGGCAAAACACCACAATTACTAAACGTGAGACTTGATGTACATTGTAAATAAAAATACAATGAATGTGTTATTATTTTGGAGTGCTGTGGCCTCGTGGTTAAGGGCACTGGATTCGTGGTCTGTGGGTAAAGCTGCAGGTCGTGGGTTAAGCTGCGGGTTGTGGGTTCGAGTCCAGCCGGGGTCATGGTGCGTGTACCCTTGAGCAAGGCACTTTGTCACTCACTGCTTCTCTCCACCCAGGAGTAAATGGGTACCTGTGAGGGCAGAGATGGTTATTGTGATTGAATTAGCTTCCTTGCGCCTAACAGGCAGCATCGAGCTGTATACTCCCCAGGGAGCTGAGATGGTATTTGGAATGTGTAATTGGCCCAATGATCAGGGGTAGTACTGTAAGCGCTGTGATTTAGTTGACTAATAAGAGCGTTCTTAAATGCCGATTATTATTATTATTATTTTCTTGGACATTGGATTCAGGTAGTATTCAGGTAGGTGCTTTGACAAAAATGTTTGGGGAGTTAAGAGTTTCTGCAGGCAAGCATCTTCAATAACAATACTCTAATACTTGAAAGTTTTGCAATTGCCACTGAAAAAAAATTTCACTTGTGCTTAAAAAATATTCTTATCACAGCTAGCCTGTTATGCACATACGTAGCTGTCAATGGAATTTGTCGTGTTCATACTTCATGCAGTGGGGAGTGTGGCCTAGTGGTTAGAATTTGTGACTCATAATCGGAGGGTCGGGGGTTTGAATCCAGCTGCTGGCCATATTATGTTGTGTCCTTGGGCAAGCAACCTCACCCCCACTTGCTTCTCTCCACCCAGGAGTATAAATGGCTACCAGCATTAGCTGGGGAGTAACCTGCGAAGGACTGGCATCCCATCCAGGGGGAGTAGAAATATTCTTAGTCGTTTCATGCTACTGAAAACCGGAGATAAACGCCAGCCTGATGGGCCATATTGGTTCGTGACAGACTTTACTTACTTTTTTATATTTCACGCAATTGTGAAAATGAATGCAAATGTGAAACTTGTGGCAAACATAAATTGTCTGAGTTGAACAGTTAAGTTTATACAGGTTGCACTTGTGCTCCAATACTTTAGTTCACCTTTGTCAAGTAAACAACTTTAGCCCCTTTTCCCAGTTTTAAGACAGCTTAACCAGCATCAGCATTACTATAAGCAGAAGAAAGCTGTTGGTTTTTTTTCACTGCTAGATCAACTTTCAAAAACCATTTCAAAGAGACAGCACAGCAAACTTGCAGCACACAATTTCAACCTTTACAGCCATCTACCCTCTTCCAAACACTCTTTGAGGATGCTGCTGCCAGTTCTAATAACGGTGATAAATTGATAATTTATTTACCATAGCATCCATGGCAGCACTGCGAAGAGCAGGTCGTATATCCATTATCTCCGAGATCAGGAACAGGGCACCGCAGACAAACGGTGGCTGCTGGGTGGAACACATCTGCAGAAGCCTCTTGACAAATGCCTAAGGGACGGGGGAATCAAAACATAAATCACAACACATGCAAAAAATAGGTGAGACTTGAAGTTGTAAAACAGGCCAAAGTAAGCTCAGTGCTGAAGTGGGCTGTGGTTGTAAGCAGGAGGCCGTGGGTTCTAGTCCATTCTAAGCAAGCTTGTAAATGTTCTCTTAACAACAAGCTGTCTGCCAGCACTAGATTTACAGAACTAATCAAATTAAATTAGGGAAGGGAAAAAGAAACAAACCTTATCTACCTGCCCAACTAATCAGAGTGAAGATACAAATTGCATTCATCAGAAATGAGGGGTAGAATATGGAGTGTCGTGGCCGAGCGGTTAAGAGCAAAGCACCAGACTCATGCTCTGGTGTTTCAGAGGCAGCAGAATGTGAGTTCGTGCCCGGGTCTGGACACTTGTGCCCTTAAGCAAGACACTTAACCATTATGGAGTACCCAAGTGCCTACGTCACCGCACAAAATGTGTGTGAAAGACATTAGCGCGTGATTCAGGCCTGTGAACCAACACGCGCGCGTACTCCATTCGTTTGCACTACACTTTCTGGTTCTAAATTATGTCACACTTCTGTACTCCATTGCTTCGTCTTTCGGATGGGACGTACAGCCGTAGGTCCTGTGTGTTGTGTAATGCAATGCAAGAACCCAGTTACACTTATAGCTAAGAGAAGGGGTTTCCCGGGTGTTTCTGGTCTCCTGCTAAAACTCCCCTGCAGAGTGTTTAGGAGAAGAACCAACCAAGTATCAAGTAGGGGTGCAAGTCACATGAACGCATACATTCTCAACGGGTAAAAACCGGTGGAGAGCTATTTTGTTAAGTCCAAATAAAGGTGCTGTAGCCAGTCACAAAAATAAGCTTACATAATAGTGTAAAAGTGCTTTGATCTTAGTTAAAAGCGCTATATAAGTACTCGTTAGTGTTAAGCTTATAGTCCCCTCCCTTTGACAATCCAGTGTGTGCAAATTGGTATAAAGTCTTGAAACTTGGCACAGATGTTACTGATGCATGACAAACGGAACCTGATATCAGGTCACTACGTGAGGACTTGTTATTGAGGATTAATTAATCTAGCTGTGACCTGACCGATCAATAATGAGGGGACTATTACTCAGTGTTCAAAATGGGATGTTTTGGAGTCTTACATGTAGATGCTCCCTTACGAATTGCTGAATGTCTTACTTTGATTCTGCCGATGATGGCATCAGCTTTCATGGACTGGTAGAGAAGATTCAGAAACATAGCCTGCCTGGGGGAGTTTTCCAAACTTCGATCCAGCAGCTTGCTGTACAGAGCTGAATAGAAGCGATCTGATATGGCTTGCCTGACACACAAAAAGTACGATACAATGAGTGATCAGTCGGTACGACACCTGGTGGTGACCATTTCTTAAAATTAGGGACATAATTGCTTTGATGATCATGGCTTTGAAGATGGTCACTATTAAAGGGTCCATTACACGAACTTTACTCTGGAACTTATTTTGTGCAAATATCCATTCCTCCTAAATGTATGAAAAGTATACAGACATCCCTTTTTGGTTAACATTCGCGTAAACATTTAAGATATTACATGCTTTTTTTCCTGTTGCTTTGATGTCACTTTTAAATAGGCGCACACTATTTAGTTTAGGGGTTTCTGTTCAATTTGTAAACCCAATTTCTTGGTAACCGAAAAATCTTTGTGCATAAATTGTGTTGAGAGACTTTGTACAATCCTTCATTATCCACAAAGATATAAATCATGACATGCCCTCAATCCTTCTAAATCTTCCAGTATTCAAATTTTAATCAATTTTCAATCTTTCAAAATCTTTCAATCATGCAAAGATGATACTCGATGATTTGGGAGGGTAAAGGGCTTAAGTTGTGCCCTCATCAAGATTGGTCATAGTTTAATTTGATTTATAATGTTTTTAGATGGAGTACTTACCTGGTATCCAGCACCTGTTTCAATAGCAGCAGTGCCTGTATGGAAGTATTGAAGGGCGCAATGTGGACCACTTTAAACAACGAGTCCGTCTGTTCACCGACTCTCTCATCTCCAACTTTGAAGAAAAAAGTATTACAAATTCTGTTATTGGGACCCAATTTCATGGCTCTGCTTACTGTCAGCAAAGAACCTTCACTTTAGCAGATGCTTCTGTGTTAAGCATAGTATGTAGGGGTGTGCATTTACGGGTAGTACGGGAACTGGGTACCCTATTGAAGTAAGACACGAGTACCAGAGCACCCATAACAGAATCCCAACCCCAAAATTCAAATCCCTGGAGTTGCTATTCAGAATTTTCATAAAGGTGCACACGATAACACTACCACATCAGTGCGTCAGTGCAGCAAGATACAAGTGTTTACAGTGCGGTAGACAGGATTTGCAACTTTAAAATGCGCGAAATGATGAAATCTGTTTTGATTTTCCATACAGCCTGGTATTGATTTTGAAAATTCCCTAGAAAGGCATTATAAATATTTCTTCTTCATTGTCTGAGAAGTTATAAGTAATTTGTAAAGTTGGTTACGGGCACCAGATCCCATAATCTGGAACAGGTTCCTAACAAGGTGCAGTCGGGTACTTGGGTACCCGGTTCTGATGCACACCCCTCATAGCTTGGCTTGTCAACGGTGTTGGTCTGTTCAAAATTAGCTGTTATGAGTTTTTCTGATGATGTTCTTCATTGTACCATTTGTAGAGGCCTGCATTGAATCCTATACTTGTGACTAAGGTTATTTCGCTGATAAGGTTGGTCCAGGATTTCTTTGCAACCACTGCACGCACAGACGTCTGTCGTTAAAACGGCAATGATTGGATCCAAATTATCATTTAACACTTGTGATTTTGAAAAACAATAAGAATGCAAAGCCCAAGGGGTCGTTTGCCTATACTCTGAAACTTCCTTCAAAATTTCGTGACTAAACATCCAGTGAATTTATTTCATTAGTGTTTTTGTAATTTTTTGGGAAAATAACCGTAGGTTGTGACAAATTTTTTTTTTTTTTTTAGCCTTGCTTCAGATTCAGTTCCATACCATGACTTGGACACTATGGTCTCTGTGCACAACTACTCCCTCATCGGTAAGAAAGGGAGAGTTGGGGGAGACCATCGGGAGTGACATTCGAACGCTGATAACGCCGGACGCTCACGTGAGGACGCTATGGCTTTGTGCACATGCATGCAGAATAAAATAGGTCGTGCCTACTATATGCGCTTGAACCAGTACGCACACGTTGTGTCCCGTCCAAAGGGCTTTCAAAAGTGGTCCAAAAACGCCCTCTCTTGTTTGCGATTGGAGAGGATAGTAGCCATTATGGAAAAGCAAATTAGGAATTTTGAAACTTAAAAAAAAAAAAATGTTTTAGAGATCTCGTATAAATACCAACCATTTGAGTATGGGTAAGCCCTGTTGACCCCGGTCAGTACAGCTCCCAGCATCTTCTGATCAGCATTACGTTTCTTCATGCAAGCCTGTATATTGAACCAGAACAGAAAGAGTTAATTGGAAAGGAACTGAAAAAGGAATGCAAGGACTTCAAATAATTCAACTTCCAAAAATTGTATAACGATATACTGTGAACTATGAATGTAAAAGTACATGTACATATTCCATATGTTCACAGACTCCAGACTCCACTAAAACATGCAGAGGAAAGGTTGATGTGCTACCGGAGTCATGGTAGTATCAAAATTTGACTGAGAGGCTACATTTGACTGATTTAGAGATGACATACCAGACGAAACACAAGATTTCCAAGATGAGACTGACAAATGTGGTACATGTATCCTCGATGTACCGGTTTTCAAGCGTGTAAGGATTTATTTCAAGCACGAGAAAAGCACCGACATAGCCTTTGGTTTCCAAATTTTTGGGGCTGGCGGTGGAACACGTACACAACGAATCAACTGGTTGTGTGGTACAAATCTGCACGTGTCACTACAAGGTCAAACCTCGGAAACTTGATGCCTCGAAAACAGGTACACAGACGATGCTTCAAATCCTGAAAGTTTTAATAACTTTATCAAAAGTACACTTCACTCGGACTGAGAATATTTTGAAAATACAAAGAAATTAACAATCAAACATGAGCCACTTTGTGGACCACTCATCATTTTTTCACCTACCTTGAAAAAAGAGAAGTAGACTACAATCAGCTTGGTAGCAAGATCAGGCTCATCATGACTCAAGATCAGCTGGTTCAGGAAGCAGACGGCATAGTACCTTGGAAGCAAAAAAAAGGAAGAAAGCAAAATGATGTAAAAAAAAAACAACAGACAGGTGTCGTGAAATGTCCATCTCCTCCATAAAAGAACATTCCAAGTTAACCAGTTCGCGTTGGAGGACGTGATAACACGCACTGGCTGTTTTTATACACAGGCACGGCTGACAGGCTAAAACGTCAGGATTGCCTCAACTCGCCTCCGGGTGACGTCTAAACACGCTAATCCCTCGTGTCTTTTGTACACACACACAGTCCGTGAAGTCTGTGGAGGCGGACAGCGTGTTGATTTTGAATTGGCCGTTGTGCACAGCCTATTGTACAATTTTCGCTCGAGTGCACACCCCGGAGTATTGAAACATATGAGGTTTCAGCACAAAGTATTGTACAAATACTGTTGAAATTACTCTTGCGAATCAGTGTATGTATTTGTGGTGTTTGGCTGTATATCAGAAGTTGGCTGGAAATGTTGCCTTTTGCGAAAATCAAATTTTTTTGTACAAATAGTCCCTGCGCGAAGAGGTTAATATCTCAGTTGGAAGAACCACGGACAGGCTGTCCAGAGGTCTTGGGTTCAAGTCCCGGGTTGGTGTGCAATTCATAGTGTTCCATACTTACTGTGCTTTGGAGCTGACATTGGCTCGGTAAAGCAAAGCTTCTACTTCAGTGACTACCACACCTTTCATGGTGGTGTGCACCTCAACTGGAAAGAAGAACACAAGAGTAAATGGTTCTATTCATATACACCGATGACTGCAAAACCGGTTTTTTACATCAGTCGGGAACTCGGGTACCCGGTTCCGATGCACGGCCCTTGATGCAACACTATCATCTAGTGGCATTTCAAGTGACATTTCAATTGAAACAATTGCCAACATCCTATCTTCTATACAAACTTCACTTTGTCCATGTACATGAATAAACAGATTTTGACACATTCACATAAACTGCTACTTTGTCAACGCAATGATTCAATATTTAATTGCTAGAATCACTTACCTAACTTTTGCAATAAGTGAACAGCACGAGCAGCAATCTTGTAGTCAGGATCTCCAATCTTGTTCACCAGTAACGTCAACAGGGCCTTGACATGCATAGAATAAAACAAAATTATCCTTTGCCTAGTTTTATATTTGGAAAGTACCTTTTCACATCACTACTTTGTTACACCAAAACTTCCGATTCTATCAAGGTTTTCAAGCCATCTCTCGGGAATTATATAACTTCAAACTTTCACTAAACATGTCCAGTGGTTTCATGTTATAGTTTGTACTTTGTAGATTGTTTCTCATTGGGCAGTGAGTCTTCACTCAGTGGCTTTCCGAGGCAGTTGTCCATGTTTTCTTGTTTTGGCTGTTATTCTCAACAATTACTGTGATATTGAATTGTTTTGTTCTTGCCTCCATGATGTTTAGAATGGAAGCTTGTTCTTTGAATAGTGTTTTATAATTTTTGTTTTTTCTATTATTATTTTTTTTTTTTACACTTTTTCTATTACTTCTGAATAAGGAGTTGTCAATCCCAACCAAAGGACTTTAATTGTAACCACTGAAGAAAAAAAAAACATTATCTCACCTTAGTGCTCACTTAAAGTTTCATTCAAAGTTGAGTAACAGTGCAATATTTTGTTAGAGTGTTTGGCCTTGCATATTGCTTGGATGCTTTCCCTTTAGTAAATTCATTTTCACTAGTACATGTACTAACACTAATGTTATGGTCACATTCACAACAGGACATAATATTTGACATTTTGAGGAGTATTAGATACAAAATCTGGGGGAAGGACGCAAAGCCCATCCCCTGGACAAAAATTTGGGGGGGAGGGAGATAAATCGTCCAAATTACAGGATTTATGCCTGTTTGTGAGCTCTGTACCAATTTTTACTTTGAAAATCTTTACCTTTTCCTGCTCTGGTTTATGACTCAGCATCTCGTGACTTGTACTCATCGCTTTCTGCTTAACAGCTTGTATGGTATCATGGGAGAGTTTCTACAGTTAAAGAAAAATGAAAAGACAAAGATTGAAGAGTACATTGTACAACTGGAAAAAGTGGGGAGGTACAGCAGTAACTTCTCTAGTATGGGGATTCATCAAAACGGGGGGGGGGGGGGGGGGGGGGGGGGGGGGGGTTACATTATAGAAAGTGTTCAAAAAAAGTGGGGCAAATGTGCCCCTCTCCAGCCTATACAGAGGGAGGGTGAAGGAGGGGACTTACTCTCTTGAAGAAATTTTTTCAAGAAACCTCAGCATCACCTTATTTTCAGGTTATTATTAAGCTATTTATTGTTGTGTATTCAGACAAATGAGTATTAAAACAACAGATACAATTTGTTATCATAATTGAAGAACTTAGGTTTTTCCCCGTTTTTTCCCCCTTTTTTTCGGCCAAATGTTTAACATGCATAAGTGATATTTGGGCATGTTAAGGAAGAATTGTTCCCCTGACAATCAGGAGTGAGCTCATGATGTTAAGATGAATAACCTCCAGTGTCTTGACAAACTCCAGGTACTTCTGCTTCAGTTGATCTTCACAGTACCACAGCAGCAGTCGTTTATTTCTTTCGGGTCGTTTCCCTTCGCTTAAGTCGTTGAGCAGTGAAAATGGATGCTGTGAGAAAAACCAACCAAGCACATACGAAATAACCAATAGTGCCTGTTTTAAACATCACTTTGGTGGGTAATATACAAATAATGGATGATTATGAGTGCAATGGTAAGAATAATTTCATGAGATGAAAGATGAGACGTAACCAAGTGGAATGGAACATTCCAACTGTCACCGAATGAAATTATTCTTTCCATTGCACGAATGTGAAACATTCAGTATTTGTTTTATACAACACCTGAGTAAATCCTCGTCATCTGATTGGTCAGAGCCACCGACTGTGTGACCGTGCAATGGAACTTCTATTTACCGTGGAATAAAACTCCAGTTTTTCAGTGCAGCCAGGCCAGTGGTTGGGACAAACAATTAAATAACATGTGATCAATGACCCACAATCACATGACGGAGATTTATTCAGGCGTATAAAAGCCCACATCTCACAGTGGTGACAGGTAATATAAAAACTGGTAATATTTGAAAAAAAAATATGGAAAACTTATTCTGCAAATGCAAAAGGGTCATTCCATAAATTGGTGGTCCAATTTGGGGTTCAATCTGATATAAGATTCTGTAAATTTAGGACACATTCTTTACTGCCTTCTATCCCCAAGAGTAATCATGTGAAGCCCAAAACACCTGCAAAACAAATAAAACTAGATTGAAATCAATTTTTCAAAGATACTTGCATGGGAAACTAGAAAGCACTCAGAGGTGAAACGTCCACCATGGCTGAATAATTCCATAACTTTTTGAGTTATTATGTTTACCAACAAACCAACACAACTTAAAACTAACGATGATGATAACATAACCTCCTTGGTGGAGATAATTACACAGCTCAGGTGTAACGGCGACACACAAAAATGTCACACATTTGGACCCCACATTTATGGATTGACCCAGATACATACATGTAGACAATTTTCAGCAATTTTAACCCTAACAGAACTCAACCCATCAAACCCCAACAGCATGTATTGTTGGAATCTGTCAGGATGGGTACAGTACCCCTAAACTGACAGTATTTTACATTGGGTTGGCACACCTCCAGAAACTAAGTAAGAAATATGTGTGCACAGTTTCCCATATGGTGTTGGAATTTGCCAGGATGGGTATGGTTCCTAGTAAATCATGCTCTAGAGGGAGTAAGGGTTAAGGAGTTAATGACTTTAGAAATTCCAAACTCTTTTACAAGAATATGAAATACAAAACACGAGGCACCACAGACACTGTTCTCTCCAAATGCTTGAATAATGGTTTCTTGAAACTCGTTCCAAATGCAAGTGCGCAAAATGTACCTGAGAGAACAGTCGCAGTTTCCGTCTCTCCGGCAACAGCTCCTGCAGGAAGAGCTGCTTGAGTGCGTCCATGGCAACCAGTGTCTCCCTCCGTCCCTTCTTCTTCAGCATGGTCATGAGGCTGTCCAGTGAGGCCGGCGTGTGGACGGGTGCCGTCTGAACCTCCAGGGTCAGGGCCGCGACCTTGTCTGAGAGGACACCAGAGGAGACCACGGTCTGCATCCACTGGGCCTTAGTGCTCAGGTCACCTTTCTTTTCTACATGATTTAAGAAGTAGGAGTCACAAAAATTAATCAGTACTAATGGAGGCTGCTGGGATTGGATGAAAAACACACACACTGCACATACAGTCGTGAATTTCTATATGCCCAAGGACAATGCTTTGTG
Source organism: Patiria miniata (assembly GCF_015706575.1). Taxonomy (NCBI): domain Eukaryota; kingdom Metazoa; phylum Echinodermata; class Asteroidea; order Valvatida; family Asterinidae; genus Patiria; species Patiria miniata. The sequence continues at coordinate 39,337,877 of NW_024037072.1, forward strand.
TTCCCTTTGTCCCTGTAATACAACACTCTCCCTTAGACTAAGCACATAACCGTATGATCGAGGACCCTTTTCAACAAAAGACCCAGCGCTCGAGAACTGAAAGGATCTTTTGTTCTCCCTTTGTGTGTCTGTCCTCTATCGTAAAGCCATACATTATGTAAATACATACATGTGTTACAGAAAGGTTTCTTCGATGAACAATGCAACCAAAATGTTCCCCATTAGGGGTGCGCATATACGGGTAGTACGTGAACCAGGTACCCGATTTAAAAAAAACACCGGTACCCGGGTATCCGTTAAAGAAATCCAACCCCAAAATTCAAATCTCAAAAGTTGCTGTTCAGATTATTCACAAAGGTTCACATGATAATACTGCCACATCGGTGTGTCAATACAGCAAGATACAAGTGTGTACAGTGAGCTTTATAGTGTATGCTGTAAACTGCAATTTTCGTGAGTGTCAAAAACGTGAAACGTTTTGTTTTCCCATGTAGCCTGTGACATTCAGAACCCGTCTTTTTTATCATCTGAGAAGTTACTACATGTTAATAATTTGTGAAGTTGCTTACGGGTACCCGATTCCATAATCTGGAACCGGTTTCTGACATCAACGGTCGGGAACTTGGGTACCCAGTTCCGATGCACAGCCCTATTTCCCATCACCCTGTCATATAATATGGTGTCCAGCCCGCACCTCTCCCCCCCCCCCCTCCCCCCCAAACCCCCTCCTTGCATCCCTCACCCTGAGAAAAAAAACAAAGCTGGGTAAACATGTTGATGTGCTACACTTACTTGATAGATAAATCTGTACTTCATTAGAATACAATCTGCCAGCAAGTGTCCGATATGCGGCAACAGTGGCATCATCAGAAAGTTCAAACTTCTTGGGATCTGATTGAAACTGAATCAAAATCATTAACCCATTAGCATTTTATATCACTGTATTGAAATCTATTTATTCCCTGATAAATCCATAAAACAAACAGTGCTGGAGCAACAGGCAGGGCAGGTTTGGGCATGACATGTTACAGGGCCCAATTGTTAGTTAACCGTAACCCTGCCAGACGCAACATAGTGCATTCAGGTGGAAAAGTCTGGTGCACTTTGATGTTATACAAATACAATGTATAAACTGCACTGAAGGAGGCTAGTTTTACTACACCACAACATAAAGCAGTCAATATTTGTTTTATAACACCTCACCCACAGATTCTGCTTGATTTTAAGCGATAACTGATCAATTTAATATGAATACAATTAAAATTTACTTCTATTTCAGTACGAAATTAGTTGAAATGAACTTGCACTTTTCCAAACTACCCCTTCACGAAATGTTTGAACCCAGCTCTGTAGCACTAGCGCTTATGAACAATACGCGCAACGTACAACGCGCAATGCACACACCGTATGCATTTGCACACAATGTGTATAGTACTTTGGTTGCTATGGGTATAGTACTTTGGTTGCTATGAGTATAGTACTTAGCTTGCTATGGGTACAGTACTTATGGCCGTGCACAGCAAGATAGCAAAAATGGCGCATGCCATGTGACTGGCAATCGGCCAATCAAGATACAGAATCTATGGGTGAGGTGTTATAAATTCAGCTATGAACACTAGTGCATAAACAGCCAGTTCTGAAACAATGAGAGCTAATCCCATTGAACAATGCCACAGTTGTATCCTGCTGCATTCAGTGACCACAGACTCTGAGGCACTTTGGCCTTGAGACTTTTAGCCTGATGGATCTTGCTACACTAGGCAGGCTCGTCACGTAGACAAGTGTTGCATGTTGCTGCATTTGGCAGGGTTTCTAGCCAAAATAATAGGTTTAACCTAGGGTAATAGGGTTAAGGCACATATTAACTATCAAAACATGTCAAATATATTTCAACAAGCTTTGTTGTTAACTCAAGATTTTAACAATATCATTGTTAAAAGACAAGCAACACACACGCCGTACTCTACCTCCCGATAGTAGCACAATCCTTCTGGCTCAAACAGCAGCTGCTTCCTGGGTGTGAAATCCTCTAAGAGCTTCTGTGCCGAGATCTGCCTCTTGGGAACCTGCTGATGATGCGCATGGCTCTCGGATGAGGTGCTTGAGACTTCAGAATGCTGCAAGACTGCTCCTGCATTGACCAGTGGTTTCTTTCCCAGAGATTTCGCATCTGAAACACCACCTGTGGGCTTCTTGCAGTCTTGTACTTTTTTGGCGGGTACCGTTTCATCCTGGGAAGTTTCTTTAGATGTTTTTGCGTCTTTGAGGGATGCGTCTGGCTCAGATTTCAATTTCTTCTTCTCTGCCTTTTTCTCCTTTTTGGTTAGTTTATCCTTCTTGCGGTCTTGTTTGTTATCACTTTTTGAAGTTCCAGGGGGGTTGTCGTCATCTTTTGGAGAGTCAAAATCTCCGCTGCTGGAAGAGAAACAAGAATACACAGCTAAATGTACGAAACTAAACTTGACTCAACTAGAATATCTTCCCCGAAATATATGTTCCAACTCAAAAGGCAGTTTGTAAGCAGAATTATAACAGTTTCCTAAATCACCATGGTCACAGGGAAGACTAAAACATGCATGTACACGTACGTGCATTGTACATATGTAAATAATTTGTAACTTAGCAGTTTTATCAGGTTCATATTGATGCACTTTTCAAACGAAACTCACGATGAAAACAGATTCAACACCGTCCCCAATGTCTGAACCCATGTGCACATATTATACTCATGACTGCACATGTTTGAAATAGTGCTATTAACAGTCAGAAATTTACATTGTCTTAAAAAGAAAAAAATGTGTAGGCCTACATGTTTACCAGGTGGCAAAAAGCGAATTTTTAAAAAGCCATAGCGTAGATTTTTTTTCTTTGTGATGTACGTTCCATAGCTGAATTTAACTTACTCTGCAGATACATTTTGGAAACCCAGACTTTGAAAATATGCCTTCAGCTCTTGAGGATCAATGTCTTGCTCTTCCTCTGTTTGACTGACTTCTTCCTCATCCGACTCTGAGATGTCTCCGATCAACCTCAAGTCATCCTGGAAAGATAAACAGTGGTTTTTTGTTTCAAAATTGAAGGAATTTACAGTACGTTTTTCTTCTTGTTTAAATTTTTTCAGCATGCGGGCGGTGGATGGTAAACTGGAATTTTCATTATTATTGTAACGGACAGTTTGTATGCCTTTTGTTGTTGCTTTTATTCCTAGCCGCCGCCGTTTTGTTTGGCTAAGTACAAAGTGCGCATTTCATTCTATAAATAGGTCACTAAGAGGTTTGGCAAACGTGTGCAAACGAATCTGGAAATTTCACGAAAAATTGAAATCTGAAAAAGGCAGCACTTTTTCAGATGTCTATTTTTCGTGAAATTTCCAGATTCGTTTGCACACGTTTGCGTATCAAAATTTCAACATAAAATTTCACGAAAATTAGACATCTGAAAAAGGCAGCACTTTCTGATTAGCCTATACAGAGGATGGGTATGCTTCTATTAAAGCCAAAATAAACAATAAACTAAGCCTAAATGTGAAAATCAAAATTTAACAAAGTTCGACAAGTTTTTGTACATGGTGGAAGTGTGGCCTTTACGGAGGTAGTCCAGTAAATTGGACACATTTATGTGGGGCTAGCATAATGCCTAATGGGACTAAACAAATTGCAATTACTCCCAAATTTGGCACAATTGCAGAATACCCCGCCACTCGATCTATCCACCTCGTAGCCGGCTACGAGGTCACGGCTGATTGACCTCAATAAACATTCTCAGTGCTACTTCATGTACTATGCGTCATGCTCAATTGCACTCCCACTTCGTCATGTTCGTAGCCGCCAACAGGGTAGTTGGTTTGGACTTAAAAATTTTTCAGCAACTCCCATTCCTTTTGTGTTGCTTCGTTCTCAAGCATATTCAAGGGGACTCCCACTCCGTAGCCTCGTAGCTGCCAACAGGGTGGTTGGTTTGGACTTAGAATTTTTTTCAGCAACTCCCATTCCTTTTGTGTTGCTTCGTTCTCAAGCATATTCAAGGGGACTCCCACTCCGTAGCCTCGTAGTCGTAGCCGCCAACAACAAAGGCAACAGGGTGGTTGGTTTGGACTTAGAATTTTTTTCAGCAACTCCCATTCATTTTGTGTTGCTTCGTTCTCAAATAATGGACCCCCACTCAGTATCCGCGTAGCTGGCAATGGACTTGAATTGTTTCTTTTGCAGTGATTCCAACCTCGTAGCCAGTGATTTTAGGGGTGTATTTCCGAGTGGCGGGGTATTCTGCAATTACTCCAAAAATTTACATCTCCTTAAAAGTTTTACTGTTTGGGTGTCATACCCAACATTATTTCCCAAAACTGACCTCGTTTCCACCGATGGCTTCTATATCTTGTAGAGTGAGTTTTTCCAACTGTTTCCGTTTCTTTTGTGTCTTAAATTTGACTGATTTTCTCTTTTCTTTTGGAGCACGTTTTTGGTCTGTGGTGGATTCCATGTTGATAGCGCCCTCTAATGTACGATACGTGCATGGGCGCAGCTGCAGTTGGCCCGATCTCTGGTGTCGAACTCAGCCTCGAAGTAACGCAGGATATAAAAACTAAAACACATGCTGCGGAGGGAGCTTAAAAAAATCTTCCCGTTTTATTATAACTTTTTCTGAATTATTATTACGAACAAATTTATAAGTACAAAGTACATCACATTTAAACAGTTTTATCAATAACATAAGGTGAATTTGAGCTTTTTTTTATCTCAAACCTGCGTGTTTAAAAGATGATTCCGAAACATAATTAATTTTAAAAAAAAATTAGGGCGCATGGTCTAGAATACCGTTCTCCCCTAATTTTAAATAAAGTGTTCACGTGTTCGCAAAAGTTGCCATTTCTTTTGCATTCATCGAGGCATACTTAAGTTTGGATAAGTGCGATGTCTCATTGGAAATCTCATAACTAATGTTATGCTAGAAAATTATCAATTCAATTTGAAAAACTATTTTTCGAGGTGCCACACCCAAAAAGCATGTATACACCAACTATTTTTATTTGAAAGTTGTCATTTTTATTGTATTATCTGAAAGACCATACCTCTGGACACACTTTTTTATTTAATCGGTCAACGAATTAAAGCCAGCCGGATTTTTACCATCCGACCGACCAACGGACCGACGATTGATTGGTTGATTGAATTTAGCCAGCAACTGCCGAGATGCTTTTTGTGTACATTTAACGAAATTTGTATTAGTATTGTAGCGGGAACTCCGATCCCCGTGCCAACCTAAGTCTGTTGGGACCAAGTCTTGACACCTATGGTGAAGACAATCTTCTCAAACCAAGGCTCTTCCCTAGACGAGAGATCACTCAGAGCGACCTTCAAGGTTAAGGGTGCAGGTCCGTTTTGGTGGAAATCTACCGCCGATGGTGAGTGATTGTTACTTAATTGCACAATGAACCTGTAACAAAGACACCTGAAACAGAATTGTCGGTAACCTCAAACCAACAATGATCTTTTATTTAACAATAATCAATAAATGTACCCGTAAGTTGGGATTAATTGGCGTGGTTGTTCAATTATCTGGGTCCTTTAATTATTGGGGAAATGATCCAAAGCTACTGCACTACGCAGCAGTAATGCGCAACAGCTTCCAAAATGCACAACAATGTCAGCAATGCACCGCAATGCATCAGCATGGCATCAAAATGTCTACAATGCGCCCAAGCATCAGCAATAGTACAACCGCACAGGTTGATGTTTTTTCCCCTTAAATTTTTGTTTTTTCAAAACAATTCTTAAATTTGGACAATCTCAGCTCATAACATGATTGTAAAATTCATATATAATGTTCTCAGAAATGTTCGTGAGCATAGGTAGTCTGAAACTTGTGGAAATTATGTGATATTGTTTTCGGCTGATCAACGGGTGTGGAATGGCGCCATCTGTCGTCTGTACGATTCGAGAATCTTTTGTCCAGTACGCATGCTGGGAAAAAACTAAGTGGTGAACAAGTGCATTGGCATGAACATAGTGTTCCTTGAAAGTGAGAAAGCGCAGTTGGAGAAACACACAAATGATTTATTTCCTTTGTTCAAGAGTAACGTGTGACTTATTCTACCGGCTTCGATCTGTAAGCTTGATATATAAAAAAAGAAGTTTCCCAAGTGTTTTATCAAGTCCCATATTTGGAGTGCTGTATCTTTTGAACAAAAAAATCCAAATGAAACCAACTAAAAAGCATTTGGAGGACAATTTATTCTACTCGGCAATACATTAGACACGATTTTGAATATACCCCACTTTAATGAAAACATGCGCAAATCGACTGTTAGGGGGGACTGGCAACCTGGTAATTAGAGTAGTCCATCTCACACCAGAATGTTGTTGTTTCGTGGCAGAAACCTGGCGAATTGATGCCTATAGTTCACCAGTGGCCGATCATAAACGGGTGGGGGTTGGGGAGGGGGGGTTGGAAGAAAGAAACAGAAAGAACAAGTAACAAAATACCAGCTGCCTGAGTGACTATATTATTTTTTTAAGTCTTTGCTCAAAATAACATACAGTTTAACAGAAACAAGTCTTTATTTCATTATTGTTATGTTTTTACAAGTAAGTGAAATCGACGGACAACTTCCAATGAAATAAAGGCGTTTGTGATCACCTTGCGTTTGTTTGCAAAGCAAAACTTGTAGTTTTATTTTTGAAAGATTAGTGCAGCGCGTGTAGCCTACATACACACAATCACTATTACGATGTCAGTGCTCTTTTAATGTAGTGTTTTAGTCAACTGACATTTTTTACATACCAATTTATCATCATTATAGGCAAAGTCCCCCCAAAAAGACAAAACTAGTACCAAGTACATACATTATATTACAATTAAACTAAATGCATTAAATTATAAATATCGTTGCTTTCCCGCCTGCATGCCTTTACCCGAGCGAGTGGGGTGAGCTATACTGGAACGCACCCTGAGAACGGGAACCGCAAGCGCAAAGTGGCGTGTTTAGCCAATGGGTGCAATTAACCCTGCAAAAAAAATCTCATAGACACTAGTGCTAAATGCGCATACTTCAAAATTCTTTTTAAAAATACTCAGAACTCTCACAGGTATTCAAGCTGCACAGAAAAATGATGATCAATGTGTCATCTTTTATTTTATTTTCATTTTTGGTGGGTTGACCGTTGACTTTTCGAGATATTCTCACCCAAAGAAGACGACCCATATTTTCCCCAAAGCGGAAAAGCAGCCATCTTGAAAAACGATCCCTCCACAACATGGCAAAATAGCGCCACTTTCGAGCCCCATAGCATCCAAAATGCTCAGAATTGGAAGCCCCAAGTCCGGGCCAGAGGTTCATCACCATATCATTTCAATTCCCTAATTTTATAGCTCTCAAAACACTCTAATATAGAATATTTTGAGGGTATAACTTTTATGAGCTCGGCGGACGGATTTTTGGCCTATTTCCAGCGTGCACCCCAATGGCGGTGCGTGCGCGTGTATGATGCAGTCACTTAATTACCTCTTATTCCTCCATGGTAATTGGTATCATCGGAAGATGCCCCAAAGAAGACGGACATCTTCGCGATCGAGCGTTCACTGAGTCGAGCCACATTGGCGCATTCTTTCGAAATAAAAACAAAATAACACTCTTTAGTAGTTATGATGACTAGTTTGAATACAGTCATTTAAAAACAAAAAGTTGGTTACAAATTTGCTTTTTTATGTGTAGACTCATTTTGAATCACTTGCTCCATGGTTCGACAAATTCAGTTTTCTCTAGCTCCCTGTTCTACATGTATTCTAGTTTTTATGCATCTGCGCCACTTGGCTAATGAGTTCGAAGTTCGAAATCGGGCATAGCGGTCAGGTGATAGCGCCCTCAACGTTGATCACTTGAATTTGGTATCCAGACGTCATTGTATTACGTACGAACGTAATCTAATATTAGGGTATCTGACTGCAATAAATAAAAACACTCATTGACTCAAACGGCAACCTCGTCCCCAGTGCTTACTTTATTTCCAACCTGGTTTCCAATAGTAAACCCTGGATAGGAAACTTTCTTCCTGTATCCTGATTCGATACCGCAATTGGCTAGTAATGGATTTTTATCGTGTACTTGGTGTTATTATTCACAACGTGCAGTACGTGTTTTCGCGATCATTTGTCCATGCCTTCTCGAAAATACTAATTTCCTTTCCAATATGGTCATATTAATATGAAATATGATACTGCATGTTGTCTCGATAAAATCGTAACAGTTTAATTTTAAAAAATCGTGTTTTTGTAACTCACGCCGTGCTCGCGCTGCGACGAATTGACTCTGTTTTTACCCTAGACACCGCATACAAAAACAAACGCTAATGTAACGCATATCCAGGCACCAGACTATTGCTCATTTGCATACGTGTTCACAAATCTTGCACATGGAAATGATCCAATACCAGGGTGAGAGAGCAGGTAGTGATGGGCGCGTACTGTTCGACACCCTGGGGACGAGGTTGCTCAAACGGTACTGTAGAAATGGAGCGGAACGGCCACCGGCGGTAGGCTACTTTTTATACTTTGCCGAATAAACATACAATGACAGATGCAAGTGCCTACAGTAAGATTCATGCAATTTAGATGATTAAATTCTTCATTTTCAATTATTTACCGTGAATCATGCCAAGGAAGAAGAAGAAGTACAATGCCCGATTTCCGCCTGTAAGTTGGATCAGAATTTTTTTCGTAACTAGTCAGGTCAACTCGACCGTTTGCCCGGCGATCGTGAAGTGAAGTGAAGGGCCCCTGTTTTGTTTTGATCAAATTAAGGGTTCAAGGTTCAAGGTTCATTTATTTTCCACAGTATCAAATCAATAAATAAATGACATGAAATAATTACATAACAGAAAAGAATTACAAATAATACAACAATAGTGATATTTTAGGGACACTGCAGAGGGGCCCATTGAGAAGCAGAGCTTTTAAGCATGGGCCCCAGAGAATGTCAGACAAGTCGACCGTCGAGACAACTCGACTCGGGACAAGTCGACCGTTGAGACAACTCGACCGTTGAGACAGGTCGACCGTTGAGACAACTCGACTCGGGACAACTCGACCGTTGAGACTGCTCGACTTAATGGAAATGAATACACGTGGAGCAGAACAAGTTGCACAAATATGTGGCAAGACCGATCACGGGTGCGGCGCGGGCATACTCGAAATACAGAGGGCGTCGCATCGGGCCGGTGCGCCCCGCCCGGCCGCGAGGACCGGGCCGGGCCCGGCACGCGGGCACGTCGACCGGCGCGGCAAATGGCGCACAGGCCCGGCAAAAACGATGCCACCATGCACGGTACGGCCACGTTGACCGGGGATGCGCGCACGTGGCTATATCGGCTCTGTTATATGCCACAAAAAAAACTCATGTGTCATCACTCCCAAACGGCGATCAGCCGCAGTCAAAATCCCCGGTACTATCCCCGAAACTAGGCCCAAAACATGCGAGGCGACTTGTCTCAACGGTCGACTTGTCTTTTCATTTATCGCACATACGGTCGAGTTGTCTCAACGGTTGAGTTGTCTCAACGGTCGACTTGTCCCGAGTCGAGTTGTCTCAACGGTCGACTTGTCTGACCCCCGCCCCAGACAGGCAATTAGAGTCAACATGTTTTTTTATTGCTCAAAAATCACCTTTACAATCAAAATGAAGCTTTTCTCAATTCTAATGACACCCGTTTTGCAATTTTAAACAGATTCTTCTTCATCATGTTCATGTTCGACTTGGGGTAGAAATCACGATCTTCCTGCACGGTTTGAGCCTTGTGATTCAGCGCGCTGTGCATGCATGCTCATGGTACATTTGCGGTGATCGCCATCTTTATTTTCGGGTCACGTGTTGTCGCCGCGCTGTCATCATCATTTTACCCCCAAATTTACCTCAAAAAATCAAAACCCTGCCCTCTATCTGTGAGTGACATAGGCCTACTCCTAGAACTATGAGGCTCCGCGTGAGCGGAGCCTCATAGATCAAGAGGGTCGCACTAAAAAGCGTCAACACAGCGTCAACATTGCGTCAACACATGACAGAGGCGTCAACACACCGTCAACACATCCAAAACACATTCTGAATTGACAAAAAAGGTATATAATTGTAAAGCATAGAATAAAAGAGAATTTCCATCGGATTGAGTTTCCATTTTGTTGTTAAAAATATAGTATTTTCACGCGAAAAAATGTCCTTTAACTTGCACGGTCGTTGTCCGCCATCTTGACTTCGCACAAAGCTTGGACTACACCATTTCAAGTAGGGGTGTGTAGGTAATGACATTTCTTGTCATAAACAACAGAGGGCGCCTTCATGCAGAGATGGATACCAGTGCACGCTGATCTGTGAGAGACTGAGGGACAGAGGTTTATTGTACAACGCTATCACCCTTTAGCATAATGGTATGGTCCGCGCTGCCACTGAGGCAACGTAACATGGCAGATGATCTCGGAGCGGCACGGAGAGCCAATTTTCTTGAACTGAAAATCGCAATTTTCAGACGTTTAACCTATCGATTTTAAGCCAAAATCTTGTTTCTGTCCATACTGTATGGGTTACATACTGCTTTTGCCACTTTTAATGCATTTTGGATGTGTTGACGATGTGTGACGCTGTGCACGTTTCAAGTGTCAGGTTGGCTCAGTGCGGAAAGGGCATATTTTTCATCATTTTGGCCTAAAAACTGACAGAATCCACCTATGTTAGTTCTGCGCATGATACGTGATATGACAAGAGATAAAGTACAGAGTATAGGGGCAAACTGTGCAGCGGTTCTGTGTGAAATGTCTCCATTTTGATGGACGTTTTTGTACTTTATTAGTGTTTTGTGCTGCAGGCAATTTTGCGGGCTTCTTGATCTATGAGGCTCCGCTCACGCGGAGCCTCATAGTTCTAAGAGTAACATAGGCCCTACCAGGCTACCTGTTTATTGAGAATGTCGCCAACTAGATTGATACTGATAAGTCCAATAGTTTTAAAGTGGATTTTGTTCCCTTGAACCGGGCCCTACACTATGCGATCGCCATTTGCCCTATAGTCTTGGCCCAAGACGTCAGTGATCAAGAGCAATAGTTGCATTGTTGTGTAGCGCCCTTGCATAATTGGTTTTTTACTTTCTCGGAAAGATTCCAATATCTGGCCATCACTTGTCACCCTGTGCACAAACGGTATGAGACTGGTCTGAAAATTTTGTAGTGTTTTCTCAGTAAATACTTTTTTTCCCTGCTACTTTAGTGCTAGTAAAAAACAGTGCTACTGCTATAATTTGACTCTTTACTCGGACTTATTATCACTTTCTGATAGTGATAGGTCACGGAAGGGAAAAATTAGTGATGGCCAGGTATGGGAATCTTTCCACTTTCTCTCACTAACGTCTTGGTCATTTCGTAGCAATTGAGGGCGGGTCCATTTAATGTAAATAAGACCGTCTGTATAAGTTCGAACAAGCACAGTTTCTTGGTATAGCTCCATGCTTGATTACCGTTCCCCTAGAACTATGGTGCTCCACTGCTCCGCACAGCAGAGCCCCATAGACGAATCACCAACGAAGTTGTTGACTAAGTACAAAACGACTACTAAGCAATGCTAAGCACAAAAGGTACATCAAAATGTAGTCTACTGGCCAGTGGCCTGCCAGAAAACCGCTGCACATATCACGCAAACGTATATCACGCAAACATCCCGGGTGGATTCTGTCCTGAAATTTGCAAGAAAAGATGAAAAAATCTGGGAAAGATTTCCATATACGAAGTTCACTCAACACCCTGTGTACAAACCCTATGAGATTGGACTGAAAAATTCTAAGTGTTTTCTAAGAAAATGCTTGTATTTTCTCACTGCTCAAATTGACTTTGATGACATGAAATTGCTATCTGGGGGCTTGTTAGTCAATACAGAGGAAAATTAGTGAACTTCGTATATATGGAAATCTTTCCAAAATCGGTGTTCCGTACTGAGCAACTGGAGAAGTTGCATGTTCATGAAGATCGCTTGCATCAGACAGGCCAATCACAGTTAGTCTGGTTCCCTGACCCGATTGTCCTTCGGACATCAAAATGGGGAAACAGTCTAAATCAAAGTGCGCTCTGATTGGGCGCTGTAAAGGCACCCAATTGAAGCGCCCAATCCAGGAGCACTGTGATTGGCCAGTTTGATGCTAGCCATGCGCGCACAAGTCAATCGCAAGCGATCTTCATGAACATGTAACTTCTCCATGTTGCTCAGTACGGAACCCGGATTTTTTTCATCATTTTTGCAAAGATCGGGACAGAATACACCCAGGATGTTTGAAATACAACTGAAATACAACTTTTTAGGAAATTCAGCACGCATTGCTTGTGGCTCACATAATTCCAGGGCTAGGAGCTATAAAATGTGATATTTCTATCCTCCATTCTACAGGCACGAATCAAGAAGATAATGCAGCTAGATGAAGATGTCGGCAAGGTTGCAGCTCCTGTGCCTGTTCTTATCTGTATCCTTACAGACTCTTCGGACTGTGGTGTACAATTTCATTGAAACTCTAAAGAGTGGTCCAACAAAAAGTTTACGCTTTTTAAGACGCAGATTTCTCAGAATTGGGGAGACATGTTAAAATTGTTTTAAGATAAATTTCTAAACGACAGCATCTTTGTGGTATACATGTACAGTGAAAATGGCACTGAAAATAAAGCCTAAATTAAGAAATGGCAGTGGTTTAAAGAGAGATGGTCAAAAACCAGTTTGTCCACACCCAAGTCCATGAGATACATTTTTGTATGGTCAACACAATAGCACTGCGCGCACAAAGATATATATATATGCATGACTGTACGTGTGTGGACAAACTAGTTTTTGACCACCTTTCTGTAAATGGCCGCAAGAGTTGCAGATGTCCAAAATAGAAATGGATGGATTAGGGGGGTTGGTCCAATTATAATTCGGTACATTGTAGTTTTGTTTTTTGATGTTTGCAAATGTTGTGTACATGTATTCCCTTTAAATAAAACATACACTATAAAAATGTGTTGGGAGAAAAAAATTGGTACTACATGTATGTGTATTTTTTGTAACCGACCATGCGTCATTTTCATTATTTAACTGTATTCCTAACTTAAGTGTGTTGCACCTGTATTGAGACTGAAACTGTTAGAATCCGATCAAGGTAGCTGTTGGCTGTATTTAGTTCTCTCTTTCATAGCTACATGTAGTTTGAATCCTTGACCACTAACCCTACACAGCGAAGGCGCTGGAGATTTTTATAGAATCCCTCCTGACGAAATCGCTGCAACAAACGCGAGCAAGGAGTGCCAAGACAATGTCAACCTCTCACATGTAAGAACACAATTTTGTTATATCATGTTGTTGATACTGAAATTTCAGTGGTCTAGGGCGGCCACGTGCCCATAGTCCGTAAAAATACCTTTGTGCTTCATATACACTGCGTTGCATATAAATGACTCGTATACACTGGGTTGCATATACTTTACCTCATTTACACTGAGTTGTATATAACAGGGTTCTCCCCACGTACAAACGTGCGTATCGGCCCGATACGCTGGAATTGCGGCCCGATACGCCGACAAAAATGCCGATCACATTTTTCAGCCCCCGATACGCACAATATAATTATTATACAAGCCATTAAAATGCACAACATAATCGTTTCATACACCATTATTTCATCTTGACATGCAAAATCTTGACAAAAATCCCGCATTTCTGATGCATGCGTGATCAAAATGCACACGATGACGGGTCTTTCGCGTCAACCGCCAGCTATATATTAGCGCATACAGCACGGTACACTGGTTCCCTTCGCGTGCTAACAGTATCAATGCTATGATGAAGGACCGGAACCAGTGACTACTGCCTCGTGCGTGCATACATGATGATGATGTCGGCCGAAGTTGGATCGTAAAAACACCAAACAAACATTGATGGAGAAAGAGAATTTCTGCAAATTAATTCACAGAACGTGATCTTTATTTTCTGTGTATGTATTTTCCATTAAAATGACGAGATTGCAAAGCTCGAACTTGTGGCGAAACATCGTAGCGTGCTTCTTAGAAGCAGTAGGGCCGTACACAGTGCAGTAATGCACACTGATACTGCGCGATGTACGGCCGGCCAGACTGAATGTTGGCAGTGCCAGGGGCCGTGATCGATGTACGTTAAGCATAGTGGAATCAACCTCCTCAAATATATTTTTAATTAGGTGAGGCAAGTTTTAATCACTTCTGATGGTCAGTCTTGATAATTTTCGTGGTGCAAAGGAAAATAATCCAGGCACAAAACTACATGATTCCTTGTTCAATATGCTCCATTCAATCATGTGTTTTTATTCCTCCATGATTCAATCAGCAGCCCAAAAAAATGGCGAAATAATTTTTCCGACCTACCGACGCTATTTTGAAAGCCATGTAGTCGGAAGCAAAAGTGATTTTTTTCTTCACCTTAATTTCTTAATTTGAAACTTGCTTGTAAATATAATCCATACTTTCTAGATCAAGAAGGTTTAACACAGGTTTTGAAATGTTGATTTTTTTTTTTAAGTTAAAAACGTTGATATTTTTTTTCTCTAATTACAAAAAATATCACAAGATCTCCTCTAAATTTTAAGGAAAAATCTTCCTTAAAGACTCCCCAGATTTGCTCTAAAATGCACCAGAGAGCCTCTAAAGTTCAAAATTTTTCGGGGCCCTTAAACGGGCCCCGAACCCCACGCCGTGGCTTCGCAGGTTGGTGAATCACAACAAAACTTCCCCAACAGGTTTGAAAAAATCCTGGGGAGAACCCTGATATAAGTTATCTCTGCGTTGCATGCGCGGGTCGAGACTGCCCGTGCATCTTGCAACTGAGAACTGCAACCACTCTGTCTCACCTCTGGCAGGATAGCTCACAGCTATCAAAGGCTACATCGCAGTGATTTAATTTATTTCTTGCATTGTAAGTTACAAGCCTTTATCTTTTTGATTCACGCGGCACCCGCAAGCTAGGTGGAGTATTACTTTGACCTCAATTTGCATGTTGACCCCAAATGGGAGTGGTTAACCTTGGTCATGTTGGTGAAGCAATTTCACCACATTTTTCATCATTTACGTTATTTTTTTTGCGTAATAGCGATACGTTTTTGAGTATTCATGTAGGGATAATGTTGTAATATTTAACTGTTGAAAGTCTCAAAGAAACAAATTTGGCAAAAAGCAAAACAAACCAAATAATTTGTTTTTTCATGTGCCAGCCGTGACTTCAGAGGACAGTGAAATTGGAGTATATTTAAGGACCTGCATACAATAACCAAGGCTCTCCATTAACCTTGCTTTTTAGCCTTTTACAAAAAAACATGACACACAGACATCAGACAGACAGACCTAGAGACGTCAGGCAAAAGGACAGTGTAGGACCTTGTAATTTAGAATAAGATTTGCATGATATAACGATACAATTGTTGACTGCTGTGATGTTGGATATGGCTGTTTAACCCCCTTGGGACTCATAGCAGGGCCCCTCGGGTGTTAAAAACGTCATATCCCACATCACTAGCAGCCAACAATTGTTAAATACATCCTTGAGCAGTTCCCCTGATCCAGTGTTTTCTAAGAACTCCTTGAACAAACATATTGGAAAAATTCGGGAACCACCAACATAGGGCTGGGTAGGTCAGTTGGTAGAGCAACCCTGCTAAAGTCAATTTCTTTGTTCAACTTTAAAATTATACTAATGCACCTGAGCAGTTTCCCTGTGTGGTTTATTAAAAAAAAAAAAAACCTTTATAATGTTAAAATATAATTATTTTCTCATAAACTAAACACCTTAAGAAGTGACTCAGGTCATCTCAAGTGAAATTTGATATCAGACTACATGTACATATATTTATATTAATTTTCTTTTTACTAGTAGACTCTAGAGCCATTCTGTATGATTGCAACCGTCGATTTTTCAATGTAGTTTCCCCATTTGTTTTAATGTCGAACTTTGCATGCACTTAATCCAACTGTTTGGAATAATTTGGTGTGGTATTGACTGTAGAATGCCAGTCTGGAACGGGTGTTCAATAATTTGATGAAATATTGATTTTTGTTTTTCTCCACCCACAGTAAGCACTGCATTCAGAGTGAGAGCACGTTTGATTTCCTGAAGGATCTTGTGGAGAACGTGCCAGATATGCCCTGTGAAGAGGATGAGGGGGGCCCACCTCCAGTGACTCACAGAACAGAGCGTAAACACAGGCAACAGAGGTGGGAGAGTAGTCAGGATACCAGACCATGCTCCATTGAATACAATATGTTAATGCCTAGGCAGGTTTGCTTGGAACCAACCTAAATACCTAAAAATACCACTTCGTAGGAAACGATGTTCTTAAAAGGACATTTAAATCCATGTAAAGTTTCATGGCCTATTTACCCATACGCCACTTTGTCGTGCGACAATGTTGTGCATTTTAATAAAATACGCACAAATCAATGAGCGTATTTACAGTTACTCAACAAAGTCTTGCGACTTATCGTGCGCTGTGTTTATATCAAAATCAAAATGATCTTTTCGCGCCACAAAAACGTTGCATGGATATTTCACAAAGAACCTGATCCTGAAATGATGGGTTGTAAAAAGATGGAAGAAAATATCACTACACCTCATAAATATTCATGATCAAATTGGAACACGTTATTGGCTGATTCTGCCGCGCGTACAGGAAGTAAAAATGATACTCGGTATTTTTTTCTGGTAGCGCCAAAACATCCCTCTGGAACCCGTAGTAGCTAGTCTGTGGCATGTAGTCTGTGGCATGAAATCTTTATGGAACTACAGTCGACTCCCGTTATAACGAGCTCGGTCATAACGATAACCCGGATGTAACGAGCACATTCTCCCAGTCCCGATCAATTTGTGTACATTACTATGGGGAAATATTTGGTTATTACGTGCACGGACATAACGAGACTTCGGCTATTACGACGATTTTGGCTGACCCAATGCGAGGAAAAGCATTGTTCTCAACCCATTTACGACGACATCTTTTCAAAACTACGGGCATTGCAGCTTGTCAACAACAGACCTTTTGTCCCGAAACGGGTATCATGCTCCCGTCTTCCAATTCAAGCAACACACTTAAGCTTCACCCATCAATGTACCTTTTTGTAAAGACTTCAACCCAACGTTATTTCATCTCGCCGATCTTTATAAATAAATTCAATGGGACTGTGATAATCGGCGCAGTGGACCGCTGGTCTAGTCGCTAATCCTCCGCTGCGGTTTCCCTTAGCGTGACCAGGTTTGAAGTTTGCTTACGACTGCGGTACCACGTTTCTATATTATTACAAACTAACAATAGGGGGCGCTCAGGAGTTAAGTGTTAACATTGTAAGGAATAGCCTTTAGTACTGCCGCCCTAACATCGGGTGCGTAATTGCTCCCTATTGTTGGCTTGTGGCTATAAAAAAAAAACGAAGTAAAGAACACAGCATCACAAAACAAACGGCTCTTTTCAGAGCCACCACAACTTCCAAAAAGAGATAATTCAGTCTGTCTTCAAAAAATAAAGTTTAAAACATACCGTGGTTCCCACCCCCAAAAAAGAATCCGAAGAATAAAAAAATAAAAATCTTAAACAAATTAAGAACCCCTCAGGCCCCGCCGAAAAAACAATCCCAATGAAAACAGGTTTCCAAGATCTTCAAACGCCCCACCACATATACATTGTACAAATTTTAATCCAAAATTATTACTTTTGTTTATTTATTATTTTTATCTTAAAAGAATCCCTCCCGACAAACAATAATCACCAATTGCTGCGAAATTACACATGGAGACACTTGAACAAGGAAGTAATATTAGCGCCCTCTCTTGCCCGATTCCAGCAAATGCAAAACGAAAGCAAAATGTCACTTGGCACGAATGTGCGCTATAGTTAACCAAAATAATTACAATTTCAAAGAATCCCTTCAGAAACAATAATACCCAACTGTTCCAAAAAGTCAACAACCAAAAGGCATCTAAGGATCAGGAGTCATTAAAACCCGGAAGTAATGCATGTATTGGCGCCCTCTCTTGCCCGATTCCAGCAAATGCAAAATGAAAGCAAAATGTCACTCGGCACGATTTGTGCGAGTGACCTACTTGCCTGATTCTTCTCAGCGATGATGCCTTTTCCTTCGGATTCAGGTCCTCAAATATTGAACAATGTTCCCTTAAAGGTATTTTATTTATTTCATTTATTCATCACCATCAGTTAAATATTTAATATACATTATTAACAGACGTACATACCAACAAATGACCATCTTTTCATGTCTTCGGACGTGCGTTACACAATTAAAACACGCACGCACATGTACCGTACCTTGTGCACAACGAATGGGGAAAACTGCGCTCCGGTTTTAGCGAGGTTCCGGCTATAACGACAGTATTGTGAAAGTCCATCGGACCTCGTTATAACGGGAGCCGACTGTAGTCTGTTGTTGTATTCCTTGTAACTACTGCAGTAAAGACACAGTAAAGAGTGTTGGCACCAGACTATATCATTGACTGACAAAGAACTTGAATATCTTGTACTGAATAAAGATGCAAAAGGCATTATCAACAAGGCAGTGAGGCCACTAAAAAGGCAGTGAGGCTACTAAATATTTACAATGTATGAGGTGTAGTAAAACAAATGCATCATGGTTTATTTCTGGAAAATAGGTGGAATTACTGGTCCCTCGGTGTACGTCAGCTTGACTACCTCCCTCTGCTTCGCGTCGGGAGGTAGTCAAGCTGACCTACACCTCGGGACCAGTAATTCCCACTACTTCCCCTCAAACCAGGCTGTATTTGTATAATACCATGCGACTGTTCACGTATGTGTAAACACGCCCGAGTGTGTGTGGCATTGCCATGCAACAAAGTCGTGTGTGCCTGAGCTCTACCTTCCTGATACGAAAGATCTAGGAGGGTTTAGGATAGATAATAAACTCTGACATTTACTGCTCACTTGCACCAGGCAACAGCAGTGGAAAAAAAATATCGGTAAAAAAAACCCCTGTATTTCCAGACTCATCAAACCGGTTTTTGAGAATGTAAAATAGTTGGAGATGATGAAACCATTCATAAGATGGAATTTGCATCGGAGTGATGTAAATTCAATATCGGGTTTTGCCCTTCACTGACGTATGATGAAACCAAGAAATGTACAAATGCCACTGTTTCCACATCATTAAAATTGTTAATACAATCGAAGCAGCTATATGTGGTGGAATCTACAGCCTTTAAACTTCTCTATGAAAGGTGCAAGTTGTGTTATTTACCTGAAGTTCCAGCTACAGAGATTTCCAAAAACTTCTGCAAATTTTGATGGTTTTTGTGTTCATCACTAGGCCGAGGAAGAAACGGGGGGACAAAGATGGAGAAGCTGGGCCTAGTAACAGTCAGCTTGTCAAGCAGTCATCAGAAGAGCCGTCATCCTCAGAGGTATAATCCCCCAAACCAATACATGAAATCCTTTATTATGACCCATGCATGTCAGACCACTAAAATGAACCCTATCCCCCCCCCCCCCCAATCCTCTAAAATCTCTTGCCGGTTTTGGATGATTTTCGAGGATTGAGGATTAATGGCAGATGTATCGCTTTTTGTGGAGGATGCATTATGTCAAGCCAGTAGGCCATATTCTGCGTTGGTTATGTTCAGCCATGCATAAATCAGCCCTGTGTTTTTCTCATATTTCATCCGCACTGCTTCTAAAAGCCAGTTGCACTAACTCAAACCATAGCAGTAATTGGCAGAGGATTTTGGAGGATTGAGGCAGTGGTCACCCCCACAGACTAAATTCAAGAAAATAACGGATGATTTTGGAGGATTGAGGCTGAATCCAATTTTGTCTTGGTGGCAATTGGAGGATTTTGCAGGATGGAGGTTGCATTCTAGCCAGAGGGCCTAGTGGGTTAGGGTTAAAGCAAAGTTTAAACTTTTAAAATGAGCTCCAATGCAAGTTGGATTACAGCTATTCAATTCTATTTCGTTACTGCCGTCACTATTTTTGAATTATGGCTCTTGCAAGTAAAACATTTGGGCCATGAGCACCACCATGACTCCCCAGTGTTTTTTTTTAGTGTGATGCAAAAAAAATCTCTATCCAGACTGATTCCCTAGAATCCTAATGTAAATGTGACAAGTAATTTCTAGAATAGAGAGTTGGGGGAGACCACTGGGAGGGTAGTCTTGAATGCATTCCCGACAGCCCCTGAATGGTCACATGATGATCACTACATGTTTGTGTACATTCAGAAAAAAAAACAGTTGTGTGCAAGCTTTGTGCCCCTCCAATACAGCTCTCAAAAGTGGCAGGGGCGGATCTAGCTTTCAGGAGAGAGGAGAAGATATGCCCTGCTAGGGGGTTGGGAGGCCCCCCCCCCCAAAAATTAAAGTTGCGCTTAGCGAGCGTGATATTCCAAGTGTATAACTGGAAGGTTTTGTTGGACTATTCGAGCTAGACAACTGTACACGGTTGTGTGGTGCAATGGAAGCATGCTTTATTTGACCTTTCAAGTGACCTTGTCTATGGAGCGCTTTGTACTACAAAATAACAGTGATCTTGCATAGAATGGAATGCCTTTTTGATACGAAGTGAATGGCAATGAATTCTACAGCGAGATTTTCAATGGGCATTGCAACACTCAATTGAATGCGGGGCCTGCATCATTGCATTCAGTTGTGTGTTGCGATGCCCAATGAAAATCTCACCAAGTGCAGCTTTTTGTTTTGGGGTTTCAGGAGCTTCAGCGCTGGCATTCACTTTATTTCTTATTAATAATAATAATAATAATAATTGTGCTTATATAGCACTTTCCATCGTATCAACGATCTCAAAGCGCTTTACAATTATTACCCCGTTCATCAGGCCATGGGACCACGCGGCAGCCGATATCAGCGCTCAATCGGTCCTCGACCCTCACAGGTACCCATTCATACTCCTGGGTGGAGAGAGGCAATTGTAGTTAAGTGTCTTGCCCAAGGGCACAAACACCATGGTCCTGGCCGGGTTCGAACCCACGCACCTTTGTACATGAGTCAAACACTGTAACCACTGGACCATGGCATTACACAGTGTTCCCAATTGAGGTATCAAATTTAACTGGAAAGTTTTGGTGGCAAAACGTATATTTCAGATTTCTTTTGTTCACCGAGAAATGTCCAAACAAGGATGATTATAAAAATTGCTTAGTTTCTTTTTGTGCCAGGTGTATGTCCCTGTACCCATTTTCCTTGTGGCAGGAGGAGCAATTAATGACAAAGTTTTCTGTCCACCGAATAACTCTACTAAATAGTTGTTTTTAAATAAATTTACAGGATGACACTGAGACAGAGGAAGAAGAAGGAATGAGCAATAGTGATAGCAACAATGTCTCTCAAGACTCGCAATCTTTACCAACTGGCCCAGTTCAGATCCCCAGTGCTGCAGTGTAAGTTTCTTACATCTACTGATGGGAAGCAGTGTAATAACAGATATAAACCTAGTCATGGTTACTGACTCACTTGAAGTTATTGACACATTTAAAAAAGGCAAAACCAATTCAGGCGTTTCACAATGCAGTGCGCCACCAGGAGATTGCCACGGAGAGTTCATTTTTCCCAGTGCATGGTGGGAGATGGTCGACAAATTCGCAGCGCGGGACATTTGAAATTGTTAGTTTTTCCAGTCAGTAGTTTCATCAGCGTATGATTCGAGGATCTGTTTGCCTTTTCTTTTTATCAATATGGTGTTTTTTGTAAGGCGGCAGAACGCTATGCTCCAATCCTTAACAAAATAGCTCAAGTTGTCTACTACTACTCGTTCAAATGGGCTGTGTTTTGTCGACTGTAAACTTGAAAAAAGGACTCTCCGTGGCAAACTCTTGGTGGCGCACTGCATTGTGAAACGCCAGAATTCCGTGTGCAGACTGGAAAATGAACCACTTCAATGAAAATGGCTTTTGCCATTTTTTGCAGAAATGCAAAACATATATTTATGAAAAAAATATATACTCTATTTGCAACAAAAAAATGGTGAACTTCGGTACAAATCATCTGACTCAACCTGCACATGTAATTGTTTCATAATTTGCACTTGTTTCAAATTATAAGTATTATTCGCTAGTGAACTGAAGAGAGTTACAGTAAAGAAAAGATGTATATATCTGACACAAATTTATATTCATTTTATATTTCGCCTTGCAGTATCCAAGGCCTACCCCAACACATACCCCACCCAGTACCCTCACTACCTATGCCTACCATGGGAGTCTTTCAGGCCCCTGCATCTGCCTCAGGGACCATTCAGACAGGGATGGGGGCGTACCAAGCCCCCAAGAACAACAGCACCGATGACGACGAGAACTATGACACATAGCAAACAAGTTGGCTGCACTCATTAGCATTGTTATTTTTTTTAGTGCAGTAAGCTACATCAATATTCTACTGTGAATGTGCACATTAAAGCTGTGTTCCCTGTGCTCTTCAACAAATTCATTCCCCCCCCCCCCCATCAATAAATCAGGCATGCAACTTTTCCTTGGATCAGCTGATTTCCTCTTTTTTTACTTCCCATTTGTGCCATTGAAAATAGAGAAACACTGTACAAAGTCTGGGAAAGATTTGAGTTTCCTTTTTTTTTGTGACTTCCCAGTTGCATGCCTGATATTGTTCAAGGTGTATGTTTTATTCCAACCCAAAAACTCTCCTTTTTTTCGTTTTTTTTTTTTTTTTTACATCTGCAACCCTCTGAATTGTTTTTTTTTTTGGAGGGGGGGGGGGGGGCACAAACATCCACTTTGCCAGCAGACTGGTTCCCGCTTCATACATTATCAATACTGATTGTGGGGCGGGAACCAGCCCACCCCACAAGAACAGAATTATTGACTGGCAGCCAATAATTTGAAATTGTAAAGTAATAACTTAATAACTAAATATGGGATAAAACTTGAGAATAGCATGGGAAACGCAACTTTAAGCTGTGATGATTCCCCTGTCGAGATAAACAATTTGCCTTATGTTTTTCTTGAAAAGTCTTATGGGTTCCCCCCCCCCCCCCACCCCCGCCCCTTCACACACAAAAACCTATTTCAAAGTAAGTACTGTGCATATTTTTTTATCTTCTTTATGATTGCATGAAAAGTCACAAAAACTAGATTTGATCACCCTTTTCTCCTGTAGACATGTGTTCATATCTTTTGCTAGAATTAAATTAAACATTATCACTGGCTTATAGTGTTAAATGACTTGAGAAATCATAAAAACTGGGTTGTTAAAGTTTTATGTTGTCCACGGAAAATTAAGAATTTTTGTCTTGTCTCACATTCCTAAAAGTGCACATGTAGATGCAAGCATGGACTCCCATCACGTTTCTATATAACTTTTTGGGGGGGGGCAAATAAAATATTTTAATATTGTACATTGAGGGAAATAATAAATACGATTTTGGAATGTTTGTGTTTAATTTTTTTTTCTTCAGGAATAGCGTTCATGTAGTGATCATCAAATGATATACCATGTACACAGTGAAAATATGAAAACAAGAGCATGCATTCTGCTTTGAATAAATGTACATGTTGCATACCTGTCTAGTGACAAAATACCTGTGTCGCAAGTGAATACACATTATTACATTATACTTCAGGGAACTTGTCTTTTTCTTCTGATGGTTAAAGAAATATACAGCTGATATCACATGAAAGATACTTAAATAGTTTAAAGACTTTTATTAGTAACGAGAGGTTTCTGTTGCTTCAGTGTCCTGTTTGAAATGTAAAATGTTTTGAAAAGGATACCTGTTATAATTGTTTGCGTAATGGCAGACAGAGTTGTAATGACTCGAGTCAATGACTCGACTCGAGTCCGACTCGAGCCACAATTTTTGGTGACTCGACTCGACTTGAGTCCCTAAGGGTAAATAACTTGACTCAAGTCACTGCGAGCAAAGGACTCGACTCGACTCGAATCTAAAGCTCGAATATAAAGCTCTTGGATTCGAACACTGGCTAAACTTATGACCTCCTTTTATAAATTTTGGTATATACATTTACTGTTCAAATATTCGTGACTCGAATTGACTCGAGCTAAATATTTGACTCGACTCGACCTTTTGACCTAATGACTCGACTCGAGTCACTTCTTTAAAATGATTCGACTCGACTTGAGTCGCAAAAATCAGTGACTTGTTAAACTCTGATGGCAGATCACTTGCTCGTATCTTCAAAATTTGTTTCAATCAATACGTCCCACTTGAAGTATGGGTATCAAAGTGGGGCTTCAAACACATGGTATGGAGGATATCTTTAATGGAACAAATATTTAAGTTAAAGAATATCACATATTTTTATTTAATTCCAAGATCCTTGTGTTACAGGCCAGCACTCTCAAATATGTCAAATTGCAAGTAAGTTTTGTAAACACATTTACATTTATCTACACTGTACATATACAATATTTGGATGAACAAATGTCGACATGATTGTACAGTTTGGTTTCGAAACACTGAAACAAATTTACATTATTTCATCCTAAAATAAGAGGAGAAAATTGGCTCCGTTTTGGTTTTTTAATGATTTGATCCTGTATTGTTAATAAATCAGATTCCATTAAAATAGAATTGTTGGGATTTGTACTCTTGCTGATGCCCTGATAGCTTTTTTTATGTTTTCTGGTTTTCAAAACGATTTGTTTATCATGGACATTTGGTTGGTTCCTTGGTTGTTATATTGGTAGATCGTAGATTAGTTGTTCATTTGATTAATTGATTGACAGGTGATTTTATCGAACGGACCGATGGATTGCTGGCAGTTTGCTGATGAAAGGTTAAAGTAATATCGTTCTATCAACAGATCAGTCAGAATCACTTGCTACAATGTAGCCTGGCCTAAATATCGCCTGGGTCTTCATCAGGTGGAGCTGTACTTGGGCAAATGTTGACAATAGAGGTAGACAAAGTTGTAAGTTTACATCAGTCTCGGACACTGCTTCTGTTTTTGTAGACAAAATTTAATGGGGGGAGCTATTTTCCATTTTAGATATTAAATACGTTGCTCACATTAGAAGTTGCTGTTCCCTTGGGGTGCATACCTATGTTCCCCAATACCGATGTTCCCCAATACCGATGTTCCCCGAAATCCCTACCAATATAACCCTAACCCTAATCTTAAGGATTTGGGGGAACATCGGTATTGGGGAACATCGAGGAGATCCCGTCCCCTTGCTACTTTTCTAGTTTCACCCCGAAACAAATACAACTGCATTATTTTCTGGCAACTCGAAGACATCAGCGTCACATAAATAAACTTAGCTGGCCACCACTCCGAGAGCGCCGCCGTTTGAACAGACTTCAATGGAGACATCGACTTGATTGACTACAACAAGTATATTAACACCCCAAAACAGACAGGACAAGAAGAGGACACAAAAAACACTGAATTCCAAATTTATTATACAATACAATACAATACAATAAAAACTTTATTATCCCATTGCGGGAAATTCCATGGCCTAATTCTACCAGGATAGATGCAAATACAATTTCGTTTTTCCAGAGAACAACAAAGACTGGTCAGTTGTCACCATCCATCGTTTCACAAAAAACCTACACCATCCTTCCAATCTGCTTTGAAAACCATACAAATGTTATTAACCACCCCCAACCCACCTCCAGTGAAAACTCTTTATATGGAGTATTTAGGAAGATAGTATTGATCCAATATCAAAAAGATCCGCTTAGCTAGGCGTTTAATAATTATGGATTCCTGACTAAGAATTTAGAACTAGTTGCGGCCCGACATCAAATCACTGAGGCACATTTTTGTATTTCTAGAATATAGAGGCAGAGTACAACCGACAGCTTGTTTTCCCAAAAGGATTTTATATGCCAAAAATCAGAGATTTTTTCTCTTTAAAATAATCCATACAAAGTGAAGAAAAAAGAATCGAATTTGTCGAAGAGCACGGGAGCAACTTCAAAAGTTTCTGGCTAATAATAAGCTTGACGGTGGAGCTAGCCAAGCAGCTATGGATCAAGCCGAACATCGGTCCGTTTTACAAACCCCGGCTTTGTCTCCGATCTGGCTTTATGCGCGAAGCTTGGCCATGCATTCGAGCTGGAGTGGAGCCAGATACGGATTCCAAGCCAGGGTTTGAAAAATGGCCACATGCCAGATCTATGCGGAAGTTTTGAACCGCTGTAGGGCAAATTGGGGGCGCTGTTTATTGTCGCGCGCAAGTGCCCAAATGAATCACTTTGTGATGCACTTTGAAGAAGATGGGAAATGATTTCGATGAAATAGAGAAAATTGAGGGTGCTGTTTTGAAGTTAAGAAGGCAAAGTGATGACATGTTCGGCGACCTACAAAAGGTAATGAGTACGTAGTGGTCACAGCTGAAATTTACGGTGTACGTTTTAGGGAAAGAATCCTCGAGTCACTAGTTAATCAACTTAATGACCGACTACTCCTAGAACTATGGAGCCTCATAGTTCTAGGAGTAATGACCGACATGACCGAGTACTATGTGCATGGTAAACAAACAGACGTTACTTCTTTATCTTTGGTTGTGTACAAAGTCTATGAAGAGTCGATTGCATTTTCAAAGTATTTTCTAACAAAATTGAAAAATTTTCTCAGTCCCAGATATGTCTTTTCAACATTTTTGCAATGACTGACCTTCATTGAGATCATTTTTATTTGATGAAAATAAAGTGCATGGTAAACAAACAGACGTTACTTCTTTGGTTGTGTACAAAGTCTATGAAGAGTTAGTCTTGGTCAATGCTCTCGTCGTTATTCGTCCCGTACGCGGTAATCAATCCGCGACATATCCTCGCGCGTTATGCAGTGCATGTAAAATACTAGTGGGAACAGCGACCTCATGCGGCCACTATTTTTATGCAAATCAGTTGGAGACGATCGAGAGCCTTGGTTCAATCGTCGGCGAAAGCTTATGTTTTTCTTTATTTTGCGCTGGATTTCTAGCGCACGACCTCGTATAGCATGCTCCTATGTATGCTACAATTAGTACAAAAACTAGGGGAAGGTTGCTAGAGAATACAAACGTCATTTTGGAACGATAAAAATCGTTTTAAAATTAAGGTCATGGAGGTAGAAGGACTTAAGTTTGTCTTGAGTGATATTTGTTTGCTCTTACTTCAACAGGCCAAGCAGGAGGAGTTGTCGTGTCAGAGATGTAAAGAACGATTGTTGAAGGAGAAAGAACTCAAAGCAGTTTCCATTCAGACGAGATTGGCTGCAGTCGAAGATGTCATTGCGACATTACCAACCTCCTCAAGAAAATTGTAATTTGCTTTGATATTATTTTCAGTTTGTCCTTATGCCAGTGTTTCATTGTTTAGGACTCACAATCAATTGTAATAACACTTCCTGAATCATGTGCACAGAGTATGCAGTTGCCATGGAAAAAGGTTTGTAATACTGCATAATTACAAAGGCACTGTTTCAAAACAAAAATCTTTAACAAACAATTTTTTAATCACAACATTTTTCAGTTAGAAGCAGAATTTTTTAATCAGTATCACACTTGACAAGAAGCATCATGCAGTTGGTTAATGACTTCAACCGGTTTAATTGCAGGTTTAACCAGTTGTACTCCCAAGTCGATGAGATCTACCAGTTAGAGCTACTGCTGCTCGAGTTGAAGCAGCGACTGATGGTTGCCAAGGCAACCAGAGAGGAGGAAAGAATTCTAAATGCTCTCAGAAAAGGTGAACATGAATCGTATTGTGATATGTACCACATTTTGTTCAGAGGTTGAAATTACAAATATTTTTCAGAAGTGAATGAGTGCAATCCGTTTTTGAGTTGTCACAGAAATGTAACTTAAGGCCAAGTAAAAACAAAACCCAGTTTCTCGTCCCACCCGCATTCTTTTTTTCCTGCTCGCCTCATTTTTTTTCTTTTTTCTTTGGTTTATTTAATAATATTTTTGCAATATATATTGTCTTTCTATGTGTTTTCAGCAAAATTGTAGCAATGTATGAAAACTCTATCTGGTCACAGATAGGGTGACAGCTTCTTTGGCACAAAAATACCAGCAAAAGAGTCAAGACAATGGTAAAATCCATCTTGGAAAATATTTTATCTTGAAAAAAAAAAAAAACAGCAGGTCGCCTTCTCCCTTTTTCAAAAAGCCGGGATGAGGAACTTTTTTTTTTTTTTACTCTGCTTAAATTCTTCAGTACAAAGTGTGACTGAGCTCATCTGTTTTGTTTGGACAGAGATGGGAAATGGTCTTAAAATGTCTGATGTCTCACCATAATTTCACCTTCCGAATGGTTATTTGTCATCTTGCCCAAGGAGACAGCGAGCGAACACCTACTGTATCAAAGCTTTGGGTGTGAACATTGAATGGGATGATCAAATTGGGCCTAGGATAGACTGAGAGATGTGATCAACTGTGATTCTGCAAGGTGACTGCTCTATGTTCTGACACCCCTATGTTACACTCCTATGTTCCGACAACCCGCACATAAGATTGTGTTCCTCCTGGTTAGGGTTAGGGATAGGAATACATGCATGTTTAGTCAGAACATAGGTGTGTTGGAACATAGGTGTGTTGGAACATAGGTGTGTCGGAACATGGGTGTGTCGGAACATAGGTGTGTCGGAACATGGGTGTGTCGGAACATAGGTGTGTCGGAACATGGGTGTGTCGGAACATGGGTGTGTCAGAACATAGGTGTGTTGGAACATAGGTGTGTCGGAACATGGGTGTGTTGGAACATAGGTGTGTTGGAACATACTGTAGGTGTGTCAAAACATAGGTGTGTCGGAAAATAGGTGTGTCGGAACATAGGTGTGTAACCATTCTGCAAAGTGCCTTGATAATTTAATGAAACTAATTTGCTTACTTTCTTTAATAAAGGTTCATGTGAAAGGAAAAGGAGGAGCACAGACAGCAACGATGACCATGCGTGTATACTGAGTGAATGGTTTCAGCAAATTTCCTGTGTGAAAAATGGCAGTGACCCAGACACAAATCTGACGATGACATCAAAGGATGGTATGTACACATGACAACCAGATAAAGAACCATGCATGCAAAATGCTGTATGGGCTTTGTGCACAAGTACCCCCTCAACAGTAAGGGAGGAGAGTTGGGGGAGACAACTTGAAGTGACATTCGTGCTGGGGGGGGGGGGGGGTTGTACTTGTGCAAGGAATCCACACCTCAATCCCGTTAGCTCGGTGGTCGAGTGGAGGGACATCTGCACTAGAAAGCAGGTTGTGGGTTCGAGTCCCACCCGAGTAATTTTTTCAATCTTTCACTCGGGAGGTAACACACTGAGTATACAGTGTATAAGCGTTGGTGAGGGGCAAAACCTAATTTGAAATATATTACTTGTAGATAAACCACTATATCTGAAAATCATATATGTTAATCAGTACATTTTGAACAAAGACATTGACAAAAACAAAGGAACTACCAACATATAGGGCTGGAAAGCTCTGTTGGTAAAATACAGGAACAGCAATCCGGAGGTTGCAGCTTCAAAACCCGCTTCAGTCAATCTCTTTGTTCAACTTTACAATTAGTTTATTTTTTTGCCAGTCTGGATAGATATTTTATCCGAAAGTGTTTTGTCAGTTGGCTTACGGAGTCCTTTTGATTCCATACAGGAAGCTGCATAGAGAAAGACCGTGTATTCTACTGGGCAAAGTATGAGATGTCGCCAAACAGTGTTGGCAGTCGTACTTTACGCTTTTCCACAAGGCATTGTGGGATATGCCTGCGACTATGTATAGCAGCACCAATGTAAGTGCCAAAACATTATGCAATACAGTGCACATTGAGTCAAAATGAAAATATCACAAGGAACACATGTTTCCATTCAGGAAGCATACATGTACGTATTTCTGACTGTCCATTTCACACGTGTTGACTTCAACCATTTTAACCGAAAAAGTCATTTCTGAAAGTCTTCTTTAGAAAGTCACTTCAAACGCATAATCAAGAAACCATTATTTGTTCCAATTTCTTAACTGTTTTATTTTTTGTGAAACTTTCCCTTTTTTAAACAATACTCCTCTATTTATGCAGTGTGCATTAAGCCGCTCTCGAGTATTTGCCCTGGAACCATTGCGCAAATGTTTATGGTGAAATTTTGTCAGGTACATGTAACAGGGAATTGCAGTAAAACTACATGTAATACAGTGAATACCTTTTTCATGAGCCTAAATATACCTCATTTGTTCAACTCCAACAAATCTTATATTTTTGATCCCATTTGCTTGCAGACGACTCAGTGAAGGCTCTCCTGGATGCAGTCCAGATGACTTCTCGGTGACCTCCGACCTACCTCTAGAGGGCCTTCAGCTTGGGCTGCAGCGTAGCATTCAGGATGGGCAAATGGCCCATGAGTTTGTCATCAGGACAGTCTGGAGACTCATAGAGCAGCAAATGGTATCTCTCACATTTAACTAATTTAAGACCTAGTACTCTGAGGCAGGGACCAAATCTCAAAAGTTGAGACTATGAACCACCGAGACTTTAAACAAAACGAGGCTTGTCTAGTCGAGCTGGACCCGAAAGTCTCAGTTTAGGACAGTATTTGTACTCAGTGACTCAGTCAGTCAATTAGGCTTGCCTAGTTGAGCTGAATTCGAAAGTCTCAGTTGAGGACATTATTCATACTCAGTGACTCGGGGAGTCAGTCAGTCAGTGAGCGTCAGTCAAGAGGACGGTAGGCTGACCCTTTTGGTCCCAGCAAAATGTTTTTAGACTGCGGTCTTGATAGTCTGGGAACTACCTCACTGATGTTTACATTTTCGTCTTTGTTTTGTTAATGCTTAGTAGAAATGTACTAGCACTATCACATTTGGTGTAGATGTTACATGTTTAGGAAGCGTCTCAAAACATAAGACGGAGCAGTAGAGTACAGATTATATGCCTTAAAAGCACAATGGTCACTAGGTGGGACTGGAGCACTTAAATTTGAAGGTAGTGCATTAAGAGACAGACTCCTTACATAAAGTACTGCTTGTGTATTTAGATCTGTTTGCTGTTGTCGTGGGTATGTATATTCTCACCTCCATTCCCTCAAACTTAACTAAAGCATCTCATGTGTTAATCAGTATCGTTCACAGGTACCTTGTATGAGCCAGTTAGATGACCAATAAGAAATAACAATCAATCGAAAGCCTGTCGTGTTCACAATCAGACATTTTCTATTTTGTATGTTGTTTAAAGGTTTCACTTAAATAAATTATCATCACAAATAATTTGGTGTGGAATGTTTGGTTTTTTGGAATTGCTGTGCATCACATGTTCCGCGTTAATTGGCTGGCTGTACTTAAACCGTATGTGGTCATAGCATGGTGCTGTTTTAATACATGGATAAGATTTCTTAGCAAAAGTTTGTTTACACTCCTGGAGCCGCAAAATTCCAGCATATCAGATTATAATGCCCCGCTGGCAAAGCCAAAGAGGGATGCTGTTTCTGCCTTGTCCTTCCATGTCCAGGTGTTTGTGCACGCAATCAGTTTCATCAGGATAACTAAACAACTTGACACATCAACTTAAAACTTGGCACGAGAGTTGGTCTTTGGTTAAAGTTCAAGGTCATTACGGTTCAAACAATAAAAACGGTTTCAACAGGATATCTCAAGAATTGCTTGGCATATCAACTTCAAACTTGGTATGTGTATTGGTCTTACGTTCCCTCAGAAGTCCATTTGTCTGGGTCCTCACAGGTCAAAGGTTAAGGCTATACATTTTGTAAATTCAAAAACAGTAAGAAGTTAGTCTCAAGCATAAATGACTTGGCAAATCAACTTCCAACATATGGCACTACACGGGTTGATTACTTCTGATTTGTGTTTTATGTTTGTACTGTACACATACATGTACATGCATGGTACTGCATATGTAGTCATGAGATTTAGCATTGGCTCAGCAAGGCACTTGTATTTGATATTAATTTTTTTTATCTAACAAATGTGGCAAGAATGTAATCCTCTCCACACCATCCATTCCTCAAAATAACATTATTACTTTTATTTGGTTACTTTTTTACCCTTGAAATCACACATTTGCTGAATAAATACTTTGGTTTTGTTACAATTTCTTTAAAAACTGGAAGCGTACATACAGCATTCACAAGCGGCTTTTACATCACACAATACATAATGGCCTATTCAGAATCCGATGATAAATTAGGGACATGCCCTGCCCCATACATGTGACTGAGTTGCCCAATACAAACATCAGGGTTCCCACAGAAATCTGAAAACCAAATTCCATCACTTTTCCAGTACTTTCCAGGACTAAAACAAGAAAATTTCTATGACATTTAACACCATTTTGCGGGAAAACAAGTTGTTTGGTATTATGATACTGATGAACCGCTGATGTTCGGCTAACAATCTCTTAGCTTCTGAAAATAAGTTGTAATTAATGACGGCCTCCTCCCCTTACAGCCATTCTTAAAGAGGCCCATCAAAAATACCCCTTACATGATCTTGATTTCCATGATTTTTCCATGACTTACTTATTTTTTCCATGACTTTCCAGGACAACTTTTTTCCCAGGACTTTCCATGATTTTTCCATGACTTTTTAATTTTTTTCCGATGACTTTCCAGGACAACTTTTTTCCAGGACTTTCCATGATTTTTCCATGCCTTTTTAATTTTTTTTCCGATGACTTTCCAGGACAACTTTTTTCCCCAGGACTTTCCATGATTTTCCTTTGACCATGGGAACCCTGAAACATAATACTTGGATGCTCGGGCGCAATGCCTGTGTGTCCCCATCAAGTCAAATGGTCCTGTTTTTCCTTTACCAGGATTCTGTCCTCATATTTCCGCTTTCATTCAAATGATTTTGTTGAAAAAAATAACTGGACAAGTAAGAAAGCTTTGTACCCTATTAATATAAACGTTATGAGAACACTGTAGTTAATAGTTATATTATGTACAAAGTAAAAAAGAAACATTGCACACAATTTCAGGGCATTAAGTATTAAAACACTTAAAATATTTGACTACAATAATATTTTAGTCCCACAAATACCTTTGAAAAACCCCATTGAACTTTGTTCATACAGTTTGCATAATGATACATTTAATACAAATTGGCAGTACCCATGTATATTATATATAAAAGTTGGGCATATTTTTTGATTGATTTTTGCCCTTGTGACAGTGTGTCAAGTTTTTTTTTAATTTAGGAAACAGAGGTACCAGGTTAGGAAGATAATCAAGTGCAGCATCTATTGGACTTAAAAACATTTGAAAAGCAGATTTTGTTTTTTGCCGATTCTGTTTCTGCAGTGTTTCTTTGTTCTTTCAGTGCACATGCACAAGCTACTACAATATACTACATTTGGTTAAAAATAGGCCCATTTCATACAATTACGACAAATGCAAACAATTATATGTACCTTTAAATCACCACTGGTAATGAGAGTGTTAACAAAACATTTCTGCTTTAAAGCAGAAATTGGCCCCTATATAGACATCATGCAGTTACCCCCAGCCTGGATGCAGTACTACGTGAGGCCCTGGTGCTAGTAGACTCCTGAGACGTCAGCCCACTGCGGTTTGTCCCGACCCTAAGCCTGTGGACCTGTGGGCCCACGTTGGAATCGATGGAACTAGGCCGGCGGCTCTGGCTAGGCGAGACCGTGCCATCACTCACATCAGAATACTCAAAGCTCTGTTTGAAAAAAGAAAATACAAAGAAAAAAAGATCATCAGTGATGAGTGTTGTTCATTTCGAGTTTCAAAATCTTTGGTTCATACTTCCCTGTGAATAAAAATAGAAAACAATCTGGTTTTTATAGTGTTTTTTTTTTTTACAGTATGCATTTTACCAACAACTGTGATTCATTTTGATTTTGACCCTTGTAAATCTGCCTGGTGCAGTAAAACTTTTTAATTTTCAAAAGATTTAGTTTAACTTGATGATCAATGTTTGTTCTTATATATCATTATGTCCTTTCTATTTGTATTCATCATTTAGTTTAGTATGAGCATAGAGCTATATTAAATTACTAGAGCGCAAACTCCTCATTCTTGCGCGCGGAGACGCTTTGAAGCCGTCCTGGGCGCAGACATTTTGAATTCATGTGCGTGTTTGTAGAACACAATGAAATGAGATGGATTGAATTTTGAAAGTGTACTCTACATGCAACGCGCAAGTAGAACATACGCAGACAACTTAAACGAGTCATGACTGTTCAAAAAACGTCACGGCAAAAGGCATCTGCAGCGAATACGCCCACGCATTGCGCTGTTTGCGCTTGCGTAGAGAAAAATGAAACGCTCATTTGCTGATCGTGCGTTTCGGTTTTGGGCGTATCGGCTTCGATGACACACCGGTATGGAATACAAACGCAGATATGCAAATAGCCGTACAAAAGTCGTACAAAATTTCGAGTTTTCCATAGGTTTGTGTACAAACATGGATGCGCCCATCAGGCATTACTTTGTACATCGAGTTAGCGCTCTAGTAATTTAATATAGCTCTATGAGTATGAGTAACTCTCTTAATGTTTTTTTAATGTAATTTAACCGCAATTCAGCTTTTGGCTGCCATGGTTAAATAAAATAAACCATTTCAAATCAAATCAAATCTCTTCATGTGACTTGGATCAGACTAGGTGCAAAGTCCAATTTTTCCTTTATGAAAGAAAATTGCAGTGTAAACATCCATCTCTGGACATGTTAATAAACCTCATTCATGTTTTTAAAATGATGAGATGTTTGAGCCAACGGTAAGGATGAATGGAAATGCAGTGTTAAGTCCCGTGGGAAAGAAAGAATGTTAGGCTTAATGATTGAATACATATTGAGACACCAAAACATATTAAGGTTATCAAAAAGAGGCTGGCTGCAGAACTGCTAAAACTTTGATTGTGGTTGGAAAGTTGAGCACAAAAAGGGCTATGACTTTGGGACAAAAAGTTGTGATATTCGAAAACAATGACAATACATATCCAGGAATGCATGGAAGTGCAGTGCTCTGATTGTTACAAGGATCAGGCAAGTGGATTTATTTTTGTGGTGTTTTCTGCACTGAAACCTGACCGCAAAATAATGATGAGTTAATGAGAAGAAAGGAGTTAGCTTAATAAAAAAAATTCTGGTGCATGCAAATCATGAAAAGTGAACTGGTGGCAAGCAGGCATGCAGCTGAAAAAAAATTCAACTGCATTTTTTTACTTTTGATGGCATTCATGGAATTAATTAAAGGAAAAAGGAAAACAGCTTATCTTAGACAAAGCTGCATGCTTAAAAAAGGAGAAATTGCCATCTTAAATTGCACCAACAAATAATGTTTGAGGAATAAATGTGGAATCTGTAGAAGGGTTGTTGCTGTTTTTGGTTTTCATGGGAGGGTGAAAATTAATGTCGTCGGAAACATATAATTGAGATTTCATATATTTCTTACTGAACCTGTTAGATTGTAAGGCTGTGGTGTAATCTCATGTCCACAGCTAATGGTATGTGGGAACAAGCTGACCACAGACATAGCCATAGATCTCAGAAACCGTTTTTGAACACGGCTTCAGTTTGTACATGGTTGCAACATTTTTGAAGGGTAGAAACCAAACTCCTTCATAGGAACACCATGAGACTCGATCCTCTGCCGTTTCAAACAATTGTGACCTACACTTAAAAATGGCTCGAATTAAATTTGAAGTTTCTTTAACAAGAGAATCCATGCTCAAAATGAAGATAGGACTGGTATGGAATTCCCAGTGAAATTATTCCGCCTGAAATGGTAGCATTTGGGAGTAAACAACAATTGAAGGTGGTTTTAGAAAATGTGCCTGTGGGCACAGATTTCTACGTGTGTTGTTAGCAACAGAATCCAATTACGAGACCCCCACAATTGTGCATACGTTTTCTCTGATTTCTCAGAAATGTCATGAATGTAAAGTATCCACTGAACTGAAACTTCAACAACTAATAGTTTTATGCAACCTTGTTAAGATTTGGAACAATTTTGTTCTTTCAAAATGAAAAAAAAAATGCAGAGAAAGCAACTGTTCCCCGATACCTTTCTGAGTGTAAATGTCACAAAATGTACTGTGGTAAAATTTAACCTTCTCCCCTCCCTCCTTCAATTTTCACAGACAACCCCCCCCCCCCCCCCATCAAACTTGTGCATGTCCAAGGTTAGTAGAAAAAAACAGGCAAGAGATTTCAGGCAAACTGACTTTATGGGGAAGTCCAACCATCAGCAGGTATATCAATTCTCCACTCCTACAGATGATGGCGTGCAAAGGGGGTAAATTGGAGGGAGCAAAGGCAGAGGAGAGAGTGGAGTTAATAAGCAAAGCCAATGTCAACCAGAGGGGCAAGTCAGTGGAACTGACGGAGGCATGCAGGCAACATTCTGACATGTCACTACCAGAGGAAGCTTTGTGTTAGATTTTGCTTCGAGGAGTTTCAATTTTTTTAATTTGATTTTGGGGTTTGCACTTCACTAACGTGACTTATGGCCACTGTTTTTCTAGTATTGTTAAGTTTGCTTGGGAGACTTTCTGCTATACCAGCCCAGATGTCTCACAATTTCTACGCTTCAATTAAATCAACATCTAAAAATGCTTTGAAACTGTGGTTTTGAACTGGTTTTTTCCTACTCAAATTGAACAAAATACAAGCACCATCCAGCGATGAAAAGACAATTATATCATTCAGAGAAAATGCGGAAAACAGTGTGAAAAGTAGTTTCAATGCAGAAAGCACAGAAGGCATTTTCACAGGAAGAAACTACAGCTCTCTCAAAGTGAATTTTAAAAGAACTGTAAAATCATTAAACATTGTATATACAGACGATGACTTTTGCATATGTCGCAGCTGTTCAGTGAATGCTTAAAAGCAAAACTAATGCTGATCTCAATGGTAATGATCCCAATACACTAATCAATCTGCTCAAATTGTTTGTTTTTTTCTTTACCAAGGACTTAATAATAACACATTTTTTTTTGGTGATGTCCCTCAACCATACCTTCCACTGCAGCCCCTCGCTGATGGAGAAGGTGATGCCGGTGCCTCCTGTTCTGCTCTGGGGTGCGGTAGAGACAGACGGAAGCTTGAAATCTCGCCGCGGCTCCTTCATGTCAATAAACTTCTTCAGTCGCTGCTTGGTCAGCTTCTGTACCTTTGTGGCTGTTGAGAAGGAGTTTAAATTTGCAGGAAAATCATTACATGGAACATTTTCACTACTTCAATCAAAAGTGTCTCAGACAAATTCATACTGGACCTTCCAATGTGTTCAGAAACTATTCTAAGATTTTGATGGCTTCGCATCTTAGGACTGTATGTGCAAACTAAAGACTTATTCCTGGGCTTTTCATCACAGTATTGACTCAAAAATGAAGCAAGTAAATGTTCAGTTAAGCTTGACAGATTAGTTGATACCTGTTATATTACATTCAAAAACTATCAAGGATTTTTTTGTTATGTTGTCAACAATAGAGAGTATTAAATGCTTGCAATCTGGAGCCACTAGTGGGCGTTTTCAGTTCTGGTAGGTAATGGCCGATGTGGTCAAAAGGGTAATTTCTACAAAACATTAGTACCACAATACTCACAAGGAAGTCTAGGATTTTTGTCGTGGTATTCCTTGAAGCGTCGTGTGAAGGCCGACCAATAGGGAAGCATCTCTTTGAAGACCGTGTACTGAGCGTCATCAAACAGTGTTGGGTTGTGAGGATCCTTGCCTTTGTCCTTCAGGTAGTTGTCTGTCAGTCTGAGCAACTTGCTGGCAACCTCTGGTGGTACATCGACCTGTAAAGAGAATGTCATAGGCTTTAATCCATTGTATACCTTGTATGACATTGTATGACATTGCACAACAGTGTATTACATTGTATAACAGTGTATTACATTGTGTAACAGTGTATTACATTGTGTAACAGTGTGCTGGAATTTACTACCTTACGGAGACATGAACACAATAGGGAACAAAAGATTGTATACGTCTCCAGAAGAACATTTCTATAGATGAATACGTCTCAACAAGAATTTCACGAAATAGATATATGGATTTTACTCAAAAACTAGGAATTTCCAAGGTAGGTTGATCTGTCGCAAATGGAAGAGTTTTAGAAAAGGGATATTTAGTCCAAATTTCAGCCCAGGAAATTAATTCTGGTTAAAATAAGAGCATTTTGAAACTTCAATTTCAAACTCGAAAACTTTACTACACGAGAACAAAGAAATGTCTCCACAGGAATACAAATTCCAGAATGCATGTATTACATTGTGTAACAGTGTATTACATTGTGTATTACATTGTGTAACAGTGTATTACATTGTATAACAGTGTATTACATTGTATTTGTCCCCGATGAATCCACAAAACTATACAGTGCTGGGATGGTTTTGAGTAGTACAGGGAGCAACAGACAAGGGCCAGTCTGGGACGGTACAGGGGAATAGGCGTTATACAAACTAAAGCTGCGCGCTCATTTCATGCAAGAGAGCATGTCAACCAGGGTTAAGGTAGACTGACTGTGATTTGATTTAAGTTGCCCAAAACCTCTTGTTCAAGTTCACATCTTGCTTCCAAGTGACTCTTTGAACAATATGTTAAAGCTATATCAATCAAACTAACAAAGAAAATGAATTGAGCGGGATTTGAACCTGCAACCCTCGCAATACTAAACTAGCACACTACAAACTTAACTCTTGGTGGTCTCTCAATTTTGTCAAAGTGTTGGATGTTCATGGGAAAATATATTTGATTGGACATATTCACACAATGCCAATACCTACATGTACAGTGTGAGGGAATAGCCAATGCTATGGAGTATAGTTACAATCTTGAAACTGAGTGTACTTGCCTGGAGTCCTGGGTTCGAAACCGGGGAGTCAATGAAGCAATCAACAATCACTTCAACCTTCCGCTTCAGCATGAGCATGTCTGAATAGGAATGATGAGCTTCCTGCAGAAAGAAGACAATTCAACTGACTTTTACTTGTTTATTCTTTGTAGGGTTCAGATGCTTTATAGCAAATCAAGTTTTGCTCCAGCTCAAGCAAATTGCTAAGCATGAACAAAGTGCCAACAGGCCAAGTTGGTGGCAGATAAAAACATGATGACTGCTACATTAACATTTCTTTGTAACATTCTACCCTGTGTTTAAAGCATGCTAACTAAAGCAAAATGTGATTTTGGGGCTAATATTCATGAGCTATAATGAAAAAATATTACTTAACAGCAAAATTAACATGCTCATCAATTAAATAAGTGAACAAAATTTAACAAAACCCCAAGAGTTGAAGACAAGTTTATAAAAAGTCATCTCAAAAGTAAAGCACAAGTTAACCCAAAGTCAAGATACCAGCTATTCAAATGAGTTACGACAAGGGTACATTCGTTCCTTACTAAGGGAATAAATGTGTGCTTTGGAGGTTTTAATCACTTTGTATAAGACCGCTTGGCGTCTGGGTATTATCAGCACCCAGACTCCAAGCGGTCTTAAACAGAGTGATTAATACTGACCAAGCACATATTTATTCCCATTCATAAATACCTTTTTGGTAAAAAAAATTCAAAACTTTTTGGTAAAAAAAAACAATTTTGTACAACAAGTTCACTTCATGTTTTTTGAAACACCCCTCTGGCTAAATAATGGAGTGTCCAGCTCGCGAATAAGATGTAAACAACTCCTTTTATGGACATTTGCGCGTGGAATCATAGATATAGAATAAAAAGATGCAGAATGCACATGGGGCGTTGTGTTGTGAATTTAGGACTATAAAATACTGACTCACTGGTAGTATTGCGCATGCATACGCGAGGATTATCAACGTTCAACCAATAAAACGTTAAGAGGCACTGGATTTTAGGAGTCCAAATTTCATGTGACACTGGAAAAGTATTAAGACCAACTAGCCATGTCTTTATCATTCGTTTAAGTCCGGCCACATGACGGGCTCTCGACCAATGGGAATGGGTCAACTGTCTTAGGTATTTATGAATGTACATTGTTATCCTCTGTTCCTTTTGACATTACTGTCTTGCAGATCTTGTGATGGGCTTGTGATTGACAAGTAGTTGACTTCAACTCTGCAAACCTGCATGTCATTCCTCAGATCTCTAAACATACCAGTATCCCTTAAGAAAATTACTATGGGCTATTGACTAGTTAAGGCCAAACCCCTCTTTAAAACCTCCTACAATACACCACCCAAAACAAACAAGCTTTAAGCCTTGTCCGCATTACTTGGCTATGGCTCGTGGTAACCACTTGTCCATGGGATGTGGCTAAACCACTTCAATAGGCACATGTGTATTGCTAGCCGTACCCGAGTCATTCTGTCGCAGCCTTATTTGGACATACCTTAAACCTCTGTACTTCCAGATAGAAGACCAGATCCTTCTCCAGTAGCGGCATTTGGTCTTTGTCCCCGTACTCCATCAGGTATCGGTGGAAGTACATCATCTTCGCAGGAGGCACTCCCCTGGCTGACTTGAGCAGGAAGGACTGGAACTCATTCTTATCCTGGGATGTAGGCATCTGCTGGCCAGAGTGCTGGGGGGGGGGGGGGGGGTTTAGGAGGTTGAGGTCAAAGGTTAGGGAGTCACGACACAGAAATCAAGAGCCGCTAAGCACAGACACTATTTGCTCAGCAGAGATATCAATAATGCCATGTGCTGTTTGTTACTTGTGACAGATTCTCGGATGACTTCTGGGCTCAATTTCATAGCGCTGCTTAACAGCCAATTTTGTGCTTACCGAGCCTCCATATATTTCATAGAGACCGTAAGGACTAAGCACAGCAACAGCATGCTTATTAACCTCAGAGGAAAAAGTTGCTTAAATCAGTGACGTGCGTAACAATGGAAATCTCCATGCAAGTGCAACCGTTAGCACATCCACGCCATGAAATAGTGCTTAAACAGCAGCATGATTTTCTGCTATAGTAAGCACAAATTTTCTGCTAACGCTTAAGCAGCACTATGAAATTGGGCCCTGCTCAACACATCAATTTGCTAAACAGTATTTTCTGTGAAGCTGTTCCGTGAAATTGTTCTCCAGAATAATGCTTCCAAACGAATGCAACTCAAACAACCTGTTTCATATATCCCAATGATGATGTGTTATTCTTTCAGCCGAACAAAATTTTGTAAATGAAATTCTGATCTTCATTTATACTTAGCACAGCAAAATTGAGTGGCAGATGATCAGGTAACACATGAAACACTTTTTTTGTTTGTGTCAATGATACTTTTAAGCA
Organism: Patiria miniata; assembly: GCF_015706575.1. NCBI lineage: Eukaryota > Metazoa > Echinodermata > Asteroidea > Valvatida > Asterinidae > Patiria > Patiria miniata. The sequence goes on from NW_024037072.1 coordinate 39,379,078, forward strand.
ACTGATGACAAGAAGACTGAGTATAAATGATTGCAAATATATGACTGCACATAGAAAACACAACACAATAATAACAACTGTGCAAGATGTTTTGAAAAATAGGTTGCTGATGAGTGACATGCGAAACTGGAAAATGAATTGTATGATGTATATGATACTCATTGTATCTTTGCTTACCGGACATGGACAATCCACAAATGCAATAAAAAACATTCCCATCCTTACTCAGGAGAAAACAATCTTTGTCCCCTTCCTTGCCTACTGCACCTTAAATCTACCCATCCACTTTAACAACCCCTTATCTTTGAATGACATGTGAGAGGATGAACACTACTCAGGAATTGATTCCATGAGCCTATACAGAGCGAGTAGTCAAGTCAATCACAAGTGTTCACTAGTAATTACAACGGATGAGCAATGACTTAGAATAATTGTTTCTTGAATCGAGACTGGATGATGTGTGACTGACTTGTGATGGCTTGTGATGACTTGTGATTACTTGTGATGACTTGCAATCGATCACAACTATGCCAATGCCATTGCGATTCTGTAATTCATGACTGGCATTTTCTGAATGTTTCTCAAACAGCACACTCGATCCTTGTCCCCTTTACATTTTGAAAATGACTATCTTCAGTTGGGGGATTTGTGCTGTTCTGTTGAATACAGTCCAGTGTGAATGAAGGACTCCAAAACTCACTGCAAACCCACTCCAAGCCTGAATCACAAACTGGTAGTCTTACCGGACCCTTGCCGCGTCTACGCCTTTTCCAGGCGAGCACCAAGCTTTGCGTGCTTCCCGACCTCAGGGCCTGGTCAAATTTGGAGTCGCCGCCCCCTCCACCCTGGTCATCCATAGACTCTGTGTGGGCCTAGGTAAGGGGATAAAGTGTGTATAGAAGGGGAGGGGGAAGGGAGGGGAGGGGGAAGGCAAATGACAAGATGGCAATGAGGATGAAGTGAAAAGAGTGATGGTCTATAATAAGCAATGAGGCTTCTAAAATTACAATGACAGTAGTATATGACAGTAGTATACTACAGGTGCAGCTGACATTAAGAATTAAATATCTGACTTTGGAACATCCATCTTAAAAAACGAAAGTATGTTTTAAGATTTTGTTTATAAACAAAGCATATATACTTAGTGCTGTTGGACATTTGTGGTATTCGTGAATGGTAACACCCAATATTAAAATGGATGTCTTCTTTACATAACAAGTCATTTCTCGAACTGCGCGTCTCGCCTGCTTTTGCGACTATCTTTAAAGAGTGACCTTTGACCTTGGTGTGAGTGACCTTTGACATCATTATCTCGTGAAGGTTCCCATGTTGCATCTATGACCCAGTTTGGTTCAAATGGAACTTCAACTTTTGAAATGAGACCAACTACCTACTGTGTATGAAATTCATCGACCACCCTGGCAGGGTTGGCTGGCCAAGTCTCAAAATTTGAGAATCAATTCCACCCTTGACACTTGAGCCCGTATGACTTGGGACTTTCCCCGAGTATTGACACTGGACTTGACAAGATGTACAGGTACGTAGCACGCAAGAGACCTGTGAACTATTAACTTCAGAGATAACCTTAAACACTTGAAACTTCACTTTCCTGGAAATGACCTTGACAATGATTCAATATGTTGCCAAAGTAGTTAGGCAACCATGGGCATATACTCACCACAATCTGATGAATTTATGGTGTTGACCAGTATGGTAAATATGACTGTCGTGGACCAAGTCCAAAACTCAAATTACAATTACTTATGGTCACAGAAAACTACAATGGTGGCAACAAACATTCAAACAAGCTGATCTTATCTAATTCTATCTATTGTGCCATGATTTGAACCACAACAAAGTTTGTTTGCAGTAACTATGCAAACCTATTACACATCCAGTTGTACAAACAATGTATATGGTACATAGTTTGTGGTTGTCCCCTTCGATTTTAACTAGTGCTTCAACAGTGGTGACTGTTTTTAAAGTGAATTATGTGTATAGGTGTCATCATAACTTTATATAATTCTTCATGTATACACGCATTATCAATTATATTATCTTTAACAATGATCTACAGGAGTATGAATAATCGTCAGTGATGTTGCAAATTGACATTAACATGTATTTTAAACATTAAGTGTAAGCGACAAGTTTTGGGCCTACCAGAACCAAGGGAAAACTTCTACTTCCTTTAGTAGTTGCTGTATGCAAGGCATCAACTTCAAAATGAAGTTCAATTGTTGATGTATTTATTTGTAATGTATACATTTTTGTATTACATTACCTAAAACATGTAAAACATTTTCCGATACACAGACAAAATCACACATATTGTTGACGAACACTGTTTCTAATGAAGTCTACATGTATTATGTTGCAACTCATACATGTATGTATCGAAAAGTGCACAATGAAAAATGGTGCGACAGTGCCAACAAGAGTACAACAGATGCAGCTGTTTTAAACGAAATGACTTTATGAAAGCGTTCCAAAACACAAGAGTCCATGTCTTGCCAGTTTTACTTACTCTGAAAAAGTTTTGTGGGTTTTTTTTATTGAAATTTGACACCAGGAGGATACAGTGTCAGAAATGAAGCAAATTTTAAAATTCTGAAGGAGTTTCTTTTACTGAATTTTACTTAACTTTTTAGTTACAGTGTCAAATTTTTTTCCCCTTATTGCTCCCATGCCAAAAGTTGTCATAAATGAAAACATGATGTATGGGCTCTGCGTACAAGTGCCCCCTCACCGGCAAGAAAAGAAGAGTTGAGAGAGACCATCGGGAGAAACATTCGAATGCATTGCCAACAACGCCTGATGACGCTCACGCAAAGACATTATGGCTTTGTGCACATATAGAGGAGAAACAAATTGTGTGTACTTCGCACTACAACGAGTGCAAACCAGTACGCACACGCAGTGTCCTATCCACAGTGCTCTCAAAAGTGGTAAAAAAGCACTCTTGTTTTGGCGCACAGAGACCATACACAGCCCCTCTCCACCCCGACTCGACTGTGTCTCAGAAAAAAGTCACTGATCTTTTGTAATATTCTTAAAGCAGTAATTTTACTGAAATTGTAAAGATCCTGTTTTAAGGGCAGCATATGACTCTTGTGTCTTTCATACTAAATGCCCGTATACTCTAAGTCTGCCATAAGATCAATGGTATGCGGTGACAGGTGACAGAGCTTTTCTCTCTTGAATACCTTTGAAGTAAGAACCATCAGCATCTGTACCTCATCGGTAGTGAGGTAAGTCTTACCAGCACTGTCTGCCTCAGTCTGATAGACAGTGGAACGGTAAATCTGTTGCGGGGGGATTCAATGGTTTGTTAAATTGTCACCAGAACATGGATGGAGTCACCAAAAGAATGATGTACCTAAGAAATGCACCTGAGTACTATGTGTCCACCTCTTGCCTTACCTGTTAAAAAAAAAGGTGCTTCCTAAAACAGTGTTGTGGTCGAGACTTTGCAAGACCATCACAAGACCATCACAAGACCTCAGGTCACAAGCTATTCAAATGAACTGCAACAAAGGCATTCCTTTGTTACTGTTCGTGCCCTGTTACTTGTGGCTGGACTTGTGAATGGTCTTGTGCTGGTCTTGTGTCTGGTCTTGTGATGGTCTCGACTACAACACTGCCTCCAAAATCATCAACTATCTAACACATTAGGTGTGTCTCTTCAATGCTGCAGAACGGAATTGTCCTTGTCTCCTTTTCCCTCACGCATTTAAGAGGGAATGTTATTTTTGAAATTTTTTAACAGGTACTAATTCTAAGATGGGGTCTTGTCAAAACGTGACAGGATCACATAAAACAATAATCGTTTGAAGATCTTTAACGCAATTTCCAGTTTTAGACTACATGTATCTCTTGACAATTTTCATTTTCTACCAACTGTATGCCACACTTAACTGTTAGCTTCTGAAAGATTACAATTAACTCATCATAATTAAATCACGACAGCAACCAACAAAAATTGACTTAGAGTTAACAGAATCAGTTTCCTGAGTGGATACCATGGTAAGAAGGAAAATCAAGGGTAAGAACATACAGAAGTCAACTTACAATCCAGAAGTTACTGAAGACCTGTTCCAGCTTGGGAATGGCATGTTTCTGGGCTGCCTCTAAGGTCTTGACGTTGGGTCTGTCTCCCTCGCTACTCAGACGATTCAAGATGTCGTGGGATAAATCTACAGCCCTAGACAAGAGTCATCACAACACAGTTTAGGAGGAAGCCATTTTAAGAATACTGGGCAAACTCACCAATCAAACTAGAAGGGAGGAGGCACTATAAAGGGTCAATGCGATAAAAAAAATTCTCAGGAACACATTTTGCTTAACTTTCTACTCCTCTTAAATGTATGAAAACTATTTGATATCCCCTTTCGATAATTTTATTGAAAAGTGCACTTCTTTAAACATTTAAAATTGTCCATGCTTTTCAAGCCAACGGAGGGTGTTGTAGCTGTGATGTCATTTTAGAAAGACACTGTTCAGTTTAGGGGATTTCTGTTCAAATTGTGAACCCAAAATTTGCTCATTGAAAACATTTGTGAGAAAGCATGGAAAGGGTTGCTTATTGCCCTACTGCCATGTACTTACACAACAAATCACCAGAGAATAGAACATTTATGACAGCAAAATATCCAAAATTCTACCAACTTTTGTGCTGAAATGGCTTGTAACACTGAGGTTTCTGCCCGGAATGACATCACAGTTTTGCTCATGAATATGGAAATACACATTAGCATAAAAAATAAAAAGGCACCAAAATACCCTTGAAAATGGCAAAACGAAAAAATTTAAAATAAGGTTAAAAGTGATACAAAGGTGCATTTTCAAAGATTGCATTAAACAAAAAAATTATATTGCATGGGCCCTTTAAATTGCATAGCGACAATAAGATTATGAGGGCATTGACATTTTCTCATTTTTTGTTCGACATGAATAAGTCAGGTCTAGCAAAAAAAGTGTCAACCAATATTTATAAAAAGAAAAAAAGACTGCACAGCAGAAGAATTCTTACTTCTTTGAAGAGGGATCAAAATAGGTGTTGCAGATCTGTCTTGAGAGGTTGTATCGCTTCTCAGCGTGGGCGTCTGGAAGACGAAGCGCTGCCTCGATGTCAAAGTACATGTTGAATGCACTCAGGTTCTCCTTGCCTTCAATCTCTTGCATGTAATTCTTGAACAAGTTCATCAGCCTTCACACAACGAATAGACAATAAAGTAAATACTTTTTTTTCTTCACGAGACTCTTAAAAATCAGCAGCATCTATTATAGCAAAGGTTGAACTTATTATTAAGGTATGCTTAAAATTGACTATGGTAGTTGTGTGGAAAAGGGGACATGTTTACATTCTTCGTTGTATTTGAGGGCTATTGTCAAAGTGATTAAGACAAAAAGATGTGCAGGTTACAAGAACCCTCCTGCTATTTAAGCAGTCACGGACAGTCAAACTTCACTTCCACTTCCCCTGCTAAACTTTTAACAAAGGCTAGTCACCAGCAGTCAGATCATATGTCAAGCAAGCACTGCGTCTAGTCACACTGGGTCAACAGACAAAGCAGGCAAGTTGTGGTCACTGCTGTTTTATCACTCACCTGGGAGTCAAAGCATAGCTGTATCAAGTTACTTAATCAGTCCCAGCCAGTCAATCCTGCTTTATGTGGGCTGGGAATTCATACAGGTTGAAAACAGTCACTCGATTGATTTTAACTGCAAGGACAACTTGGCACAGAATTTATGTTTGCATTGTAGGGTTAAATACTGCTACAAAGTTACTTTCTTTGCCCAACCTAATGTTGTACTAAAGATTCACAATACATGATTGAATTGTTATTACTGTTTGTTCTTGGCCATTTTCTTGAAGGTGGCATCCTCTCTGCTCTCTTCTGACACTTTCACATCCGGCGGCTGGTAGGTCTGTATCTGTGGCACGGTGCCCCCTTGTTCCTCCTTCCCCTTGCCCCCGGTCCCCTTGTTCCCCCCAGCCCGCGCCCCGTCCCCTTTCCCCTGGTCCTGGTCGGTCTGAAATTTCACCCCCGGTTTCTTCTTGGCCTCGGCTCTTGCTTTCTTGACCTGCCGGAGCAGTTTCTTCTGCATGGCTAGCTGCTCCTTGCGTTTCTTCTGCTGGGCTTTCTTCTTGGAGGCAGGGCTGAGCTCTCGACTCTTCTGACGGGCTTGGCCGGCCTTGGACTGACGGCGCTGGCTACGCGGCTGGCGTTTGGGTATTTTCGTTGGGGTACTATTAAAAAAGAACAAAGTTTGAGTTACATGTATATCTAACAGTTCCTTGCCTTTGCGATTATTTGTGATGATATATTTTTGTTAAGAAGGCACACAGCAGAGAAAACGAAACACATGCAAATAGGATATCACTGCAACAGCATGCAAATACATGTAGAATACCACTGCAAACCATGCCCAACCAAAGTGGTTTTCAAAACATGAGTCAATACAAAAATACAAAAAATACAGTAATCTTGTTGACGTGTCTTAGCACAAGACTCGGTCTGAACTGAAAGCAGGGAATGTACAACAACATATGCCAATGTTTTAAAACTTCCTTTTTCCAAGGCTACTAAAGAACAATTCTGAAATCAGATTACAACACCATGCACGTGCAACAATGTTATACAAAGTGGGAACAGCAAACCAACTGAGAAAACACGTTCTTCTCAACGCTGCTCAAGTTGTGACATGCAAAAAAAAAACTGAAATAAAAATAAGTCTTTTTATACTTCAACCAATGAATCAAGTTATGACCAACGATGTACCGTACCCAGGTAAAATCAAAATCATTTCAAAGCAAGCAAGTGATAGTGTTCCGGTGTACATACTGTTAACATGTTTAGAAGTAAACAGTCACCTACGGCCCTACACAGTTGAGGAAACTGCAAGCTATATCTTTATTCATATAATGCATTAGTACCAACATTTTTTGCATCAGTTGTGCTGTTACAAGCATTTCAATATGCAGAAAGAAGTCAGTCCTTATCAATTATTCAGCAGGTAAACTGGTCAAACCCAACCATGCCAACTGGGTAAGCCATTCACCAACGTAACTTCAATAACAATATATACTCAGTGTTGTCCAAGGGCTTGCAAAAATCATTCATAAGCTTATATCGGTGGGACTCGAACCCACGACTTACTGATTACAAGTGCACATGTCTTACTGCTCGAAATCCGAGTTTGCTGGGGATATTGATATTTGCTCTTAAAGTCTTGGGTTCTAGTCCCAATTAACCGAGCAAGCTTGTGAAACTGTTTTTCGTAAGCCCTCATCAGGCAACACTGTAAAAAAAATTACGTCTACTAAAGGTCCGTAAAGATAGATTCGTCTACAAATGATTTTGACATGCAAGCATGCTGTAAATGCAAGTAATATAGTTCTACGTGTAAAGAGTTAGTATAAATCATCACGCATTTTTTAAAGTTGAAGTCAAAACCAGAACTTTTGTCTGAACTCTTCTTCGTGTCGATTACACAAAATTAGAAATGAATTTCTTAAAAGGTATTGTCCAACTTTTAGAAAAAAAAATCACTGCGCTCAGTCAAATTTTGGGGTTAATCTCAAGACAGCAACTAGATTAGTTTCAATCATTCTCTTCAAGACAAGAGTGCCATACTGGCATCATATGATATACCATCAGTGAATGAAACAACCGTATATTTGTCATGATGTAGATTACAGAACAACTTGATGCTCAAACATGTCCATCATCTACTTTATCTTGTGAATTAAATCCTTGCCGTAACAAATGTTTTATTAAGAAACCTGTCGTGCAGTTATATGCTTTCCCACTCCACTGCCAAAAGCATGATTAACTTTACAACAGACCAACTCATTCCATCGTTTGTTGTGGGGTGTTTTTTTTTTTACTTTCGAGGCCACATTCAGTGATGGTTTATCTTATTTCATCTTCAAGCAAACTTGAATTCTGAATTCTGATTGGTCAATCCATGGCATCGCACTGCACGTATCGTGCTACCAGTATTCTGAGGTACACAGGTTTGGGATAACAGCTGAAATCAATATTAGGTTTTGCCCTTCACCGATCTTTAAACACCGTATACTCAGTGTGTTACCTCTCGAGTGAAAGTTGGAAAAAATCACTCGGGTGGGACTCGAACCCACAACCTCCTGCTTTCTAGTGCAGAAACTGAGCTTACAGGATCGGTTAGCTGGTTCAAATCTGAATCTCAAATTTTGAATCTCGGTGGTCGAGTGGTTAGACGTCTGCACTATAGAAAGCAGGAGGTCGTGGGTTTGAGTCCCACACAATTGATTTTTTGTTACACCACCAAGTATACAGTGTTTAAAGGTCGGTGAAGGGCAAAACCTAATATTGATCTACATCACCCCGATGCAAAATTCCATCTTATGAATAACAGCTGAAATGTTACAACAGCGTACACTTCGCATCTGTACTGTGCGTCAAGTTTGCTTGAAGATAAATTTGTTATCTTACTCTCGCTTGTGGAGCACGAAAAACATGAAGTGTATCTGTGTTCCATGTACCACTCAGTTTTTGGCCTTGAGACATTTGGATATTCTGTTTTCCACTTGTACTCATGGGATACATTTAACTCATAACCTAAATGTGTGATAAACATGGCTCATCATGGCCTTCAAGCATATTCATGGGGACAGGACACAGGAACAGGGCTAGGCTGCGATACAATATTGTTATACTTTACCTACATCTATTTTCATGGTAACAGAAGTACAAAATGCGTATGTTCAGAACCATATTAAGAGTTGTCATGCAAATTGATCCAGTTAAAAATGACACTGTAAAAACACAAGGCAGCTGTTTTCACAATGCCCAGCACTATTTTCTTTTAATTTGAAAGGCAAGTGGTTTTGTCAACCGACTTCATACTTCACACTAGTACTCTGTAGCACTAGCATTGTAGATTTTTCTCTCCAATAGACAACACATAATTGTTGCCTGCTGTTTGGACATGAACTCCGGAAGATTGTGCCAGGTGGGGTTGGGGGAGGGGGTGAGTGAAGGGGTACGGGGAACAAACTGCAGCAATCATTTCACCTGCTATCATCATGATCGCTGGACTCTGTTTCCTCACTGTAACTGTCCTCATCACTACAAAACACAAGGCCAGGAAGGAGAGAGATAAAACAACCAAGAATGAAGCAAGCAGCAGTGAGTGGACCATTAAGAGCTTATCCCAGTGGACAATTTTACAATGTCAATTCCTCACATGTAACCGGGCTACTAATGCAGCAAAGGCTACTTGTAGGATTGTATATATCCCAGGTAAAAATTCCAGTTGAAAGCAGGGGCCAATTTCACGGCGCTGCTAAGCACAAAAATTTGCTTAGCACAAAAAAAGTCTGGCTTATAAAAGCAGGTTACCCGCATAAACACCATGTGTCGTGATGTATATTGCTCGTGATTAGTATTCAGCTGTTGTTTGCTTAGCATCAAAATCACAAGGAGTTTTGGCTGATAACCTGCTTTTATAAGCCAGACTTTTTTGTGCTAAGTAAATGTTTGTGCTTAGCAGCAACGTGAAATTGGACCCAGTTCAACTGTTTCAACTGGCTTCAACTGGTGTAAGTTAAACTGGACATTGGTGACTGGTTTTGAACTGGATGAACTGGCTGGAACTGGTATAACCAGTTTTAAACCAGTCAAACCAGTTCCAAACCAGTCACTAATTTCCAGTTCAACTGGTTTCAACTGGAATTTTCACCTTGGTAGTAATACAACTTGCAAAAGTAAATGCACAACTGGCAAATACTGGAAAAGATCATCTGGAATAAGCACTTATTTGTCCACTGGCACAGTGGAAAGTCACAAAATAATACCATGGCAGCATACAAGTATGTATGTCGCATCAGAAACAATACCTACCACATCTACTTTCAATGTTGGGTTTATAGATGTAGCGAACTGCAACATCATTTTATTCCCATTTCAGTTGATAATCGACAAATTCAAAATAATTTCACGTGGGTGAGTGTATTATTTCTGATGCAAAGCTATGCAAAAGCTCGCTCAAACACATGCAAAAAAATTTGCAGAAGCAGCATGCTGAACAAAACAGCATTAGATAAATGCAGCAGCACAATACACAACTAAGAAGCAGTTGAATAATGAAAATGAATTAATCATGTTGTAAAATGTTCCTGCGTCTGAGACAACTAGGCTCAAGTTGCAAAAATTGAGAACACTGCATTTTCGACATGGATGAATTAACACCACCTTTTTTTTTATTAGTACCGGTTACAATTGGCATGATTGGCCATATGATCCAAACTTTGTTCGTATTAACTGCAATGATACCAAATGCAGTCTCGGACACATAAAACCGAGTTTCACAATTTCTGCAACTTGCACCTTATTATCTCTAACCTTAAAACAAATGAGTACATTCAACAAAACTGAGAATATTAGCCATGTCTAAAACTGGACAATAACAGCTAGATGTACATATCTGTTTCACCCATGAAACACAACTGTACATGTTCATTATGTAGCTACACCAACGGCCGGTTTCAGTTACTGTGCATTTGATGTCTATGTTCAGTGCGTACTTTTCATAAAACAACAAAACTAAACAATGTTTCTGGATAATGTGGCTTCAAACAGACTCAAGTCCAATTACAGTAACACACATGCAACATTTATGTGTGGTTCACAAAACAACATTGATTCATGCAGTGAAGATAACATGCACATTTGTTTTACCACGATGGATCGTCGTTTTAATACCTTGGTCTATGAGTGATAATGGAGACAGTGTGAGAGAATGGTGTACAACATCACATAGAGGGAGGGAGCTGATGAATGAATCATTGCGAAGGATGAGACAAAAATATGACTTGAATGAAAAATGGAAATCACTGAATTGAAATACACCACACGGTTTCGTAAATTAGTTAGATGTCATAAACTTGAACGTGGAAGTTTTTCAGTTCATTGAAAAGAGCATAAAAGAGGCTTTCTCTTTTTATACATGTACATGTACATGTACATGATGTATGCTTGAAATATATTTATGAAAGTTTGAATATTCCTGAAAGAAGACAAAATTTGGTAAGTTTATAAGGTTCGAAGATTAATTCTTTGTCTAAAAGGTACTCATTTCCGGTCATACTGATAAATCTGTTACAGATAAGGTATCTTTTAGAGATATGCATGCTTACAATGGTCAGGAAATATGAACGATAAAAAATACTGAATGGGCATATACCATGTATACTTAGACAATTTAAAAATAATATACGTCACATTTTCATGTAGAATATGAGGCCACAAACTGGCAACACTTATCCCAGCTGAAATGAATGTTGTTAGTTTTGTGAATTATTTGATTGTGAATTTTGCGTGATTTATTTTCTTTGTTAGTATTAGAATGCCCGCTTTATGCATAGTTGCTCAACTGCATTTTTGCCACACGTTATAATGCAGCAATGATTAGCAGCCGCCTCTGCTATACACCCAGCAACAGATTCCTGCAAATGAAGTCGGACATCCGCCTGTTAGATACTAGCCTTTAGTCAAGTCCCACGCGCTTACCCGGACACGTGACGCACCCCGGATGCTGACACGTAAAAAGACTAGCACGAGCGGCGAAGCAGCGAGGGCCTTTACCATCTCGTGGAGAACGCTTATGTTTTTCTTTACATTTGTCTACCGATTTGGTAGACATGCATAATGCTTTACCCATTGTGAATTGACCAATGAAAATGCAGAATTACTAACGTAAATCTGCCGCTGGCGCTAGACAGCACGCGCGCCATGGAGCGGGTGCTGTTGCTGGTAACCGCCAACCACCGTTAGATGATTGGTTTATATTGATTGATTTATATTTACGTGAATAAATGAATAAGTGATTAGTTCCACGAGATAGTAAAGGCCCTCGCGGCTTCGCCGCTCGTGCTAGTCTTTTTACGTGCCAGCATCCGGGGTGCGTTATGTGTCCGGATGGTCCGGGTATAGGCCCGTGGGACTTGACTAAAGGCTAGTTAGATACCTGTATACATGTATACACAAATGATATGAATGAGTGGCACTATATCTACATGGAACTGTAACAAGATTTGAAACCGATGTGACAAGACTGCGTTTACCTGGCTCTAGTTAACCTAAAATGGACTTGGCTAAAAATAACCAGAGAAATTGGTAAAAGAAAACAGTTATCTGAAATAATTATTCACAGCGTATACAATTCTACATGTAAAAGAATATAAGACAAAAATTGATCAAGTACATGTGTAAAAGTGTAAAATGCATTTAAGAGAAGCCATGTTCCGAGGATAAATTGTATGGTTTATGCTTGCCGTTTACGCACTCATTACGCAATCATGTCGCTTGCTGATGCCAGCTGGTGTATTTATGTAAAGGAAACTTTCATCTGCATTACTTTGCGTTTCATGCTTGTGCAGTACAAATCTATAAATAAGCTCACTTATTGTGAAGAGCAGCAAATGGATATGAGAAAAAAAAATTGTCTAAAACTACCTTTTTGGCCAATGTGATTAAGATCCTATACATGATTGCTATTACAATATTTATAGCTGTGCTGCATGAACAAGTAGGGCATACATCTCGATCCACATCAAAATAGTCTTCAGTTTTTTAACAGTGAAAAGTGCAAATATTAGCAGTCCCTGAGTGTTAAACTTGGGTACCCTGTGCTCGTTTTGAGTTTCATCCCGAAAAATAGATTCCTTTTTTCTAAATTGCTGGTTTTCTAGCAATACAGAAATTATTCACTTTTGAATGAGACATCGACCGAAAAAAATTGGCCCAAGTTCAGTCACTGAATTATTGGAATAACTTTTCGAATTTCGAATTAAGTAAAAATTGAATTTGTTGAAGAGCACGGGGAACGGAACTTTACATTTTCTAAATACATACCTTTGCATTATTCCCTTCAACTGTCAAAAAAAAATTCTTTTAAAAGCTCCCCTATATAAAGCAAACTTGACGTGGTGAAAATGGAGCCTTTCTTCTTTGAATAAATTACCAATGCACCAACAAATCTTCAGTCCCAAATCATAAGGTCAGAGGTCAAGTGACATTTGTTAACTCACCGACTAGACTGTGCCTTCTCAAGAACGGCGGATTTGGCAGATGAACGGTGGGAACTTCTGGAGGAAAACCTGTCCTCGGGCCTGGCCCTACACCTATACACAGAATGTGCAAAGATGATGGTTTTGCATGTATATTATAACGCAGACATGCATCATCATTTTGAATTTTTAAATTAGGCTCTTCTTATATTTCAGATTTACAAACATGAATTTTCCACTTTGGTAGTGCAGGTGCAGTGGGGGGGGGGGGGGGTGCAGAAATCATTACTTTCAAAAGTGGATCACCATGTCAGCGCCACTGAAACATGAATGTTATCACGAAAGCTCTCAGAAGGGGCTAAACTGTAATACAGTATCATTACACTGTACCGGGGACACCTTTTTTGTTTGAACACTTTGGTGCACAGATTATTTGCATTATAATGTACAGATTATATTTTTGGGGGCGCTAACGACTGCCCTGTCATGCATGTGTGTCAAAGGGTTAATGTATACTGTCTCTGGCTTCCTAACAAAACATGAACAGGCATTTAAAGCCCGAGTCCATCATTTGCAGCTATCCAAAAAAGTAACCGGCGTAATTATTGTTGAAAAACATACTGGTTGAAAGATAGTAAGGGGACTAAACTCCCTGTGAAATTATCCTTTCTGGCAAGCTCTCATTTTGAAGAAATCAATGAAAGAAGGCATTTCCAACGGTGCTTCTTAAGAAGCACCGTAGGAAAATTTAAATTAGTAGTTCGTTTTGTTATTCGGCGCAGCGCGCACAAGCATTGGAACGACGCACAGGCGCGCGCGGTTGCTATAATTCGTTGGATCAGTGCGCAACATCGCGTAAAGCTGCAATTCAAAACAATTTGAAACATGATTTAGCAACTTTTGATTTTAAATTGAGATCCTAGAATGCTGTTTTTCTCGGAATATGAAGCTGAAGCTGAGCTGAAACTTCATCAAGTAAGTTGTTCAGTATCCTTCATTAGATTTTGAACACTTTTGTTGCTTCAAACGAACAAAATGCACTAATTACAAATGATGGACTATAGCTTTAAGGGATGTAGTCGAGTCCACCACAAGTACTTGCAAGTTCCTCACAAGTCCTCCAATCCCAATTCAAATCACAAGCTATTCCAATGAGTTTTGACAAAGGCATTCCATTGGGGTGTTTTATTTCAGAGTAGAGTTGCTGTTATACAGTCCATCACAAGTCAAATCACAACTCCATTAAAACTCATCAGGTCAAAAGTAGTACAGGATAAATAATGACTTGGGATTGCTGTCATATTACAGCTCACTTGAATATCTTATGACTTGACTTAAGACTGGATGACAGGTGATGGACTTGGGACCGACTTGTGACGACCTCACTACGACCCAGCTCTGGTCAAGACTTACTGTAAGAATTCCCTAAGGTCCTCCTTCAGGTACATTAACCATTCCCTCTGGAGCATCAACACTGCATATTCCTTGGCACGGTTGAAGGTGGACGCCTCCACAAAGTCACTGGTCATTAAGAGTCGGCGGTGGATGTTGTCTCTCTCATAAGGATCTAAACCTGTTGGGGTAGGGGGGATAGGCCATGTTATTGGGAAAACGGAGTGCATGAAAGAGGGTGTTTATCACCTTTACAAAGGTTGGCAGCTGACCATGTCAGATGAACAAGGTGTCCCCCCCCCCCCCTCAAAAAAAAACCCGAACCCTTAAAGTGCCCTCTTTTTCACAGCTTTTAAAAAAATACATCGTAAATATCGATACATATTTGAAGAGTATAGTTCATTAGCAGTCAACAACGAAAAATATGTTTCCAATCGGGTAAATATTTATTGAAAACAAGTGCCGCTTTTTCATTTTGTCCAGGGCGACTGATATTTGACTGCTGCAATGAGAACACCGGCTGATCCATCCGTGAAAGAGGCTACCAAGTAGAGGGCAGAGCAGAACAGTAAATTTACATCTAAGAAGTTAACCAAGGAGTCGTTTACTGAAGTGGGGCTGCACCTGTGACCTCCAGAGCATTGAAGTAGTGTACAACCAACAGAGCTATTACATACCTATGTTCCACATGCCCCCATCCATGATAAACTTGTTGAATATAGACCACGCGTGTCCCATGCGCAGTAGTCTATCGGCAGCACGGTCCTCTGCAGCTCCGTAATCTGTCACATCTTGCCAGAAGAGAAGATTGGCAAGTAGCTTCATGTCCACTTGCCTGAAACGAATAAATACAGATAATATCTTGTTTTTTTTAATTAAATTTTGTGACTTAAATTGCTCAGAACAAAATGTGTACGTTGATCCTTCTGACATACTTCAACATTTTCTTTTTAACAGATCTTTTTAAGCGGGTTAGGGGTTATATAAATAGGGGTTAATCAAAAATAGAGGCAGTCGTGAAACTCACCTTTCCAAGTGGCGCTGGAAGGGCCTCCCCGCTTCTCTGTCGCAGGCCAGCCCGACGTGAAATCTGGCTGACAGCGGCCTGGGCACGTACGGCACCGCATTCAGGTCTACAAGACGACCCGGTTGCACCACATCCTCCATACGGCGCCCTCCCATGGCCACTTTACTCCAGTCTCGGCTAGAGGAAGCCAGTCGGACGCAGGAGGACGGACGGACAGGGAGGCTGTTGACCAGGGAGATGGAGGGCAGGAAGGAGAGCTGGGGACTCTTGGGATCATTGTCCATGTCGGAGGTTTGCAAACGGTGCTTCTCAGAGCTGCAAAGTCAAGAAAGGTTTTGGATAATTGAGGAACACACGTGTTCCTCCATGGTCACAAGAGGCAGTTGGGAGGGACCACTGGGAGAGACTCTTGAAGAGGTAACCAACGATACATGTTTGTACACATGCAGATTACAAGGAGCAAAATAATGTAAGTACCCATGTGTTACCCATTCACTCAGTGTGCATAAAACTCTTGCCACTCCCGACGACCCAGTCCATACCCATTATACATACCCCAAAACCATTGAAAGTACCTTATGTTACCCATTCTCTCCTTATCATGGCTTATGCAGGAAAGACCTAGCCACCTAAATTAACCCAGTAGTACAACTTCACTCCCATACCCAGAACCCAACTAAAAGTGTTTTACATTTCCCCACCTCTCCTTCTGTAAGATAAACCTAGCACCCAGAATTAACCCAGTCGAACCCGCTACACATGACAGCAAACCAATGGAAGTACCTTAGGTTGCCCGTTCTCTCCTTGTGCAGGACAAACCTAGCCACCCAGTATGAGCGCATCCTCCTCAGGACATCATACTGGGTCCGTGTGAAGACCGACTCACTCAGCCCCGTGTTACCCTGCGCTCTTTTGATTTGTTCCTTGGCGTCGGAAGTCAAGTTGAACTTGTACTTATCCTGTATGTCCCTGCAATATTATTCACATAAAGTCGGTATCAATCATTACATATTGTGTGAGTTTAATTTGGTATGACTTAATTTCAATACTAGAAATGTTTCGAAATGTTCACCACTGACGAAAATGTAACCTGTCTCTGTAGAGACCTTTATCATGCTGCCACCATCTCTGTCATGTTCCCGGTATGCAATAACAGTACCGAATGATGTTTTTTGTGCAAAAAGGAACCAGACTATTTTTCCTTCCAGCCTCGCTTTCGTTGATTTGAATGGGAAAAAATCAAGATGGCCAAAACATGATAATGGTCTATAAAGAAAAGGGGCAGGGATTCACATTTTAACATGTCTAGCTGTTGTTAAACTAAGTCTCCTGACAACAGGCAGCACCCGATTTCACAAAGCGCTGCGATGCGTCGCAACCCGAGTTACCACGTGTAATACTTCATATGATCCATTACATGAAACTTGCCATGTGTTGAACGCGTCGTAAGTTCCTTGACAACAGCTTAAAACACGTCGCAAGTTACGACGTGTCTAGTGGTCATCGCAAACGTTTTATGTCTTAAAAATACATAAACAAGACTATAATACCGAGACAATGTGTGTAAATTTGTAAATAGATAATGCATTGAATAGTTATGAATTAGCCTGGAATATTGCAGTTGAAATTTCAAAGTAGCTATACAGTACATCGTTTTTGAACAAGAATCACCAACAACCAAGAACTGATTTTGTAAGATCAATTCTTTGACATTAAAGTCTGTTTTCCTTCAATGCAAAAACCCTTCATTGCAGAATTTGTTTTGACAGGTGTATTTCACCCAAGTGGAAAAATGGAAAACCAAAAACCCAAATATGTCAACTTCTAAAAATGTGCTATCCCCATTACAAAAACTAAATCTCTAGACTCAAATAAGTAATCGTTAGAAGAGAAGAAAGAAGGAATATCCCCTTTATTCGATTAATTTCAAAAACTTATTTACAGTGTTTTGATGTAATTTCCTTTTTACTACATAGTGCTTTTTTATGTTTTTTTGCTTTTGCGGCACAAGTAAGGAATAATGAATGATTCACTTATTTTATGCATACCTAAATAACCTGGTCATGGTTGAATTTGTTGCGGTCTCCCCGAGGTGTATGGCTTGAACGTTGTCACTGTACAATTCACAGTCTAACCAAAAATTCATCATGTCCTCCCCAGCTGTGCCACTCAGGAATGACTTGAAGTATCCCATGCCTTCCAACTTGGTGGAGAAAGAAGAACAAGGTTTAATATTCAAATACACACAATATTTTACAAGAATTGAACAAATTACATGCATGTTGTTGCCTTTTGGACTATGATACACCCAAAATATGAAAATTGTCAACAGTGAATAGGGTGAAAGGTTGCAGCACAAAAGTCCATATCGACAACCCTGGACATAGTCTCATTTTGCACAATGGACTTAAGTCAGATTTTTTTTAATTGTGAACAGCAACATTTGCCTTTGTGTTTGTCTAGCACTGCAAGGAAAGAATGGACAAGTGATTAACTCAAGGATAATACGTGCATATTAACTGATTAAGTTGAAAAGTGGTCCCTTTATGCCAAATACTTAGTTTTGGTCAAGGTGTTATTGTATTATATTGGACGCTCGATCATTGCTGAAAGAGGGTGTATCAAAGTGAACTGCTTTCACACATGAACCGCTATCACAACAACATCTTGGGAATCTTGTACTGGTCGTGTCATGTCCGCACACCTGTTTTGCCTAACGCATGCAGCTCGCATTCAACACCTTGAATACTAGCTGTGAACCAAACTCCAAAACTTCAGCCAGTAGCATGCTACCATGACTTTTGTGCATATTCATGACGGCCCTTTGCCTGCAGAAGCAGCGCATGCGCACTAGTTCCCCCAATTATTCAGGAGATATTACAAGATTCCCAAGACGTTGTTGTGATAGCAGTTTGTGGGAGATACTCAATCAATGTGATTACGCCCTCTTGCGGCAGGTGATTGCGTATCTAATATACAACAATGTCCTGATCCAAGACTAGCTAATGCATGGTGGAGTGCAGTACTGTGAACGTCTCCAAAAATACAGGGTGACCAAAAAAACATTTGCAACCCTGAAGCAGTTGCCTTTTTCCAAAAACGTGATCTGTGAATTTGTATGTCTTGGATATAAGATTAAAGCCGAGAGCTTTTTCTTTAAAATATTGAAAAAAACAATGAAATATCCCTTTTAGTTTGTATTTTAAACCATTTCAGCATCATAAATATGTCAAAAAATTAAAGAAATTATCCAAATGAAAGCCAATTGCACAGTGGGCTTACAGTAACATTTGTAACTGTTTGAAGCACTTTTGGAAAGGATGAAAAAAAATCACTTCTTATACATAATTAGCATTTTGTCAGCAACCCAATGTGCCGATTTCATGATTTTTTGCAGTATTTGAAAGAAAAAGCTCTCAGTTTCAATCTGATATCCAAAACATAAAAGTTCACCGATGACGTTTTTGAAATAAAAAGGCAAATGTTTTAGGGTTGCATTTATTTTGGGTCACCCTGTATATGACATCACACAGCTTGCAGACTCACACTGCCAATCATGTGATCCTTGAGCTGCTGAAAGGTGACTCGGTGCCGTCCCTCCATCTCTCTCAGCTCAGACTCTGTCCTCTCGTCCTCCTCGTCATCATACTCAATCACACTTGCCGTTCCCGTGGCTTCCTCTTCTTCTTCATCTACTTCTTCATCTTCAGCATCTCCAGCCAGCAGGCTCTGCTCTAATGAGGTCTGGTAGGTGGGGCTACGGGCCGGAGGTTGGGCAGGGAAATCGTCAGAAGGAGAAGGAACCCTGACAACAAGTTGAGTTATTTTATTAAGGATTAATTTTTTTTTAGTTTGTTGTGTCATTTACCAGTAGAGTTGGAATTGAGTCAATCACTAGTAGTTAAAATTACAATTCAAGCCACAGGTCAGGTGACAAGTACAGCGTACGAACAACCGGATAACTTGTGACTGACTTGTGATGACTTGTGAGTACTTGATCACAACTCTTACAACTCGCATTATTAACTCATTTTGCTAATACGCCTATTGGGACACAGACACAACCTCTTACTTTAATGAGACCTGTGTTTTATTGAATTCAACTCGATGGATAATATACTCCAATTTTCGAGATATCCCAAGTATAGGTTTCCCTTATTAAAATCTGGTTTCATATTGAAATCCGGCATCTGCAAAGGTGAAATAAAAAGATACATATGTGGAATCTCGAGCCTTAGACTGTACTTAGAGTACAGTGTGTACATGATTTTCATAATATGTCTGGGTCTACAGTGTGCTTTAATTATGCGATATCTTATTCCTGGTGGCTGTGTCATCTTTTAAGGTCAATTGAATCAATCAATCTTACTTAATTCCAGTGTGTGCAATTGTTTTCATTATGTTTTTTTGTTTTGGATGGACCATTACTTTTGCCCATTTTTCTGTTTCATATTTGAACTACATTGTTGTGTAATATTTAATGTTTTTATATTGTAACATTCTTGGTCTGAGGGCCACGAGTTGAATAAAAATAAACCAATATAAATAGAGTATAGCGGCACTTCAATTTTTCACAGAGATATGACAGTTGCTGATTAATATGCATATTAATCATGAGTGATTAAACTCCTATAATGACTGCTTGCAAATGGTACATTGAGCACATTGGCCCTTTTGAAATCAAACAAAATACTTGTCAAGTTGACGCACCATAACAATATACAGTTCACGATAGGTACAATAGTGTTGATTTACAAAGTTTACAAACTTAATCTTATTTCAAAATTGTCGTACCTGTCTAAGAATTGGAAGGTGCTGCTAGATTCCTCCAGCGTATGGCTGACAGTGTCGTCTGTACTTGGGATCATGATGGTGGTTTTCTTCTTCGGTGATAGTCCTTTGATTCCTGGACTCCTGAGGGCGCTCTTTCTACTGACTAAGAACGTGAATAACAAAATCCAGACAAGGAAATGAAGACATTTATTTGCACTTTCTGTCATTATTAAAGTCATAAAAGATGTCAGGAAAGAGAAATTAAATGAAAATGTTCTTGCATAGTAATTTTGGTTTTAAGGCATGCAGACGCTCAACAAAATTGTTGGCAACCTTTAGTTGAAATTAAGTCATCACAAGTCAATTACAAGTCATCCTGTCTGTTATCAACTGACAAAAGTATTGGTCATCATCCGTAACATTTGACTTGACTTGACTCATGACCGACTTGATTACAATAATTTCTATCATAAATTTCCAAAGCCCCAAAAGATGTGAAAAAAAATATTTAATTCAGTAAGTTACATGGTAAATATTCAATTACTTGTATGCAACATTAAACAAAGCCAACACTTTACAAAGGCTTCCAGCTGCCTAATATTTGTGTGGTAGCAAGTAGTCCTGGTGAACACTTTTCTACAGATTTTGATTATTTTTCCATTAAATGTGCATACGTCACAAGCGACAAGGTGCAACTTGCCTGCCCCTCCCTCGTGTTTCGAGCTACTCTCAGCATCCCCGTTGAGACTCAACCTCCGCTGGACGTCCTCCGTGAACTCTGACATGTTGTCTGCCACCCAGCCATTCTCAGTTGGCTCTGGCTGAGTGCTAGGAGGTAGCTGGACCACTTTGCTGACTGAGCGCCGGCCTGATGCCGACTTACTGGATGGTTTGGTTACGGCGGTATCGCGGTGACCGACGTTCCTGACTGCAGCAGGGACGTCCGAGTGGACTTCATTACTCCACAAAGGACTGCTTGGGCCTGTGGAGAAAAATGGCGGGAAATGTCTCTATTGTCTTATAAATGTAAAGAGACACAACTAACTTAGCAAGCACCTCAATGTTTTATGAGAACAAATGTTGAAACATCAAAATCTATTTTTTTAACAGTATCTTTTCAAATAAACCATACTGGGAAACTGTTAAATTGCACATGGGTCATTCTATGAATCTGGGTCCATTTTCTTCCTGTCCTTGTAACATCTGACATCTATGATTTTGTAATTCTAGACGCACTCCTTAATTGTATTTCTGCCCCCAAGTGTGATCAGGTGAAGCAAACAAACTATTCAACAAAATAAAAAATTAGTTTGACGTAATTTTAATGATACTTGAACGGCAAATTACAAAGTACCAAGGTCACAGGGACAGGAATAATGTCACACTTTGGACTCTCAATTTATAGAATGACCCACTTACAAATATAGATTAACACAAAGAATTCAAAATGACTAGAGCTTGATTTCCAGTGTTACAGACGTTGCAAATTAATATCCCATACCAGTCAAATTTTATGTTCAACCATTTGTCAGTGGATAAAATAAGATAAGGCCAAAAAAAAAAATAGTTCGGTCTCTGGTCAGCGCGCGCGTTGATTTTAATCATGCGCGTCAATCTTTTTTTTTTCCAAAATGTTCCGCGGTAGCTCCAACAGTGCCCTCTATTGCCGCACCTCCTCAATTTTTTTTTACCAAAGAGCACCAAGGAATGGGAAATTGCACCAAGGCAAATGATCGAGAGCACCAAGGCAAATTATGGAGGACACCAATGTACATGAGGACACCAAAAAAGCAAATAGTACCCTACCTTGTCTGTACAATCCAAGCTTGAAGAAAAAAAAAAAAGCAAAAAAAAAACCCCAAAAAGCCGCGTCCCTGCGTCAATTCCGGAACTTTGGTCTGACCAGAGACCGAATATTATTTTTTTTTGGCCTTACAAAAATTTCTCCTAAAAAAAACCTGGGCCCCATCAATCACCAGTCTCCTGATGAAGAGCAGAGCATACTGTTTGAAACGTCGAGTTAAACCAACTGGTTCTTCTTAGAACCACACAACTCACTGAGCGATATTATTCACATGGTGTTACCGCAAACCTCCCATTCGTTGAGGTCAATCAAGTTTTAGCTGTCAGATACAGAGCATCAAATTCTCACTGGGCACATCTGTTTTATTTGGACGAGTTTGGTAAGAGGTCAGAAAAAAAATCTAACGTTTGAACGCAAGTTTATCTGCTCAATTGTTGTAAAAACAATGACATGGCATCGAGCCTCACCAATGTCTAACATGGGTGGCAGACTGATGCACCGACTGCCCGGTCGCAGATATCTAAACATCGCCATGCGTTCGTTCTCATCCAGCCAGTACGCATACTCGCTGCCTTCGTTGTCGTACATGGACGGCTCACGGCTCTGGGCTAAGCTGGCTGAGGTGGACGTGAAGCTGGTAGTCTGTCGGCTGTAACCTCGTAGGTCACGGGAGGAGTTCTGGCGGCTGGCCGGCCGGCGCTCATCCAACGGCCGCAGCAGCAGCTTGCATAGCTTGTACTCTAGGAAGAGCTTTGTTCTGTAGGTGGAGGTTACAAATAATCAGAGGGGGTTTCATATGGACTCAATGTGCAAATCATGTGAAAATGCTACTGTTGCCAAAAATCTTTGACATGTTTGTTGGTGAATTTTGAACTCATTCAGTTTTATTTTCTGATAGTTATAACTTTGAGAGTAAATTATTGGAAAATTCATTGGAATTTGGTCCTAAATTGGGCATAAATCAGGCAGAGGGTCCCTTATTTATATTCTGCCGCACTCAAACAAATCTCAATGGGAGTAAAATATGCAAACATATTTTGAAGTTGATAAATTATGATTAACCAGTATTATCTAGAGCTGTTTACACCCGTAACTTGAGATTTCAGTTTCTAATTTTTTTGGCACAAGATAAACAGGTTTGCTGTGCTCGTTAGATTGAAATCTTGCAAGCGTGTTGGAATGACATTACTTGTAACTCCCAGTTTTGGGTAATTTTTGTCTGGTACAAGTCGCTGATCATGCTGATAGGTAGCACTTTATTGTGATAAGCAAATGGAATGGGCAAGCTTAGCAGTTCGATCCACATACCTTAAAAAAAGTGGTAGCCTCTCTTTTTTGGCCCAGTCAAGGATTCGTTCTCTCTCCTCGTCTCCAGGGGCATACGCCGCGACGTGACGCAATCGCAGCCGTGATCCTGGGATGCCCTCTTCGATGGACGCCAGAGCAGAAGTTGTCTTTTGGCCATCGTCATCCACTTCTTGAAAGGTTCCCGTCAGACGATTGTAATACAGTGGTTGAGGAAATGCCTGAAGAATAAAAAAATAACAAAAAAGAAACGTGAGGCTTTAAAGGAACTTGTATAACACAATTAATGTCAATAAAGAAAATTGTCACATACAGTGTCCCAGTGTTGTCGTACTCGGTACTGGTACTCGAGTACTACTCGAGTCCTTTTTTTTTAGAGTACTCGTACTCGAATGTCAAAGTACTCATACTCGAGATGACGATACTCGTACTCAGGCAGCAAAGTACTCGTACTCGGGCAGCAAAGTACTCGTACTCGACATGATGAAATTGTACTCGATCATCAAAGTACTCGTACTCGAATAGCAGTACAAAAATTTTGTATAGCGTGACTTACCACAGCCTTATTTTATTATCGATACTTTCAGTTCGAAATGGTTGATTGGCTTGCAGAGAAATAAAAGTTTCCTGATTTTTCTCTGTGCACGTCCGGACAAACACATTTAACAGCTAGCCGTGAGTGGGTCTATATCTCGGTCTGGGCCAATTACGCACAATGAATCATTTGCCGTATGGCCGTATTCGGAAATAGAAGTACTCATACATGCCATACTCGTACTCGGAATACAAGTACTCATACTCGTACTTGTGTACAAGTACTCGTACTCGGAGACCTGTACTTGTACTTGGAAGTACAGGTACTAGTACTTGATTTGGTAACCTAAGTACTCAGCAGTACTCGGAAAAAAGTACTCGACTACAACAATGCAGTGTACATGTCAAAGTTAATTGTGTATTGCAGAATAAAAGACAAACTGGTAATAAATTAAAATGTAGAAAAGAAATATTGCTGGTATGATCATTACGCATACATACACATTTATAGCCTAGACATGTTACATGACTTGTGTTTTAGTTTTAAAGTTCAAATCACCCCGAAAATAGTAAGTCATATACAGTCGATTCTCATTAGTACAAACTCTGTTAATACAAATTCTGGTTATAACAAACATAAAGCCTCGGTCCTGACTGTGCATGTATGTGCACAATGAATGGCACTGATATTCCTCTTAATACAAAATTCCGATATAACAAACAATTTGGCTAGGTCCAAACGAGTTTGTATTAATGAGACTCGACTGTACTCTTAAAATATGTTACTTGAAACTTACTGGTAGTTGCAGGAAAGCATTGAAGTAGTCCAGGAATAAATCATCATAGACAAGAAGAGCCTCAAAGTTCTCCTCACTCACTTCAATGGCTGTCAATCAAACAATAGTTAAAGAATTTTAAACAAGTTAACAAATTTTGTATATACAATATCAATTAAAAAGGTGTAGACAGGTGTAGGCTAACCTTGCTTTGTTACATCAATTGGAGGTTGGTATATTTTGAGAGTTCAGTAGATTACCACACATAAACACGACGGACACAAAACAAAAACAAGGACATATGTACCGGTACTTGAAGTTGACGAGACAGCAGTTGCTGGTGATGTGGTATTTTCAGTTAACTCCATTTTTCCGATTCACCGTGTGTTTTGCAGTGCGCATATCACTTATCTCGTGATAAAGAAAATCAACACTTTGTGCAAACGGTTCAAGAAGTTCCGTTGCTAATTATCCGGACGGAACTCGAGTGGTATTCGGTGCATTAATGTATTACATGCAGATACCGATATAGCTATTTGATAGCTAGGCTGAGGTGTGCGTTTCTGCACTTCAAAGTACAAAGTTAAAAACGTGTGCAATCACAGGTGCACAAAAACTGGGTGAACTTTTAATAAATAGAGACAGGTGTCTGTGGCAGTTGCCAGGGAATGACACAACTATGTCTGCACTTGTACTTGTGGGCTCCAGTGTTCTGAGCTGGCTGCACTTGAATTCAAAAGTTGGAATGGGAAGTGGTCATGCAGGCTCTACACAGTACATAGAATTATTGTTATCCTTGTGAAAAGTGACATTTGTACAAAGAAGTTTAATCAGCATTTTCCATCTGGCAAGTGATTTTTCTGCATCATCAAGAGTTCTCAGACAATAATTTATCAAAATTTTCCAGACAAAATTTGATTTTAATACCGCGGTATACCGGTATGTATGGTTTTGTATACAATTTCTTTGTCGTTGTTTGTTTTCCACAATAATAGGCCTATCTGATTGCTGTTGGGCAAAAACCATCAGTTGCAAAGTGACATGATAATAAACATGATAAACTTACATTTGTTTGTGCAACATCCATGATTTCTTCCAAAATAAACAACTGCTCACTGCTTGCTGTATTTCCATTTATTATGTCTACACGTATGTAGGCCTATACATCGTCGCTGTTATCTCACGAAATGCCAAAAAACTAGAAATTTTTTTTTTTTTTCAATTTTGAATTTTGCTAGCTTTTTATTATATTTGTCTCAAAGAACATTTTGACCAAATTTCAAAAGGAAATATTGTTTACTTTCTTAATTATTGTAATTAGTCAAAAACCCAAAAACCCGGCCAATGTGTTTTTTTTCCCCTGGGTTTTTTTTTTTTTTGGGGGGGGGGTTACGAAGTGTTAAACAAATTTACAAAGTGACAAAATTCACCTCGCTAGGGCCAGAGGGAACATACATGTACATGTACATGGATTTTCATGTGTCAGGATGGGTGTGTGTGGACGTGCGTGCGCGAACAATGTTGAAGAACAGATGCTCAACAAAATTACTCTATGTTGTACACAGTATGTATGACTCATAAAAGTAACTATTTCTCACAAAGTAACAAAAATATAGTATGTTCCCAGGAAGTGACAAAAACTGTGTATAAAGTAATGGAAAAATAATGAAGGCCTCAGCGTATTGATGTTCTCACAACTTTTATTAATGAATTACTGTTTAAATAAGATATATTTTTTTACAAACAAGCATGCATTTATAGCAAAAACAAATCATAAGTTATTGGACATGCAAACATTTCTCAAATCTGCTGCAAACTGGTTGAAAATGTAATTTTGAAAAAAAAGGATTAACTTCAAATGCGATTATCTTGTGAAGAACTTTTGCTAGATAGAGGCATCACATGGAGTAATTGCAGTTATACCCAGGCTGACAATTTTAGCCGAATTTCGGCTAAATTTGACAGAATAAAAAAAAAAAAAAGATTTGACAGAAACCTTAGCAGAATGCATTTTTTTAGCAGAAAAATATAGCTTTTAGTTTTGAAAAAAGCTTAAATTTCAGGTTCCCTGAAGTGTATTAGAACAAAGTTAAGTACTTTAGACCATTGCAAGCCAGGCTACCGGTAGCTTAGCCTTGGTCAATGCTCTCGTCGTTATTCGTCCCGTACGCGGTCAATCATCGGCATATATATCCTCACGCGCTATGCACATGCATGTAAAAATACAGCGCGAACAGCAACCTCACGCGGCCACTATTTTTATGCAAATCAGTTGGAGACGATGTCGAGCCTTGGTTCAATCGTCCATGTGAGGTTTTGGGGGTGGTGCTCATTATGTTAATAGCCTTAGCTGACCTTAAATGTTGTTTTCTTATTGGTCGATCGTTGCGTGGAAACTTGCATAGTGAAACGTGGCACCGTACGTAATCCATACACGCGTCCGCGTCCACATTGTGTGTCTCTGCACACGGCACCAATGCACAAAAACTGTGGTTCCTGTCACGTCCGCAAAAGCCGGAATAGCTGCAAATAATTTGATGACGTCCAGATTTACCAAGGTGTGATTGGACACTCCACATATTAGCCCCGCCTACATTATCTGTATTCGCATACGAGGTCGTGCGCTGGAAATCTAGCGCAAAGTAAAGAAAAACATAAGCTTTGGCCGACGATTGAACCAAGGCTCGACATCGTCTCCAACTAATTTGCATAAATATAGTGGCCGCGTGAGGTCGCTGTTCGCGCTGTATTTTTACATGCATGTGCATAGCGCGTGAGGATATATGCCGACGATTGACCGCGTACGGCACGAATAACGACGAGAGCATTGACCAAGGCTACCGGTAGCTACGAAAGATCCTATAGTGCCGCATAGCGAGATATGCAAATTATTTTTTTTTATTATTTAATTTTTTTAAAGGAAATTGTATGATTTTTGTTTTGTTTAAGGAAATTTTATAACATCTGCATGTGAGTATAAGTGTTTACAATGTACATCATGTAATAATAGATGATTTAGCAGATTTTTGCTAAATCTGGCAGATTTTCGAAGTGCATCAAGCAGAATTTTACCATTACCTTCACGGTCACCCTGGTTATACCCCACCACTTGAAGATCACCCCCTTAAATTCAGTGGCTACGCAGTTAAAGGAGCTAGAAAAAAAGTCTTAAGTCCAAAGTAATTCCCCTGGAGTGGCTACGCGGATACGGGGCAAAAACATGAGGGGATACGAAGTAGGACTGAGTCAGGAAGGGATAAAAGAGGGTGCTATTTTCCCTTTTTAAAAAAAATCTTCCAAGGGGATGAATCAGTACTTACTACGTAAAGTACAAAAAAAAACTTGGCCCAGTATGTGGTTTTGACCCCTGAAAGATAAACAACGAATGCTCAGTCATCCGTGGCCACAGACACACAATCAAGGTATCACTGACTGGAAAGAGGACACATTGGCTTCTCACATGATCTTTTACTTATTTGAAAATATTTATTAGATTTTTTCACATCAACTGGGTTTTCTTTTTTTTGATACACCCTGTTTTGGTGTTATTACTTTTGCCAATTAAAGGGAATGTACATCATTGGTTTTTGATGTAATTTTCAGAAATGAACTATTTGAGGGGTTAGTATATAGATCAAATAGTGTTAGGCCAAAAAAAAAAAATATTCGGTCTCTGGTCAGACCAAAGTTCCGGAATTGACGCGGCCACGCGGCTTTTTTTTTTTTTTTTCTTCAGCTTGGATTGTACAGACAAGGTGGGTACTATTTTGCTTTTTTGGTGTCCTCATGTACATTGGTGGCCTCCATAATTTGCCTTGGTGCTTTCGATCATTTGCCTTGGTGCAGTTTCCCATTCCTTGGTGCTCTTTGGAAAAAAAAGTTGAGGAGGTGCGGAAATAGAGGGCGCTGTTGGAGCTACCGCGGAACATTTTTGAAAAAAAAAAGATCGACGCGCATGCTTAAAATCGACGCGCGCGCTGACCAGAGACCGACTTATTTTTTTTTTTGGCCTTACACTGACATTTTTGAAGTTTTGTGTTCGAAAAGGTTGGAAAAACCAAGAAAAACAAAAATGTTTAATTAGTCTGGTTCCCTGACTCCACAAAAGATAAAATGGATCAATTTATAGATGATGGAAAATTGTAAGGCACGGGAACCAGTCTAACTGGCCTGCACCCGTTCATGAAACATGTAACCAATAGCAAACAAAATTTGGACTGAAAAAAAATGGTTAATTTGGAGCAGTAGTTGAAAAATAGTTAGGTTTTTCCAACGCTGGTCGGCCGACCACCGTTGGAAATGTATACAAAAATACCATTTTCTTGAAAATGACTTCACACCAGGCAATGCCAGGTGCCATAATTTTACAAGATGCTTGAGACTGTCATTTACCAACATCCTAGTAAGGTATTTCGTAAAAACTGGGTAGTTTTATTTTTCGATGTTTGCAAATGTTGTATATTCCCTTTAAGACCATTTTGTAGGACTAGCCTACATTATAACCCCCATCTTTCTCAACCATGCAATCAGAGATCATGTCACAAAATCATTTGCTAATCAGCGAAGTGCTTTGAAACGTTATCGTCAACTCCATTTTTCAAGTCATGTTTTGTCATCATCGCTGTGGTTTACCCCCTAATTTCCCTCACAAATCAATACCCTGCCCTCTTTCCACACAATACATTCTGTTGATATTATGGGATATCACTGCCAGCTGTCCAGATAATTCTAAAAACATAAGATTAGCATTTCGCCAGCTTATTGGATGAGTGCAAAACATAAGAATGTTTTTTTTTTTTTTATAGGAATGGGACCCTAAAAGTAACTTCCAAATGTTGCGTCAGGATACTGTATTTTCATTCAAATTAGGCATGGATATTTGGCTGGCGCCAGCTTTCATTTAGTAAATGATTAAGCCACAACAGCACTGAAACATGTGCACTTTATTTCCTTAAAAAAAATCCTCCACAAGAGTCCAATGCCACAAATCAGAATAGGGTTTTGAACCCGGGATCTCTCACCATCCACTCAGCCCACACCTGCTGCTGGAACGATTCTGGTAATTTATGCGCCTATCGAATGTAATGACCCCCCCCCCCCCCCCGGCTACTCCAGGTCCGAAGTTGGGGCAGCCTGGGGGGGGGGGGGGGGAGCTAAACAATTGATAGACGCATAACTTCTCCCCGTTCCTCAGTATGGAACGCGGCACCTCGGCACCTTGCCAACTCGGCACCTTGCCAACTCGGCACCCGCCAACTCGACACCTGTAAAATACCAACTCAGCACCTAAGAATAGTGCCTGACGAGAATGTTGCACTTAGCCGCTGACCGATAAAGCGCAGCATGTTTTCGTGTGTTGCAGACCATGGAGCTTAGGGAACATGAGCAGACCAGGCTTGTACGCACAGGTTACTCCTAGAACCATGAGGCTCCGCGTGAGCGGAGCCTCATAGATGTAGAAGCCCGCAAAATTGTCTGCAGCACAAAACACTAATAAAGTACAAAAACGTCCATCAAAATTGCAGACATTTCACACAGAACCGCTGCACAGTTTGCCCCTATACTCCGTACTTTACCTCTTGACATACTCACGTATCTGGGGCACAACTAACATAGGTGGATTCTGTCGGTTTTTAGGCCAAAATGATGAAAAATATGCCCTTTCCGCACTGAGCCAACCGAACACTTGAAACGTGCACGCATATGATCGAGCGATGATTTTCGGTTCGCTCGGAGCGCGCCGCAGGGGGTACGGTACAGGCGAAATGATAGTATGTGCATGCGTACAAGTGCATGTACCGTACCCCCCGCGGCGCGCTCCGAGCGAACCGAAAATCATCGCTCGATCATATGCGTGCACGTTTCAAGTGTTCGGTTGGCTCAGTGCGGAAAGGGCATATTTTTCATCATTTTGGCCTAAAAACCGACAGAATCCACTTATGTTAGTTGTGCCCCAGATACGTGAGTATGTCAAGAGGTAAAGTACGGAGTATAGGGGCAAACTGTGCAGCGGTTCTGTGTGAAATGTCTGCAATTTTGATGGACGTTTTTGTACTTTATTAGTGTTTTGTGCTGCAGACAATTTTGCGGGCTTCTACATCTATGAGGCTCCGCTCACGTGGAGCCTCATAGTTCTAGGAGTACGCACAGGTCTCTCCGCCAGTCAACGTGACCGTCCGTTGGACGGTTAAATAGTTTTGTGCCGGTGTATACATGTGTCACGCGCGCACGGTGAAGCCTGGCGGCGCGATTCGCCCACAATTTGGTGGATGGTTTCACTATACTCCGCGCAAAGCACACGGTTATTTAATTGGCACTTGCGAGGAAAAGACCTGTCGAGCACAATTTGGGTCCCCGTGCAAGTTTAGTTTAAACCTGCGCACACGCAGGCGCAGGTTTAAACTTGCGCGTGCATTAATTTCCTTGCTACAAATTGTGCACGCAAGCTTAAACTTGCGCGCTACATAGATTTTTCCCATGCATGCAAAGCCGCCAAACTAATTTTTTTCCTGGTAAACTCATGCAGATATGTAACATTATTTTTAAAAGCAGATTTTTCTCCAATTAATAGCACCACTGTGCTTCGTTAGACAATGCCTTAATGCCTTTTTTGAAACATTTTATTTACAGTATTATGCTAATGAGGTTGACTGTGTGGGTTCAGAGATAAGGGTAGTCCAAAAATTTGGGACTCTCAATACTGTGTATGAGACTGGAGTCCCAAAACTTAAGGTATCCATTTCGTGCAAATGTTTGTGCTGCATAATAAAACCAGTGTGAATCAAAACATGGAGCTATAAAACACATCAAAGCGACCCGAAGTGATTGACATTCGTTCTCAGCTAGCTCAGCTGGCATGCATGGCTGGGAAATTAAAAAGCGAACTTCTCAATCTCAACTTGACGAAAATTAGATTAAGAAAGATCTAACTTTTGTTACTTACGTTTCATGTCTGTGATTTATATGGTGACGAGCTCTATTTCTGTAAATCCACACAGGCTATGTCCAGATGAAAGCAATGAATCAAGTAACAAGACAAATATTGCCCATCCATCATGATCATCTGTCTGCAAATGTACTGTCCGGCGCCATTTTACACTGAACAGCGTACCGTTTCCAGGGAGCTTGGCTGTTACATCAATCACACTTACTGTTTTTGTTATCGCCGGTCGGCAATACAAATATATGTCCCAAACTATTAATCTCTTCATATGAAATTATCATACTGGTATAAATCAAATAAAAAATGGTACTTTTGTTACAGAATGTGTTATATTACTTCTGTGAGCAAGGTTCAGTGGCTGTAAATTCAGAATATGTTCTTCCCTTTTATAAGGAGTGACCGTGACATATTGCACAGCCCAATGCAACGACAACAACCTGTAGCCACTTGTTTGGTTGTTTGTGCACTAGTTTTTTTCCTCCACCTAAGGTTGAAAATAATTTTTACGATTTGAGTTACGGTTGTAACTCGAAAAAAACTCTCGTTATCATTGAAAATGTTAATGCTAGTGAACGAGAATTTACACTAACAAATATGGCAGTTTTCATCTTCACGCTAAGACAAAGCAGTCAGTGTTTCCTTCCTCCATGGTTTCAACTTAATTCGCTCGTACCCCCCCCCCCCCCCCCCCGCCCTGCAAACAGGGCGGGGTGTACGAGCGAAGGTTTCAACGCGCTGAAACCGCTGAAACCGGTAGCATAACTTACCGATGATCATCAAGTGGGACGACACTAGAGGAGGCGGCGCGACAGTAGAAAGAGGACTTGTTAAATGTGATATCATCGGTAAGTGGGACGACACTAGAGGGTGGCGGCGCGACAGTAGAAAGAGGACTTGTTAAATGTGATATCATCGGTAAGTGGGACGACACTAGAGGGTGGCGGCGCGACAGTAGAAAGAGGACTTGTTAAATGTGATATCGTCGGTAAGTGGGACGACACTAGAGGATGGCGGCGCGACAGTAGAAAGAGGACTTGTTAAATGTGATATCATCGGTGAGTGGGACGACACTAGAGGATGGCGGCGCGACAGTAGAAAGAGGACTTGTTAAATGTGATATCATCGGTGGGATGCAGCACATACAGTGTGCATCTACATGTACATGTATATCTATCAGTACCGTGCGTGATATATTACTCATGAGCTTCTAGTGACGTCATAGTCATGCATATTCATCACGCGCTCTACTGTCGTGCCATTTTATGCTACCGCTGAAACCACACCAAACAGGATATTGGTTTCGTTTCTTCTTTTTTGCGGTAAACACATAGTTTGGGATAATAATAATGTTGCAACCTGACGCCACTTTGTTCTTCATATATCATCTCAATGAAGGTCATTCATTGCAAAAATGATGGTAAGACGTGAATCTTGGATAAAAACATCAGTTCCATAATATTTGCACGCAGCCTAACAGATTCGGATGCAGCCTTAGGCTGCATCCGAATCTGTTGTCTAGAGCTAGGTCTAGGTCTTCGCTCCATTAGAAATACGCGGAGACGCGCTGACAATAGACGTAGCCGTAGCTCTGGAAGCCCGTTTCGGACACGGCCTTAGTCTCTAAATGTATCGGCAGACTGCATCAATGTCACCGTGCACAGACGTCCATATTGACAGGTCAGCGCGGCCCAACAAGAACCGTGTCACTTTGCACGAATGGCTACCGTAGGTTGACCGCAAACGTACCGCGTGGGCCTGTGCATGCTGCGCACACAGTGCGAGTAACCTGCCGCAGCGGCCGGCAGTTTCGCGATAAATAAATTCTTTTTTTGGGGGGGGGGGGGGGGGGGAAGAGAGCCCACACCAAAAAGAGATTCGCCTTTATTTTAACAATAAGCAGTCCACTTTCAATGAGTTACGACTCGTGATGGTACGAGTCGTCTTAACTGAAGGTACGACTTGCCGAAGGCACGAGTTGTCCAAGGTACGACTCGGTATAACGATGTCGAGTTGAAGGTACGAGTTGTCCAAGGTACGAGTTGTCCAAGGTACGAGATGACCTGCTACCGTTTGGCTGAACTTGTTGACTTCAACACCTCATCCACTCAACCCCCGGGAAAATCCTGGATTCAGCTGGAACTTTATGTGACAACCTCCTGCCCTTTGAAAAGTCTGTGATACAAAAGGTATTAGTGAAATGAACCAGGTTCAGGTTAACTTTTGCGCCCATTGCGCGCTTTATATATTACAGTAACAAATTTGTGATTACTGTAGATGGCGCTATTGCATTTTCATAAGAGCCAGGTAACCAGGAGAAGCGTGCATTACTTAAGTTGGCGCTCGCGAAAAACAATTTTCGCGTGTCCTACATAGTTTTGCCAACTTGAAAGAGAAATACTGTGATGTGATAATTACTTGAACTACAAGTAAGCATATGATCCAAGGTCAACATTTCCATTATACCCAAAATATGCACCATAATAGGCCCGTAGTATGCGCCCTTTTATTCTTCATGTAGGTGACCACGATATCACCATTTGTCTCCTACTGGGTTCGCCGCTGAGCAGTTATCCAGGTACTACCGTTACAGCAAAATCGTTCCCATAGATAACTCCTGCGATGTCCCACTAAATATTATTTGCAGTGGAGGAGAACATTTTTGCGAGGACGTATTTTTTTCATGAAGTTCTTGATATTTTCCTTGCCAGTTTTATAGGTTCAAAATATTAGTGGAGCTGGAGGGAAACTTATTCTCTAAAAGGTTTTTTCCTTGTTCGATTTTAAGTGGTCGCAATCTATGGTAGAACCTCCTCAATTTTTTTTTGTAGTTTTCGGACGCGCTGTAAACTCTGGGCCTGGGAAAAAAAGTTCCTGGTAGATTTGACCCGGAATCCGAGTTTTCAGAGCAATTTTTCTGAGTCAAAGTGACACTTTTGCCAAGTTTTTTTTTTTTTGTCAAATGGGTCATGTCGACCCGGAAAAATGTATTTTAGACCCTAAAAATTATTAAGCCAAACAGAACCGGGATTCTAAATCAACAGGCTGATCAGGGATTTTTAAATGTAGGTCAAAACATTCATTAAATACTGCTGATAGACATTAAAGCAAATTCAATGTAATCCATTTTATAAACAACCACTGTAAACAATTCTTGTTTTGTTTTATTTTTGGACAGGTCCAGCCTGTAGCATAACAAACGAAATACGATCAACAAAAATTATAATTTTCTTAATTTAAATGATTCCCGTGCGTGTAACACGTGCTGACCGTCACAGTACGGCCCACGATTAGGGAGTAAGGCAGTGTAGCCCGATTGTATGTGCCTCATTCAAGGGATCACATCCCCCATTCCCCGAAACACCAAGTATATATCTGGAACTATCTTTTACACAAAATATAATCTCGAAAAAATAATCATAAATACTCTACATTTTCAAAATCTGAATTGAAAACACGGTTCGCTCACTCCATCCTCACTCTATCCTTGTATTGCAACTGTAGCAAAACAGCTTCATCGTCACAAAACTAATACATGTATATTCCTTCGGGGCAAATTATGTCTACACCATTGAAAGACATTTGTTTAAAGAATAATTTAGAATAATAATAAAGAAGAATGTTTTGAGAAAGGATGTTCTAAAGTTTGAAGGCAAAAGACATTTCTATATGTCCCAAAACTATTGTTGAAATCAATCATCTCCGTTCGGGGAACAGTGCCGACGTAATTTTAACTTTCCTTCAAATTCCTGTCAAGTTAAAAAAAAAAGAACAGCACGACAAATGAAATCGCATCCATAGATGAACAAAATTAACCATCTCATGGTCATTGCCAGTGGAATATGTGTATTATTGTATCGAATCACTGTGTTGAAACTTCGACCGTGACTTGAAAATAGCGTTTCGGCTCCAACAAAACGGGTCTACGGTGCCCAGTTGAACCAACCCGTTATATGGCTACAGATCGGAGAGAAATTCTGCCTTGATCAAGCACGGCCCCTGAATACAGCTCACAGAATCGTAGGTTGGACAGGAAAACTTTTCTGTTGTAGCCTGAATAAGAAATTGCAAAAAAATATAGAATTATTAATCAGTTGACTATGGCTTGGCATAATTATTCAAGGCAAGTTTTATTAACATAGTCGAATGAAATGAGCTAGACTCCAGATTTTTTTGAGAGATGTAGCAATATACATAAAGTGCATGAATGGAATTTCAAATAAATATTGGAAATAAATAATTTCGCGTGCACGAATCATTTCGTCCTTTTGAAGGGTCACTTATATGAGTACTTTGCTGTACCCTTCACAAAAAAAATTGTCTGCCAAAAAATGCTTGTATTTCTCAACACATTCTCGATTTAGAGGGGGGGCAACTCATTAAATGTACACCACTTTGTCTTCGCGCCTCTTTTTTTTTTTTTTTTTTTTTTTTTTCTCCTTTTTTTTTTTTTTTTGGTTGCTTTTCCGGGGGGGGGGGGGGGGGGGCAAGTGCCCCCTTGCCCCCCCCCCCTCGCGACGCCCATGCTTGCTGCGCCCATCCCTAGCCCCTATAAGGCAAAGTCAGATATTCGTGCGACTCATCTCCACACCTTGTACGGGCTTTTGTTAGCTTCACTGACAAGCCTCGCCATTCCAGCCAGACACGCTGTAAGCTGCTGCTCCGTGTAGCCCGTTCTCTGGACAAGATCGGCGGTCCAGCAGTCCTCATCGACCCACGGACCCGCAAGGTGGCGGGCTAGGCAAGTTGCCGCCGCGGCCCGCTCGGACGGGTAGTACTTGAGAAGCGAGGCGTCGGTCAGAGCCAAGTCAAGGATGTAGTTGGCAAAGTGGAATTCAACCTAGCAATAGAACAAAATCTCCAGTCATAATATATCGAAAATGCAGTTTTGTTATGATTACAAATTAACGTAGAAATGTCATACGATTTCATCAGACTGAGATGCATTTTGCGCATTTTGTCCTTGAAACAAGCAGTAAGCTAGCAATATTATATTTGAATACTTGACTACCACGTTTTGGCTGGTTTGGTGTGGTAAAGAAACGAATACCAATAGACCCAAAACAATTCTCAGCGAGTACCTGGCGGAGCACTTTTGTCCTAGAAGCATTCACTACCCATTATCTGTCTCATCTTGACTTTATTTGGAAACTTGGTTACTCCGAATATTACATTTATAACCCCGGAAAACAAAAAATGAGGCTCCCCATTGTTTTGTATACATTGTAATTTTGATTTATTTAGGTTTTTTTGTTTTGTTGCTTTTAACCTTACCCGTTGTTCATCAGTGTCCGCCTTGAGGAACTGTTCCAAGAACGTCATCGGTGTGGGGCTGAAGAGATCGAATTGCAGGACATGGAGAATACGTCTTTCCATCATCAACACGGCATCATGGGTGTATGTGTAGTCAGTCAACTTGCACAGGGTTTCCACCTGAACAGGTGTAAAAAAAAAAAAATCGCAGACAAACCGAAGCGTTAATTTAACATAATTTTGATGTATATTCTCAGACATCCAGTAGTGTAAAGACGAGATATCAAATGAATCTTTTTCTGGATTTAATACATCATCAATTGCCTGGCGAAGTCCATTGGTTTCGGACGCAACGTCGCACGTTGCGAAACCAAGTGTTATTTGCTGCGCGCTAAATTAGGTGTGGCAGTGACAGGGGCTCTAGTATAAGCTTGATCCTTCTGTATCTTTTTTTTCGTGGGTGTATAGTGGACAAGAACTAGAGCTAAAACCAAAACCCAAAACAGATGTCTGACGTAAACAAATGGGGCTTTCTGTGATCTAGACCTTGAAATAAGGCAAGAAAACAGTATGAAACACTAAATATCACGAGATCCGGACTAACTTGCACTTTCTTGTAAAACTCGCAGAGCTGCGACCTCACGCTATATAGCTCATTTAGGAAGCAAAGGTTAAGTGCCTGGTCAGCTTTTTCAGAAAGGTCCGGACCCTAGAAAGTCTTGGGTTGGCATAAGAAAAGAGGTATTGACAGGTTACCAGGCGTTGTGATATATCGTTTTCAGTTGATGTACCTCGGGTGCAGATCGCTCCTCGTACTTGCTTGCAACAAACAGGCACGACACCCCAAGCAGCTGGAGAAGGTTCAGACCGATAGGTTGCTGGGACAGGAACCGGTCTAGGAGTATGGCAGTCAGGTGCAGGGTTTCTTCAGAGAGCTCCAGGTGAACCTACACACAGATATGTGAAATAAGAATGTGAAATAATTCATCACTATCTCCCAGTGTTGGAGCAAAGGCTTAAACCTTCAAGGCCAAGGCTTTGACCATCAAGGCCAAGGCCAAGGCCAAGGCTTAGACCTTCAAGCCTCGAGGCCAAGGCCAAGGCTTAACCCTCAAGGCTAAGGCCAAGGCCAAGGCCCTGTTTAATAAAATGACCACTGATATAGAACTAATTATAGTCACATGACACATCATCACGAATCGCCCATTAAGAAGAACAACATGTCTTAAATTGCAATCAACATGCTCGCATAAACCGTTTTATGACTGCATTAGATCTATTAAAGTATAAGTTCAGGTCTTCAATATGGTTTAACTAAAACAAAATAAAATTTACTTCTATTGACGCACAATTCTCCCGAGTGTAACAAAAGGGGGATCCAAGAAACTGGTTTGGGAAATTTTTATTTGCTGGGCCAACATGGTCAGAAATATCAGCATTATCTAAAACAGATACATGCAAATCTTTAGCACTTATCAGGGAGACATACAACCAATCAGATCTATTCCATAATTGTATGCAATTTAAGTGATCATCTCATTAGCCCCACAAGCGTACAGAATATGTTTGCAGCAAATCTACTACAATGGTAACAACATGTGATGCTATCAAAGTGGAAGTGTGCCCAACACACAAATCTACAAGGGGTTTCCCTCCTCCATGGTAATACGATTAAAATGGTAACAGCAAAATTTCGAACAGATTTATCTGGAAAATGCAAAACTCTATGGGCCTTGAAGAGCCTTGACTCAAAATTGCAAGGCCGTGATCCCTCAAGGCCAAGGCTTTGCCCTCAAGCCTCGAGGCCAAGGCCAAGGCCCTAAAATCCAGCCTTAAGGCAGCCTTAAGGCCAAGGCCCAGCATCAAGGCACTACATCACTGCTATCTCCCACAGAACCGTGGTGCAATTTAGTCCTTGATTTTGTGGAACAAGCATTTATCAAATAACCTCTGTTTTTATGTCACTCATGAACGTAAACAATAAGACAAGCGCCTCCAAGACTTTAACTGTTTTTGTCTTTAATTTTGTTCTGTTCTCAATTGTTGTATTTTGTTCTCAATGGTATATCAATTATTATTACAGTTCGCACGAGCCAATTATATAGTCGACCTACACCTATTACTCTCTAAATTCCAAAGAGTGAATATAGGGACTAGACGTTTTGGAGTGAAATTCCTTCAATTGTAAAGATCGAGTTTTCACTCGAGCTTCGTCTGAAGTGGTTCTTTTTTCAGACTATTTCAATCAAACATGAGAGTGATTTTCACTCTAAAACGTCTTGTCCCTAATTTCACTCTTTGGAATTTAGAGAGTAATTAAGTTCAGAGCTTATAGTATGGAAGGTCCTTTTGGCAAAAATGAGCTACTAAAATATGGTACTGATAAGAAAATCCTTTTCATACCTGAACTTGGACGAGCCAATTGATAAGGACAGCCCTGGTGTTTGGGGTTACAGCAGGTCCTGTTAGATAGCTGGTTGGCACCACGCATTTATACTCCATGCTCTGTGGAATGCAACACAACATTCAAACTTGTTTGTTTCAATTTTGTTGAAGTCTCAGGGCTAATTAACCTGGCAATAAACGCTTGTCGAGAGTTAACCGAGCTGTCGAGTAATCCGGATTATAATTTTTAGATTAAAAATCGCCTCATCGCTCAATCCCCTAGATATGGCTTTCGTTAGATTTCGGTCTTCACTGATTCAGTCGAAAATAGACCCCAGCGAGGTATTTTTGTTATTATATAATAGTTCATTTTGAAAATAAATGCATGGTTGTTTCGGAAAACAAAGCAATGTTATACTCGATCGATAGTGGCTTCAATTAATTTAGTGCAGGATCATAGTTCGATGCATATAAAACAAAAAGCACACTCTGGGTTCAGGACGGAAACTCTTTCGAACTCTAGCTACTGCGTATAAGGCCGGGCTGCGCTGTTTTGATCTAGATGGGCGCTGAAAACCACCCCTTTAATTTGTGACATTACTTTGCCTCTGTGATGAGTGCGCTACGCACGCCCGAATGTTGAGCACGTGCCAAAGCAATAATCGTCTTATTGATCTAAAATATTAGCACCCTC
Source organism: Patiria miniata (assembly GCF_015706575.1). Taxonomy (NCBI): domain Eukaryota; kingdom Metazoa; phylum Echinodermata; class Asteroidea; order Valvatida; family Asterinidae; genus Patiria; species Patiria miniata. Next base: position 39,419,021 of record NW_024037072.1, read on the forward strand.
TCCTTGATCCGTCTCTGATATTGAAAATACTTGATCGATTTTCATCCGGAAAAAAAGTCTTTTTATAAATTATCATGGAGTCCTTGGGTTTCAAAATCGTATACATTTGTATAATTATTTGGTTCCACAGTCACGACACTGAGTTTGTTTTAGTTCAGACTTCAAATGCATTTACCCGTAGGTATCTGTAGATTTCTGTGGAATACTCGGACATGAGCATGGGATCATTCTCTGGTTCTGCTTCTGGGCATTCTGAGCTAGCAATCTCCTCCATGCAATCCAACTCCAGCTTGAGAGCACTGAATTCCATTGGCTCGACTGAAACAAAACAATATTGGCAGTTTTTGTAAGGACCTCGTCATTGTTACACTTTTTTTCATTAATTGAGAGATGCCATGGATGGGGGAGCGCGATTCGATTGGGGGGGGGGATGGAAAGAATGTAACGCCGCTTCTTTTTGTGTACAAAGTCTATGGAAAGTTGAGTGCATTTTCAAAGTATTTTGTAACAAAATTCGAAACGTTTCTCAGTCCCAGATTCATCTCTCTTCAACATTTTTTTTGCAATGACTGACCTTCATTGAGATAAAATATGATGAAAAACGTGGCGTCAGGATGCAACATTCTTTTTCTACATTATGTTCTATAATAAACCACATGAAAGTTGATGAAACTAAAATACAACCTTTGATACATTCTCGAAAAATAACGAATATATTTTTTTTCGGGAGGGGACACAATGCAGGTTGGGGCTAGACTAACCCTCTCCCCCACCACCACCACCACCACTACCTAAACTCACTTTGTTCTTAGCAAAAGCTTGCTTTACGAAGAACATTTTAATGCTCAATTATGGCCTTACCATCTTGTGCAATGTGCAGTCCGAAGGGAGGCGCACCGCACTGTTCCCGTGCCGGTGCCAAGCAGCCATGGTGCTCTGTATCTTGGATGTCGTCTCTCTTTCCCCGTCGTACTGCGGGTGCCGTTGCCTCCTTCGATTTGCCTACCTTACCTGCTCGGCCAACCAGCTTACCATGGTTAGTCTTATCACTGACACACGGTGGCACATTCTCGGAGCACCATTTGGGTGGGTTTGCCCGGATGTCACAGGCCTTGGTGCTTCTGAAGGAGCGCTCTTTGGTGTCTAGTGGTTTCGCATCTCGCGCTTGAAGATTGGTTACGTCTCTGAAAAGATGATGCTGAGAAGGCCAAGTATTATTGGTTCGAATTCAACTCACTGTCACGTTTGGTAGCAACTGAGAGAATGGACTTCTGCAGTTTCTTGATGCATGCAAAATAAAAATCATTTGTAAGTACGTGGGCTCAGGACAAGTTGACCCTCGTATTCCTAAAGCTCAAGAACTAGTCTACTCCAGCGTAATTTCAGTGTTTTCAAGTTTATATTACTGAGGAAACCCGGCGGTTCAAAGCCGCGCAGAATTTCAGTTCAAACGCCGGCGTGTATCAGTTTTGGTCTTGGAAAGAGGTTTTTTTTACACCGTGGACCTAGCCCCTCCAACTATCCAACTACAACCCCTCACATAATAGACTACATGTATAGACCTTTGTCCAACTATACCAAGCACATGAAATGTGATAACTACATGGTGACTTTACACGAAAAAAAGATTTACCTCGGATTTCTCCTGGACTTGTTTGACGATCTTGACCGAATATCCTCCAATCTTACTCGCAGCCCATGTTCCTGATGGCCGATGGGCTACCAAAACACGCGACATCTCGATGATTATAGTGTTGCATGGACCGCTGTATTTCAAATGCGTGAAGATACCCCGGCGTCAGGTTTTATACCAACAAGGAGCTGGGTTTACAGAATGATCAATACACCTGGACAAATTCCTACAACACAATGGGATGCTACACACAGACGATCAGGCTATCAGTGCACGGCGATGGAAATCATTGCTGTTTCGTTGTCAGGATCGAATTTGCCGCCGTTTTTGGAAGGAGATGCGCCTGCGCGAGTTCAAACATGAGGATCAACTATGAGATAGCCAGTTTATATACACTGCAAAAGAAATGGTCAAATTTTGCCCAACTTTGTTCCCAACGATGATACAATAGTCAACATCCACATCTTTCGAGCGAAAAATGCCCAGCGGCCTTTGGGCAAACACGTTTACCTGAAACTTGCGAAAAATTACAGACGGAAGCCTGTTGGGTACTTTTAATCATCCATTAGTTGGGTAAATGTTAAGAACCAATTGTTGGTAAGCCATCATTTGAAAAATGGTCAATAATTTTTGACAAGTTGTTGGTTAGTATTTCCCAATTATTGGTTACTAAGAAGAGTCATTATGTTGGGTACTATATTATATAGATTTGCTCAATTTTAGGGCAATTTTGTTGACCAATGGTTGGTGTTTGCGCCTGAATGCTTAAATAAGGGATAGGCCTACCTTTAAATAATACTACTTTTTAATATTTTATTACAAACATCATCATCCAACACGGCAAACTTTTGAACACTTTTAAACTTCAAACTTTTGAGCAAAACTGTTTAAAGCATTTAAAGGGGAGTTGATCACGCTACATGAGACTTTTTTTTAATAATGATCTTCTTAAAATACGATTTCCAAAGAGATGATTAAAATTAAATCTGCAAAGTTTCCCTTGATCAACTGACAATAATACGTTGATGACTTGGTGTTCAATTATTTCAGAATTAAATATAACTCGAGTCCAGACAACATATTTAAACTAATATATGTTGATGACTTGGTTTTCAATTACTACATAATTAAATATAACTCAAATCAAGACAGCATGCTCCAAAACATATGTTGATAACTTGGTTTTCAATTACTACAGGATTAAATATACTTTAAATCGAGACAGCATGTTCAAAACAAAATGGGGGAAAAATTCAACATAACGATGATTGCTTTTTGTTACAATTTATAAGACATCGATGGCCTTCATCAGAGACTGCTGTGGTAAATGCCGTTTCTCGATTATCACAAACACGTCTGTTGGCTCTAGTTCAGATTTGTTGGAAAGAAAAGGCAAACAAAGGCAAAAATATGAAAATTAACTAAACCACTTAATTGTTATAATTTTCCGTTGGGGGGGGGTGTCACAGCAGGGGGGGGGGGGGGTCGACCGCGCCTGTGAACCCCATCTCCGTAAACAATTAAAAAAGGGGCGCACGACTCCCTTGATCTAAACTAAATCTTAGTATAGTCGATTATCTCGTATTACCCTACCTGTGTCTGTATTTGCACTTTTGCCACTAAGCACTCACGCCTATGCATACAAGTTTAATAAGTTTATCCCAGTGTTAATTTTTTTTGCGGTTTTCCCCGCGGTTCCGTCACCAACCAACCGCCGTTTGGACGTCACAAGAAAGTAGTTTGACGTTGACTGAGGGCCTACATTCATTGTGCAGCGATCAAGTCACGCCGGTGTGTACTAAGGCCTATCTTAAAAAAAGTTTTGAAAAAAAGTTAGATTTAAAATTGAAGACCTGTTTTTTTAATTCTCCTTTTTACGGAACCAATTTTTTTCTACCACAGATTGTAAATAATATGATTTCTGTTTCATGTCATTAGTACTGTTTTGATTTCTGAAATCAACAGGAATTTTAAACCAGTTGCAGGTGCACCATTTTACCATGATATATATCACAAATATGATAAAAAAGTTATTTCAGTAAAAGGGTGCATCTTAAGATAACGTCTGCAAATGCAATATTATGGCACTTTGACGTTGAACGCAAAACGTAACTCTATGATGAGATGGCAAAAAGACGCATATGCTTTATCCTTTACGTCCGGCACACTTACGCAGGCTGTACCACCATCTCAGCTCAATAACTGATTCAAACGTGCACGAGATAGCGCCTATAGTACATCCCGCTATCTTTGATACGGAGGGTCACACTACGGACATGAGCGTTCCATGGAAATAACGCCCCAATAATCTCAAAAGTGACTTTATCTTCAAAGGTCAAAAATTCAATTTACACTAAAGTCGTTCTGCGCAATGCTCGTCTTGGATGAAGACTAGTACATGCAACCGCCTGTCGCGAATATTTTATTTACACAACTATCTGGGGTACCCATTTTTCAGGCGACTTGAATCACGGTTATAGGATTGTAGAGCGCCGCGTAGCGGCGCTCTACCTTTTACCTACGCGCGCGCGCGTATACTCTCTCCACATATGTGTGAAAGTATATAATTTATGAATTGCAGGGATATTTCGAGCACCGCCGTTGCTTTAGTGGTTAGGCATGCTGGCTAATATTAGATCGGAGGTCTCGATTTCGATTCCTCGCTCTGCCAATAAAGATTTTGCTCTTTTTTTCAACAATTTTAAGATGAATCTTAAAAACGTTATTTTTCAGTCGGATACTACTTGTATAGCAGCAATTTCCTTTTTTCTTTTCCTGATCTGAGGCTCTGGAGGATTTTTTTAAAAAGGGAAATAAAGTCCGAAATCCGTACCAAGTTGAAAAATAGTAGCCTGCACTCAAGCCTGGTTATAAAAACCAAGCCCCATAGGAAAGCGCACAAAGTACCCCAGATAGTTGTGAAAAAAAAATATCGCCACCCTGTCCAACACGTTGAACGTGCACTATTTTTTATGTACTGGGAACCAGACCACAATTTCTCGCGTTCACTTAGGTAACTTGTATTCATATCAGACAGGTGCCGCTCCATCGGTTCGTCGCCGCCAGGGTGACCGTTTTAGCCGATTTTCGGCTAACTTTGACAGATTTTTTTGGTTAAAAACGAGTTTGTCAGAAAATTTGACAGAATGGATATTTTTGGCAGATTTCTGGCAGAAGTCTGCAAAAATGGATATTTGACAGAAAACCATAGCAAATTTGAAAAAAAATGGTACATTTGTATAAAAAACTTTTAATCTTTTCAAACAAACCCTATACATAATGGGACAGGTTGGCTGGTCTAGGTGCTGAGGTTCACAGAGAACCGGACCTCGTCCTGATCGACGCCTGTTTTGCCTGAAATTTACGCAATAATTTCATAACATCATTTTTTTGTGGCTATAGATTGTTTATACTGTAATTTGAACCTTAATTAAGGCAATACTACAACATCTGCATGTGATTTTAAGTGTTTATTGTGTATTTCGAGTAATTCTGGGGAATTTGGCAGATTTTTTATAAATCTGACAGATTTTTGAAGTGCATTTAGCAGACTTTTGCCATGACCTTACGGTCACCCTGGTCGCCGCGTATACATGCATTGTTTTATTCGTTATCTGTTTACTTTTATAATAGCCAAGGCAAGAGGCTCGTCACATTTTGATGTTTTCATTGGTCAATTTATGAAGGTGTGTGGTCATGTTCTGAATCGCGTGACTCTCCAAAAAAAAAATTGCGACTGGTATAAGTAACGTGTAAAATGTTGGTGATTTAATTCAGTTTCATACTTGCAACAGAGTTCGTTAGTTTGTCTCTTTCACTCAGTTTTTCATGTCTTTTACTACACAGCGACATGTGAATCGTGATGTCTGGTGATGCAATATCAAGTGAGTCGTAATTGCGTAGGGTGCGCTGCAAAACTGGTAAGCTTGTTTTTTTGTAAACATTGGTAAATGAAGCCTCAAGCAAGGTTGTGATTAATTTATGAATTCATTGTTTCCTCCATGGAGCTACCAAGTGCAGCTGGCTAAGCCTAGTATTAGATAGGAGCTTTAAAATTTTGAAATTGAGGTTAGATTTTTTTTGGGGGGGGGGGGGTTCATCAAAACTAAATGTTAAAATAAAATTGATAAATAAACAAGGCCTAAAAAAGAAAATTGTATTGATTGTATAGCACCCTTGCTCATGTGAACGATCGAGGAGGCCTACACCATTATAAGATATTAAATTATCATTTCTCGTCGGGCGAATGCATGGCGTAGTGCTAGTAGTGGATAGCGCACCCGCCTCGCAGCAATGCTGCTCGAGTTCGAGTCCCAGCGTGAACTGATGTTTTTGAAACTTAATTTTTTTGTGTCCCAAAAATAAAAATTGTCTTCTTTTATTGTTTTAAATCGAATCTTACAGTTAATCGCAGAGTATTTTATCTACTTTTTCTGATTCGTGGCTCTGGAGGATTTTTTTTAAAGGGAAATAAAGTCCGAAATTGTAAAACATAGCAACCGATGAAAAGTGGTGTGCAAATGAATACACATGGATATTTTCACCGGATGACGTAAGCCCAACCCCGACCCACATGTATGACTATGAATCTGAGGGGAAGGAACTGGACACAGGCTCCTGCTGCCTTTGACAAAACTTTGTACATGTATTTCTTATTAACCCTATTAACTCCCCAGGCATTTTTGCTAGGATGCAACCTCAATCCTGAAAATCCTCCAACGGCCTCCATGTAAAACTTAAATACATCCTCAGTCCTGCAAAATCCTCCATTATTTCTTGAATGTGGTCCTTGGAGGGGTGACCACTACCTCAATCCTGCAAAATTCTCCAGCAACCACTGTCAGTATGTCGAGGCAGAGCCAGTGACATCCTGGAGCAGTGCGGAGGATTTCAAGTACATTAATATTGAATTATCTAGGCCTAAATATATGCACAGCTAGGCTGAGCATCAACAACACAAGGTACGGCCCAAGATCTTGACACAGCGCATCCTTTAAATCAGTTGCACATTTTTGCCATATGTATTCTTCCTGCAAAATCCTCATCCTGCAAAATCCTCAATTTTGCAAAGAGGATTTTAGAGGATTTGGGAAGGTTAGGGTTAGAAAGGGTTACAAGGGCCTGTATTTAATTTAAATGAGCTGTTGAGTTTCATGAAGAGCGCAGTCACATTAAAAAATAAGCTAAAACAGATAAGATCTTGCACTTTTGATTTGGGTATTGATTTTCTCCCCAGTGATTATCAGTGCTACTTAAATAAGATACCAAATTGAAGGACTCTGTAACTACCATGGCCAGCATCTCTATCGCAGCATTCAACCGTGCAACCTGCAGCACCACATGCATCAAGACAGCGATGCACAGGTCTGCATTGATGAAAAGTACTGGGTTGAAACACAGATGTCTAAAGATACACTCCAATGTCTTCCGGTCCTCGACAAGATTGAGCTCAGGTTACGTTACCAGGCAGAACATCGGGGTTGTTGGTGTGCCCATCCATGAAGGACAGGTTAGCGGCTTTTGCAAAAATCTTCGGTTTTATAAGAGGATGGACCCTTTCATGTGTGTCTGTCAATCAAACTTTGCGCATTGACCAATTGAGGCATGACTTTTGGTCAGGTGACCACATTCGTCAGGTGACCACATTGGTCAGGTGACCATTTTATGGTAGCTTGAGAAACTCCAGCTCCAACGCTCATTGGTAATTCGACATTTAGAGCTGGAGGTCAATCTACTTTGTATCCAGGGTCCAAAAACGGCCGAGGCCATCAAATTTGGCCTCCACTAAAATGGTCCTGTCCCCTATTAGCCAAACCCAGATGAGATTAAACATACCTCGTACCATGCAGCAGTCATTCACGAAGCAAATGATCGACATGAAACAGAACAAGCTAGCCTTATGCATGTTATGGTAAATTGGCAAATTGTGTCACATGAATTGTGAGGAATGTGCACGAACCAAATATGGGTTTACTTTTGGTCAAATTCTTGTTAACATCCTACTTATCGTTGAAAATCTGAGGCTCCCAATACCACTTCCCCTCCCCCCCCCCCAAAAAAAACCCCAACCCAACAATTCTGCCCTGTGTAACCAAATAACTCTAGCTCCAACACTCATCGTGCTCGTGGCATTTGGAAATTAGCGAGTATAGTAGGTATTTCCAAGTGCCGGGAGCGTAAGGGCTGGTGTTACTCAAGCTACGTTCATGTACCAGCCAACACCAGTACATGCAGGGTAGATGTATAGGCCTAAACTACAATTGTACAAAGTGCGGTAATTATTAACCCTAACTCCCTAGTCCTTTTTGCTAGGATATAGAGTCAATCCTGCAAATTCCTTCAATTGGCCTCATGGAAAAATAACATACACATGTAGCCTCAATCCTGCAAATTCCTCCATTATTTCTTGAATATGGTCCGTGGATGGGAGACCACTGCCTGAATCCTGCAAAATATTGACAGTGACTGTCAATATGTTGAGGCTTGGCCTGCAGTGACATCCTGGAGCAGTACGGAGGATTTCAAACATAATCCAGGCCTACATTTATGCATGGCTGAGCAAAAACAACACAAGGTCCGGCCCTAGACCTTGACAAAGTTCATCCTACAAAATCAGTAACGCACTTTTGCCATGTAACCTCAATCCTCCAAATTCCTCCACTTTTGCAAAGAGGATTTTGAAGGATTCAGGGCAGTTAGGGTTACTGCACAATGCAACAAAAGGTGCTGGACATTGCATATTTGTTGCATTCAACAGGGTTCTTATTCTCTTCTGTTGGATCTTGTTGCATTTTGCAGGGTGCATATAGAGACCATATGATGGACATAAATTTTGGTTGAGCCACAACATAAGCATAATGTTTAACAAACAAAAAAGGAAAAGAATTCTGAGGGGTAATGAAATTTTTACATTGACTTTTATATTTGTAGGGCCACATGGGTGTAATGTACGGACCATCAGTTATAAGAGAGGCTGGCTTGATGTCAAGATTTAAGCAGATGGGTGAGTACACAGTCCACATATTTAGCATCACGCTGACTCATGATGTAGGCCTATAGATGCTTCAATGCTCAAATTTCAAGAAAGTTTCTACCTAGATTTCATTTTCCCTTGATCAAAAAGTATAACTACAAAAGCAATTTTTTTTCCATGACTGGTGCAAAAACAAAACCTTAAAATTATTTGCTGTTTGAATTGAAAAGGTATTAAAATGTAAAGTGAAGAACATGGGCCTTTTATTGCTAAAGATAATGCGGTAACAAAAACCGATATAAACAATAGTTCTTAAAGATTAACATTTTGTTTGGTTTTACCATTCAATTTGAGCATCTGATACAAGTGACCACAAATAAGGAACTTCAAATCAGTGGGCTCTGTCCAGCATTGTACTGTAGTGAATAATTCGAACATTGTGCTAACACTTCAAATCTTCAGCATTTATGGGAAAAGGGGGGGGGGGGGCTGTTTGCCGAAAATGGAGGCGAAACCTAAACATTCAAGCGGAGAATATATTTGCTCATGTGGGTGAAACTTTCCGTCTTTGAAGTAATTAAATAACCAGTTGACAGCAGAAGAAAGGTTGGAAACAAAGAAAAAAGACAAGACGTACCTCCTAAAAAGAAAGAAAAAAAAATGGTGAAAAACAAAGGGGGGCTTTTTCCGGCTGCATCCCCCTTTGGATCCGTCGCTGCAAGTAGTGTTCATGCTTATGATTCACACTACAAAATGTTGAGTTTTTAATTTGCTTACACTACAGATGAAGGAATAGGCCTACTACTAGTGGAGCTGCTTAGGTCCATTTTTGGCCCAAATCGTGCACTTTGTGGTAAAAGCATGAAATTTGGCAGATGGGGTCCCAATGGGCTAGAATTCATTTTAAGATCGTGACCCATCCTGGATCTTGCCCATTTTGGGGGGCGGAGCTTGATTTTTTTTAAAAGGGGGTGCAAACAATACAAACTCATGAAAACTGTATTTAACATCCATTTTCCTTGTTTTTCTATGGTTTGAAATAAACTTAAACATAAAATATAACATTCTAGCTTTCGAACACCAGTTAATTTACACCCATTTTGTAGGCGTGGCCTAAATGTACAAAAGAGGCGGTATATATTAGCAGTTTGGTTCTAATATAGAAAACATTATTCGGTTTGGTAGTAAAATCCTGAAAATTGGCAGGTCTAGTTAAAAATGGGCTGAAAATAATTTTAAGAGGTGAACACATCTGGGATCTTGCACAATTTTGGGGGGCGGAGCTTGATTTTTCAAAAAGGGGAGTGCAAAAAATAAAAAACTCAGAAAAACTGTATTTAACATCCATTTTCCTTTGTTCTTCATGCTTGAAATAAACTTAGACATGAGAAATAACTTTATGAGAAATAACACGTTAAAATTGTGCAGCAGCAGGATTCCAGTCGAACCAGTGAGTTTGGTGGTTTGAGACATCATCTTACATTGAAAGACATCATCTTACATTGCCGACGCGCATGGCTATGGCGACGCGCGCGCATACCAGAAACCAGAGCCTTTTTTGGCCTAATAATCGTTTTCTTCGTTTTGTATGAATAAAAAGGAGTAAATGCTTCAGATTTCAAATATGCACTTGTCATTTACAAGGCTGGGTTGGGGCAACCTTGAAATTATAAAGCAAAATAATTCTGCGCAAAAACTACTGCATTTATTAAAGTTCATAAAGTACAAATGATACCATATATGTTTGTATGAATAAAGCATGGCATTTGCTTTTTCTACCACTTTCGAAGCATTTACTCGCATCAGTATGAATGAAAATTAAGCAAACACTTTTACTAAAAACCATTTGCTCTTGAGTAAATGGCCTGCAAAATGTAAAGCTTTACATGTTTATAAGTTTGCAGAAAATAAAACTATCATAACCGAAACGGAAAGCGGCACCGGGGAGGGTCACGTGCTGGAGGACAGATACAAAAAAAGCGCATCAAACGCGACGAACGCAATGCCGTTTACGTGCACAATGCGCTGTGCATCGGCACCCATGGTCTACATGTGGATTGGGTTTTCAGTCCCTACCTGATTCCGTGGGTTTTCCCCAGACTATTCTTCTGGGGTTTTCCTCCCACTTCTAAAACTGTAATTTCTTCTCATTGTCTTCTCTCTACGTTTTTTTTGGGGGGGGGTTTGCGAGCTACAGTGCCTGGGGCATGCACTTTTGAGGATCCTTGGTTTCATTACCAGAAAAAAATTATTTATCGTTTACTTCGTTTCGTATGAATATAAAGGAGTAAATGCTTCAGATTTCAAATATGCACTTGTCATTTACAAGGCTAGTTTGGGCAACCTTGAAATTATAAAGTAAAATACTTCTGCGCAAAAATTACTGCATTTATTAAAGTTCATAAAGTATAAATGATACCATGTTCGTATGAATAAAACATGGCATTTGCTTTTGCTACCATTTTGAAGCATTTACTCGCATCTGTATGAATGAAAATTAAGCAAACACTTTTACTAAAAACCGTTTGCTAAATTCTGAAAATAATTACTTTTACCTTAAGCTTTTGCTACACTATAAGCGTTTACTTCGTTTCTTATGAATAAAGGGAGTAAATGCTACACATTTTTAATATTTACTTGTCATATTTCAAGGTTGGGTTGGGGCTACCTTGAAAATATAAAAGCACATAATTATGCGCAAAAATTACTGCATTTATTAATGTTAATCGTGAAAAAGTACAAATAATACCATACGGTAGTTCGTATAAATAAAAACTGGCATTTGCATTACTCCCATCTGTACGTTTCGTATGAATATAAAGGAGTAAATGTTTCAGATTTTAAATATGCACTTGTCATTCACAAGGCTGGGTTGGGGCAACCTTGAAATTATAATAATTCTGCGCAAATAATTCTGCGCAAAAGCTACAGCATTTATTATATGTTAATCGCGAAAAATTAATATTGTGGCGGTCTTGTGTCGACGATGCCTTGGATATTGCTCTCTGCCGACCCGACGAGCGGCTGTGGGGAAGGCCAGGGGAACAGGTCCGTTTTGGGGCAGTCTACCGCCAGGCGCTCATGGAACACACTCACTCGCGCTCTCCCGCAAACCTCACGAACACACTTGGGGAAGGGTTAACGTCCAATGAATAGATCAGACACTCGGGTATTTAGGGCTTCACTGCTTTATTATAACCACTTGGAGACCCAATAAGATGCGTCCTACTTAGGTGCGTCCTACTTAGGTGCGTCCTACTTAGGTGCGTCCTACTTAGGTGTGTCCTGCTCAATTGTAAGAATTGGCCCCTTTCCAATAATCGTCAAGAACTGGAATGCTTCCCGTACCAACCAACCTGAGTGAGAGACTGACCACAGCTGTACTACACACGCTCCAGCAACTCCAAGTCTCTGAGCGGGAACTGTGCTACGCTTCGCGCCACAATTAACAGCTAAAGCACACAACGTGAGCAGTGCAATGGGAGAGTGCAATCCATGGACGAGTGAAATGGAAGAGAGTGAGTGCGCGCGCGACACGCGCTTATATACCCGCGCTGGGTACCAACCAGCCACGCTACTCGCGCGCTGTACAACGGACAGAAGTCCGCGTACCAACCAACTAAACTACGGTGAACCTAGCGCGCCAATATTAACTGTTCCGCTACAATATTAACAAAGTTCATAAAGTACAAATGATACCATGTTCGTATGAGTAAAACATGGCATTTGCTTTTACTTCCAATTTTGAAGCATTTACTCGCATCTATATGAATGAAAATTAAGCAAACACGTTCGTGTAGGTTTTATATGAATTAATCCCTAATCCCTATGATCTCAGAATAAATACAAGATTTCTATTGTTTTAGCCACTGTGACCTTGACCCTTGACCTTTCGACCCCCAATGCGATAGGCCTATGACCGAAGAACGATCCACAAATCAAATTTGAAGTTCACATGTAAAGTATTTCTCAAGTTATCGCGCTGAAAAAAATTCATTTGTTTTAGCCACTGTGACCTTGACCCTTGACCTTTTGGCCCCAAATGCAAAAGGCTTCTTAGGATTGCCAAGGACAATCTACAAACCAAATTTGAAGTTCATATGTAAAGTATATCTCAAGTTATCACGCTGACAAAATTTCTGTTGTTTTAGCCACTGTGACCTTGACCCTTGACCTTTCGGCCCCAAATGCAATAGGCTTCTTAGGATTACCAAGAAAAATACGCAAACCAAATTTGAAGTTGATATGTACAGTATTTCTCAAGTTATCATGCTGACAAAATGTCTTTTGTTTTAGCCACTGTGACCTTGACCCTTGACCTTTTGGCCCCAAATGCAAAAGGCTTCTTAAGATTGCCAAGGACAATCCACAAACCAAATTTGAAGTTCATATGTAAAGTATATCTCAAGTTATCACGCTGACAAAATTTCTTTTGTTTTAGCCACTGTGACCTTGACCCTTGACCTTTCGGCCCCAAATGCAATAGGCTTCTTAGGATTACCAAGAAAAATACGCAAACCAAATTTGAAGTTGATATGTACAGTATTTCTCAAGTTATCATGCTGACAAAATGTCTTTTGTTTTAGCCACTGTGACCTTGACCCTTGACCTTTTGGCCCCAAATGCAAAAGGCTTCTTAAGATTGCCAAGGACAATCCACAAACCAAATTTGAAGTTCATATGTAAAGTATATCTCAAGTTATCACGCTGACAAAATTTCTTTTGTTTTAGCCACTGTGACCTTGACCCTTGACCTTTTGGCCCCAAATGCAAAAGGCTTCTTAGGATTGCCAAGGACAATCCACAAACCAAATTTGAAGTTCATATGTAAAGTATTTCTCAAGTTATCGCGCTGACAAAATTTCTATTGTTTCAGCCACTGTGACATTGACCCTTGACCTTTTGGTCCCAAATGCAATAGGCTTCTTAGGATTACCAAGAACAATACACGAACCAAATTTGAAGTTCATATGTTTAAGTATTTCTCAAGGTATCGCGCTGACAAGATTTGTCCGGACACACACACACACCCAGGTTTACGCTACATACCTTGTGTGGACATTCCTTTGTTTTCGTGTAGTTAAGAAAACTCGGTACAAAAAATAACTTTACTTAAACTGTGAAAACTCTTTCAACCCAATTTTTTTTCTATGATTCCCTATAGTGTTTCTCTTCATTCTGCTACGGATAAACCTAACCCAAAAATGCCTCTAAACCTGTTTTCCAGAAAGGGCAAAACGTTATGTGGACACGGCTTAGTCCACATAACGTTAACACAACCTGCATTATGTGGACATCTTTTGTTCACAAGTCCACATAGGTAATGTAAGACAAACTCACACACCCACCCACCCACGGAAGGACAAGGCGGAAACAGTATGCCCCTTCGGCTTCGCCACGGGGCATAAAAACGCCTGAAAGGGCACCCCCTAGCACGTCAAAGAAAGTTAGACTATTTTTAATTTAAAAACCATTCATCCAAATTTTACCAAACTTACCCTTAGATATTATATAGAAAAACATAATGACTTCGTGAGGCTTCGTGACATTGCTAATGCATTATTTAAGAAGTTACATAATTTCTCGAAAAAACCCAACATTATTCCCTCCTTTTCAGTCAGTAACACATTACTCCCCCAAGTCCCAACATCCATCTAATATAAATCCAACAGTATACACTGCAAGGAATGGACGCTAGCCCCCCAAAAATAAATTCCGTAAAAAAAGAAATTGCATTAGCATAAAGAAGGATTGTGATGTACATGCGAACGGTCTCCCCCTAAAGAAGAAATAGCTGTGACAAGGGTACATTAGTTAATATAGCGTGAATGATTTTAGGATTTTATTGGCGCTCCCCATTGAAAATATGGCATGAACCCCCCCCCCCCCCTCCCCACCTATTGATTTTCGGAGGCCTAAGTGTCTGGAAAAAATAACCGTTCAACATTTCAGCACGCCTCCCTGAAAAAGTTCTGGATCCACCGTGCTAGCCCCCCCCCCCCCCCCAAAAAAAATATTGGTTCTAGAACCGCGCCTGAATGGACGTATATTCTGTGCACATTTTTATGTTTATATGCCTATATATATATATATATATATATATTAAACATATTAGAAGAGCACTTTCAAGAAATCCTTCATTGGGCCGCCCCTAGTTCCCCTCCCTCTCCTTGTGATCCCCATAGTGTTTATAATACATGCACAATTAGGAAATGCCGCCATTGTAAGTATACAGGGTGAGTGAACAAAAAAGGAAACCCAAATGACGGGACCATTTTCTTAATAACGTTTTGCATGTAGTACTTTCAAAATCTAGGATATGAAAGCCGATTCATAAGCTTTCTTTTAGTACAAGAATCATTCAAATCACTCATATGTACTTTTCAAGTTACGGAATTTTAAACACAACCACTGTTTTAAAGTTCTGTCCACGTATCACAAAAAATGGTGTGTCTTCGTTCAGCAAAACGAAAACAATTCCAGCGCATCCCCCTATATGTGAATTGTTTTCGTTTTGCTGACAGAACTTTTAAGACGGTGTTTGTGTTTAAAATTCTGTAACTTGCAAAGTACATAAGTGATTTGAATGACTCTTGTACTAAAACAAAGCTTATAAATTAGGCTTTCATATCTTGATTTTGAAAGTGCTACATGCAGAACTTCATTAAAAAATTTTGTCCTGCCATTTGGGTTTCCTTTTTTTGACTCATCCTGTGTAAGTTACTTGTAGACAATCATACCAATTTAGATATGATTTTTTTTATAGCCGCCTACTTTAAAATGTAGCTCCACCCCTAAAGGGCAACAATTAGTCTTGCAACCGTTTAAACTTATCTTTACAGTGTATGGTAAACATAGTTAACCGATAGAAAAGTTGTGTTTTTACCAGCAAAAATGATGATTTTCCCTAGTTTGAGTCAAGCTGCTCTAATGTACCGCCTCTTTACATATTTAGGCCACGCCCGCAAAAGGGTGAAAATAACACGTTAGAATGTTAGAATTTACAAAGTGAATGTAAAATACAGTTTTCTGAGTTTTCTTTTTTTGCACTCCCCTTTTTGAAAAATCAAGCTCCGCCCCCCAAATGGGCAAGATCCCAGATGCGTTCACCTCAAAAAATTATGTTCGCCCATTTCAATTGGACATGCCAATTTTCAGAATTTTACCACCAAACTGAATGACGTTTTCCATATTAGAACCAAACTGCTAATATATACCGCCTCTTTTAACATTTAGACCACGCCCACAAAATGGGTGGAAAATTAACAGGTGTTAGAATGCTAGAATGTCTTATTTCATGTTTAAGTTTATTTCAAAGCGTAAAAAAACAAGGAAATTTGATGTTAAATACAGTTTTCATGAGTTTGTATTGTTTGCACCCCCTTTTTTGAAAAATCAAGCTCCGCCCCCAAAATGGGCAAGATCCAGGATGGGTCCCGATCTTAAAATGATTTTTAGCCCATTTTGACCACACATGCCAAATTTCATGCTTTTACCACAAAGTGCACGATTTTTCGCTTAGCAGCTCCACTAGGCCTATACCTAGCAAAAAAATATGAATGCCAAGTTTATATCGCATTAAGTGAAATATTCAATCTTTCAATGTCTAAATTTGTTGCCTCTTATTTCTTCTTTGTGTTTGCCAGGGTTGAATGTTGTAGATCATGGTGATTTGAAATACGAGTCAGTCCAAGAAGACAAGGTCCAAACGGGAGTCTTGAAGAGTAATAGGACGCTAGGAGGAGCGTTACACAAGGTATGCATCACCCCAGACTGGGACCTTGAGTGCCAAAAAAAACCATACAAAACAAATTCAGCCAAACTTTACTCACTGTTTAGCTGATAAAATTCTGACAAATTTTCATGAGTCGAAGACAAGGGTGATCAGTATTTCACCGCCAAGTTTGAGGTCTCAATTCAATTTTTAAAGGAGACTTTTTTTCAATTGTTTGCACCTGAGAGTGCAGCCAAGTGACTTCAATTTGAAGCCTAAGACTAGACTGGTGCATGTCCAACTTTTTGAAAAGATAAACCCTTTAGTAGTCTGGTGAAATGACTGTGGAGAATGTGTAGAAATAGAGACAAGGTACCGGATGTTTCTTTTAACGTAGTTGATTGATGCAGTACTAAAGGTGTGTTGGACTGGTTGTTTCATATGCCAGTCTATTTTCTTGTGTTGTATGTTTTTATTATCTGACGTTTTGGGACTCTCTTAAGTACACAGTGCTGAGAGTCCCAAATTTTCAGACTAGCACATGTACTACTCATTCTGCTGCTAATTGCATATTGGCCAATTCAGTTAACCTTGGATGGAATCAGATTTAATCGGATATGATTTCAAAACCAAAAGCTATTATAATACTGATGTCTGTGCGTTTTCCAAATTTGGAAAGCCTAATCAAAAGCTATTCCTCCAGCAAACATGTACATGTCTTTTTTTAATGGGGGGCGGGGGGGATTTTTTATTTTTTTTTTCCACTCATTTTTAATGTTTGCTAATAAAGTTCTCAATACTTGTTACATGTACTGGCATCAAATCAGCCGTGCATCCTCTTTGCTCTGAAATTTGGCATGCGAAGGATAACTGGATGACTGCATCCTGAATAATAAGCTAAGGCCAAAAAAAAATACCTCGGTCTCTGGTCAGCGCGCGCCTTGATTTTAATCATGTGCGTCAACCTTTTTTTTTTTTTTCAAATTAACACGGAAGCAACAACAGCACCCTTTATTGCCGCACCTCAAATTTGTGTACCAAGGAGCACCAAGGAATGGGGAAATTGCTCCAAGGCAAATGATAAAGGGCACCAAGGCAAATTATGGAGGACACCAATGTATAATGAGGACACAAAAAAGCAAAATAGTACCCACCTTGTCTGTACAATTCAAGCTTTGAAAAAAAAAAAAAAAAAAAAAAAAAGTGTCGCCGCATCAATTCCGGAACTTAGGTCTGACCAGAGACCGATTATTTTTTTGGGGCCTAATACATTTCGTTTAGGTTTGCGTCCAAGACATGTTTATATTTGTCTCAGTCTAATTCAGTGTGGCATATTGCCACATTTAATTCCATTCTTCTTTTGGTTAGGTATCATAAATGTGGTTTTGTCCAAAAAGGAACTTGAGGAAATGATAAAGTCAACAAGAGAAAACAAGAATTTAATTTATTATGAGCCTCATGTTTAAAAGGAAGATACAACATTTGCAAACATCAAAGAACGGAATGATCAAATTATCACGTAATACCTTACTGAATTGTTAGGGAATGACAGTCTAAAAGCATCCTTTAAAACCGTGGCTCCTGGTGTGCTGTCATTTAAAAAAAACCTGTATTTTTCCAACGCTGGTCGACCGACCAGAGTTGGAGAAAACTGGCTTTTTTTACAAAAACTGTTCCTACTTTTTCATATTTAGTTATTCTGACTTTTCTTTGCAATTGATTACACACCTGTGAAGCGGTTCAAGCTTGCTAGACTTATTCTCTGACCTAACAATTCCCCAAAGTGTATTAATTGCTCCGTTTCATCTTAAGTGGGGGTCAGGGAACCAGACTACAAGAATATGATAGAATAGAATTACATGTAAGTCAGTTTAACAATATTTTCTGTAACATACTAATCCTCCAAATCCATTTATTTCTGAGAATTGCAGCAAAAGCAAATGTTGTACATTCCCTTTAAACATAAGGTTTTCCAATAATACAGGCATGCAGCTTTTCCTCGGTTCAGCTGATTTTGTCGTTACAAAAATATTGTGTAATGTCTCATACACCTGTACTTGGAATGTCCTCTTTTTGTTACTCTCCAGTTCTATACCTGATAATATCAATTCACCATGCAACTTATTTTTTCACTTATTTTGATCAGTTTTGTGGATCATAATATTATGGAGCATTCATGGTGATGGTTTTGGTAAACAGAACACAATCAAGCCTTTTGCGCATGTTCAGTCTGATGGGCTTTGCTGGTCAATGGAATGGAATGCACTTTGCTAGGGTCAGGGGTTCACTTATAAAGTTCGCAGGGGATCTCGATTTAAAACAAGTGTGGTTCGTGATGTGGTTGATGGTGCTGTTGAGTGACAACTTGCTTTTGTGCCTGAGGCATCTTTGCCTTAAGTCACTTGCCAGCATCAATGAAAGGGCTGATAAATTCCTATGACACTGTTTTGACTGCTCTCAACATATTGTAGAAACTAATGTGTACTTGCATTTAGGAGTTGACAACTTTCTCAAGTGTTATTTGCCAAAAATAATTCCCTGTCCTCAAATGACCTCGCACAGCCCCCCCCCCCCCCCCCCCACACACACACACAAAGAGCCCTGTATAATTAATATTGAAAACCTATTCTATGCATTCAGTATTCACAAGCATGTGGTAGAGTTTGTGCATCACTTAAAGGGAATATACAACATTTGCAAACATCGAAAAATAAAACTACCAAGTTTTTGCGAAATACCTTAATAGGATGTTGGTAAATGACAGTCTAAAGCATCCTGTAAAATTATGGCACCTGGTATACTGTCATTTTCAAGAAAAGTGGTATTTTTGTATCAATTTCCAACGCTGATCGGCCGATCAGCGTTGGAAACAACTGGCTTTTTTTTTCAAATACTGGCCCCAATTGACCATTGCACTTGTTTGCAATCGATTACAAACCTATGAACGGGTACGAGCCAGCTAGACTGGTTCCCTGACCTTACAATTCCCCAATGTGTGTAAACTGCTCTGTTTCTTCTTATATGGAGTCAGGGGACCAGACTACAGGAAAATGATCGTTTTTCTTGGTTTTTATAGCACTTTCGAACCCAAAACCTCCAAAAAGTCAGTGTAACTATATTTGCTTTATATTTCCAACCCCCCAATTCCATCCATTTCTGAAAATTACAGCAAAAGCAAATGATGTATATTCCCTTTAAAGGGAAAATACAACATTTGCAAACATCAAAAAACGAAATGATCAAATTATCACGAAATACCTTACTGAATTGTTAGGGACTGACAGTCTAAAGCATCCTTAAAATCGTGGCTCCCGGTGGGCGGACATTTTCAAGAAAAACTGCCGACCAGCGTTGGAGAAAACTGGCTTTTTTCAAAAACTGTTCTTAATTTTTCATATTTAGTTATTCTGACTTTTCTTTGCAATTGATCACACACCTGTGAAGGGGTACAAGCCTGCTAGACTGATTCTCTGACCTTACAATTCCCCAAAGTGTATTAATTGCTTCGTTTCATCTTAAGTGGGGTCAGGAAACCAGACTACAAGAACATGATAGGTTTTCTTGGTTTTTCCAACATCTACCATGTCTACAAGCCCAAAACATGAAACAAGTCAGTTTAACAATATTTTATTTAACATACTAATCCTCCAAATCCATTTATTTCTGAAAATTGCAGCAAAAGAAAATGTTGTACATTCCCTTTAATTCTGTCTCACATGCCAATATTGTGAAAATTCATTTGAGTGATACACTGTAAATGGCTGGTGCCTGGTGGGGGACCCTCGACTGCTGAGCAGAGTTGGTTGCCCCAGCCATACATGTACATTACTGTTCAACATCAGCTATGGTGGCACTCGGTATGCTCAACTGGATTAATGTTGAACATGCATTTCAGACCGGCGTTTGTTGAATATGCATTTCAGTCCATGTCTCATTGGAAAGCCAATAAGTAGGCCTATTGCTAGAAAAAATTGAAATTTAGAAAAGGAATCTTTTTTTGGAATGATAATCAAAAATAGCACAGGGAACGCGACTTTCAAATTATCTTTTAATACCTATATTTGGTGCCATAGTCTTTGCTCAAGGTGATTTGTCACACAGCGTTAGTGTGACCATCGTGTCTCTCAACAATTTACCTTTCCAGCTTTCGGACACTGTCTACAGCATCATGAAAGACCACGACCAGGCCTGTGTGGCGCTGGGCGGGGACCACAGTCTCACGATAGGATCGCTGCACGGCCACGCCCAGGCCGAGCCCGATATGTGCGTGGTGTGGATCGACGCCCATGCCGACATCAACCTACCCCAGGTATCCCCCTCGGGAAATCTCCACGGTATGGTGCTGTCATTCCTGGTGTATGAGTTGAGGGACTATATGCCTACCATACCAGGGTTTGAATGGGTCAAGCCGTGTATGTCGGTCAACGACATTGCTTATATTGGGATCCGAGACTTGGACGAGTGCGAAAGGTAAGATGTAAAAAAAGGCAGGTCGAATTGGGTGACTCCAACATTTGGGCAGGCCCAGATTATCCTATAGGCACAGTAAGCACTGTGCATAGGGCCTACAAATAATAGGGGGCCTACCAACAATTTGAGGGCCTACGAAAATACCGTAGTGTGCCATAAAACAAATACACCCACCCCAACACACACACACGTGTGTAAATGCCGGCAATCGTGGACGCCCCATTGTCCCTAATCCTCTTTCCTTTGTTTGTACTCTAACTTTTTAGCGACAGCTCTCATTGGTTTTGTACACGATTTGAGATCGTGGACGTTCGGTCAATCGTGGACGTATTGTTTGCGCCCAAATTCTTTTGTCCTACGTCCACGATTGCCGGTGTTTACATACTCACCCTTACACAGGCATAGAAGAGGGGTATTTCCTTTGTTCTCATGTACTAAAATTTTGCAATGTGGCACACTAATTTCAAAATGCTCTTATTTTAACCAGAATTAATTTCCTGGGCTGAAATTTGGACTAAATATCCCTTTTCTAAAACTCTTCCATTTGCGACGGATCAACCCACCTTGGAAATTCCTAGTTTTTGAGTAAAATCCATATATCTCTTTCGTGAAAAACTTGTGGGGTACCAAAACGGTACCCCGCAAGTCGGTGGGCATTCCTTGTGAGGTACCTCCCGTTGTTCAGGTACCCCATAATGCAGTGTTTAAACGTTCACCCATCTTCGTAAACACCGGCAATCGTGGACCCCCCATTGTTCCTAATCCTCATTCCTTTGTTTGTACTCAACAGCTTGCATTGGTTTTGTACACAAATTTCAATCGTGGACGTTCTAGATCCGCTGTTGAGTTGCAATTCACACTCCATATTAGGAAATGATTCTATTCAGTTCTAAATTACCTCAAGGCACACAAGCCTAGGAAAGCAGGGTGAATTTAGAGCCCTCATTTGATCAACTTTTATATGAGACAAAACAGTTGCTAAATAGTTAGCAATTGGACCATGTTTTTGAAGGCCTTTTCACATTCGACAAATATCTCAGGAGTGGCTCGACCTGGATAATGATGACATAAACATACATGTACATTTATGTGAGGCATTCTGGCAAAATGAGACGGAACTGGGCACAGGTCGTAGTGGAAAAATATGCAAACAATCCGAATGGGGATGATTTTTTTTGACATCACATTTATTGATATTTGTAATGTTTGATATATCTACTACACACATTGTAAAGAAATAGTATTAAAATTGTGTTATTTCAGTGTTTTTAAGAAAACCTTTCATTTTCATGACTCCAAAACTCAAGACTTTGTAGGCTTTTTCTCAGTATTTTACTTGTTTTTACACGTCGATAAATGTAAACTTTAATCAGCCATAACTTGTCATCTGAATGTCAGATTGAAGTGCAACAAATGGTGTTGGAAGGGGAATTTTATTCTCATTCCTGCTACCTGCAAACTCTCATTTTGACCTTTGCCCAGTTCTGTCTCATTTTGCCAGAACGCCTCACATTTGACATCAAAAGCCCTGTCACACTGCTGCAAATACAGCTAACGTGTGCCCTGACGTTTTTTGAAATTTGGGTGTACGTTCGTGTAAGTTGTCATTCGTTCGTGACACGTTTGACATAAGTTGTATTCGTTAGCGGTTCGTAGGGGTTCGCAGAGGTGTGCTGGGGTCTAGGAAAATTTTGAGTGGCGACAACGTAGTGATCAATACGCTATGTATACGTTGAGCATTCACTGTGTGAACGTTTCGCGCGTTGGGTGTAGGTTGCTTCTTCGTCAGCTGTTCGGACATGTACATCCAACCCAAGGATCTTTGTCATAATAGCGAATGCCCAGCGTATACATGTATAGAGTTTGTCTAATGAATGGCTAACGAGTGTGACGACGTGGACTTGGAGAGCGTATTTATGGGTCAGCGGAGACACGTCATGTGACCAGCTGCAGCACGCTAGGCATACGTTGGCCATTCGTTGTGTACGTTCAGCATTCATTGGATGGACGCTACGCATGTGTTGTCATTCGTTACTATGGACGCTAGTTATATGCTCAGCATCCGTTCCTCATTTGTTGGCCATTTGTCTTATACGTCAGGAGTTCGCAAAAAAAAAAAAATTGGCCGAGAATTTGAGCGTATCTGGACTTTGCCAAATTTCGAGAAAAAAATTCAGTACTCTAGGCATAAGTTAGCCCTATTCGCTACTATGTGACAGGGGCTTTACCACAGAGCCACTATAGAGATAACTTTCGGCCCCAGAGCAAGTCAATCCAGCTCCTCTCTCCCTTGAAAAAAAACCCAAAATGCATGGAGAATCTGAAATCATGTTTCATTATCGATATTTGTCCTTGTTTGTAGTTACATCATGAAGCAGAAAGGAATCACATGTTTCACCATGCATGACGTGGAGAAGATAGGCGTGGCAGAGACGTTAAGTCGCTCCTTAGAGAAAATCAACCCAAAGTAAGTATTTTGGTTTCACTGGCAAATATACCTGATAACAATAATAGTCACATATGTGAAAAGAATCCCAGTTTATGTCCAATTGGATCAATGTAGTGTTGAGTGAAGTACACATCATACCTATATTAGTATTTTATGTCTGGCTCTTGCAGACTTTTATGCAAAAAAGGGTTGGACATGTCAACAGTTCCATTTCAAATTTCAGGGGCAATCTTTTTTTTATATGTGATGGTCATTCAGGTTTTTTCTGCCCTCTGTGTTTGAGGATTGAACTTGGATGTAAATGCAACATTTTCAGCATACTAAATCTATTTGATCATCATTTGTCAACAACTACGACGTTGGCCGCATAAGATCCAATGGGGATCATGCTACCGCTCCTTGGGCTGATTGTTTTCGGCGCGCCCGTCCTTCCTTGCGCCACTTCTTCTCCGCCGCATCTGCTCCCTCATGGACTGCTTTCCGCCACGCTCCCCTCACAGCACATAGCTCCTCCACTCCGCATTGAGGATTGAACTTGGATGTAAATGCAACATTTTTAGCATACTAAATCTATTTGATCATCATTTGTCAACAACTAACAAAAGCATAAATGTCGGAGGCAAGCTGTGAAACCGAGTTGAAGTATTCACAGGTGACATGGGTGGCTAGTGCGTAAAGTGCTTGCCTTTCCACCAATGTGGCCTGGGTTTGATTCCCAGCTCGGACCATATGCGAGTACAGTTACTCGGCAACCTAAGTACTCGGCAGTATTCGGTACTTGGAAAAAATACTCGACTACAACACTGGTAAACAGTTCCATTTCAAATTTCAGGGGCAACCTTTTTTTATATGTGATGGTCATTCAGGTTTTTTCTGCCCTCTGTCATGTCTGTGTTTGAGGCTTGAACTTGGATGTAAATGCAACATTTTTAGCATACTAAATCTATTTGATCATCATTTGTCAACAACTAACGAAAGCATAAATGTTGGTGACAATCTGTGAAACCGAGTCTTAAGCCGTGTCTGCACTGGCCTTTTTTTTGGAAGGTTTTACTGAGACGATGGTAAACTGAAAAATGGTCAAATGTGATCCCGTCCGTGCTTGGACTTGCGAAACGGGAAATTTTACCCAGACCACGTGGGAGAAGTAACCGATCCAGCTGTGTCAGTACAGTATAATGATTCACGCAGTATAGTTTTTCAGCCCCCGATACGCACAATATAATACATGTGTTACACACGCCATTTACCTGCACAATATAATGGTTATATACACACGATATTATTTCATCTTGACACGCTAAATCTTGACGAAAAAGCCATATTTTGACGCATTTGTGATGGACGGCATCAAAGCCATGCCGCTGTACGATGTTCCATACAGCATGGGTCAGACATGCATGGCTGCAGCCTAAGGTGCCTTTACATGCCTTCAGCTCAACCACGTTGTAGCCGCGTCCTTCGCAATTAAACTTCTCAGCTGCGAGTAAGGATGATTGGCCCCCAAATTAGTATTATTATATTACAAGGAAACCACAAGTAAGTTCATAAGTAACACAAGATGAACATTGACAAAAGTATGCCTTTGTCACTGTTACTTTTTTTACATGATTTGAGACTGGATGACTTGTGAGGACATCGTAACAGCTTTGCTGTGACTTCATCATACTCATGTACATTCACTTCTTTCTGACTGGTCACCATAGAGCTATATTAAATTACTAGAGCGCTAACTTCGTGTACAAAGTAATGCCTGCTGGGCGCATCCATGTTTGTGCACAAACCTATGGAGACATAGAAATTTTGTACGGCTTTTGTAAGGCTATTTGCATATCTGCGTTTGTATTCCATACCGGTGTGTTTTCGAAGCCAATACGCCCAAAACCGAAACGCACGATCAGCAAATGAGCGTGTCATTTTGCTGTACGCAAACAGCGCAACGCGTGCGCGTATTCGCTGCAGATGCGTTTTGCTGTCACGTTTTTTTGAACCGTCAATGACGTGCTTAAGTTGTTTGCGCATGTTCTATACTTGCGCATTGCATGTAGAGTACACTTTCAAAATTCAATCCATCTAATTTCGTTATGTTACATGTTCTACAAACACGCACATGAATTCAAAATGTCTGCGCCCAAGACGGCTTCAATGCGTCTCCGCGTGCAGAATGACGCGTTAGCGCTCTAGTAATTTTAATATAGCTCCATGCTGGTCACAAATCCACACCAAATGTGACATTCTGATGTAATCACAATTGGAGTCAGACGCTGGGTCATAAGTATCCTGATTGAATATTTTCTGAGATTGGTAAAAGTTTTTGTACATGTATGCTTTATTTATATTTTAAGGGGTAATCGACCAGTTCATCTAAGCTTTGACATTGACTCGTTTGACCCCCACGTAGCTCCAAGCACAGGAACACCATGTAAGTACACATCCAATGTAAATCATGTGGAATTATGCTGATGCATGAGCACGCTGATGGGACGGATCCAGCATCACACTCATTTGTACAGTGCATGATTTTGTGCTGTTTTGTCTGATAGTTGCATTATCGGTCTTTGGCAACGGTCTTATTTTTTTTTACACGAATTCATTGTTGCAGTCAAGCAAAGTCAGCCAGTATGTCAAACAGAATGATTTCATCAATAGTTTGTCATAAGGGCAATTCCACGGTTATTTACGTTACATTTTCGTAGCTTGAGTAACCGATTTTGTGCGTCTTGTGTATCATACATAACACATTTTTCTGGATGTCATCTTTGGTGCTTAGGTAGGTCAAGGTCTACTCTATCTACCATGGGGATAACAGTTATTAAACCTTTTCAGTAAGGTAATTACAGCCCAAGGAAACTCAAAAGTACATCAAAAATGTAACGTGAGTAACCGTGGAATTGCCCATAAGTTTTCTTTGGTGCAGTGTATTTTTGCATGAGTTCAAATGGTCATACTGGCAATATTTGGTAACGATGTTGATGATAATATTTCATGATCAGTTGAAGTGATTTTGTTGTTCAACATTTTCAGGTTTTGGTGGTCTGACATACAGGGAAGGCCTGTATCTTGCAGAGGAGCTAGGAACAACAGGTTGGTTGTGTTTACATGCATATCGAAGCACAGTTGCACTAGGATAAAAGGGAGTGATTTAGTTCAATTCTTTCTGGTAATGACACCAAGGATTACTACATGTGTAGCTCGCAAACGTTGAAGAAGATAGAGGGAGATGACCATGAACAATTGTTCAGAGATGGGATGAAACCTTTATGGAAACCCATGGAATCAGAAAGGGACTTGAAACCCAATCGACGTGTCTGCCTGGTTTGGGATTGAATCACATGAGTGATTTGAACGATTCTTGTACTAAAAGAAAGCTTGTGAATTGGGCTTTCATATCCTAGATTTTGAAAGTGCTACATGCAGAACTTCACTAAAACAATAGTCCCAACATTTGGGTTTCGGTTTTGTTTTACTCGCCCTGTATTTATTCCATTGAAAACCCTGACAATCCCTTAACCCCCCCCCCCCAAATAGAACAACATCATAAAGACCTCCCCCTTTCCTGTTTTCCATATCTTTTCAATAGGTCTGGTGAACATGATAGACGTGGTGGAGGTCAACCCAGAGTTGGGCTCGCAGATGGAAGAGGAGAAGACATCCAAAGCAGCCGTCAACATCATCTGTGCTGCGCTGGGTGAGACGAGGATGGGCTACGTGCCTCCAGACTACCACCTACCAAAGCCTTAATGAGGGGCTGTACAGAGGCCACTGCTATCACGAGCGAGGGGCGGTTCTGCAGAGGTACTTCAGGTACTGTCAATTTTAACCGTCCAAGGGCTCCGTGCATGAACTGTACCCAGCTTGCAAGAGCCTGTCTTACTTCCTCTGTCACTGTTGGGAAGTGGCTTGTGCACCGAGTCCATAAATCAGTTCTGCTGCGCATGTGTACATCAAGACCCCACAATTTTATTCCTTCCAGCGTATGTAAACTGCTAAAAAATCTTGCTCCACTTATGTAGGGACTTTATTCCATCTACAAGGAAAATTGCAGACTGCATATTTGGCCACTACTGCCGACATAAACTCATGTACATTTTTTTCTGTCGTATTTTAGCGTAAGCTAAAATATTGTCATATTTTGATGTACACATGCGAAGTTGGAATTCTGAACTGAGTTCTGTCAAATTCGAAAACCTTCCGTGGAAGCAATATTTGTTCAAAAGGTTGAAATGTGATGTGAGAATCGATTTTTTTTTTTTTTTGTTACTGGTGACTGTACGTGTAGGTCTTTCCCACCATTTGCCTTATTGGATATAAATCGTAATGCAAATATCATGGCTGGAGTAACTGTTTTTGGAACTTACCAAAGTTAGTGATAATCTGACACTTTTGAAGTGATGTAATTTAATATCAGCAAATTACGGAAGCTTAAAGTGACCATCCTGATTTCTGAGATTTCGTGATAAATTATCACGTAAAGATGGAATGGTAGGAATGCTGAAATAATTTAAGAAGTCTTTCTCTGAAGCTACATCTCAGAGAGACGTCTTTCTTTGAAATGTTATCTCGGAAGACCAGAGTTGTAATGAGTCACTGATTTTTGTGACTTGATTCGAGTCATTTCATTTTAAAGCAGTGACTCGAGTCAATAAGGGTTAGTCGAGTCACAGTGTAGTCGAGTTGAGTCGAGTCGAGTCCAATATTTAGCTCGTCAATTTCGAGTCACGAATATCAGGCATGCAACTTTTCTTGGATCCGCTGATTTCCTCGTTTCTATTTCTCAGGAATGCCATTACAAATTGAAAAACACTGTACAAAGTCTTGTGTAGTTTGGAATTTCCTCATTTTTTCTAAATTCCCAGTTGCATGCCTGGAATATTTGAACACTATGTAACAAACAAAGACAAGAGAGAAAGTCATTTGTATCACTGACAGTAAACAAGAAGTGAAACTGTGATCTTACAGGCTGTCTTCTTTTGCTTATCGCTGACAATATCAAAACCAAATTGCATCAAACAAAACTGTTTCTGATTATTTAAAAGTGGGCATGTACTATTTAATTTTTAAAAGGAGGGCACAATTAGCCGGTGTTCGAATCCAAGAGCTTAATAAGAAATGGCCCAAAGCCAATGATGAAACCATAAATTGGAAAATGTGCTAAAGTCCGGTTCCAGGATAGTATTTTGTGCGTTCCAGAACCACAAGGTGGGAGTCTGTGACACATTGTACATGTATGTTCGTACATGACAAGCAACCGCTGTACCGTACTGTATTCGTAAAGTGACATGAACGTAAATTTTGCACTGTAAGTCATTGCAAGTATATTTCGCAAAGTTTTGCTTTTATTTTTGGGACTCGGGTCTTATTAGCCTTCGCTCGTGTCGAGTCGAGTCTTCTGATGAGGAACTCGAATCGAGTCGAGTCATTTGCTAGCAGTGACTCGAGTCGAGTCAAGTCATTTTCCTTTCTAAAGGGACTCCAGTCGCGTCAAGTCACCAAAGATTGTGACTCCAGTCGAACTCCATTCGAGTCACTGACTCGAGTCATTATCAACTCTGCAGAAGACATCTTAATTATCTCAGTGTTTCGGCGATCTTTTATGTTGAAACCTATCAGTACACATCTTGGAAAGCATCTTTCCAAGAGGATTTATCAGTAACGCAAGAAACTTCACAACTAAAAAGACATCTTATTTCTGTGACAATTTATTTTGGCAAAGGGGAAATATGCATGGTCACTTTAAGCTTCCGTAGCAAATTAATCTGGAGAGAAATTTATATTTTGAATGTCAGTTTTCATGTGATTTGAGGATATGCAAAGGAAGACGTTTAGATGTAAACCCACTTTCTGGAATAGTGTGATATTTTTCAACCCTTTTTATGTGTGCATTCTAATTGAAATAGTTTATTATTGAGAGTGTGAATTTTAGGTATTTTAAATAATATACATTATATATACATGTTAATGAATAAACCCACCCCATTTTCTCTGAACTTTTAGCCAAAATTGGGTGAAATGAATACATTTAATGTTTTGAAAAACCTCTTTGGCACAAATTGTGCTATCGCCATAACAAATACAATTTAGTTGTAATGACCATGACTTGGGTGCAGAAACTGTAGGTAGAACAATGTATGTACTATTTCGACTGATTTGGAGTGCATTGGTTGGCACAGATAGTGCACATGAGATGAGTAAAGCCAGCATATAGCCAATAGTTTAGGTTAACATTGAAATGTGTGTTCAGGGACTGGATAAGACGGAAAACACATTCCTTTGTCAACATGTCTTGAAGTCAATAGCTATGTAGAGGCTGCAAAATATTTTACATTTGGCAATAGGTGATACACGTAGCTGATAGCTACAAGGTATCAACCAATCAACAGCCTTGGTGTCTTTTCTGACCAAGATCGCATTAAACCTGATTAAGTTGGTTCCGACTCACTTGGGTTTGCATAAGCATGCCCACAACTAACACATGTTTTATAAAAGGAGCAGACTCGGAAAACTTCATGTTATGACACTTTATTCAATCCAATTCAATTCAGTTTGGTTTATAACAATGACTTCTGAGATTATTCCCATAGGCGTCACTGAAAATAAGAAATTACACAATTATAAAATTATAAAACAAAAATAAACCCAAAATGCATCATCACTGTAACTACATGTAAAGAGTAGTCTTCGAAATGAGGACATATTTACTCATTGACACTGAAACACCCATGATGAAAACCTTCCCAAAAAAAAAAAAATTGAACATGTTTAAATTTTAAAAACTGAGTACATCCATTCTTAGTTCTTTTATCAAGTTTATCCTTTAATTAAACTATCTGAGGTTGCTGCTGATTCAAGTTATTTGGTATGAAACAGTTCTGCAGACTGATAAAGAATATCAATACTAACACATGCATTCCTGTTTCCGTCTGGGAATATTTAATAGGATGCGTTGACAACTGTTCAGAACAATATACATGTATTTTGTACGAGTAATGTCATGCCATGTGGTAGTGCAGGTTGGCCTTGGAAGGAAACTGTACTTCCTGTAAGTTCTTCATGTTTTGCTTCCCCAACTTTATTGCAATGCCAAGAAAGGGCACTCTCAAAAACAGTTGAACTGAAAACTGCGTTTCACATCTGTAGTTTCACTGAAACTCAACCAGGAAATCAGTAAGAACTCCCTTTTCTTAGGAATTACACACTTGCGTTTAGTAGTGTTGCGTAGTCAGTAGCTTATAGCGTTTTTGAAATATTAAGTCACATTTATTTTGTTTTTAAGGCAGGTTCATCGAAAATACAGAAATGTTGATGTATTTCTGCCAATCCAGTGAATAATCCTTATGAAGGAGAAAGGATAACAAGTTTTGATGCAACTTTATATGCAAAAAACCTCCAATTCATTGTACATTGTGAAATGTAAATCTATTGATATTTTTTTAAGGGTTAAAATAACAATGCATTCGGCTCAATGTGAAAACATGTGGGTTTTTTTGGCAAATGGCACACATTGACTAAGAGTTAGTAAGTGCATGTTTCTGAAATGTTAAATATTAAGGCCCTGTTTGAAATAGTTATCTCTCACATGTAAGATGGGTCACTTTGATATCTGAATGTGTGAGAATACCATCCAACTTGCTGAGTTTTGAGTAAAAGAAAACAAAATGTATACTTTGTATTACAAATTCAATTAATTGTCACCCTTTGAAGTTTTTTTTCACTGACACAAGTGACTAAATTAATGGTGCTTATTCATCCATAATTGCCGGGATGTAAGTATTTGTAAGGTATTCCTAGGGAACTGAAAAGCCACAGTATGTGTTGGAACCACTGTGGCGGTTCTCAATTTTAACTCGTTACTTTCCGATTACCGTTTTTAAATCCCATGTAATTTACAAGTACCATATTGTACTACAATTCAAATCTTGTATTTGCTTTTGCCTCCAAATTTCAAAATGTAAACCTTAAGCGTCCCTTGTATCGTACACGTAAAAGCAATTCTCTATTGCTACTTTGTAATATACAGAGTTCACTTTCTGCCTACATTACTTGAATTCTGAATTTATTTACAAATATTACGATTGTATGCTGCTGTCCTGAAACTTATGAAATAGCTAATACGCACAACTACATGTGTTCGCCTGATGCTAAATCACGTTGCACTGCTGTAAGCCGTATCGATTTTCTTTTAATTAGCGTTTAATTAGCGTATTTTACTATCTGATTTTACTACATTGTATTTTAGCTAAATTATAGCTAGTTTGTAGACGTGTAATTGATCCGGCAGTATGGATGCAACGAAAAAGTATGCATGATGTCGATCCGTTTGTTTGTTTGTCCTGAAATGCCCTATTTTTTAATTTATTTTTTTGTAATCTGTGAAGAAAATGATACAAT
The DNA here is from genome assembly GCF_015706575.1 of Patiria miniata. NCBI lineage: Eukaryota > Metazoa > Echinodermata > Asteroidea > Valvatida > Asterinidae > Patiria > Patiria miniata. The sequence goes on from NW_024037072.1 coordinate 39,450,648, forward strand.
CTGCTGTTTCAGTACACATATTTTTATTACTAGTTTTTACTTTTCATGTTTGCGACTTCGATTGAACCAAGCGCAAAGGCAAGGGAATGTTGTCACTTAAATATACTGTTTGTAGCTTCCTATCAAATGCCTTCAATTCATCCCACAAAAGTGGCAAGTATGCTAAAGCATAAGAAATTTTGGATGTTTATACATAAATATTTATTCGTGAATTATATAACATTCATGTTTCAAATATGGCGCCCTTAAATGCTCATTTTTTTCTGGCTTTATCTGAAATTGTTGTAGTCATTTATCTTTCCAAACGACATAACTTGTGTTTAGACATGAATTTTCATTATATTTTTTTTTCAGTTAACTGTTGCATAATGTTAATGTAGTCAGACTGCGTTGTTTTACTTTGTTGGTTTTGTTTTTAGCGATACATGTGCCTCTATAGAAATTAGGATTTCACTGTTAAATGTATGTCTGTTGCGGACGCTTGTAGAAAAAGAGATCATTCCAATTTCGGAATAAAATGTTAAAGGAACACACAACATTTGCTTTTGCTGCAATTTTCAGAAATGGATGGATTTGAGGGTTAGTATTTTATAGCAAACATTGTTACACTGACCCGTTTAAAGTTTTGTGATCATAGATGCGGGGGAAAAAAACCCCCAAAACCAACAAATGGTGTTCCTATACTGATAGTCTGGCTTCCTGACCCTATACTTCAGACGAAACGAAGCAATTTATGGTCGTATGGGAATTGTAAGGTCAGGAAACCAGACAAGCTGGCTTGCACCACTGCACTTCACGGATGTGTAAACCGATTGCAAACAAAATGTGAACTAACTAAATATGGTAAATTGGGGCAGTATTTAAAACAAGTCAGGTTTTTTCCAACGATAATCGACCGACCGTCATTGGAAATTGGTTCAAAAATTCCACTTTTCTTGAAAATGACAGCACACCAGGTGCCATGATTTCACAGAATGCTAGAGACTATTATTCACTTACAGTCAAGTAAGGTATTTCATAATAATTTTTTAGTTTGGGTTTTTGATGTTTGCAAATGTGCATTAACTTTAATTTTGTACGCTATAACTACCATGATGAAAGTTACAACTGTTCGAAAACCAAATCTCGAAAGCTGTTGAATTGCGAAAAGCGTTTCATTTCCTAGTCCTTTTGAAGAAAAAAACCAACGAATTAAAGGTTTTGATTTTGATTCGTTTCCCAAGCACTGTCTTTTCCCTCTGTGCCCTATCTCCTCAATTTGACTTTGTTTCAACATCAGTTTTATTTACACAGGGCGCGGATTTTGATTTGAATAAGCTGGTTTTAAATGTTCAACAAAAGTGGGCTCTCTGTAAACAGATGGTCTGTGTATTAATATGGAATAAACATGAGCACTGCTTGTGTGTCGTTACAAAACTGTACTGTATGAAGCAGTTAATATATACTGTAAGCTAGCAGAGAAATTGGAAGACAGATGCACTTGAAAAGGAAACACAGTACATGTATGTAATCTACTGTAGTTTCTTTACTAATATTATTTTATAGGATTTATAACAAATGTAAAAGTACATTTTAACAGTGTTTTTTTTTCCTAATGAATACACATACGTAAGATTTGTTCGATAGGGTCAATCGTGAGTAATGTGTACAGGGTGAGTAAAAAAAATTAAAAAAAAACGAAACCCAAATGTCAGAACCATTGTTTTAGTGAATTTCTACATGTAGTACTTTCAAAATCTAGGATAAAAAAGCCCAATTCATAAGCTTTCTTTTAGCACAAGAATCATTCAAATCATTCATGTGCTTTTCAAGTTTTTCAACACAACCACCGTTTTAAAGTTCCGTCCACGGATCACAAGAAGGTAATTGTTCTTTCAGCAAAATGAAATCAAATCACATAGGGATGTGTGTGAATTGTTTCCGTTTTGCTGAAAGAACGCACACTTTTTTTTTGTGATCCGTGGACAGAACTTTAAAACAGTGGTTGTGTTTAAACTTGAAAAGTACATTTGAAATATTCTTGTACCAAAGAAAGCTTATGAATTGGGCTTTCATATCCTGGATTTTGAAAGTGCTTCACTTAAACAATAGTCCCGACATTTGGGTTTCGCTTTTTGGACTCACCCTGTATGTAGCAAGATGAGTAATTTCATTAGTACACAAACGATAATGCTATCTGTTATTTTTAAAATAGGTGTAAACATAAACACGTCACCGATGAGTTTCAGTTTAGTAGTCTTTTCCTCGAACGACTAAGCAAGTATATTTGTTTTCCATTTTTGAGTTTTGATCCCAAACATTGTGAGCAGTTGGCTGTCCTTTGTCCTATAGCCATAAATTTAAAGATGTATACCCCTTGCTAATTTCGAATTTCACCTCGAAAATAACATTTTTTGTTTCAGAACTTTGCTATTTTCGTAGCAGTGTAAAAGTTATTCACTTTTAAATGAGACATTGAACACAAAAAATCCACCGACATTGATTTTAGTTGTTGAATTAGTTCTTCACAAAGTTCTAATTGTTGGCTGCTGGACAATGATTCAGCTCTTTCAGGGTCGGTTATTTTGTGCACAAAATGAAAGCCATTTTTCAAAGGATTACGGACGCCCAAAATCGGAATACAGTAGGGTATTGTTCGGGGAAAAAAAGAAATTGAAAATTCGTTAGGAGGAAAAACAAATCACATTTTTGAAGAGCACGGGGCATGCATCTGTAAATGCAGGTCAGTAAATGCAGGTCATCAGGTCAGAGACATTGAAATATCTCCCTTCCGCATGTCTCCCAAAGGTATAACTTATGACGCTTTAAGTGTCTACCAAAGGTTATACTTGTTGTTATAAAAAAAAATCTTCCACGAGTAATACCGTTGCTATTGGAATCCAACAATTTCAGTGGGTAATCTGAGTGTATTAGGCCCCCCCCCAAAAAAAGTCTCCGGTTTCTGGTATGGAGCTTGCCCAAAAAGTGGTGCGGCGACGCGGCTTTTTTTTTTTTTACCTGTCTTTTTGCTTCAAATGTTGGCTGATGACTGCAAATGGTGCCCGACTAAACTTAGTGCAAATATATGGGAGTCCGGAGAGGCCACATAAAGCTTATTCTCGATCATAACCCCATCTAAAAACACGTTAAAATGTGCAGCAGCAGGATTTCAGTCAAACCAGTGAGTTTGGCGGTTTTGAGACATCATCTTTTATTGAAAAAAAAAACTTTTTAATTTTGCCGACGCGCATGGCTACGGCGACGCGCGCGCATACCAGAAACCGGAAACTTTTTTGTTTTGGCCTTATATTATTTTTTGAAGTAAATGTAATTTTGAACAAAAGTAGACATTTGTAAAAAAATAAATTGTGAAATTTTGAAAAATATATGATACTTTTTGAAAAACATTATGATGTACTTTGTATTTTGTTCAAACCTGCTGTTTGGATCATATACAATTATGATTAAAGACAAAATGGGGTGCTGCGCAGTACCAATAAGCAAGTAAAGAACGTATAAATTATAGAAGTGCTCATCAACTAGTCCGAAAATTCGGCAAAAAACTACTGGTGAACACTGCTATTAAAGGTGATCACACACTAAACCTAAAAGTCGAAAATCAATTAACAAAGATACATTGCATGTGGGTTTCTTGAATAGTTTCAAGTTACCTTTTATAACCTAATTATTTCATTCAAATCGATGCATTGGAACAAACGCAGTGTTTCATCGAACTCAAGGGTTGAAACTCGTCTCGGGTCACTTTCCTTGAAAGTGAGAACACGCAGTTAGAGAAACACACAAAGGATTTATTTCCTTTGTTTAAGAGTAACGTGTGACTCATTCTACCGGCTTCGATCTGTAAACTTGGTAAATAAAAAAAGTGGCCCAAGTAGTTTTACAAGTCCCGCATTGTGATTGCTGTATCTTTTGAGCAAAACATCCTAGTGAAACCAACTAAAAAGCATTTGGAAGACCAATTATTCTACTAAGCAATATATTAGACACGATCTTGAATACCACCCCCCCCCACACACACACACACACACACACTTTTCTGAAAACATGCCCGATTCAACTTTTTTTGTGGGACATCTTGTATTTATATTGTCCTTATACATGTAATTAGGTTGTCAATGCCAAGTGACCGCACTGAAATTGGGTCGTTTCTTATTTAATCTTGCTAGCTCCACCCCTAGAGGTGGGGTGGCCAATTGCGTTTTTCCCCCTTTTGGCCCATCATGCAAATTCACGGGTACGCTTTGAGCATTGTCATATTTTATAGACAAAAGCTGACAAGGTCTGCGTTTTAAATGTCGTTAAAATATTGTGAGCTGTACGAGTGTAATTGTTTCATTTCCGTTACTGGAACATCTGGGAAATCAACAGGTTTTGGGCCAACCCTCCGAAGGATGTCGCCTATTTGTTTACACGCACGGAGTTTCCTTTCGAGTTAAACTGTGCAGTAAACTCATGAGAACTTTTTCCATGGACATTGCCGTAAAAGATCAAGCAGTAATTGATAAAAAAAAAAAAAAAAAAACGCCCAAATTAGCGAGTTCATTAATTATTAGGATTTGAGACACGATTACCAAATAACATGTAAGACATGTATTCTCTTTTCTGTCAGCTTATACAGATAGCGTGCCAAATCTTTCGTCCTCTGAAGGATTATAGACAATCGGTAGCATCTGAATATTGACCTTTCAAGATAGAACCGGTAAAATGTGAAGTTATAGGCTGCCTGTCATATTGCAAATGTGATGGATACTGTGAAACATTCCAAAGAATTGTTTTTTTTTTCACTTGCAATACAGCGCTAACACACGGACTTAAAGGTTTGAAAATTATGGAAGAAAACACGAATTTAATGCAAGAGCTCGAGGGTTATATGACAGGCTGTTGTGGTGAGGGGAGCGTTTCGCGTCGAATTTGCAATTTTAAAATGAACAGAGATAAAATAGTTGGTAAGAGGGATATTTACAGGCATGAAATACCCATACAGCAGCGCCAAATAAGTTTTTTTTACTTCTTCAATTACTTTACACCATTTGTTTATACTCCAACCTTATACATCCAGACGATGATTCACGGTGGGAGATATTTTCAGTTCCTCTCTCAGTCGATCCCAAAAGAGCTGCTGGCCGAGTCCGTCCTTGGGCCACTTGAGGTAGCTCTTTCTGCACAGGGTCTGGCGCAGCAGCATGGTCATCTTGTGGTCCGAGATCTCCCCTAGTAGGATTAGAACCAGCACGTCCCGGCCCTCGTTGAAAAGCCTCAGGTGGGCCATCTGCATCTCATAGTAGCACCACTCGCTCTCCATGAAGTGGTCGGTCAGCACCAAGATAGTACGCCTGCTGTTCTGGATGGCTTCCACGATGACATCCATCTTGGAGTCTCCTGCGGGGAGGTCCCGGTCGGTTAGGCATAGACTGAACCTCTCCACATCTTCCCTGTGATCCTCCAGATTAGGAAGCAGCTCCTGCATCACCCACTCCCGGTCATGGTCGTTGTAGGACACGAAGGCGTCGAACCTTGGCACGTTGTTGTTGTTCCCTTGCTCGGCAGGTTCGTCTTGTTCCTCTCTCCTGATTAGCCCACGCCGAAACACCATGAAGAATTTGTAGCGCATGTGCCAGTGGTACCGGACGCAAACGGCGACAACCGTGACGATGACTATCAAACCTGACGCCAAGCCCACGCCCAGGTACAAAGCCAGGTACGACACACAGAAGTCCAGAGTAAGGAGTGCGACCAGTTCCCCTTGAAACTCTTCTGGGGAGCTGCATCTGTACCTTGATGGTGATGGTAAAAGCATTCGTGTGTCCTCTAAGAGCCAGTCTCGGAAATCCTCAACGTCGCAGGTGCATGAATATGCATTGTCGCTCAGGTCCACCACTCGCAAAGCCGGCTGCTGGCTAGCCGCGAAGAGCTTCACGTCCGCGAATGTGATTTTGTTGCCCGAGAAAGTAACCGTTTTCAAACGCGGGAGCCGAGGGGTAAGAGCTAAAATATTTGAGAGGACGTTGTAGCTAAGGTCCAACGCCTCAAGACTGTTCAAGTTCGAGAAAGAACTTTCACTCACAGCCTCCAATGTGTTCTGGCTGAGGTTGACTCTTCGAAGGCGGGGGCTGTTATCAAAGACACTCGCAGAGAGGAAATTGAGCAAGTTTCCTCCAAAGTTGAGTGTCTCCAGAAGCGGCAGATTCAACGCTGTCCACCCATACTCAGACGAATCATAAAAAGCTACATTTTGTATTCCATTGTGTGAAACATCCAAGGTGACTAGAGAAGTGCAATTCAGCAAAACAGCGAGTTCAAAGTTGACTTCTATGTTGTTGACGTAGAGCACCTTGAGGTTTGGTGCCAAGTAACTGAGGGTGTTTGTAAGATACTCCCCGCCCTCATTTCGTGAGATGTCCAAGACGCGCAGAGCCGGGAGAGCAGTACTCCAACCGCTCGGGGGAATTTGATAAAATTTATTGACCGCGAGGTACAGGCGCTCAATGTTAGGAAGTAATCTCAAACTTTCTGCTAAAGTGAGCAATTGGTTTCCCTCGAGATTCAAAGTAGTCAAAAGGGTCACAGATGTGAAGTCATCCTTTCTCAACCTGCGTAACTTGTTCCCTGCCAAGTTGAGAATTCTGAGGGAGCGTGTGCTATTGAAAGCAGACAGCGCATCCGTAGGTACTTCTTCAAAACAGTTCACAGACAAATCCAGTTCTTGGAGATCGTTTAATCCTTTAAAGACTCCCTTTGTTACAGACCCAAGACAGTTATGGCTCAAGTCAAGTTTCTTGAGAGTCGACATGGAGCCTAGTGCCAACTCTTGAATTCGCCCGATATACAGGTTTGCGAATGAGATGCAGGTTATATTAGGCAGATACTGCGATAGACGGCGAACAATTTGCGCCGAAAGAGTGTGGCTACTCTTTACATCGGGCAACGACCCGCTTAAATCCAACTGGAAAATTTCAGACGGCAACTTATCAAGGACATTGTAATACGTATTCTTCAAGCTTAGTTGCCGAAGGTTTGTGAGGGGATAAAAGGTAGCGTTACCTATCAAATAGAGGCTGTTCCAGGAGAGGTCAAGATACGTTATTGGCAGAGACTGCAGTGCCGAGAAGGAAACATTTGGCAGATAATCTATATTCATCCCTGCAAGAAGCAAGCGCTCTAAGCTTCTCATCGATCGGAATCCCTCGCCGAGGTGGAACTTGTCAGTCATTTCCAGCAAATTAAAGGACAGGTCTAGCGTATGAACCTTCCTTAAAGGCACCAAAGCGTCAGATGGTAGCACGCTCATCGAATTGTAGAACAGGGAGAGTTGGCGAAGATTTCCGAGGTCTCGAAATGCTGCCGCAGGGACGGAAATGATACTATTCTTGGAAAGATCAAGATATTCCAGTTCAAGAAGCCCAGCGAATGCATTGGAATCCAACGACTCTATGTTATTTTGGGACAGATCGAGAGTCTGCAACAAGACCAGATTGCGGAAAGTGTTGTTACCGATAGTGAGGAGGACGTTGATGGATAGATTGAGATATCTCAGACGTGGCAAGTTGGTAAAATAGTGTTCGGTCAATTGAGAGATGTCATTTGCAGATAGATCTACAGCCGATGCGATTGGTAGGAGTTCGGTTGGAACTGAAGACAGATTCCGCGCGCTGCAGTCCAGCATGGTATAGTTCCAGAACTTACAAGGTAGCACCTGACTTGCAGTGTTTGGTGGAAGCTGGGTGATTGCACCCTCTGACGGAGGCACACAAAGTAGACCAAAAACCACCGACAAATGCAGCACCGCGATACTTAAACAAGAGACAGCCATGCTGGATATCATACAGTGATGCAACAAAGTGCATATACGTGCTTTCAGATAGAAATCTGTGTTTGTGCTGTACCAGTTCATAAAAATAATGAGTATATGGTGTCAGAATGTACGTGGTCAGTTTGAGTGAGGCTCACTAACTCGGGGGTTGGGCGCGTACTACAACTGTCACCAACGGTTATAGTAAGTGGAAGGATTTTCACCTGTGCAAGCCTTTTGTAACTGTTTCGTGACACGGTAGCTTGCTGTGGATTGTTCAGTTTCGCTTCCTCTTTTCTCTGTGCGAAAAGAAAATGAGGAAGTGATGGCCTGAAAAGGTGGCTCGTTTCTGTGACCATTATAAAAGCTCAATGCTGTGACCGATGTGACCCATGATCTGACACCCATTGTTCAGTGTTTTGCGCAAGCCTGAGAAATATCAGGAAAAAATACAGGAAAAATCCGGCCCCCAAAAAGTATATTGTCCAGGTGTCATTTTTTAAATTGCACGTCATAACCCCCCCCCCCCAAATATCCCAAGTTGTTTACCAGTCCTCTGCTCTCTGCAGATCACGCAATATTACCGCGGAGTTTCACCTTGATTTGCAGGCACCGTCATGCCACGTGATTTACACAGGGGAAATGCAAGCTGAGATGTTTCCTTTCTCCTTTACAACGTGTACCCTGGCGCACATGTACAATGTATGTAGACGGAGTTCAACTATGGTCTTAGGGAGCTAGGTGCATGCTTCATAAAAATAAATAAACAAAATATGCCATACGTCCAAGAAGTCTGCCTATAATTTACTGAGTCTAAATTATTCACTTAACTTAGTTTTTGTTTGAACTATATTTCATGTTGAGTGCTTACATTCGATTGTGTTTTAGAAGAGGTTTTTTGTACGACAAAAAAACAAACAAAAGACCACGACTTGTTTGTTAAGAATGGTGTCGATAAAAATAACAGATGAAGGTATGTCGATCAAATTCCAAGAGCTATATTAAATTACTAGAGCGCTGACTCATGTACAAAGTGGTGCCTGCTGGGCGCATCCATGTTTGTGCACAAAACCTGCATGTCGGGTGACCCAACACCGAAACGAACGATCAGCAATGGTGACAACCTGGAACTCGAACCTCCAACCCCAAGATTGATGATCTGAGAACAATACTCTACCGACTGGGATACCGGCTCGCACTTACCAGACCGGGAATTTATAATATATAAATTATCAACTTAGCTCTTGTTGCAAAGTGAAGTGGCGTCAAAAGATACGTGTCGTCATGAGTCCCTCCCCTCCCCCTGCGAAAAAAACGTCGCAGGGTGACAACGAACCTCCAACCTCAAGATTGATGATCTGAGAACGGCACTCTACCGACGGGGCTACCGGCTCGCACTTACCAAGACTGGATATATAGAAACCTCCGGTTGCAAAGGGTGGTGACGTCAAAAGTCACGTGTCATTTTGAGTCCCCAATCCCAGCACCATTCGCCCTGACGAAAATAAAACTGTTGTTGGTGACAATCTGGGATCGAACCTCCAACCTTAAGATCGATGATCTGAGAACTGCACTCTACCGACTGGGCTACCGGCTCGCACTTACCAAGCAGGGAATTTATAATATAACCTTCGCTTGCATGCAAAGGGTGGTGGCATCAAACGTCACGTATCGTCGTGAGCCCCCCCCCCCCCTCCCCGAGGGAAAAAAAGTAATGTCGCAGGTGACATCCTGGGACTCGAACCTCCAACCTCATGATTGACGCTCTAACGAAAAAAAAAATGTTGTTGGTGACAACCTGGGGCTCGAACCTCCGACCCCAAGATCGATGATCTGAGTACTGAACTCTACCGACTGGGCTACCGGCTCGCACTTAGCACGACGGCTCGCACTTAGCAAGACGGGAATTTATAATATATAGAAACCTTCGGTTGCAAAGGGTGATGACGTCAAAAGTCACGTGTGTCCCTCCCCCAGAGGAAAAAAATAATTGTCGCTGGTGACATACTGGGGCTCAAACCACCAACCCCAAGATCGATGATCTGAGAACGGCACTCTACCGATGGGGCTAACCGGCTCGCAATTACCAAGCCGGGAATTTAAAATATATATGAACCTCCGATTGCAAAGGGTGATGACGTCAAAAGTCACGTATCGTCTTGAATCCCTCGCCAAGCCCCTGCGTTCTGAGGGAAAAAAATGTCGCTGGTGACAAACTGGGGCTCGAACTTCCAACCCCAAGATTGATGATCTGAGAACTCTACCTACTGGGCTGCCGGCTCGCACTTGCCGAGCCGGGAGTTTATAATATAATCCTCCGGTTGCAAAGGGTGATGACGTCAAAAGTCACGTATCGTCTTGAGTCCCTCGCCAAGCCCCTGCGCTCTGAGAAAAAAAAAATGTCGCTGGTTACAAACTGGGACTCCAAGATCGATGATCTGAGAACGGCTCTCTACCCACGGGGCTACCGGCTCACACTTAAAAAGCCGGGAAATTATAATATATTTAAACGTCCGGTGTGGCGTCAAAAATCACGTGTCGTCGTGAGTCCCCTTCTCGATTCCCCTCCACTCTGATGAAAAAGCAAATATTGCTGGTGACAAACTGGGGCTCGAACCTCCAACCCCAAGATTGAGGATCTTTGAACGGCAGTCCGCCGACTTGGCTTTCGGCTCACACTTACCAAACCGGGAATTTATAATATATATAAACCTCCGGTCGCAAAAGGAGATGACGTCAAACGTCACGTGTCGTCATGAGTCCCCCCTAACCCCCTGAGGAAAAAAATGTCGCTGGTGACAACCTGGGACTCGAACCTCGAACCACCTCATGATGAGAACTGTACTCTACCGACTGGGCTACTGGCTCGCACTTACCAAGCCGGGAATTTATAATATATATATAAACCTCCGGTTGCAAGTGGTGGTGACGTCAAAAGTCACGTGTCGTCGTGAGTTCCCCCTACCCCCCCCGAGGAAAAAAATGTATGTAGCTGGTGACAACAGGGACTCGACCCTCCAAGCCTATGATTGATGATGTGAGAACGGCACTCTACCAACGGGGCTACAGGCTCGCACTTACCAAGTCTAGAAATTTTAATCATATACACCTCTGGTTGCAAAGGTAAGTGACGTCAAAAGATACACGTCGTCGACTGTCCCTCCCCCGCTCCTTGCGCTCTGCACTCTGAGGAAATAAAGTTATGTCGCTGGTGACAACCTGGGACTCGAACCTCCAACGCCTAGATTGATAATCTGAGAACGGCCCTCTACCGACTGGGCTACCGGCTCAAACATACCAAGACTGGAATTTATAATTATATAAGCCTTCGGTTGCAAAGGGTTGTGACGTCAAAAGTCACGTGTCGTCTTGAGTCCCTCCCCCACCCCCTGCGCTCTGAGGAAAAAATGATAGATGTCGCTGGTAACAAACTGGGGTTCGAATCTCCAACCCCAAGAATGATGATCTGAGAACGGCGCTCTACCGACTGGTCTACCGGCTCGCACTCAAGCCAGGAATTTATAATATATATAAACCTCCGGTTGCAAAGGGTGATGACGTCAAAAGTCACGAGTCGTCGTGAGTCCCCGTGAGTCCCTCCACCTATTCCCTGCGCTCTCTGGAAAAATAGTAAATGTCGCTGGTTCCAAACCTGGGGCTCGAACCTCCAACCCGAATATTGATGATTTGAGAATGGCACTCTACCGACTTTGCTACCGGCTCGCACTTAATATGCTGGGAATTAATAATATATACAAACCTGCGGTTGCAAAGGGTGGTGACGTCAAAACTCACGTGTTGCCGTTAGTCTCTCTCCCACCTCCTGCGCTCCAAGAAAAAAAACACATAAACGTCGCTGGTGACAACCTGAAGCTCGGACCTCAAACCCCCAAATTGATGATCTGAGAACGGTACTCTACCGACTGGAATACCGGCTAACTTTGATTTGTTAAAAAAAAAATGGTGGAAAGGGTTTTTCTTGTTTCATCCAGCCTTATTTAAAATCATCTGCACAGACGAACAATATAATGAGTTGTGTATCTCGAAGTCTGAAGTATACCCATTCACAGACCTAAATACGACAATTAGGCCTACACATGAAATGTCTTTGCTTTTGTCGATTTCCACAGCTTTATGAGCAGATGATCCTTTCTGTTTTATTTAAATATGCATTCCCCGTGCTATTTTCGAGTTTCATCTCAGAAACTAAGATCTGATTTGTGTTTATTTTTTCCTAGAAATTTCAAAGTTATTCACTTTCTAATAAGGCATAGAACGGAAAAATCCATCGACGTCTAGTTATTGAATCATTTCTTCACAAAATTGGAATCATTGGCTGATAGGATGGGTGAATTTGTGCACGAAAGGAAAGCCTTTTTCAGAGGGTTGCAGATTCCCAAAATATGAGTATGGGTGTTTTTGTTTTTCGTTAAAACAAAACAAAACAAACAATTTGGACAGTCTTTCGGATTTTTAAAAAAAAACAGGGTATGCAACTTTTTGTTGTCTGTTTTTGTATTGTGTGCTCTTCTTTTCACCCCGCGATCAGCCAAGAGGTCCGTAGGCCTACAGTGTTTCATTGTATGCTTGAACAAAGTAAATCCATCCAAAACTTGGGACAAATATACATGAATATGCTGCAAGGAATGTACAAACGATTACAGACGTACCGTCCTTCATGTTTAACAAAAGAATATTTTCTTCGAAACGATTTTTCAAATTGTTTTGTTCTCGACAAAAAAATAAGTACTTTTTATTTTCGGGCGTCTTAAAAAAAAAAAAACGCTTTTATTTTGGGTACGTTTTTCTCGGATAAACAGATTCGCCCAGTCGAAACTCGAAGGGGATACTCGATCTTTTCGTTTCGAATGAATTGCACGCTTAATCGATTTGTCCTGAATTTCAGTCGGATACTATACAGTGACTTTTCACTCTTTTGAAACAAGAGAGTATGGACCCGACTTTGTCGATTCTGATATATGCATGGACGGGAAAGAGTCTATAGTAATTGCGAGCACTGAATTATTTTCGGGCCGCTAATGATTCGACATTCATTGACTGATTATTTCATTATTCTAAACATGGGCCGAATTTTTCTTTTCGTGTAACGTCTCATCCAAGAGTTAATTACATTTGTATTTCTACAAAAATCTGTATTGTTTCGGGGCTTACACATAAATTGGCCAATTATTAGGGTAAAAGTGGCCGTACATAATAATAAAGTACGTACACATTACTGTTCAGGTATTATTTGGGATCAATGTAGATGTATTTTCTTCAGAATGGGAAATTAAAATATTACTCTGTTCGGACACAAGAAACACTCTGATTACTTTTATGTGAGGGCGCTATAGTCCAATTGAACGGATCTCTGCATATTTGGGTATGTAAATTTGACTGATCGAAGTTATGCCCCCCATGATTTTGAGAGGTCTGGTACTGGCTCGAGAAATTAAAGCTACAAGTTAAAATGCTCATTATATATGGCATTACCAAAATGTACACTTTACCGATGAGATGTAGGCATCCTCTTTAGCTGACTATTTTGACACTCATCGCCAGCTAATCAGATTCTCTGCGTAGACTTCGTGACGTTTTCCTTCGCATTGAATATTCAGTGATGTTGAATTATAGGGTCATCTTTGTTAGCCAGTAGCAGAGCGCTTTTATTTTTGGACGGCACTTCGTGCTGCCATTTCATTTGGTATTATAGGAGGTCACTTCTGGGTCAGCTTTTGTAAAGAGCAATCTGATTGGTTAGAAATTATGTCAGTCCTTATTTGGAAGTGTTCATGATCAAGTTAAGTATTGCCACGAGGTCAAAAGAGGACGGATAAGGCCGGACTGGGTTTGACTACCGTCTTACGACACACACGGAGAAGAATACCGTGGCTATAGCGGGGACGAAATGTAGGATGCTTTAAAAAAAAAAATTCTCAAAGTATTGAGCTGAAACGTGTAATTTACGGTCTATGTATAATACAAAAATTCATTGGTTCCGATGTATAGTCATTTTATTTGAATGCAAATCATATCACATATAGTTAGTAATGTGCATATTATAAATGCAGCATATCAAAAAGCATACAACACAAGAATGAAATTTGTACATTATTCGGACTGTTTTGCAGTGGCGTACATTATGGGGGGGGGGGTTGAAGATGCACGTGCACCCCATTTGAAATTTGACTTGCACCAAAAAACAAACCTCGGCTGCCTTCAGTGTGCCCCTTGAAGTTTCACCTAATTTGGTGCGACGCTGCTGTTTTTGCCTATTATAGTAAGTAAACCGCAGTATCATTGTCAATTCAGGATTCAATGCACCCCGCTCGAGAATTTGGTGGAAACTAGGCAATAAATGCGTTTTTAAATGTTAAAGCTATTGAACATTTCCCCCTCCAGCGCCAGTTTTAATTGCAAACAGAACCCCTATAAAGTCGTAAGCCTTTTAGAGATATGGTTGGCACAATCTGGGTGCTAGTTGGAGTGGAAAAGAATGTTATGTGTAGCTACTCAAATTTACTCACTAAAAGTAGCCTCCATTTTTTTGTGTCTACCATTTTCTCAAAAGAATATGTAGCGCATGTGCCAGGGGTACCGGACGCAAAAGGTGACAACCGCAACGATGACTATCAAACCTGACGCCAAGCCCACGCCCAGGTACAAAGCCAGGTACGACACGCAGAAGTCCAGCGTAAGGAGTGCGATCAGTTCCCCTTGAAGCTCTTCTGGGGAGCTGCATCTGTACCTTGACGGTGATGGTAAAAGCATTCGTGTGTCCTCTAAGAGCCAGTCTCGGAAATCCTCAACGTCGCAGGTGCATGAATATGCATTGTCGCTCAGGTCCACCACTCGCAAAGCCGGCTGCTGGCTAGCCGCGAAGAGCTTCACGTCCGCGAATGTGATTCTGTTGCCCGAGAAAGTAACCGTTTTCAAACGCGGGAGCTGAGGGGTAAGAGCTGAAATATTTGAGAGGACGTTGTAGCTAAGGTCCAACGCCTCAAGACTGTTTAAGTTCGAGAAAGTACTCTCACTCACAGTCACCAATGCGTTCTGGCTGAGGTTGACACTTCGAAAGCGAGGGTTGTCGTCAAAGACACTCGCAGAGAGGAAAGTAAGTTGGTTCCCTGCAAGGTTAAGGGTCTCCAGAAGCGGCAGATTCAACGCTGTCCACCCATACCCAGACGAATCATAAAAAGCTACATCAATTATTTCATTGTGTGAAACATCCAAGGTGACTAGAGAAGTGCAATTCAGCAAAACAGCGAGTTCAAAGTTGACTTCTATGTTGTTGACGTGGAGCTCCTTGAGGTTTGGTGCCAAGTAACTGAGGGTGTTTGTAAGATACTCCCCGCCCTCATTTCGTGAGATGTCCAAGACGCGCAGAGCCGGGAGAGCAGTACTCCAACCGCTCGGGGGAATTCGATAAAAGTTATTGACCGCGAGGTACAGGCGCTCAATGTTAGGAAGTAACCTCAAACTTTCTGCTAAGTTGAACAATTGGTTCCCCTCGAGATTCAAAGTAGTCAAAAGGGTCACAGATGTGAAGTCATCCTTTTTCAACCTGCGTAACTTGTTCCCTGCCAAGTTGAGAATTCTGAGGGAGCGTGTGCCATTGAACGCAGACAGCGCATCCGTAGGCACTTCTTCAAAAAAGTTCACAGACAAATCCAGTTCTTGGAGATCATCTAAGCCTTTAAAGACTCCCTTTGTTCGGGACCCAAGAAAGTTATGGCTCAAGTCAAGTTTCTGGAGAGTTGACAATGACCCTAGTGCCAACTCTTGAATTCGCCCTATATACAGTTTTGCGAATGAGATGCAGGTTACATTAGGCAGATACTGCGATAGACGGCGAACGATTTGCACCGAGAGAGTGTGGCTATGCACAACATCGGGCAACGACCCGCTTAAATCCAACTGGAAAATTTCAGACGGCAACTTATCAAGGGCATTGTAATACGTATTCTTCAAGCTTAGTTGCCGAAGGTTTGTGAGGGGATAAAAGGCAGCGTTACCTATCAAATAGAGGCTGTTCCAGGAGAGGTCCAGATACGTAATCGGCAGAGACTGCAGTGCCGAGAAAGAATCATTTGGCAGATAATCTATATTCATCCCTGCAAGAAGCAATCGCTCTAAGCTTCTCATCGATCGGAATCCCTCGCCGAGATGAAACTGGTCAAGTAGGGGAGAAGGGCGGATACCAGACTTTGCCATAGGTCTGGGGGTAGTACAGGGCCAGTGGGGAGAGGGGCAGGTACCAGACTTTACCCCTCCCCCTTTCCGCCACCCTCTGACCACGCCCCCACCCCCTGATCCCTCCCAATGATTTCCCTCCCCCTCCCAATAATCTCCCTCTCCCAATGATCTCCCTCCCAAATATCTCTCTCTCAATATCTCAGTCTCGAAATAAGGCCAGGCCCTCTATATTTATATTTTTCATTTTTGATCTTGTGTTAAATACGACTCGTACAAGTCTACTCCAACCCTGACTTGCAAAATATGAAGTGACTCAGGGTCACGGTGACACACTTTTGCAGTTGGGGGTAAACATCTATTGAAATTCAATGGGCCGTGATGAATTGCTTTTGTTAGTTGGGGCAGCCAGGATATGACTCATCGCATACGTCAGAAGCAAACAATGGTTGCTATTTTTAGTTCCTATATAAGCCAGATACCCTCACAGCGGATGGCCAGTCGGATTTATAAGGCGGAGTTCAGTGGTATCTAATCATATCCAGACTCGACAGCACTGAACTGTATAGCTTCATTTCCGAATACGAGCAGCTAAACTACCAACAGACCAACTTTCAAAGGTAATTATAATACGCTTATAACGTGTATTTTTTATACATCAGGTGTCCAATATGTCAGGGTGATTTGTGTGTAAAAGGCGAAAACCATAGGCGTCTTTACTTGTCAGCGGCCCCGAACACGTTGTAGTTGCGTCTTTTGCAATTTAGTATGCCAGATGCGAGTAAGGATGATTAGGCCCCAAATTATCATTACTGTATGTTTGTGTGTAACAACATTTACTTATTCAGGCCTATTTCTCCTTTTTTTCAGATGAACTGTCCATCTAGTGTAGTAGATGTTACATACGGGCAAGATTTCGTCACATTGGCAAACAGCATGGTCAACACGGTGGGTGAATGGATCGTGGTCAAAATAGGAGATTTGACTCAGCAGTTAAAGAATGCAAAAACCTTTTGATATATGACAAACCAAAAAGCTATTTAAATGAGCTAATTTGAATAACAAAGAAAAAGCCACTCGGAGTGGCTTTTTACTGTATATATTAAGATGCCAGAAAAGCAATTTAAATGAGCTAATTTGAATGACAACGAAAAAGCCACTCAGAGTGGCTTTTTACTGTATATATTAAGATGTCAGAAAAGTTATTTATATGAGCTAATTTGAATAACAACGAAAAAGCCACTCGGAGTGGCTTTTTACTGTATATATTAAGATGTCAGAAAAGCTATTTAAATGAGCTAATTTGAATGACAACGAAAAAGCCACTCGGAGTGGCTTTTTACTGTATATATTAAGATGTCAGAAAAGCTATTTAAATGAGCTAATTTGAATAACAACGAAAAAGCCACTCGGAGTGGCTTTTTACTGTATATATTAAGATGTCAGAAAAGCTATTTAAATGAGCTAATTTGAATGACAACGAAAAAGCCACTCGGAGTGGCTTTTTACTGTATATATTAAGATGTCAGAAAAGCTATTTAAATGAGCTAATTTGAATGACAACGAAAAAGCCACTCGGAGTGGCTTTTTACTGTATATATTAAGATGTCAGAAAAGCTATTTATATGAGCTAATTTGAATAACAACGAAAAAGCCACTCGGAGTGGCTTTTTACTGTATATATTAAGATGTCAGAAAAGCTATTTAAATGAGCTTATTTGAATAACAACGAAAAAGCCACTCGGAGTGGCTTTTTACTGTTTATATTAAGATGTCAGAAAAGCTATTTAAATGAGCTAATTTGAATGACAACGAAAAAGCCACTCGGAGTGGCTTTTTACTGTATATATTAAGATGTAATAAAAGTTATTTAAATGAGCTAATTTGAATGACAACGAAAAAGCCACTCGGAGTGGCTTTTTACTGTATAAATTAAGATGTAATAAAAGCTATTTAAATGAGCTAATTTGAATGACAAAGAAAAAGCCACTCGGAGTGGCTTTTTACTGTATATATTAAGATGCCAGAAAAGCTATTTAAATGAGCTACTTTGAATGACAACGAAAAAGCCACTCCGAGTGGCTTTTTACTGTATATATTAAGATGCCAGAAAAGCTATTTAAATGAGCTAATTTGAATAACAACAAAAAAGCCACTCGGAGTGGCTTTTTACTGTATATATTAAGATGTAATAAAAGCTATTTAAATGAGCTAATTTGAATGACAACAAAAAAGCCACTCAGAGTGGCTTTTTACTGTATAAATTATAATATATGAATATCAAATAAAGAGAATGTATGAATGATCGTTTTATCGAGTCCAAGTTCAATTATAATGTAAAATCAATAGAGGGCGCTATTTCTGTGTGGTGATGGATATCAAAATAATATAAACAGGGTGGTATAATAAATGATCGATTTATCGAGTCCAGGTGCAATTATAATAAAAGAAATCAACAGAGGGCGCCATTCATTGGTGGTGAGGTATTATAAACAGAGGGCGGTATTTAATTTTATGATAAGGAGTTCATGTACCGATAAAAAACAGAGGGCGCTATTAACGGGCACTAAGAGATCTGATTTCAATTATATAAAGAACAGAGGGTGATATTTAATTCTTTATTTAAAATTGCAATCATTTTTATTTAAAGTTTATTAAATAGATGGAATACTTTGGGACGTCACAACTTGGGGATAAGTGCGATCATCATATAATCATCGAGAATGGTTTTTTAGTTTGTGAAACGTGCGGTGAAATAGTTTCATGTTATTTTGATTTTTCGGCAGAAAATGCGCAAGAAGATCGTATCAATTGGTCAATTTTAAAAAGAAACAAAAGAAAAACTGTGGAAAAACTTATTTTGTCGGTGTGTCCAGAGCAAGACTTAGAAGATGTCCAAGAAACAATCAATAAATATAACGAGCTCGTTAATTACAAAACATTGAGGGGAAACGGATGCGTAAAACGCTTGTTAATAGCGGCGTGTTTTTATTATGTAGCTGGAATAGACAAAGAACGAGTTAGAGATTTATTTAAAGTGACTCAAAATCAATTTAATAAAGCACTAAAAAGATACGATGACCACTACAATAAAGGCGGGGCCGAGGGTAACACCCCAAGAGGTAAAATAGAGGTATAACTCGGCGGATCGCTTTCATAATGTTTATTTACCGTGAATTTGAACTTGTAAGTTTTTCGATAAGAGATTTTTTTTCTTTTGCCAGCCGTTCGTCTACCCGTTTTTTAACTTCTTTTTCAAAGTCTGTATCGTTTTTAATTTTTTGAAGCTTTGTGCTGGTCTTTGTTCTAATTTTTTGTTTAAGCTCGTTAAATTTTGCGAGCTCTCTCGTAATCAATATAAACTCTTCGTGCGATATATCTCCGTCGTTGATGGCTTGAGACACGTATTCTTCAATCGTGTTAAGTTTGGAGTCTGCTAATATTTTAATCTGGTCGTGCTTTTTCAGCTTGGCGGATAATCGCTTAGACGCGATTCTAAGCAGAATATCTACACCAAAAGCGCCTATAAACGTTCCTTCTAGCACCAATCCAACGGGGGCTGATATAACACCCAAGAGAGCGGGAATACTGACAGCCCCCGCTATAGCCCCCAATCC
Source organism: Patiria miniata (assembly GCF_015706575.1). NCBI lineage: Eukaryota > Metazoa > Echinodermata > Asteroidea > Valvatida > Asterinidae > Patiria > Patiria miniata. The sequence goes on from NW_024037072.1 coordinate 39,470,247, forward strand.
TTCTAATCCTATCTCTACGTAATTAATAGTGTCGATCACTCTCTTTATTTTTTTATAAGTGCGCTCTCGGTGGTCTCTCTCTTTCAAGATTAAAGATCGAATCTCTTCAATCTTTTTAAGTCTGTACACTTTTGTTTCTTCGTTACTATTTAATCGGAGTACATCTCCAGAAATATCGGGGTATAACGCCTTACCATCTACACTCATGTTTTTAATATAAAAAGATTTTAAAATTAAAAGATCTCCAACTCGATAATGATACCCTCACCCTTATTGTTGAATACCTGTCCTTTTTCACCGCTGATAGAAAATGTCAGTTTGTCGATTATACCGTTTTTAAGATTTTTGAATCCCTCGGCTCTATCAATATCGGGTTTGCGCGTAGCCACGGGTACGATTTTTAAGATGTCAGAAGGACGACCATTAAAAAAGTTTTCACTCGTACTTAATTGCGGGCAGCGAATAAACAAAAATTTAAACGGATTAACGTCGTAAGACCCCGTATACACCACTTTGGGTACCAGTCTTCCTTTGGGTAAATTGAGTAATCGAGATACTTCTCTGTTCAAGCGCAATTTGAGATTTACGTCGGTTATCACCAATGTCACCTTTTTAGATTCTCTAAATATTCGAAAACTTACCCCGGGTATAGAATTTAAAATGAAATCGAACCAATCGACGTCGTACCACCCCGGTGCTATGATGACCGAACCGGTGACTCCGAGTGGTAACGGCGCTAAATGACTCGGAGGAATAAAATCTAAATCATCACCCGTCACGATAAGACTTCCCCTTATAATTACCCCTGCTTCTCTACTATCTCTCAACTCGCTCAACTCGCTCGCACCCATTTCTCCTTCAATAAACTTTGAAGCCAATTCCTCACCTTCAAAGATTTTCCTTTCTCTAACATATAATATTCTTACTAAAGATTGAAGCGTATTAAGTTCTAATTCAGTTTTTGGTATTTCTGAAGACATGGCGGCTAAAATCAACCCTCGCCGTTCAGCTATAATAGCTCTTTTTCTTTTGTTTGATTCTAAAACGGATTCTAGTCTATCGTCTTCGTACGCTTTTATAAGATCGTTTATAGTTTTTTGTAAAACATTTTCATCGTTAATTAAAAAGTGGTATGGTATATCGGGTAACAATCGCTCTATAAAATCTCTATCTGGCGTTCTTATGTGTACATCTGAAAGAAACTCCGCGGGTATGGGGGGAGGTTTATCTGTGGTAAACGCGGGTCTCCCATCTATTTGCGTAAACCAATCAATCTCCGTGGCGCTGGAAATATTAAAATATCCGGGGTTAAACATTAGCCTTTTTACGCGTACAGATTTTTGACCGTTTAAATTATCTACGACGTCTTCTAATTTAAACGTCTGCTCATTTTGAAACAAGTGAAACGAATGCATTTATTTTAAAGTCTTTTTATATTAAAACTGAAACTAAAATAATGAGTGATTTTAAGTCGTTAAAAAAGCAGATACAATCGATAGCCGATCAGGTAACGAAACAAGTAAATCAAAATGTAGCCAAGGCAACCGAGCTAAAGCATCAAGCTGCACCCCAAGCAAAGTTTTTAAACAGCACTAAACCCAGTGAACTGGAAGTTATAGTTAATAATACCAACGGGTTTTTAACCTTGTTCCCCGACTTAACCTCAGACTATAAATTGCCTCGCATCACAACGGATGAGGATGTAGATCGTTGGAAATCACACCCCATGTCGTTTTATCAAAATCAGTTAAATTTTGCGATCTACTGCGCTACTACGGGCTGCGGTGTTGGATTCGATCTTTTAAACGCGAGCAACCGTTACGTTTGGGCCATCTTTAACTTTCATTTATATTTTACGGTTAGAAAGATCCTGTACGACTTTGCCGCTCCTTTACCGGGAGATGACGCATTTAAAGCTCTAGACAACAGTTATAATCTCAGAGCATTTACCGATACCTCTTTGTTGTTTGGCATCGATCAAAATAAATCTTTTAAACAGACGAGAGACACAAACTCTAACGGTTTAGGTATAGCTTATTACTGGGACACGTCTTACGTACCCGTACCCGGAAACGATTATGATACAACCGACCTTAATCTCGAGTATAGTGAGTATCGTAAAGATATGATGAGTGGAACTAAAATGGGGTTTGGTCTGGACGATCCACCCAAGGGTTCGGGGCGTTACAGCGATTATACCGTAGCCTTTATCGAACAAAATGAATCGGTACAAAAGGCTTGGTTAGATTTTATACCCGCCAAGAGTTCGTTTACCCCCGCGGGAATCATAAAGATCAACGAATCGATCAGATCTTACGTGTACGCTTTACTCGGTGCGCAGGCTCAAACAAAAACGAGCGTATTATCACCAGGCACCGGATTAGACGCTCAGAGACAATTTAACGTCATCGTTGAAGATATCATCAATGCAGTAGACGACATGGAAACGAGTATCAATCAATTTCAAGACTCTTTGCAGTATGCCAGAACGCCTTTAAATTTTGTCGTGAAACCAGGGTTGTATTTAATTCCATCGGATATGAACTTGAGGGTTGGAACGCACGACGGCTATAACAACAATCTTCAAATCGCTACCCAGATTATGAAAACTGGTTTGGTGCCAGATTTAAACTCACAACCTCAACCGGACGACTCTTTTGATGACACCGATGACGTCGCGCCACCAACACCCCCAGAGCCTATGACCGATGTTGTATCACCAACACCAACACCAACACCAACACCAACACCATCACCATCACCAACACCAACACCTACAGTTTTAACCCAAGAACCCACGAAACTACAAACTCACCAAGACGAAAAATTATCGTTGACGGTAGGAATATTAGCTATTGTTGGCATGGGTATTTTAGCTTACGAGGCAACGCGATAAGTCACACTCTAATCTCACCAAAAAAAATAAGCCTTACCAACTTTGTGCTGGTAAGGCTTATTTTTTTTGTTTAAACTTGATTACAACTATTACTACCATCGTTTTTGCAGGTACGCAAACACCAAGGCTCCCACACCCAAAAACAAAGCCCACACGTGTTCGGCTAACCACGATACGGTCTTACTCAGCGCGTTAAATATCCAACTTAGTACGCTGCCTATGATACCAGGCAGAGCACCCAACGCGCTCACTCCGAGTTTTTGAAGAGCAGATGCAAAATTAGCGAGTTGTTTTGAAATCCACTCTTTGATACCGCCTTTTGGTGTTGGTGTTGGTGTTGGTGCAGGTGTTGGCGATGGCGCGGGTGGGGCACCCACACCTCTCACGCTAGCGACGATGCTACTCACTATCGTGCTGATGGCTAAACTCAAAGCGGCTAAAATACTCACTACGGTCACACCTTGTTCTCTAAACAGAGTTCTAATCTTTTCCGCCAGAGTCGTGTCGTCGCCTAATATTTTATTAATCGTTTCTTTGATTCTAGCGATCTGACTTTTGAGCCCTCGTTCGTTGGTTTTTGCAGCTTCTAATCTGGCGGATCTTTCAGCGTCTAAGTCGCTCAATTTATCGTTTAACTCTCGTCGTTCTTCTTCGCTGATCCTATGATCACCTAATTCATGTTCGGCATCAAATATCTCTTGGTCTAGTTCTGTGAGACGCGCTAAATTAAGTTCTAGGTTACCTCTTAACGTCTGAAGACTTTTGTCTAAACCCTGGAGTTCTCTGTAATTTAACCCCTCCGTTTGAGCACCGGTGTCGCGTTGTAAATCGTGTATAATCTCGGTTACCTCATCGGTGGCTCTGGGTAGTTCTGTCAAGGGGATACTCTCGGGTTGTACTTTTTCGAGTTTATCTTTTAGTTTGGCAAGTAGTGTTGGTTTATAGTCAGCGATTTTGAGGGTGTCGCGAATAAATGCGGTACCATATTTACTTTGTAAGGTACTTAATTTGTAATATATTTTTTGACCACCTCGTCTATAAGATAATGGTTCTCGACCTTTATATGTTTTAACGTATAGATTTCTGTCTTTACCAATTTCAAAATCGTTGGGGTCGATAAACGCGGGGTCTATATTATTTTTTTTGTAAAATGAATCAACATCTTCTTTTATTAGTTCTATAGATAAACTGCTTATTGTACCCGTGCCGAGGACGCTTTCTGTGTCTACCGGTGGTGTAGTAGTATCAAAGTCGTCATCTACATTGGTCTCTGCTACATCATCATCGTCATAATCATCTGTTCTTTCGTAGTCTGGATCATAAAATCCTCCCTCATCCATTTATTTAATAAACCTATTTAAATTATGCCGTTTTCATTATACTGCCCGGTAGTATACCCTGTGTCACCAACCAATTTTGCGTGGCCAGAGCTCCACTTATAATGCCCGTCAATTTAGCCGCATCTTCTACGCTTAGTTTGCTTAAATCCGGCGCTTTCATTTTGAGTAGTTTAGTTCCTACCATGGCGTATCCCATCGAAAGACCCGATATGACGGCTCCGTGATAAATCGTATTAGCTATTCCGTTTGTGTCAAAGTTACTCATCGTTTTTAATATAACAATTTTTAAATTGCTGGTTTATTCCATGTCTAGCGTTTTGGAGGCGCTGGGTGTAGTGGGTTGTGTGACTACCGGCACTGGCTGTACTACCGGCGCAGTTGCCTTACTTTTTAGTACCAGCAGCCCCACTCCTATTATGGACGCTATTGCACCCCACATCGCCCAAGAGTTGTAGTCTGGTGAGCTCGTAGCTTCGTCCGATGTTACGTCCATTTTTGCTAATTTTAATTTCATCTGTCTATTGTGCTCGGCTAACGCTTTACCCTGCTGAATTCGTTTAGGATTTTTAGTCTTGGTCACTCTCGTTACCGTCGGTGACGACGTTGTTTTTATCGGTTGGGGCGTCTCTGTTTCTGCTGGTTGAGCTGTGATCGCTGCTTGTTGATCTTCCATTTATTATATTAGGTTTATTAAATTTCAAATGTTTTGTTGTGATAATCGTAGCAACTAGGGGTGATATAAAAGTTCCGTACTTGTAACAAACGTCGCTCAACATACCAGCCATACTCGCGCTTATAATAGGATCAGAACTCAAGTCGTTGGTGAGTTCTTCTTCAGAATCTATAGTGACGTTATAGCCTAAAACTTGTACGGGTGTAACAACGGCTAACACTCTCGAAAATAGACTTAAAGTGTATTTACCAACGGTTTTAACAATTTCATTTCCAAATTTAGTTTCGTACAGATGATATAATTTGTCGAGTTCTTTACTGTCAAGAGCTTCGATTTGTTTAACGGTGTATTCCTTTCCCAAGTACTTTCTAGAGTTTCCAGCTGCTACGACACCGCACAAACGATCTTTATGTTCTGCGTTGTGATCTTGTTCGTTCGTTAAAGTCAGTTTTAGGTCTTCCATTTAATTAGAAAGGAGTTTAATTTTGTTGTGGCTGTTGCAACTTTGTTACAAAGGCAAAGGTACTCGTAGGTGTAAAACGATAAATTAATCGATATGACGATAATAGCCAAAAACTGCAAATACTCGAATATTGCTATCATTTACTAACAGCAAAATGTATTTTGTTGACGTTTGTTGATTAACAAATTGTAATACCTGTGTAGCTTGTTGAATAGGTTATTACTCAGCTAGGTTATTTTAGTTAAGCAGCTAGGTTATTTTAGTTAAGCAGCTAGGTCATATTTGTTGATGAGCTAGGTCCTATTTGTTGATGAGCTATGTTATTGACCTACTCAAGTAGCTCGTAACTAACTGGAGGTTCGGTGTATACGACCAATTTACTATATTTCACATCTCTCAAACGTCGTTTTATATAATCTCGTTCTTCAATGGGTACGACGTCATTTTCGTCTAACGCTTGATCAAACGATGTTTTATCTTTGCAGTAAAATAACGCCAACCAAGCCGTGTTTTCTCTATAATCTTTTAAAACGCTGTTGTACTTTTGGGTCAGTAACCAACAGCTGTGATTTATGTGTCTTCCGCTAAACGCCATCTTGCTTAGCGCGCACGTCTTTTTACGATATTTAATCTCTTGATCCGAAGAGCAATCGTCCACGATAAACAGCGTGGCAACACCTTCGAATATTTTACTGTAAAAATCGATCGCTTCGTTGAGCGTCATCTTGTACAAATCCGGATCGCAGAGGTATACCTCGGGATCTGCTTGAATCCACTTTCTTTCGATGTACGTTTTGTTTTTAAATATGGTAGGGCAAATGATGACTATCGCTTCAAATGTATTTTTATAGTCTGACTCTAACAGATCCAAAATCCATTTGGTTTTACCCGAATTTGTTTTGCCGACGATTAAAGCGCAATGCGGTTGTGTCATTTTAACTTAACAGAGATTTAAAATTTCCGTCTTCCAAGTTCAATTGAGCATCCATGACTAAAAATACGTACATCGTGAGGTCACCTTGACTTTCGGCTTCTCTGTTAAATTGAATGTTGATGCCTCCTCCGTCTCCGAGTTTCCTACCGGATCCGTGAGCGGAATTGTCGTCGTTACTTCTAAAATCGAGCCACAGACCGTACTTGTCTTTTAGGTAGTCTCCGAGGTCAAAACCCGTCAAATTTAAGTCTTTAGCTACTCCGCGCCCGCTTTCGGTATCGCTGTCTCCAAAGAACTTGCTAATTTCATTCCAGTGTTGATACTGAAACATGCCTTGACTGTAGAGTTGATTGGGTTTACCTTCTACGGTCACTGATGTTTTGGTTATTTTTGGATTGTAAAATCGCTGCGGGTTTTTGACCGCGGGATCTTTAAACAAAAACAAAATACCCTTGAGACTCCTGATGGGTTGATTGACGCTGACGTTCCAAAGCGTGTCCGATTTGTTGACGGATCTAACTTCTAGCGAGTGGATTTTATCAAACAGATATTGCATTAACCCCTTGTGTTTATTCCTGATGGTGATAGCTAGGTCTCTGTTGGTCACCACTTCGTATTCGAGAGACAAGTCTGAGATAGAATACATCGCCGCCGTATCTGAACTGTTGACTACTTTTTCGTGATCGTTAAACTTTATCTCGTACGTCAGAGGTTGTTTTAAACCGCTGGGGTAAAAAGGGTGATGCGAAGTCAGTATGTCAATGTCTAGGGGAATACAATATCTGTTACCATAGGCATCCGCGATAGCCTGATCTTTACCGCTGTTGGCGCCCGCGTTAGCATCTCCAGCCCCAATTCTTAGTTTAGACACGTTTTCTTTTTCTATGCCCGAGTACGCCATGTTTCGAGTTGCCGAGCTGTTGATCCAATTGTCTTTAAAGTTGTGGTACACGTCGGCGTGACGATAACTCACGATTTCGTGACCTTGAAGCCTGACGCTGATTTCGCTGACTAAATTTCTGGCCAAATTGCTAAAAATGGTTCTATTGTCGTCGCTTCCACCTTCGAGTTCTAAACTAAAAGCTAGTTTACAAGTGCCGGGTACGATCACGTCGTCTACGCCCAATTGAGGAAACTTAACTCTCAGCGTTTGCCCCGCCGATATACTACTGGGATTGTGGGTAATGACCACCTCTTTTCTCTCACCCTTGATAGATCTGGGTATTTTTAATAGCCTGCTGGGATTGAGCTTTTTTCCGTACGCATTCATTTTATTTATACGAGTTTTAAATTTAAAGATATCTGTAAGCCAAGAAACCCACCAAAAGTGTTCCTCCCGCGATAAACGCCAGTTCTCTTTCTATTTGTTGGTCGCTAGGCTCGTAAAAATCTTCGAGTTTGGGTTCGCGTTGCAGTCCTACGGGTAGTTTGGTAGATTGTCCACTCACCTCGTTGTAGTAACGCAACGCTCGGTCTACGTTGGAAAATGTTTCTTTAGAGGCATTTTGTTTTCTGATACGTTCGTTGAGAAAATCTAGATATTTCGTTCGTTCTCGTTGCCACTTATCTTTGGCGGCCGAGAGTTGTTCTATCGCTAAATCGTGTCTCTTACGCTCCTCGTCGGCATCACTCTGTTTCAGACTTGAAAATAAAAAGTTTGAACCCGTAAAAGCTAAAGCGTTGACGATCGCGCCTCCAACCATCATAGCAAAGCCAGACATATTATTATTATAAACGTCTTTTATATTAAATAATATGCAAACATTATCTAAACTGTATTATAGCCCGAGTGGTTATTGGAGAGGTGAAAGTGCAGTCGACCATTTACACGATAAAACCAAAATCGATAAAAAGGTAATCAGAGATTGGCTTAAAAAACAAGCGATCTGGCAAATTTATCTGCCGGGTCCTGCATGTGTACCCAGGCCTACGAGTACTTCGCGAGAGTTTGAAACACCAAACGATTTTCACCAAATGGATGTGCTATACCTACCCTGGGATAAAGTAAAACGCAAGACTTATAAATACGCTTTGACGGTTGTCGACGTTGCGAGTCGATACCACGAAGCAGAACCTTTGGTTTCTAAAACGGCGGATTCCACCCAAGATGCTATCGTCAAGATTTACGCGAGATCTCCTTTGAGTTACCCTAAAACGTTGAGAGTAGACGCCGGTACCGAATTTAAAGGCGCATTTAAAAAATGGATGACCTCAAAAAACGTCGAGATAATCGTAGGCGAACCTGGAAACCACCGATCGCAGGGTATCGTAGAAAGATTTAATCGAACGCTAGCCGAGAGACTGTTTGGTCATCAGTACGCTCAAGAAATGTTAAATCCCGAGAGTAGAAACACGCAATGGGTCGAGCGATTACCCAGCGTGATCAAAGCTATAAACGATGAAACGACGAGATTAATAGCTAAAGCACCGTCAGAGGCGGTTAAACTTGAACAGGTCCGGCAATCGCCGGCTAACCCCGTTAAAACAAAAGAGCAACAATTACCGCAAGATGCCATGGTTAGATATTTATATTACCCGGGCGAGCAAGAGGGTGGAACCTCGAGAAGAGCCACGGATCCCATTTGGAGCGTAGACATCTTCAACGTGGAAAAAAGAACGAGTCAATTTAAAATGATTAACGGTAAAAAAGTCACGACGGGTCCTACTCTTTATTACCTTCAAAACGGCCCAAAAAGGAGTTTTGTGAGACAAGAGCTTCAAGTCGTACCCGAGGACACGCAATTACCGCCTAATTAATATCTAGATTGCGGTGACCAAAAGCCAGCGTGTTTATACCGTCCGGTAAAATGTACCTCTTTGTGTCCAACGGACTCAACGATAGTTTATTTTGAGATACGGTGTAAAGAATATGGTTTTCCGATCTAATGTGAGTCATGGTTTCATAATGAGATTTCTTGTTTAAGATGCAGTCGTAATAGTGTCGGTGTTTTAATTTCTTAGAGGTAACCGATTTTGTGACACCCTTGGCTTTTTTCAGGTTGATGTCAGCGGTTAAAATGGAGTACATTTTAGGTCTTATACAAACAACTTCTTTGACTATTTTACCTCCAAACTCGTCTTTAAATTTACCGATCACTTTCTTATTGGTTGGGTCGTACAAAGGATGATCCGTCGGATAATTCGAAAGGTCGTATTGTTGCCCGTTTTGCTGCATATCTTTGTACACGTCGTCCGTGTGCACTACGAGTACCAAACTGTCCGTATCTGTGTACATCAACCTGATTTTCTCTTTGTACTTGTCTTTCAAATGGTTGTAATAAAAATCGTACATCAGCGTCTTAGATAGATCCAAGATACTCACTCCGCAATAGATTGGTTTGTTTAACACGGTTTTAGTCTTGTACTTTTCGACAAATGACAATTTGCATTCTGAAAATGACGTCGTCGTTTTGTAGCTCGGTTTCTGTATAATTTTTTGGTATTTATCTCGATCGTCATCGTTATTGTCTCTGAGCAGGTAACCGTCAATCCGGTTTCTGACGTTTTCCATCGTCTTACCAAACACGCTGTTATTCATCAGTTTAAAAAAGTCTTTCTCAAAATCAGAGGTCGCTTTTGTTCGGAGTTGCGTGTTTTTGTCTATGTAAGATGCCATCCAAGGAGCTTGTTTAAATTGCAACACTCGATGTACCTTTTTAAGTTTCAAGCCGAGTTTGAGATACAACTGCAACGTGACGTAGTGCAAAACATATTTTTGTTTAGGATTAAGGGTACACGTTAATTTTTGCACGTTGCTACTAGGTTCGGTATCCAATAACTCGTTTTGATAATCAGACATCCATTCTTTTGGTATGACGATATTTTCTGGCGCTAGGGGATAATCGTTGTGCAGGTCGTGGAGATTATCCGGGTAATCGAGGTCTACTTCAAAGCAGTAACCGGTGTTTGACGTTTTCCTGAGAGATAATATCTTAGACTCGGTAAACGTTTTTGTAGACGCCCATTTAAAGTCTTTGTACGGCAGGTATTGACTCATGGCCCAGCCGTACAGATTGTTTGCATCGAGGTAGGTGATGTAACTCGACGGCTCGTTTGGATTATGGTCGGGTAGGTATTTGTTGTTGGCTTTGTGGTATCTCATACCACCCACGCTTGAGATACCACCTCTTTTTGCTTTTTCAAAAAATAAATGTTTGTCTACGTCTTGCAATAGTTCGAGTTTAATTTCCGAGTGTTTTAACAAGGCATCCCACGACAATCCTGGTGCTGTATAGTAATTAGCCGGATCTAACGCGTAGTTTGTAATGCACGTTTTCCTAAAGTTTTCAAATACGCATGCCAGTAATAACGTATCGGTAGTGACGTACAAATCGTGATATTCCCCCATGTTTGTAACTTTAAACTCGTTCCACGTCAGTTTAGCTCTGTCGTAGTCCTCTCGCGATATATTTTCGTCTTTTAGGCTGCTGTAAAATTGTTCGATGGGGGGTAGGCTGGTCTCTTGAAATCTGTCAAACGAGTCCATGTATTCATACGGATAAACTCCTTTTTGTAACAACGAGTCGATATTTTGACGATTAAAATGTTCTCTGAGTAGTTTAAACGACTCTCTTGGACAAGCTTTAGATAATCTATCCAACGAAGACGCCATAAAATTAAACGAGTCTATAAATCGCATATTTCCGATCGAAAACGAAATATACTTTTCCGAATTTCTAGCGATAACTTGTATTTCCTTTTCATCGTACTCTGAAATACTCTGCATGATCAAGTGAGCGTCGTAATTTTGCAGATTGTGAAAGACGACCGGTATGGGGGTAAAACCTGGTTTAACTTGTAATTTTAGATTGCAGTAGGCGTGCGCGGCACCTCTATATCTACCCGTGACGTGGCAGTGATCTCTCACCTTTCTAAATTTGTTGATTTTCTTTTTGCAGTTGAGGCATTTAGACTCTGTAAATCCATTTTTGTTTTCGTACTGATGTTCTTTTATTTGTTTTTCTGTTTTTGGTTTTTTGGGTTTCTGGCACTGACAGTTGCTCGAGTAATTGGGATAAATTGGTTTCTCGCAAATCCAACACGTGTTTGTTGTATCATGATGTTCTTTAGCTCGCTCATTAAATTTCATGGGTTGGGGTTTTTTAAATATGCAATTTATGTCGCTTTGTATTTTTAACATTTTATGTACAAACGTTGATGCGGCATCTTTACCTCTATAAGTCTCTTGATACGCATTGGTGCCGTCGCATCTAACTACTACCAACGAGTAACCGCTAGCTTTGTGAATGTTTGTCTTTTGCGTGTTGTTCTTTTTATCGTCCGAGTTTTTTTCTAATATCGATTCAAAGTCGGCGTAAACTACAAACGGTGCTTTTTGTTTAAACCTGTAGTTTTTAAATTCTAATGTTGGCACATCGTTTTCGTCGACTATCCACTCGTTATTTACATATTTTTGCTTAGCGGTAGGAAATACAATCTTTGACGGATGTGTATCTATACCGTTACAATCGGCCATGTGTCTATCTAATTTTACTTGCGTTCTATAATGACTCAGGCACCTTCGACAAAAATATTTCTTACTTTTATCTTTTGTAACGTTGTGAATCAATCTCGAAAAGTTATTTATCCAGCAGTAGTGATGCTTGTCGCCCTCAGAAAACAAAAACAGATCGATAGGTCGTGACTCTGGTTTGTAGTTTTTAGACACGTATAACGGATATATTTCCCCCTCATAACCGTATACGTTTATCGTTAAATTATTTTGTCTTTCTATCTTTGGTATCTGGTCGATCGGTGTTGGAAAGTCTACGCCTTTAAATTTGAGTCCGTCGTCTTTGGTGTATACAACAGGTTCTTCTTTATGAATTTTATATTTAGGATCGTTTTTTATGTTATTTTTTACTTTATCCGTATACAACCCAAGAGCAGCTCTCAAACACCATCTCAAACACTCGTCGTCTTTGTTTTTAATGTTAATCATCGCCGTTTTCTGTTTGATACATTTTGGTAGGTCAATATAAGAACTACCTCTCACAGGGTTAAACCTGTTGATGTTGATATACAACGCCATTATCTTTTTTAAAACCCAACCCGATCCTTGATTCGTATACCTTTCATCCTTTTTAAATATCTGGTCGATGTCTTCTTTTAAAACCTGTTTTATTTGACTTTGATTTAAAACGACTCTCTGATCGGTAAAATGTGTAGCTTCGATCGTTTCGATCGTACCATCGGGTTTGGTTTTTTCGTATTTTATTTTGATTGTGAGCTCCATTTTTAAACCTCTCAGCTCTCTCAATTCTGACTTGATTTTATTTACAATTTGATCTTTGTGCGTATCAAAAAACTTGACTAAATCGTCGTTAAAAAGTCTAGGAATCAGTTCCCAGTTTCTAAAGTTATTTCTAAATCTCCTCGTCGCTCTAAACTCAGCCTCTTGAAAATACTCGGGTTGCCTAGAGTTTTGAATCGCCGAGAGTAAATCTTTTTTCAAAAGTCGACCCTTATAACCCGACGGGTTATATTCTAGATCATAATCGTCTACAATCTGTTTGAGCTCATGTAGCTTCTTTTTCCTCAAGTTTCTAAATTGAGCTTCGTATTTTTTTATCCCGTTGATGTAGACTTTACGCGTAAGAGCAACATTTTGATCGTACGGTATATTATATCGCTGGACGTAATCGCGCAGCGTGGCTTTATTCCATCTAGAAAATCCCTTAACGATTGGCTTGATCATACTCATCATTTATATATATCAATATAATTTTTTTTAATTTTTTTTAAGAGGTCAGACTTTTGGATTTATAAGCAATCAGACTCACCGGCTGGTGAGGGAGATCTTCAAGACGAGAGATATTGAGCCCCGGTTTTGGCTTGGGGCTGAGATATCGGGAGGGGCGGGTGGGGTGGGGGCGTGGCCAGAGGGTGGGGGAAAGGGGGAGGGATAAAGTCTGGTACCTGCCCCTCTCCCCATTGGCCCTGTACTACCCCCAGACCTATGGCAAAGTCTGGTATCCGCCCTTCTCCCCTACTGGTCAGTCAAGTCCAGCAAATTTAAGGACAGGTCTAGCGTATGAACCTTCCTTAAAGGCACGAAAGCGTCAGATGGTAGCACGCTCATCGAATTGTAGAACAGGGAGAGTTGGCGTAGATTTCCAAGGTCTCGAAATACTTCTGCAGGAACGGAGATGATACTATTCTTGGACAGATCAAGATATTCCAGTTCAAGAAGCCCAGCGAATGCATTGGAATTCAACGACTCTATGTTATTTTGGGACAGATCGAGAGTCTGCAGCGTGACCAGATTGCGGAAAGTGTTGTTACCGATAGTGAGGAGGACGTTGATGGAGAGATTGAGATATCTCAGACGTGGCAAGTTGGTAAAATCGTGTTCGGTCAATTGAGCGATGTCATTTGCAGATAGATCTACAGCCGTTGCGATTGGTAGGAGTTCGGCTGGAACTGAAGACAGATTCCGCGCACTGCAGTCCAGCATGGTAGAGTTCCAGAACTTACAAGGTAGCACCTGACTTGCAGTGTTTGGTGGAAGCTGGGTGATTGCACCCTCTGACGGAGGCACACAAAGTAGGCCAAAAACCACCGACAAATGCAGCGCCACTGCGATACTTAAACAAGAGACAGCCATGCTGTATATCATGCAGTGAAGTAAGAAAGTGCACGTCAGTGCAGTGTATTTACGTGCTATTCAGTTATAAGATTCTGTGTTTGTGCCGAACCGGTTCATACAAAATAATGAGTGTATGGAGTCAGAATTTTGTAAGTTCGAGTTTGAGTGAGGCTCGACAGCTTGAGGGTTGGGCGACTACAGGTGAATACGGTCTTACTTGCAAGATGTCGCGCTTAATTGTTAGTGGCAGCGTTGCAATCATTTGTAACTGTTTCGTGACAATGTACTAGAGAACGTTTAGTTTCGCTTCCTCTTGATGTGAAAGGAAAACGAGGAAGTGAGTTCCTGGAAAGTCGGGTCATTGTGTACCCATTTTTAAAGCTCAATGCTGCAATTAACCGATGCCCGTGATCTGACCAGGTGCACAATTATTGTTCAGTGTTTTGCGCAAGCCTGGGAAATATCAGGAAATAACGGGGGGGGGGGGGGGGGGGGGGAGCCCGACCTGGAAAGTGTGTTTTGTCCAGGGTGTCAGTGTTAAAGTTGCGCATGTCAAAAATCCAAATTTCCGAAGTTTGTTTACCGGTTCGCTCTCTGCAGATCACGCACACATTACCGCAGAGTTTCCCCTTGACTTACAGCCACCGTCACGCCATGTGATTCACACAGGGAAATGCTAGCAGAGAGGCGTTCTTTATCATGTTACGAACTAACCACTCTGTCACATATACAATAGACGGGGTTCAAATATGGCCTGAGGGAGCTATACAGAAGGAAACCCACTTTTGACAGGAATTTTAACCTACTTACTTGACTTATTTGAACTGTTTTTTTTTTCTATAATGTAGTGAAGCATAGCTCTTTAACCATATACGCGGTGACAATAAATCTGAAAAAAAAAATCGCAAGAATAGTGATATTATGCTAATTTGAATACAAGTCACCAAAATCACTGTTGTCCACGTGTAAGTCTAGTGCAGTGGTTTTTTCTTCTTCAAATCAAGCTCCGGGGCTCAGTCAAGCGGATGGAATAAAGCCGTCCGTGGACAAACAGGCTCATGAAAATCGTCATTTATGTTTAAAGATCAATATTTTAATACCATTAAATTGAATTATTGAAATATGCTCAACAAGTAGGTGAAAATTGCTGTCAAAAGTGGGGTTTTCTTCTTTTTGCCCGACCTGAATTGCAGGTGCAAAACTTCTTAAAAGTTAATGCTACTTGTAAATACAATACGTCGGCCTATAATTTACTGACTTTAACTTTTTCGCTTCACTTAGATTTTTTGTTTTAACCGTTTTATCTGTAGTGCTTGTTTTAAAAGAGTTTTTTGTAAGACAAACAGAAACATTAAACCACGACTTGATTGTAAACAACAGAATAGTGTGTCTATAAAAATAACAAAATTGTATGTCGTTCAAAAGAGTATCCAATATCTAACTAACTTCGATTTGTTCGGCAGGACAATTGGGTTTGGTGTGACGGGTAATTTTTCTTGGGGAAGAAATGACCTCCAATTTGTTCGTTAAAAAACAGGTGAAAAGCGGTTTCGTCTTTCATCAAGCTTTACATAAACTCGTATGCACGTACGAACATCTGAATGAGTTGTATGCCCATAGTCCGAAGGGTCTGGGAGCAGAACGAGGCAGGTGGGCTCGAGTTGGCTTAAGGTTACAGCCCAATAGTCCGAAGGTTCGATAGTCCGAAGGTTCTTAAGTCCGAAGGGTCATTAGTCCGAAGGTTCAATAGTCCGAAGGTTCGATAATCCGAAGGTTCGATAGTCCGAAGGGCCCATTAGTCCGAAAATAGAAAAAAGGTTAATTAATCCGAAGGTTCGATAGTCCGATAGACGATACGGTTTGATAGTCCAAATCGTCAATAAGGTTCGATAGTCCGAAGAGATGATAAGGTTTGATAGTCGGAATATACGATAAGGTTCGATAGTCCGAATTGACAATACGGTTCGATAGTCCGAATTGAGAATAGGGTTCGATAGTCCGAATGGGCAATACGGTTCGTCAGTCTGACACTTCGGACTATCGGACCTTAGTGTTGATTCGGACTATCGGACCTTATTGCCGATTCGGACTATCGAACCTTATTGTCGATTCGGACTAACGGACCTTATAGTCTTTCCGGATTATCGAACCTTGTTGTCAATTTGGAATAATGAACCTTCGGACTATTGAACCTTATTTTCGTTTCGGACTTTTGAACCTTCGGACTAATTAACCTTATTCTAAATTCCGACTACCGAACCTTCGGATAAATTAACCTTCGGACTAATGAGCCTTCGGATTAATGAACCTTCGGATTATTGCATCAAATGTTCGGATTAACGAACCTTATTTCATTTTCGGACTAACGAACCCCCTCTTATGGAAATTTTGTGCATTCGGATTATCGAACCTTCGGACTAAAGAACCTTCGGACTATCGGACCTTCGGATTATCGGGCGGCCCCCGAGTTGGCGGCGGAGTGCCAGCTGGAGCTGCCGTATCCTGGAAAGGGAATCTGCCACATGCGAGTTTCTGGAGTCGAAATCTATGTAAACGATGGCCGGATTGGTCCTGGCTCTTGCCTTGACTTTGACGTTGGACCGTTCAGACTGTCTGGAACAGTGTCCTGGTTTGCCGCAAGTGAAGGAGATGTCAGAAGTGGACGTGCCTGGACAAGGATAATGATTGAGAAAAGAGACAGCAGTGTTCCCTCTTTTTGGGGGAGGCTGGGTGTAAAATTCACCAGAGAAATGAAGGGTAGGGTGGGCGGGATATGCAAATCAGCAAACAACGGTATGGTGTACTAAAAAGGACACCTATCTGTTATCGTCGTGCGTGTGGGGAGCTCCGCCGTGCCTGTGAGCAGGTCCGTCGTGCCTGTGAGCAGGTCCGTCGTGCGTGTGAGCAGGTCTGTCGTGTTTGTGAGCAGACCGTCGTGCGTGTGAGCAGACCGTCGTGCCTGTGAGCAGGTCCGTCGTGTTTGTGAGCAGAGCGTCGTACGTGTGAGTAAAACCGTCGTGCCTGTGAGCAGGTCCGTCGTGTTTGTGAGCAGAGCGTCGTGCGTGTGAGTAAAACCGTCGTGAGGTCCGTCGTGTTTGTGGAGAGGTCCGTCGTGTTTGTGAGAAATTCTGTCGTGCCTGTGAGCAGGTCCGTCGTGTTTGTGAGTAAAACCGTCGTGCGTGTGAGTAACAAAAATTATTTATATATAATTCATTATTTATTATATAATTCAGTTTTCCGGACAATTATATGCAAATAATTGTTTGGCATTTTGCATTATATGTAAATAAATTTGCCACTGCAATATTTATATATATAGGTTTTTTTGCAACCTAATTATTTACTTATAATTTTGGGCAAACTAGAATTATTTATATATAATTTATTTGCAAACTTATTGTTTATATATAATTTTTGCACATTTTTTATTTATTTATAATTTATTTGCTACCTTTTTATTTATATATAATTTTTGTGCACTTTATTTATTTATATATAATTTATTTGGTACCTCATTTTTCATATATATATTTTTTACACACTTTAATTATTTATTATATAATTTATTTGATAACTTATTATTTATATACAATTTTTTTCACACTTTCATTATTTATTATATAATGCATTATATAATAATTATCTCAGACCACACACAAAAACACCTTGGAACAAAAGTTTGACTTTTTGGCATAGTTTTTTCGAGCCGCTATTTTATTTTGTTTTATTCAAATGTTATTAACCCAAACAGTTTGGGCACATTGGCCAGAAAAAAACGGGGGCACGTACGTTTGCCCCAAATCCTTGCCATGATTGGCATCACTGGGCCCAAATCTTGAAACGCTTGCCAATCATTCACTGCGAATATATCCACCGCTAGAAACTACGGTTGGATACTAAACCCATCAGAACAAATGGGTGTTAGTCACAGTGTAATTTTTCACGTGACTTGAATTTATAATATGCCTAAATTAATTAAGAATAAACTTGAAAAATGCCAAAATTTCTTAAGAATAAACTTGAAAAAAGACACGGCGATTTTTCCCACCGTTGGAAAATACGGTTGGAATAAGCCCCACCAGTACTAGAGGGTGCTAGGCGTAGTGTTTCTAAAGATTAAAACGAACTTGTGAAAATTGATCAAAATTCAAAATCTTACTTAAAAACTATTTATTTCTTTTGAATTGAGGCACTGCCCGTCGTACCCAGTAACTTCTCGCCCTTAATTAATTTCTTAATGTTGAAGGCGAAGGGGAGGTGGTGGGTTTATTTTCCATGTGTAGCGGCTTCGAAAAGCTAATCCGAAGTGAACTTTCTGGGCCTAATTAATGAACTTGACTTACACTGTATCTGTGTCTGTGCCGAATGATGCATTATATCTTGTAGTGATAAAATAAAATAATGCATTATATAATAAATAATGCATTATATGATAAATAATGAATTATATAATAAATAATGCATTATTATATATCAATAAATAAAGTGTGCAAACAATTATATTTAAATAATAAGGTGCCAAATATATCATATAATAAATAATTTAAAGCGTGCAAAATTATATATAAATAATGAGGTACCAAATAAATTATATATAAATAACAAGTTTGCACATAAATTAAATATAAATATTACGTTTGCATAAAATTATATATAAATAATAAGGTTGCAAAAAAAATTATATATATAAATAATGCAGTGGCAAATAAATTTATTTACATATAATGCAAACTGCCAAACAATTATTTACATATAATTGTCCGGAAAACTGAATTGTATAATAAATAATGAATTAAATATAAATAATTTTGTTAAATAATTTATTTACACATGGCGCCTCATAGGCACGACGGCTTTACTCACTTGCACGACGGTTTTACTCACAAACACGACGGTTTTACTCACAGGCACGACGGGTTTACTCACAGGCACCACGGTTTTACTCACAAACACGACGGTTTTACTCACACGCACGACGGTTTTACTTACAAACACGACGGACCTGCTCACAGGCACTACGGATTTACTCACAAACACGACGGACCTCTCCACAAACACGACGGACCTGCTCACAGGCACGACGGTGTTTACTCACACGCACGACGGTCTGCTCACAAACACGACGGACCTGCTCACAGGCACGACGGTTTTACTCACACGCACGACGCTCTGCTCACAAACACGACGGACCTGCTCACAGGCACGACAGAGCTCCCCACACGCACGACGATAACAGATAGGTGTCCTTTATAGTACACCATAAAACGGTGTAGGATTCAGTCGTGCACGCTTGGCTTGAGCTGATGAAACACAATGAAGGTACTGTTTAACACCCACGAATAGTGTGTTACCGCACGGCATTATCCGACTTTTCAACCACTGCGTCAAAAGAAGTATTATTGTCATTAACGTTCCAGTGAGTGGAGATGAAAGACTTGCATATTTCGTGTCGAGTTGTTGCCATTTGGGTTATTTACAAGGAAGTTCTTTTCGGGGCTCTTATAATCAAGCATTTTGGCGAGTTTTACATGTGTATCGCCACCCCAGTGTAGGCTCCTTCCGTCAACATGAATAGTTCAGAGGACGATTTCTTTCTGACTCAAAATAGATTTTTGGCGAGCTGCGAAGCAGATGCAAGCCTATGTAATATCAATTTCCGTTCGTCTGTCCGTCTGTCCGTCCGTCCGGCCGTCCGCGTTCGGATAAAAATGTTGAAGTTTTTGGTTCTAGCTATCTTGGGGGAAAAATAATGCAGTTTACATGTATTATCTCTAAACTTCAATTAGGTTCATATCGTTGCAGTTAATTTTATTATTTTATTGAGGAATTTAATTCAAGGAAATGTAAAAGTTTTTAATTGTTACATGTACATTGTATACCGGTATAACATGTACATGTATGTATACCGGTATAACATGTACACTATGCAATTTGGGATATGCATGAACTTCTGGTTTGATCACAGATCCTAGACACCAGGATAAACGACTGTTCTGAGCTCTAGTACAAAATGCACTCAGTGGACTTGCCTTAATTGGTTCCCGTTGGCGCGTAACCAACGTTCGGTGTTATTATATTTCATGTGACTCAGGAATGTGTTTGAACCAGTCCCATATATCACACATAATAGACCGTATTCCGTTCAAACAAAATGTGGTCTGCACCGCCGCGATTGTATACGGGACAGGGAAGCCTTTTGTTGCGCGAACAATTCATTCAGATGACTGAGGATATAAATTGTTTGAACGAATATACAGTTCCTCCTCCGTTCGCCTTAACATTACTGTGGTCTGCACCGCCCGTTTTCAGCAACTCATAACTCATAGTTCAGACATTGAAGGAGTACTTTCCTCCAGTGAGGTAAGTCAGTTTGGATGGTGTAGTTGAATGGACACATATCGCATGTATAATACAGAAAACTTTCATTGGTTGGGGTGATCATAACGCTCCAGTGATCTCGGGACAACAGACAGCAAGAAACTGAGTACACAATCACTTGGCTTGAGAAAGTCCACAGGAGTGGATGAAAGCTGCCCACTAATTTTCAGGTTGCTAGAAGCTTAAACTACATCATGTACATGTTATATCGCATGTAGTACATGACATGCACCAGCCTATTGTCTGATATAACCAGTTTTGTGTATGCACGTTACGATTTGCAGAATTCTCGACTTTTTGTTTGTTTAATCCAACTTCATTATTGATGTAAAACTTGCCCTTGTGCTGTACGCCAAAGATGGAATTAAATTCATCATCTTCCGGAGTGCATCATCTTTCAAACAGTTCAAACTTAAGGGCGGATCGGGGGGGGGGGTGTGGCAACGGAGGGCATTCCTCCCCCTCCCCCAAAACGAAACAAACCCGGGGGGGGGGGGGGGGGGCCTCGTGCCATATTTTCAATGGGGACCGCTGATAAAATCCTACAATCAGGCACACTATACTAACTTAAAGTGCACAAATGCACCTTTCTCACGACTATTTATTTAGGGGGCGATCGAGACCGCTCATATGTAAGTCACATCCTTACGTTTTGCTAGTGCAATTTTTTTTATGGAATTTCTTCTCTTTTTTTTGGGGGGGGGGGGGCTAGACACAATTCCCCCCCCCCCTCGTAGAACCGCCACTGGAAGAACCCAGAAAACCAATATCGAGAGCGACACTTTTAAGTAGTCGGGCTTAAAAGCCTGACTTAAACAAACAGTTTTGGCCCGGGTTCATCACAGTCATGTTCTAGTAACTGGGCTCCTGTTTGGGAACAATTCACCGCAACAATGTAAAGACATCCAACAAACGAAAAAAAAATGGACTGAAAGTTGGATTCTCTACTGGCTCGCGGGGGACCGACACCGAGGGGTCCTTACACAGAGGGAACCTCACTAGTGCCGGTGTCACGGTCTCACTTCTCCGGCGTGCTGGCTTCTCCGCAGAGGGCCATTTCGCCTCAACACGCATGCGCAAATTGCGCAGTAGTGTACATTTCCGCCAACTTTATTTGTGTGCTGAGTTCTTTGGGGTTGTACTGGTGCACGTGAGATCTTAGGATATTTGTGTGTATACATTACAAGGTAACAGTCGAATCCAGAATCGTGGCGCGCACAACTCCCAAAACATGCAACCAAAAAACTTGAAGGATACACTTTTACTTTAAATATAACCATGGTTGCAAAAATAAAGACAACCACGAACGAGCAAGGAACACAGACCTTGCACAGACCAAGGAGCTCGTTCTTAATTATTCCTCCATGAACACACACACGACGCTGGGTACACAAATCAGAGTGCTTGCAAGACCATGGAATGCAATGACTATACTCCTCTCTATAAGCTCAATAGCTTGACCCACAGGAAGTGTTACATAACACATTATTGGGTGTCCCTCACTGTGTTACATATAATATGGACTTGTAGACTTCAGAACAGCCCGAGGAAAAGTAAGCACAGCGGACACATGAGTATGTATCGTGCTCATGTAACGTGCACTGTAACGTGCTCAATTATCCACCGCGTTCACCCGGAGAATCTAGCACGCCGGAGAAGCGAGACCGTGACACCGGCAGAATACGCGGTAGCTATTTAAACTACCAGCGTTACAGCCAGCACCAGGCATCTCGGTGGAATCACAAACCGCAGCCATCGGCAAAAGCCAAAAAGTAGATTTGCCAAGCAAAAAACTGGTGAGGCATTGCATTGAAAATGCATGTACCAAAATTGCAAGTAGATTGGCCTACTATGTAGCCAAATGGCGAACTGTAACCTCGGACAAATGGGTCCTAGAGGCAATAATAGTATTACTTTATAGAATTTACAGAACAACCTGTCCAGTTGTATCAGCCGAGACAAATGGTATTTTCTCAAAATGAGACTGACATTATTTCGGCTGAAATAATTAAGCTTCTACAGGAGCAATCAGGCAAGTTACCCGCATGCCTGGGGAGTTTATGTCTACAATTTTTATTCGTCCAAAGAGGACGGATCTTTTCGGCCGATTATCAATCTTCGAGAATTGAACAAATCAGTGGCCTATTTCCATTTCAAAATGGAAACCATTCAGTTTGCACTGCAACTTGTACGGCCTCAGTGCTTTATGGCATCAATCGACCTGAAAGATGCATATTTTGCCGTGCCCATTGCAAAAGAACATCGCAAGTATTTTGGCGATTTCAATGGCAGAACAAATTAAAAATGAAACCTCTAATTGCCTCCCTAAGACAGAGAGGCCATGAGTCATGTGATTACATTGACGATTCATTGATGCTAGGTTCAACCATTAACGACAAATGTTAAAGCTCGTCTGACCCCTAGGGTTTATTATCAATGCTCAGAAATCGATTCTAGAACCCACACAGAACATTCAGTTTCTTGGGTTTATTCTGAATTCTGTCAACATGACCATTTCGATTCCTGTCCTGAAAGTACAGAATATCGTTATAGCCATTGATAATTTGATCACGATGCCACAACCAAAAATACGGGACGTTGCACACGCTTTTGGTTTCTTGCGAGATAGCCGTGCCATACGGTGCTTTATTC
The DNA here is from genome assembly GCF_015706575.1 of Patiria miniata. Lineage (NCBI taxonomy): Eukaryota > Metazoa > Echinodermata > Asteroidea > Valvatida > Asterinidae > Patiria > Patiria miniata. The sequence goes on from NW_024037072.1 coordinate 39,493,171, forward strand.
AGAAGATCCATTGAAATGGATAAGAATGAGGCTTTATCTCTTAATGTCAACAATTTTGAGGCAAGAATGTCTTCATCTGACAGAGCCAAGACAGATTAAAGTTGGTGGCATGCTAATTTACAGTACGCAAATGCCCCCATTCACAGAAATAACCAAGATTTCTTTGTTGAATCTGATGCGTTCAAAAGTGCCTAGGGCGCTCTCTGCGATGGTAAGGTATTAGGCGGACAATGGTCTGCCACAGAGATTGATTTCCATATCAATTATCTTGAGCTAAAGGCATGCTTTTTTGCTTTGCAGTCCCTTTTCAATAAACGCAGGGACATCCACATTCACCTAAAAACGGACAACACAACAATTGTTTCGTATATTCAGTATTTTGGTGGCACACATTCCCTCAGTAAAATGAACTTGCGAGGGATATTTGATTATGGATACGGCTAGATCTGTATCGTATTTGCCTGGGGTTGATAATGTGATGGCAGACTTTGCCTCACGGAATTTCCATGAAGATATAGAATGGAAAGTACACCCAGACATTTTTGCGCAAAATCATTGCGAAATTCATGGTGCCTGACATTGACATGCTTGCGTCAAGATTGAATTATCAAATTCAGCCATATATCAGGGCAACCTGATCCGGGTGCATTCAGTTATGATGCATTTACACTGGACTGATCTGACTACAAAAACTATGCATTCCCCCCCCCCCCCCCTGTCTAATTAGGAAAGCATTGGCGAAAATTGAATTCGATGAATCAATCGCCAGGCCTACTCATTGCCCCACGATGGCAAACACAAGTCTGGTTTCCAAAGATGTTGAAACTACTCATAAACAAGCATTGCCTAAAAGGGCTGATATACTTTCGCTTCCTTCTTAAGGCAGACTCCATCTGTGGCAAGAGCGGCTACAACTGATGGCATGCCATTTGTCTGGGAAAACCTGCAACGTCAGGGAATTTCACAAGATGCTGCCGACATTATCATCGCCTCTGCTTTTAGTGACCAACTTTTAAGACTTGTGATTAGCGGACCTGCCCAACAACGGGGTAACGGCAATATATTTCCCCCAACATACGGTTAACTATTTGTATTATCCACTTCTTGCGTAAATTATGCTCAACTTCGAAGACTCTTGAAGTATCCAACTTTTGTATTTTTCCAACAACGTCAATTAGCCATAAATGGGGAAACATTGACCAACAATTGCGTCATATTTACCCAAAGAATCCATAATCCATAATGCTAAATTTAAAATTTATTTTTTGTATTAGGTTTGTTAGATAATAGGTATATGCACATTTTTTTTAAATTCGTGACGTCACGATGACGTCATCAAAAAAAAATTGCGATTTTCCAAAACACATATAAGAGTCAGTCCGAATGTCTTGAAACTTAGTGGGTCGGTAGGCACCGTTACTAATATGCAAATCCCAAAGTGACGTCATGATGACATCATCGGTTGATTTTTTTATGATTTGTTTAAAAATATTAAATGCTTTATTCCCCTTACAAACCTTTACACTTCCGTTCATCCGTTTGACTTCAAATTTCGTACAACCAAGACTACAATGAAAACGTGTGTACTGACAAATGTTGTTAAGATGACGTCATCGCAGGGCATGTGGCGTCATCATGAAAGTTCATTTGTCAAAGTCTCGTATTGAGAAAACTGTCGGTCCCATTTTGTCACAATTAAGTAGGAACGTAGTCTATACACGTGTTGTAGAGGCAAATTTACCGAGATGCATGATAAACGCCATCAATGAGATTTTATATCAGATTTAAAGTTAAACAAAGTCCATATTTGTAACCAGTCGATGTCGTCTTTCTGATGAACACTGCTGCTTGGGAAAAGCAAGCAGTGCCCTCGTGTGGCAGAAAAGAAATGTTTGCCTTTTCGGTCAAGTTTCCGTATTTTTTTCTTCTCACAACTGGGGGTGTGTGAAATATTTGAAACATCATTTGTCAGACCTGAACATAATAAAGGAACACAGATCTAATTTTGCTTTTTACGAGAATTGATAGAATAATCCAGGGTCTTAATTTTTGATATAAAGTGCACAATCGCGTTACCATTCTTTCCGGTTGAAACAGGAAGTGCCTTATTTTTGCAATTGGTAAAAGAAGTGTACTTGTATCAACGATGTAAGTCTGTGGAAAGGGTGGCTTTTCAAAAATCTGACAAGTGACCTCATGCACTATACCAGCGCACTCTGGTGACAGGTGATCACGGGTCTAGCGATGTAGTCTTAAAAGTGCATCTAAAGAACCATAGGTCCGATTCGATTGAAACGTTGTACATGCATAGCCAGGGACGTGTTATTGATAAAAAAAAATCCCTATGTTCTGTTGCAAACAGACATATATGTCTAGTTTATTTTACAGGTTGTTCGTTGCAAAGTAACAAGAGTACATTCACTGTTTATGCAGATACCAGCAATACTTTATACCAACTTCGTTTGATATAAAAGTATACACGGTATATAAAAGAGTCAGTATTGGGCTATCCCTGCATGACCGATCAAATTCAGATAAAATAGAGCAACAAATGACAATGCTCGCGACTGGAGCGAGGGAACCCAACAAAAGAGTAACTGACAAAGATTGAATATTTCAATATACTAGCCCAACAAGCAGTGGCACAACGGCAAATTTGCTTAAACCCATCCGCCGAGCTCTTGAATAAAAGTTATACAAAATATTCTATATAAAAGCAGCCATAAAATTGGGGCATTGAAGAGATATGGCAATGAACCTCTGACCCGGACTTGAAGCTTCCAATCCTGAGCATTTTGGATGCAATTGGGCTCGAAAGTGGAGCCAGTTTTCCATGTTGTGGAGGGATCGTTTTTCAAGAAGGCTACTTTTCCGCTTTGGGAAAAATAGGGGTCGTCTTCTTTGGGTGAGAATTTCTCGAAAAGTCATTGGTCAACCCACCCAGTAATGAAAAGAAAATGAAAGATGACATTTTGAACATCATTTCTCTGTGCAGCTTAACCGTACGTGAGAGTTCTGTGTATTTTAAACATAATTTTGAAGTATGGGCATTTAGCACTGGTGTCCATGGGAGTTGTCTGCTAATTTTGGAGTCTAGTTTGTTGTGCCATTTTCTGTTGTAGTTTGTTAACTGAAGGCTGAAGGAAGAAAGGGCTCTGAACTTCAGTGACGATTTTGCCTATAAGAGGAAAACAGCAGAATGGCCGAATCAACAGACGGCCAAACATTAAGACTGATCGAGAGGTTGCAACATGTCAGTACGGGAAATACGTCGGGAGATGGAAAGGATACCAACGACGGCGAATCTTCCAATGTAAGTTATTGGTCAACTTCAAGGGCCCATTTAATAGAATGATTTTGGATTGTGCCTTGATGCTTTTGGATTGTGCCTTGATGCTTGTTTGGTTTTCATGCTAATACCCATTTCCATATTCATGGCCAAAATTATGATCCATTACCGTCACAAAAGTCAGTGTATTATAGGTAGGCGCGGAAATCCGGGAATTCTTTGCATTGGCTGATCTAGCTCCCAGACCTATGTTCTTGAAAGTCAATGGTTCTTGAATCTGGAGTGTTGAATGGTAACGCATAGCAACCGATGAAAACTGGTGAAGCAAATGAATAGATTTGTTTATCGGATGACATCACTCCGTCCCAATCTATACAACAATTAAATAGCTTGTGCATCAAAATTTTTGTTTTATGTTTCAAATTTGTTGGTAATTCATAGTTGTTAGTAAGTCAACAAGCATTTTTGTGTTGACTAAAACCTGAAGAGTGTGGCCAGGCAGCAACAGCGCACACCGTTGATGTCTCATAGTATTTCATGCAATCAAAAAATATTTGTGAAATAGTGTAAAATTCGTGTGATCGCCCGTTAATGTTGTTTAGATACACCGGGCAGTGGATAATTTACAGTACAGGTCATAAATATTTATTTTGTATGGGGTAATTGAGTGTAGATAATTCAACGCTTTGTACATGAACAGAACTACGGAGCCCCTAAAGGGACATCCACAATTATCTTTTTTATCTCGTGCGCACGACATATATCTCGTGTGCACGACATCTATCTGGTGCATTAGTGTTATTGTATATTATACAAATATTGAATGCTTGGAGTTGGGGTAGTAAAACTAGCCTCCCGAGGTGATGCATGGACATTTCATTTTCCCGAGGCGAAGCCGAGGGAAAATAGAATGCTTCATGGATCACCGAGGGAGGCTACTTTTACTTCACCACGAGATAAAGCATTCAATATTTGTTTTATTTCACCCACAGATTCTGCTTGGTAATAATATTTTAAATTATTTAAATCTGAACACAGTTAAAATAAACTTCAATTTCATTACAAAATCGGTGGAAAATGTATTTCTCTCTTCCAAACTACCCCTTCGCGAAATGTTTGAACCCAACTCTGTGGCGCACTCTCTTTGGAACAAAACGCGCTGCGTGCAACGCGCAACGCGCACACCAGCATGCATTTGCACACGAATGCCGCGCCGTGGAAATAGTACTTTGGTTGCTAATGGTATAGTATACAAATATTGAATGCTTCGAGTGGTGAAGTAAAACTAGCCTCCCTCGGTGATCCATGGACCATTCTATTTTCCCGAGGCTTCGCCTCGGGAAAATAGAATGGTCCATGGATCACCGAGGGAGGCTAGTTTTACTTCACCACGAGATAAACCATTCTATATTTGTTTTATAACACTTCAACCACAGATTCTGCTTGATTTTAATATTTTAAATTATTTAAATCTGAACACAGTTGAAATAAACTTCAATTTCAATACAAAATTGGTGGAAAATGTATTTCTCTCTTAATAACTACCCCTTCACGAAATGTTTGAACCCAAGTCTGCGGCGTGCTCTCTTTGGAATAATACGCGCTACGCACAACGCGCAACGCGCACACCAGCATGCATTTGCACACAAATACCACGCCGTGGAAATAGTACTTTGGTTGCTAATGGTATAGTACTTTGGTTGCTATGCGCATAGTACTTTTGGCCGTGCACAGAAAAATAGCGAAATTAGAAAGTAACATGTGACTCGCTCTCGGCCAATCAAGACACAGAATCTGTGGGTGAGGTGTTATAATACTTTGGTTGCTACGGGTATAGTACTTTTGGCCGTGCACAGAAAGATAGCAAAATTAGAAAGTATCATGTGACTCGCTCTCGGCCAATCAAGACACAGAATCTGCGGGTGAGGTGTTATAAAATTATATATCTACTGGCATTAGATTTTGTGCGTGCATGCTAGCTCCGTTAATACCTATAAAAATCTCGTTCGGACGAGATAATTATGTCCTGAGCACGAGATTATATATGTCGTGCGCAGGAAATATTATCTCGTGCGTACAAGACATTATGTTGTGCGCACGAGATAAAAACTCGTGCGCACATCATACTTAACTCGTCATAAAACCGGTGACGTCATAAAATGTTAGAATGCCCTCGAGCGGCAGGTTGAAAAATGTTTAAAATGAATAACCAGTTGATGTGTGTCGCGATGTTTGCTGAAAGCACTTTATCTATGTATATAATCAGCTTTATGCTAAGAACAAGTTGAAGGGGAGAAACATTGATGACGTCACCAAACCGGAAGTAACAATGAAAAGACCTTTAGACCTTAACAATTGTTGAAAAATCAACCTTGCGTAAAATTTGCTTAACAACGCTAGATGCAAAGCCTTCGCAATTACAAGGCTGAGAACGTCTTATTTTATGTTAAAGTGTATTTCAAAGAATAGAAAAACCAGGAAAATGGATGTTAAATACCGTTTTCATGAATTTGTATTGTTTACACACCTTTTTTTAAAATTTAAATCAAGCTTCGCCCCCCAAATGGGCAAGATCCAAGATGGGGCCCGATCTTAAAATAATTTGTAGCCCCATTTTGACCCCACGTGCCAAATTCCATGCTTTTAACACAAAGTGCACGATTTGGGCAAAAAAATGAGCTAAGCAGCTTCACTATAAACACATCCATCGGAGTCTGCTTGGGCATGGCGAGGAGAATCAACAAACACCAACAAAAGAAATATAAAGCAGCCGGAGAAAGATCTGACCAATCCCGTAATTTTCAAAAAGCGTGAAAATATGGCAAAGAGTATCTTTCTTTTAGCTGAAGGCTAAAAAGCTGTCAATCATTGAACTGATTGCTCAGGGCCAGGGCCTTATCTTAATTCCCACCCATAGAAAACCTAAAAGTTGACCATCCTTCGCTATTCCCACTCATTCTTCATCATGAGACTTCGTTTAAAAATGGCAGGGAGAGTGAGACCGTCTAACTCGCATCCATTCCAACTGCTGATGCTGATAACCAATCCTCATTGCCTTCCCGTTTAAATCAATCTTGATTCACGTCGGCAATTTTCTTGTTATTCGCCACCAATTCCTTGAACCTTGCAGGCACGTAAACTTTTTTCCCTGAACTTTGCACGCACGAGATATTATGTCGTGCGCACGAGATAAAAAACAACAACTTTTGGATGTCCTTCTAGGGGCTCCGTACAGAACACATGTTTTAGCATTATTTGTTTTGTTTAATTTTTATTGGGCTTTTTTCTTAGACTACTCGACTGTTAATTTATAATTTATTCACCGTTATGAAGTTCTGTATTAATAATTTGACACCACAGGCAGATGGCATCAATATTTGGCAGACGGCTGTTTCCATATTGGGTATTTGTGCCGGTCTGGGTTTTCTAGCCGTCGACGTTCTTGTCGTTAGCACCGGTGAGTGACAAATATAAATCCAAGGTTTTTTTTAGGTTTTTTTTAGTACGTTCCTTTTTTTACTTGTTTATCGACAAACAGCTTGTCTGGACGATAGCAGTGGCGAATATTTGTTCAAAACTTTTTTTTGTGGGTAGTCTTACAGGATTAACTTTTGTACTGTTCATACGCACTTTTGACACCTTGTGTAACAAAAGCAAAATAGCGCCCTCTTGCATGTATTGATGAAAGGATTTGCTAATAATTGAAAAACTACCACTTTCTTGTTACTTTCAATGAAAACAAGTATTAAAATCGTGTATGTATGGTTGCAATACATAGTAAAGTGCACGAAAACAAGGTGAGCTGAACTGTATGTTTCCTTTAATAAATAACTTTTCCTGCACGAAAATATATTTTATTACATGCATTTTGAGCGGGGAAATGCACTTGAATATCCACAAAAACTACGGTTTCTTCCAGTGGTCTCCTCCAACTTCCTTTTTTTTTCTTACCGTTTAGGCCAAAAAGGTTGCCGGTTTCTAGTCTGCGCGCTTCGCCGTAGCCATGCGGGTCGGCAAAATTTTAAAAAGGGTTTTTTTCAATGTAAGATGATGTCTCAAAACTGCCAAACACACTGGTTTGACTGGAATCCCGCTGCTGCACAATTTAAATGTGTTTTTAGATGGATATGCGATCGAGTAAAAGCTTTAGGTGGCCTCTCTGGGCTACAATATATTTTGCACTAAATCTGGCTAGTCTGGCACTATTTGCAAACGAAGTTGTAATTTTGTAATTGTGCGTCTGCATCTGGAAGCCAAATTGAGGGAGTGATAGTTCGAACCACAACTGGAACCTGTAAACGCTTTTTAATTAGCGCTATATGTAAGGGAGCAGACTTATGACCAGCCTTGCAGCTCATGTTCGATGTCGATGTCGTGGTATGGTGTAACATTACCGTGATCTCCGATTTTTGTCGTGTCGGTCGATATCGTATTCTCCAGCCTTATGCCTCTTTTTGAGAAAGCTCCATATACTAGAAACCGAAGACTTTTTTGGGGCCTAAGGGACACTTGCGCACAAAGCCAATAAGGCATAAACTCACTGATTGGTTTTCGATTGTTCAAAACAAATTTTATTGAAATATCCACACACACAATTATGGTATTTCCCAGTGGTCTCTCTTTTTCTTATAAAGTTTAGGCCGCACTTGCGCAAGTAGCTCATGAAGCATAAGATAACTATTTCTTTTGGTTTTAAATGAATGATCTTTCCTGAAGGTTGGGTTGGCTTCTTGCTCTTCGGCCTTTTGTATGCCGCCTTGCTGTACACGTCGATCATATTGGGTCGCTGCTGGAATATGGTACGGGCGAAGTGGGGCAGTGAGCGGCATCCGTACGGCGCTATTGGCCAGGAGGCCTTCGGCGACTGGGCACGGTAGGAATTTTCTTTCTTCTCTCAGAAACTGGAAGGGGACAAATTAGTTGGACTTCGTTTCATGCTCTGAAACGTTTACCCTGAAATAGGTCCTAGGCTTGAATGTTGATGATATTCTTAATCTGCCTTAACCTATGCATGTTAAGGATCATTTGCTTTTCATGTGAATGTTTTTTCCTTTGCTTCCAATAATATGCCACTCAAAATCCAAAGAAAAAATGTTAAAAAGCTAACCTGTTGCAATTTCAGCTCAGTGGATAAAACGCTTTTCGATAAACAAACAAACAATGAATACCATGTGTAACCTTTGGATCACGAAACACAATTTCCTCCATGGAAGTCTTTTTCCCAAAAATCAGTCGATTGACTGGTTGTTGGAAATCACCTATATTTCTTGATTTCTTCTAAAAGATGTATAGAGCCGTGATAGTCTGCTAGTTACAGATATATGTACATGTATACAGTGTAGGTAGAGTTTTAAACACTAACTAGAATAACATTATGGCACAAGTTTTCGAAGCTATACAGCTACTTCATCACATACAAAATGACAGCAAGCCAGACGGAATAATCTCACGTGGCGCTTAGTAGCAGTTCCATCTTTAATCCGAGTAATGTTATTGACAATAATTCAGAACGTCACTTTTGGGATAAATAGAAATGATCCTATATGTCTTTAAACATGGCAATGAAACATTCACTGGTCTCCACCACCGTCCGCACCCAAGTCCCACAACAAAGCCGTAAAATAAGAAAAAAAAACGGAAGTGTATTGACAATGTCTCCCATTACATCATAATCTTCGTAATCTAAAATTGTTATTTATTAATTTTTATCCCTCAGAGGTGTTGTCAATATTTTGGTGGCTGTCGCTTGCTTCAACGACGGTACTGTTTTTCTCATGGGTTTCACTGAAATGATCCTAACGATAGGCGGGCCCGCACTGGAAGGTACTCTGTGCTACTGGCCTCCTGTGTTTGGAGTAATCATCTGTCCCTTTCTGTGGTTAGCTACTCCGAAGAATTTCTGGTTAGTATTCTCAAAGGATTTATTCATTATAAGATTCGTGTGTCCAACCTCTGCTGGAACGTTGCATTTGATCTGGATTTTCCGAGAATTATTCTGAAAACAAGTTCGATCGGAAATATCTCGGAAGCCTGCGGGCCAACGAATTCGTTCGTGTTTGTACATGAGTCACATGGAAGGACCATAGTCTAGGGGCTAGAAGTTAGTTGGTTACGCGACAACCTGCCACCGCGAGAGGGTGCTATCACGACCAACAAATATCATCTCCCACTAGCCCGTGCGTACCTGGATCAACGTCTAGGCCATCTCCTAAACCCCCCCCCCCCCCCTCCGAAAAATGGTGGAAACTAGTGCGCATGCGCGACCTCTGCAGGCAATAATTTTCAGTCCCACACATACTGTACGACACGCAACCAATTAAAGAGCTGGCCAGTTAAGTTGTACATACGTCTTGTTGCATATTTCACATTGCTGGAAGAAATTTAAGAGTTTGCTTCGGAAGTACCATGATTTGTTTGAATGCGCTCTGCATAATATTAGGCCAAACAGTGCGCGCGCATTTCACTTTCAGTAGGACGTGGGTGCATGCAGTGATATTGTTTGGTCTTGACATCGCCCTGTCGCGCGGCGGCTCGCTATTGCTGCGGCGGGTTATCGCATAGCAAGCCGTCTAGCCGGCCGCGATATATATTTGTTTTACACAACTATCTGGAGTACTTTGTGCGCTTTCCTACGGAGCATGGTTTTATTACCAGGCTTGAGTGGAGGCTATTGTTATTCAACTTGGTGCGGATAACGGACTTTATTTCCTTCTTTAAATAAAAATCATCCAGAGCCTCGAATCGGAAAATAAAAAGAACATTGCTGCTATGCAATTAGTAACCGACTGCAAAATAATATTTTTAAGATGAACTCAAAATTGTTGAAAAAAAATAGCAAATTCTGAAGACTACAGAGATTCGTGCGGGTGACATTGGTTGGTCTTGAAAGCATCCTCTCGCGGCGGCTGGTTATTGCTAAGCTGGGTGGCGATTTGTTTTTGTTCCAAGCAAGATCGGACTATATCAAAAGAGGGCACTCTCTCTCTACTTTATGCTACAGGCTTTAGAGAATAAGTTATTTAACAAGGAATAATGTGTATAAATCGCCGACGATTGGTAGCTGATTGGTGGACTGGTTGGAAGTAGTCTTGCCTTCCCTTCCCTTCAGGTGATCCGAGTTCGAATCTCCGTGAGCGTTTTTCACTTCTTCTCATTTTACCTTTTAAATAACTAAAAGGAGGTAGGAATATTTCTCACAAGACGTAAAGCCTATCTTGGGTTTGCGTTCTGAATTATGTATGACTTGGCCCCAACTCTCCTAAAACAAAAAATACGCGCGCCGGGTTATCGTGTATCAAAGCATAACAACGTCTAGCCCCTAGATTAGAAGGAGTGGTGATTTTAATAGTAAAAAGTGACCCCGTGATGACCTTTGACCCCAGTTTGGTCATGTGACATGTTGGTCTATTCATTTGAGAAGATTCGCTGGTTAATTATGCAAGACAACCGCATCCTGACCTCTAGATTTTAACCAATCAGCGGGCGCTTTCTATTTCGGGTCTTCGGTCATTCAGCCGTTGTCACGTCATAGACATGGATAAAAAAAACCTGTGTCACGCGCTCTGTATTATGTTACGCGATATGCAATTATTTTTAAAATTTGTTTCCACCAAAATTGTAGCTATGTAGAAAGGGTTATGGTTATCAGGCTACCAAGCCCCATTGCCCGTGCACTTCCGATAAACCAAACTGTAGTGTTTTTTACCAGAAAAGAAACCGAATGTTGTTTTAATCGTTTTTCCGTTCGACAGGTTGGTATTAGCAGGCGGTTTCTTCGCTATCATCCTGTCTGTGATTCTCGTCATCATGTCAATATTTGTTGCTGGCGAATCCATGTCCAGGGGGACTAGCGACACCACAAAAGGAGCGCATTATGAAGAGAGCGATTTTCTGCACCTCGCTGAAATAGCCGGGACGGTTTTCTGGCTGATGGGACAGCACAGTGTTATTCCGACTTTGCAACAAGACATGCAACAGCCACAGGGCTTCACTAAAGCCATCATCATTGCTGACCTACGTGAGTGCAAGCGTACTTTTATCAACCTCGACCCCAGGGTGTCGATCAGTACGCACCCATGACTACCTAATCTCTCACCCTGGTATTGGATCATTTGCATGTGCAAGATTTTTGAACACGTATGCAAATGAGGAATAGTCTGGTGCCTGCATGTGCGTTACATTATCGTTCGTTTTTGTATGCGGTGTCTGGGGTAAAAACAGTGTCAGCGCGAGCACAGCGTGAGTTACGAAAACACGATTTATTTAATGAAACTGTTACGACCTTATCGAGACAATATGCAAGAAGGCGTGGACGAATGATCGCGAAAAGATGTACTGCACGTTGTGAATAACAACACCAAGTACACGATAAAAATCCATTACTAGCCAATTGCGATATCTAATCAGGATACAGGAAGAAAGTTTCCTATCCAGGGCTTACTATTGGAAACAAGGTTGGAAATAAAGTAAGCACTGGGGACGAGGTTGTACTACAATGTATATAGAACTGGTGTCTTCGTCTGTCTGTCCTATGAATTTCCGGTTGTTTGTCGGTGTTTCCTTTTATTATTGGCGAATCCAGAGTGAGGGATAGAATTGATGACAAGTACGTAATTTCTAGTGATCTCCAAACTTTAACCCACTTAAGCGATTATAAACAAGGTCTTTAATTGTACCTTCCAACAATAAACATGAATGGTTTCCATTGATATTCCCGCATGCGTTATTGGACAGATTTGATACGGGGCTGTCGTTGTTTGCCTTACTTGCTCGTGAACTCTGTTGTTTTTGGATAAATTACTTTTGTCAATTTTGCCTATGCCGTCAGCCACTAATTAAAGGCACCAATTTTCAAAAAAGAGTTTGATCACAGAAACTGACTGGAGCGGGACCATAACGCTAGGATTACGGGCTTCTGGGCTTGGGGCAATTCCATAGTAACTCACGTTGCATTTGGGTCAGCTGGGTCACGTTGCATTTGGGTCCAGACAAAGACTTAAGGGTCGATTTTTTTTCACAGAAGATCCCTTGAAATTAAGTGAGTAAACTATTTTTAAAAAGGCAAACAAAATGTACATCTGTTGGTTTGGCAATAATTTTTCTCTCTTTTATCGGTAACTCACGTAACAAGAAGATGACTTACAAAATTAAATACCTCGCATTTGAATGTGTGAGGATGTATGCTACCATTTCAGTTTTAAAAATTGATCAGGCGCAACACGATCAACATCTCTATAAGATATAAATTTTGGTAACTCACGATATGGTAACTCGCGTTATACAGTTTGTCCGCCCATTTTTGGTACCAGTTGAAACATATGCGAAATTAAAAATCAAACAAAAACTGAAAAACTAAAACACATAATACTAGCACTTGCATTGTGCATGTAAAAACAAGGTGCAATATCTAACTCAACTCCATAATTTTAGCCCAAGAAACTAAAAAAATTTTGAAAAACACAAATGAACTTATATCTTACTCCTTCCATCTCACTGCCACATCACCCAAATGAATGCTGTTCCCTTTAAGATTACCACATTTAAGGTTGTGATGCTTGCAGTTTTGAAGATTTCATAAAAATGTTCAATTTTTCAGCCATTCACGCTTTACATTCAGTATCTCATTGGTACGGCTATTGCGCCGAATTCATTAGCTATAACGCTTGAAGTACAGGCGCAGAAATCCTAAGTAAGCAGTTTCAGTTTCTTAGTACGAGGCCCTACTATTTTGCTTAGCCATATGTTTTCCCTTATTATTTTTCTCAACAAATGTCTGTGCTTAGGAAGCTCCGTTAAACTCCCCTTGTTCTTGTGTATCATAATTATTGCAGTGACGTTATTCCTCGCCCTGCCGATGATGCTGGTCTTGTTCATCATTTTCGGCAACACGCTGACCAACGTGACGGGCACCGCCATCGTCTTCGACTTGCTACCAGTGGACGCCCTCAAGAAAGTCGCTGCTCTGCTCATCTTGGTCAATCTGGCCGGTGGCATCTTGCTGATGAACAACCCACTGTTCCAGTACTTGGAAGAGGTTCTAAATATACCAACAGGTAAGCACATTGACCAATTTCTTTACACATTTCGTGTCCAGTCCCTGTAGTATAAAATCAATGAATATAGCCAATCAAAAAGTAATGGTTGCATTTATCAAGGGACAGCAAACTTGAACGACTTTTTCTGTGGGCCTCATGTCGGCCTTGCGACGACACAGATCAGTCGGCGACTGACTTTTCAGGATCAAGCTGCGTCGACCGTCGGGAACAACTCAGTCGCCGATTTTTTGCGACCTGAGTGTAGCTGCGACGATATTAAGATGATCGGCATCAGCCGGCGCTCAAAAGAATAAACAGTCGCAAGAGTAGAAAATTTCAACTTCTGCGACGTGTTCCGCGACCATCACACGATTTCTCAGTTTTGTGACCTGAGCATTATTTTTGTGCTTGATGGCGACGGTTCCGTCGTGGCGCAAAAAAATCGTTGGTCGACCCGAGGCCGGCTTTAGGTCACATACGCATTCCTGGGCTTCCACAAGCAATAACACGAGCACATATTGGGATAGAAGCAAAATTCCAGAGACGATTGTTAGTAGTGCCGGCTGGCCGAGCCACTAGTAGCTCCAACGAGGCTAGCTCAGATCGGCTTGCAGTTCCAAACTGGTAATTGAACATCCACAAAAACGGTCCAAAATTTTAATGGAATATCCCTCCCTTTATCCCTCAGATTTTAGTTGGAAACGAGTGGTTCTTCGCTCCTCCGTTCTCCTCGGGCAGATCTTCGTCACAGAGACACTGCCTCAATTCACGCTCTTGTCTTCCATCTCTGGCGGATTCCTTACGCCCATCCTTTCCTTTCTAGTGCCTTGCCTCTGCTACCTACGCTTGCGGAAAATATACCAAGAAGTACCCTCGTTTGTATCTCATTCAGTCTTTTCATAATGTTTTCATTTAACTCTTCATTGCATGAAGGCAATTCGATAATCGAGATCTTTATCATAAGTAAATGTTCTCAAAATTCTGTGTTGTTCGTACCAAAATCGTAGGTTTGATGATGATTATTATTTTTACCAACTGTAGCCGTTACAAAATTATGCAGAAATTAGCGATTGAACTATTGTTGTAAACATTCTATCTAAGATGTCTCGCATCATATCCAATTTCAGCAATTTCTCATGTTTTTGTATTTTTATGTCTATGAAAAGCATTTCCTTACAGATCCCTTCTTACACTAGCACGATAATTCAGTGTTAATTATGTCACGTGTGAACGTAGAATATTTTGAACGGGCCTAGGATGAAAGGCTCAAAATTGACAATATTATTTGTAGCCTCAAGTAGGTTTGATTGGTTCATCAAGGTCTTTAGTTGACTAGTGTCACATGAACCGACAGTCCTTACACGTGCATTATTTTCTTTTACCATGCCACTCCAAACAATCATAATCATTTAACTTTTATCTTTCTTTATATATAATTTCGATTGTTCCAGAAAATTCTCCACTCTCGAAACAGTCGTCTGCGTCATCATCATTGGAGCAACTCCTTGCCTCATAGGAGCCATTTTGTTCGGCACTGGGACATCCATCATCCGTGGTGAGACGACCTTCACGGTGCCGTGTTACGTCAACGCGACCCAAGCTAGACTGTGAGAAGAGAGAGCTTTTACCCTTTTTCGCAAGATCGACCCTTTAAACTTTTAACCCTCTTTAAAATTCTGTTTTTGTGTTTTTAATAAAACCTTTGTAA
This sequence comes from Patiria miniata, assembly GCF_015706575.1. Lineage (NCBI taxonomy): Eukaryota > Metazoa > Echinodermata > Asteroidea > Valvatida > Asterinidae > Patiria > Patiria miniata. The sequence continues at coordinate 39,508,202 of NW_024037072.1, forward strand.
TCTTTGTATGATATTACCGACTAATGAAGTTGTATATTTCAGGTAACTGGGACTCTGTCAACAAAACACACTGGGGCTTCCCACGTTTTTAGAAAGTATATTGTCTGCTTTCTTCGACTCAGATTTCTGCAGCATGGAGCTGATTTCAAGGATTAAATTCATTGAAGTTGATGTATACGTGCTTTTTGACTGTGGCACCTTCACAAATATATTGTCAAATTTAATTGATACATTTTTAGCATGCATGAGTTATGAGCTTTCCAATGAGACATCGTACGAAAAAGTCGGCCAATGACAAGACGACTTTTTAATTAAGAGTGGGACACTCCTAATTCGTTCTGAATAGTGTGCGCAATTTCTGAATTGGAGCGCGCTATTTAAAACCACTTTTTATAACTGTATAAAGGCCTGCAAAAGAAAAACCAGCTGTGTTTGTTATAGGATATTATACTCCTTTAAATTCGTTCGGAAAAGAAAATGCACGTATACACACATGATAGTACTGATGTGTTTGTACACACGAAATATACACTTTAGTTAAAAACCAGTTGGCTTTGCAATCAATTCGGCATTATCAAGCAATTGTTAAGTGAATGCTTCTCCGAAATAGTAAACAATAATTCATATGTATTCAAGCATTTGGATTTCTTTAATGCTTAATTTCCTTACTCCAAAGTAAACTAATAACTAGCATTTGCTTATTTTGTTTAATTAATATTTCTCTTTCTGACTGATGTTCTATTTTGTATTTAAGTGTACATAACATGTATCAAGCAGTTGTGCAAGTAAAATAAAACTCTTTCCAAAATTATATGTTATAATTTGTTCATGTTTATGTATACAAATAGTTCCTTTTATGTAACGTTTGGTTCATATTAATATTCTTCTTCTTGCGTGTGAAACAAACAAAAAACAAGAAAGTAGTTAGATCTGTGGGTGCTTGCTGAGAAGCCACTCTCGAGTTGCTGCATCTGCATCAACATCAATCATACCATGGTACTTGTTTGGTGGGCGATAGAGGGGGCACTCGGAGATGATGTGGTCAGCAGTCTGTTGCTCCGCTCCACATTCACAAGCTGGGCTCCCCACCTCCACATGTCAGCATTAAAACGCCCGATTCCGGTGCGAAGCCTGTTGACTTTAACCCGTGCCTGTCGTGGGAGATCATATCCTGGGCAACTTTGGGATGGTATAGGAATATATCTATGCAGATGGTTAGAAGATGACTGCCACTTCTGTGTCCACATCCTAGCTGTCCAGCGGGCCTTTGACTCAGTGGGTTGGATAGTTGACAGTATATCTTTTCCATTTGAGGCAAAGGGGCGCCAGGATTTGAGTCTGGGTTGTGTCTGTTCCCTGCTGATGGCTTGGTATAGGAGGTGATCTGGATCCATGGCGCGTCAGGCCAGTGCCATGCTTGCTGCCTGCCTACGGAGCTCAGCTGGTGGAATGCCTGCAAGCAAAGGAATCTGCTCAACTGGTGTAGGTTGTACGTATCCAGGGTGGAGATAAGGCTCACATCTACCAGGCTGGTGTGTCTGCTCCTACTCCATGCTGGTGCGCGATACTCAGCCGATGCGTACACGAGTGCCAGAGCGGAGGTGCGGAGTGTTGGACTTGCTCCCCATCCTGTGCCCACGAGTTAACGGATGAATGAACTGCAAACCATGACCATTTCTAAGAGTCCAGCAAGATGTTGGTGGCAGGAAAGTGTCCTATCGAGCTTGACGCCAAAAAATGTGGTGGTTGTCTGGAAGTCCAAGCGCCTCTTGTTGATGTACACATCCAGCTCACGTTTTGCTTCTTTCTTAAAGGTGGAAGGCTGTAGAGACTGTCTTACCCTCACTAAGCTTCAGTCGCCACTGTCTCAGGTATAGCGCCAAGGTGCTCATGTCCTCGCTCAGGGTGCTTTCTATCGTCTTCCGCTCTCTGTGTGTTGTCAAGATGACCAGGTCGTCGGCATATCCATACTTATTGGAGATTGTATCAGGGAGGTCATGGATGTCACGTTGAACAGCATTGGAGCCAGGACAGATCCCTATGGAACACCATTTTTGAGCCGGCGTAGCATGCATTGTTGCCCGTCGCTGGTCTTGAGCACGAAGCTGCGGTTTGAGATCAGCTCCAACATTAAGTGTACCATCCGTCTGTCTGGCAGCATCCGTAGCAGTTTGAAAGTCAACTCACGGTGCCATACAGTGTAATAGGCGGCCGTCAGGTCAATGAGTACAGCACCAGCTGTCTCCTTGCCCTCGAAGCAGTCCTCGATGTCCTGAGTGAGCAGGGCTACCTGATCCACGGTTGATCGTCCTTTGCGGAAGCCATGCCTGTTCCCGGGGTAGCTGGGGATCAGTGATGGGATTGATCGTCCGTGAATCATCCTTTCAAGCAGCTTGTATGGAATACACAGCAGTGTAATAGGCCTGTAATTTTTACGGCCGTCCCTGGGCTTGTTGGGCTTCGGGAGGGCGATGACAGTTGCCTTGCGCCAGATTTTGGGGAGTTTACATCTTTCCATCGAGGTAGACAAGTACTGATTTAACCACTCAGTTGCATCATCTCCTACATGTAAGAGGAACTCTGGGTGGATGTCGTCTGGTCCTGGGGCCTTACCCGCCTTCATTGACTTCAGTGCTTCTACCAGTTCTTCTGTGGTGAAGGGGTTGGTAATATTCACATTCCTACCATCAACCTTCCATAGCTCAGCTACTTCTTTTCCGACCTGTCTTGAGAAGTTTCGGTCTGGGTTGGTAAAATGACCATTCTGAAGTAGTTGCAATGCAAAATTTGCATTAGCATTTGACAGGCTTAAATGTGGTCCTTCCTGTGAGGCGGTTGATGGTGTGCCAGGCTTTTCGGCTGAAGTGTGTGTGAAGTCAATGCATTCAACTGTCTGTAGCCAACGTTCTTGGCGTTTCTTATCCAGGCGCTTCATCAAAATGTTAGCTGTGGCTTCAGATCCCTCTTTGGGTGTAGTTACTGTGTGATCTTCATACAACTTCTGCCATTCTGCGTGCCAGCATGGGATGTAGTTCCTCTGGTATCCATGGGGGGGGGGGTAACTGCTTGGCTTCGTTGGTGAACACTGATGTTACAGTATACCTTGTATGAGGTGTCCGCGTCTGTGCTGTCCGGTGGTGAACTTGTCCCAGTCAGCTTTTTTGAAAGTTCCATCGTCTCACTGGTTTGCTTGAGGTAGGAGCCACAAGTGGTACCGGTGTAATGAGTAATGGTGGGGGTTGGGACTTTTGGAATTTCTCCAGCATGTGACCGGAGCTCCACGGAGTTGGTTTGTGCTGCTAGCAAAACCTAGGTCTGGGTTCGAACCTGAATTCCACTGGGCAGAATGAAAGCTATCGGGCTCCTTTGGGTTGTGTAGGAGAGTCAAGTTGTTGGCAAATGCCAATTCTACAAGACAGGTTCCGTCATTGTTGGATCTGGAGAAACCCCATTCAGTGTGGTGGCAGTTGAAATCGCCGGCGCAGGGATGAGTGACCGCTGGTAGGGATGCTTTGGACAGGCGTGTTTGGGGTGGCTTGTAAACGTTGATGATAGTTACATCCTGAGCCTTCGCAGCAAGCCATTCCAGTTCAGAGTCATCTGCGGACTGTGCCTACAGAGACCACTCTTTATCCTGTCTGACAAAGGTAGCCAGGCCGTGATGTTTGTTCAAGATGTGTGCAGCGAGTGTGAGTTCGGGAATCGTTAGTTTCTCCGCTGTTTCACAGGGTGTTTCTTGCATCAATATAACACAGGCTTTGATGGTTTATGCAAGGTGTTCAATGATGGTGAGTTTAGCGGTGGTGAGACCCTCGACTTTTAACTGCAATATTGCGGCACCCTCGCCTTCGACAACAGCTGCCGTCCACTCTGAAAAGAGCGCCAGCGGGGCTCGGGGCCCCGGTCCTGAGTGTCCGTCCTATGTTTGGTTTATATATTTATATTCCGAGCAAAGGTGTAGCTTATCTATGGTTAGTAAAGACTTGTTTAAAATTTAATTTCGAAAAATATTTTTGCTTTGTTTTATCTCGTTGTTGCTGAATATTCCCAGCTAACACATTGATGTTTTAATGACGGGGTATACATGTTTGTTTAAATGTTGTCATGATAGTTTGCAATAATGTTATGGCGACACGGTCTTAGAAACGTTTTAACACCTTCCTGACACCTGACATTAATGTAAAACGTTTGTCTGATGTTTTTATTGACATTATGCTTCGACATCAAAATAATGTTTGAATGGCAACTAATGTCATAATATTTTGCAAAAAATGTTATGGCGACATGGTCTTAGAAACATTATTACTTTGTTCTTACGACTTTCCTCAAAACGCGCGTTGAACATTGTAAAAACATTACTCGCACATTTTGCAGGAATGCCATGATAACATCACAAAGACCATGTCGCTATAACATTATTAAATAACATAACATAAAGACCTTAAGATTAAGATAGTGTTACGCACATTTTTTCAGGAAAAACACAATAATAACGTCACCAAGACCATGTCTTGGTTGAAGACTTGTTTAAAATTGTATTTCGGAAAATATTTTTGCTTTGTTTCATCACGTGGTTGCTAAATATTAGGCGTATGGGATGTAATTCTTCAACATAGCTCCTAATTTTGATTTTAGATTGCAGAGTTTTGGGTCTTTGTAATTTGAACTAATATAAAACCATTATAGTGGCAGGACCTGGACCAATTTCATAAAGCTGCTTAAGCACAAAATTTGCTTAAGATCAAAAAACTTTGCTCAATATAATTAGGTTACCGGCGAAAACTCCATGCGACGTACATTGCTTGTGACTGTATTTAGCTGTTGTTTACTTGGCGTAACAATCGCATGGAGTTTTGGCCGGTATCCCTATGTTACTAAGCCAGTTTTTTTTGTGCTTAAGCAAATTTTGTGCTTAAGCAGCTATATGAAAATGTGGTGTTTGTAATTGGAACTATAATAACCGCTAGAAGTGGCAGGACCAGAGCGCAGCGTCTGACTAACATGCCGACGCTAGTATGACATTGGACACTTTACACGGTAAATTAATATGGTGCACATGCATATGGAGTCGTACGTAATACAGCTTAGCAATACAGATACTAGAAACAAACATATGGGTTTTTTTGCAGTTGGCAAAGTGTATCCGCATTCGTTCCCATTGACATGGGCTTCCAGTATCTGGGGCACTTGCTAGGAATTGGTTTTGGGTTTGTGTCCAAAGAACACATACAGAAAATAAAAATAAAAAAACACCCCGCTCGAAAATTTGGTGAAAGCTACGGCGACAGATGCTTTTACATGTTAAAGCTATTGAAAATGTTCACCTCCCCAGTGCCACTTTCAATTGGAGCCCAGAACGTCAGAAGCCTTCTAGAGATGTGATTGTCACAAAATGGGTGCTATTTGGAGGGGGAAATAATTTTGTATTTACCAAATTACTGATCAGGGGCGGATCTAGCAATTTTTACAGGGTGGGGGGTTTCATCAGCAAATCAATGCTGAAATGTAGACAGGTTTTTTTGTTATCTCGGCTCCGTAATCAATGGGTTAGGGTGGGGCTCGTACCATACTTTTAATAGGGGCGCTGTTCAAATCCGACGATTATTAACATTATAGCCAAATATCCCCTAAACCCAGCAGGCCCTGTCCATATTTTGTGCACAGGCGTATATTAATATCAGTATAATTTTTGGGGGGTCACAGCAGGGAGGGGGGGGGGGGGGAAGCATTGCTTTTTATGAATTTCTATGGACCCCCCTCCTGGATCCGCGTCTGAATGTATTCCCTCACAATAGCTCCCTATTTTTGTGTCCGCCATACAATGTAATTATATATCCGACGATTAAGATCCAACACGCCGTGTGTTTATAGTCGAAAATCGATAAATTCGCCACCAATTAATGCTTGACAAGGATAATACAGGGCGCCATCTGTTTTTTTTTACAATGAAGGTCGTCACCATTTTGTTGAACCACGAACATAGTGACGTACCTGTACACAATTGTGGACAATGGTTGTCGTTAAGTTCTTTTCTACGAAAGCCCGTTGGTGCCACCATTTTATTTTTTTTCCAGAGCAAATTTTTTCTCCAGAGCAGCTATAATTTTTTTTCAGAGCAGTTATTTTTTTTTTCAGAGCAATCATTTTTTTTCGCCGAGAGAATTTTTTTCCCAGAGCAGTTATTTTGTTTTCGAGAACATTTTTTTTTACCTCAGTAAACACACGTTTCGCGCGCGAACGCCTAGACTGTGCCTGTGCATGCGCATGCAGTCAAAGATGGGAGTCAGCTCACAAAAGTGAAGCAGGAAGTACTAGCTCAAAGGTCACGATGGGGAAGGGCGCCTCGCACGGCAGGTAGGTAAAAAACAAATAGATTTTCCCCATGCACTGAACGTGAAAACCTAGTTTAAGCCGCTTAACTGGTTTTTTGTGTGTGTGTGGAAAATCATGACAATTTGTAACATTTAAAATCAGTTAATTCTGTGATTAATAGGATCACACCTACCTGTTTCATTAGGAAATGCCTTATAGTGCCTATTATAAAAAGTTTTTTTTTTCTGTATTAAGCTTGTGAGCACAGGATATGAGTATCGACAAGATTCAGAATTAAGGTTGGTAATGTAAACAACAATTGACCCCGATTATTTCCATCACATTTATTATTGTTTATGGCTCAACCGTATTTTTAAGTAAACAATCCATTTTAAATAAATTGTTCATTTAAAAATGAAATTAATAAATGAAATTATGAATGAATTTATTTAAAAACCTGTAGCTGGTTTCCATTCAGGGAAGTTGGAGACTTTTTAAGCATTCGCCGCTAGAGTGTTTTTTTATCGCTTGCCTCTTCCCGGAAACCACCCCGCCCCCTGGCCCCCCTTCTAAAATAATATCAACTGCTCTTGAAAAAAAAACTGCACTGGAAAAAACAATTGCTCTGGAAAAAATAACTGCTCAGGAAAAATAGTAACTGCTCTCTTAAAAAACCCAATAAACTGCTCTGAAAAAAAATCACTGTTCTCGGAAAAAAACAACTGCTGCCAAAAAAAGGGGATGGCACTATCGGGCTTTCGTACTTTTCAGCAGGCTGAGTGGAAACCAACGTTCGGTGTTATTATAATTATTTCATGTGACTCAGGAATGTGTTTGCACACGCACCCGTCCCATACATCACACATAGTAGACCGTATTCCGTTCAAATCACGGTGGTCTGCACCGCCGCGATTGTATACGGGACAGGGAAGCCTTTTGTTGCGCGAACAATTCAAACTCATTCAGATGACTGAGGATATAAATTGTTTGAACGAATATACAGTTCCTCGTCCGTTCGCCTTAACATTACTGTGGTCTGCACCGCCCGTTTTCAGCAATGATTAACTCATAGTTTAGACCAAACGGTACATGTGCGACCAGACATTGAAGGAGTACTTTCCTCCAGTGAGGTAAGTCAGTTTGGATGGTGTAGTTGAATGTACTCGTGTCCAAATTATTTGGTAATGTGTGGAACCACATAAATCGCAGTGCGTGGCATGCCCCAGCATAGCTAGGCCAAGTCTGATGCAGCCAGTTCATTTATGTATTGATTAATTTATTTCAAAATCTTTATACAGGACACAAACAATCAGCTCAAAGGCTGTTTTACATTATGGTCCTGTGATAAGAAATGAAAACATTTAACAATAGTGAGAGAAAAATAATATAAAATGGTAAAATAGTAAAATGAACAATTAATATAACAATAATAATGATTAATTATTAAGATGGTAAAAATGTACATTAGGCCAAATAAACAAAAATATTCGGTGTCTGGTCAGACCAAAGTTCCAGAATTGACGCGGGGACGCGGCTTTTTTTTTTTTTTTTTTTTTTCCTTCAAGCTTGGATTGTACAGACAAGGTGGGGTACTATTTTGCTTTTTTGGTGTCCTCATGAACATTGGTGTCCTCCATAATTTGCCTTGGTTCTCTCGATCATTTGCCTTGGTGCAATTTCCCATTCCTCGGTGCTCTTTGGTAAAAAAAAATTGAGGAGGTGCGGCAATAGAGGGCGCTGTTGGAGCTACCGCGGAACATCTTTGAAAAAAAAAGATTGACGCCCATGGTTAAAATCGACGCGCGCGCTGACCAGAGACCGACTTATTTATTTTTTTTGGCCTTAAAGAAATATTTTTCTTCAACCCCCTCCCCGCCCATTACGTTTATAAAACCGTTCGTGATTCATTCTTGACCCAAACAGGTAAGTTGTTCTGTAAAATAGCACTGGTAAAAATTAATGGCAAAATAAGCAATTATGAACATGAAAAAAAAAAGACTTTTAACATGAAATTTCGTATTTACGTATATCAAACCATCAATAGAAGATCCATTCTGGACCTTAGCAGGTTAGCCGTTCCATATAACCGCACCAAAATTGCTGAAAACTGTCAAAGTTAGGTTTAGGGAAAACAACATAAAGTTTTGTGCACGTTGCAATTTGCAGAATTCTCGACTTATTTGTTTAATCCAAATTGATGACAGATGTAGAATTTGCCCGGGCATTTGATTGTTGCGATATCTCCTCATCATCTTCCGGAGTACATCATCTTTCGATAAATTCAAACTTAGTACTTGTCATTTTTAAAACAGCGTGTTTCCGTCATTTGGTAAAAGCGCAGTATATGGAATAGCCTACACTTAAGCTGTATTCATTTGTTACAAACGTCAGTGAGCAATTGTTGTAAATCGAGAACGCGTTTTCTAAACCTAAAATGTTGTTTTTTTCATCTCCCTCTTCGTCTTTGGCTGGCCCAAGGATTATATTTTAGAAGTCCTCAATGTCCACACAAAATTGAAACACTCGAACCGTTCGCCTCAACAAGTTTTAGGAATTGATGTTCCTAAATCATGAATATACATGTATATTGAGCTGAAGCCAAACGTTTCCTGAAACCCAAGCCGGAGACGGAAGAACCAAGAAAACCGATACCGAGAGCGACAATTAAACCATTTCTTATTTCAAATATGTACAAATTCTGTTCAGAACAAAATTAGAAATATTCTTTTCTTTAGCTACCCTTTGAAGACTGGTCACTATGACATTGTCATGACAGGATAAGTAACCAGAAAACAGCTCAGCCACACACAACGTTATGGATTCTGGCTGGTCCGACGGTTACAGTTAAAAGTTCATACTCCACTCATTATATCAGTGGTATTTATTATAACGTTTTCTCTTGTGATAGCTTTACAAAAAAAATGAAACTTTTTAACTGATCTGAAGATATGTCATTTTACAGGTTGTTCGCTGCGGGGCAAAAAAAATAAGTACGTTCGCTGTACATGCAGGTATACCAGCAATAATTTACACCTACTCAATTTGTCGTTTGATAGAAAAGTATACACAGTATATCGCAGACAATATTGTTATATCCCTGCATGACCGATGATCTGTAAATTCAGAATGAAAGGAGCAATGCCAATGCTGGCAACTGGAACGAGAGAACACAACAAAAAAGTAGCCGATCACAACGATTGAATATTTGAACTCATAGGGCCTACTTTATATTGCCTAACAGGCAGTGGCACTGTTGTAGGGTCTGCTGATTTTGGAGTCTTGTTTGTTGTGCCATATTCTGTTGTAGTTTGTTGATAAGAGGAAAACAGCAGAATGGCCGAATCAACAGACGGCCAAACATTAAGACTGATCGAGAGGTCGCAACATGTCAGCACGGGAAATACGTCAGGAGATGAAAAGGATACCAAAGACAGCGAATCTTCTAATGTAAGTTATTGGTCAAGTTAAAGGGCCCATTTAATATAATTTTTGGATTGTGCTTTGATGCGTGGTTGGTTTTAATTCTAATGCCCGTTCCCACATTCGTGGCCAAAACTGTGACTCATTAAAGGCGTAAAAGACAGTGTTATATACAATTACATATAGCTTCTGCTTACAAATATGCCAGAATCTTGCAATTTTTTTATGCTTCAAACTGTTGTTTTAGTACATGGCAGTAAGTCAACAGGCGACCTCTCTGCATGAATGCAGTTAATGAGAAAACAGAAAAGTGTGGCCATGCATGCAGCAACAGCATACCCAGTTGATAGTGTTTCATACACTAGAAAAAAAATATGGATATTTGGACACAATATGTGAAACAGTAAGACATTCAACTAACCCGGGTGAATCACACGAGTGTGATCTTCTATTATTGTTTAGATAAACCCTACAGCGGAGAATTTACAGTACAGCTAGACCATACACTTGTTGGGGGTTTGAGTGCATTAACACGTAGCATATGAACATATAAAACTACAGAACACAGGTGTTAGCATTATTATTATTATTTTTTTTTTATTGTGCTTTTTTTTTAAAACCAACCAGGACCACTCAACCGTTATTTCCTAATTTATACACCGTTATCAAGTTCTGTAATAATATTTGACACCACAGGCAGATGGCATCAATATGTGGCAGACAGCTGTTTCCATATCGGGTATTTGTGCCGGTCTAGGTTTTCTAGCCGTCGACGTTCTTGTCGTTAGCACCGGTGAGTGACGTCGTGAATCATATTTGAACTTTGGCATTACACAACGGATATTTTATTCATTTATTTATTTAAATAGGCTAAATTTGTTGTTCTATTTCTGGTTACGTGTACTCTTGTCAGTTTTTTTCCATATTGTTACGTCTATTTGTACATACATGTATATGTTTTTATGGTTTTAATGTGAAGTTTTTAAATGTGTATATGACTATACGTGTGCAGAACGAGGAGACAAGTTTCATGTTTTTACATGATGAGAATAAATAAATTGAATTGAATTGAATTGAAACCATAGTAAAATTAAGCCTAATAATTGTGCACTGCATTGCAGCCACAAATCCAAATCAATGCAGCAGTGCTTTCTACATCATCTGTGGGAATCACATCATAATTTTGTATGCTCATGAAAAGATATTTTATTATTTGCATTCGAGCGGGTCAATGCATTTGAATAGCCACAAAAACAACATGGTCTCTTCCAGTGGCCTCCTGCAGCTTTCTTTTTCTTACCGTTAAGTGGGCACCTTTGCACGAAGCTCATAAGACATTCTGGCATAGACTCATGGGGAAAATTGTTTTAAATTGCCCAAAATCAATTGAATTGGAATATGCACACAAACGATTATGGTCTCTCCCATTGGTCTCCCCAACTCTTATTTTCTTATCGTTGAGGAGGTACCTAAGCACGAAGCCCATAAACCATAATTTATAAACAAAAATTGGTTTGAAATGAATGTTTTAAAATCTTTCCTGAAAGGTTGGGTTGGTTTCTTGCTCTTCGGCCTTTTGTATGCCGCCTTGCTGTACACGTCGATCATATTGGGTCGCTGCTGGAATATGGTACGGGCGAAGTGGGGCAGTGAGCGGCATCCGTACGGCGCTATTGGCCAGGAGGCCTTCGGTGACTGGGCACGGTAGGATTTTTGATTCTTCTCTCAGAAACTGGCAGGGGAGAAAATGAGTTGGACTTTAGGAGTCAATGAGAGCTTTATGTTTCATGCTCTGAAACGTTAACCCTGAAATAGGTCCTAGGCTTGAATGTTGATACTATTCTTAAACTGCCTTGAAGGAGGCATGTATAGGATCATTGACTTTTCATGCATTTTCTTGATGTCAAAATCCAAAGAAGAAGGTTAAAAACCTAACCTGTTGCAATTTCAGCTCAATATAGATAAAACACTTTTCGAGACATTAGTACCATGGGCGTCCCCAAGATTTGTTTTCTAGAGGGCGGGGGGGGGGGCAAAACACGTTTTCCCCTACAATCCCTGTATTTCCCAACATATTCTCGATTTATCATTTTCCTCTGTTTTCCCCTCTTTTTTCTCTTTTTTTTGTGGGTGTCTTTTCCGGGGGGAGCAAGCGCTCCCTTGGCCCCCCCCCCCCCTTACGACGCCCATGTGAAGAACCGTGCACAATCTTTGGATCACGAAACACTATTTCTTCTATGGACTCTTTATTTCCAAAAATCAGTCAATTGACTGATCGTTGGAAATGAACTATATTTCTTGATTTCTTCTTAATGACAAAGATGAATACAGCTGTGTTAGTCTGCAAGTTACATATAGATAGTGAAGGTAGCATTTTAAAGACTAACTAAAACAACATTATGGCACAAGCTATCGTAGCTATACAGCTACTTGTCATTATGCAAAATAACAGCAAGCCAGACGGAAGAATTTCACGTGGTGTTTAGTACCAGTTCCACGCTCTGCGCCCCTTTTTAGACAATATAAAACACTGAATATTTTTGAACTGTACAAATACCATCTAGGAATCCTAATGTTTGAATTCGAAGGCAAACTACTACCTACAAATATCAGGTCCATGTTTGTGAGGAATCTAGATGTCCATTTACATAACACAAGATCAGCCAAAAAAATTCACATTGGCAAGGCTAGGACCGCATCATTCATGAAAACAGTTGGACACCAAGGCCCTCTTCTTTAGAATCAGCTTACCCCTATACCCTTCTTTCGGACTGTGCATAAATTCAAAAGATATCTAAAAAAAAACCTACTTATTTCCGGTATTATATAAGACGTGCACCCATAATTCGCATTTGTATAAGTCACACTCCATCATAATCAAATGTTATATTGTAAATTGGTACATGTATATTTTAATTTCCTTCAGTTTTTCTACTATTATGCCAAGTAAATAATTAATTAATTAATTTATTGACCACTGTTTTAAATTATAGCTATAATTGTTGTTTATTTCATAAGTTATTCACAAACGGGACCAGGCTCTGTATAAGCTTAGGCTTTTTTCCTGGTTCCCCCATCTGTCACCATTTATGTTTAATTGATCAAAGTGTTTTACATGTATTATCATTCTATTAATTTTAGTTATTGTTGTAGTAAATAATCTGTTGCATTTGCATTATATTAATTTGTGACAAATGGAAATAAAACAATACAATACAATATTTAATCCAAGTAATTTTTTGACAATAAATCGGTAGGTCACTTATGGGATAAATGCAAATGATCCTATATGCCTTCAAACATGCTAATCAAAAGGGAAGGGTCCCTTATTTAAAATCGACACCGATTGTCTCCCATTGCATCATAATCTTCGTAATTTAAAATGTTATTTATTATTATGTTTTTATCCCCCAGAGGTGTTGTCAATGTTTTAGTAGCTGTCGCTTGCTTCACCAACGCCATTGTTTTTCTCATGGGCTTCACTGAAATGACCCTAACGATAGGCGGGCCCGCACTGGAAGGTACTCTGTGCTACTGGCCTCCTGTGTTTGGGGTAATCATCTGTCCCTTTCTGTGGCTAGCTACTCCAAAGAATTTCTGGTTGGTATTTTCAGCAATATTTATTCGTTAGAAAATTCGTGTGTCCGAGCTCTGCTGAAACGTTTCATTTGATCTGGATTTCCCAGAGTCCCAGAGAATTATTCTGAAACTGACAAGCTGGATCGGAAATATCTCGGAAGCTCGGGCCAACGAATTCGTTCGTGTTCATGCATGAGTCGCATGACTGTGCCATGTAATTTCTGAAAGGAGCAGTGTTTTCAGTTTAAAAAAAAATCAATTTTTGACGCTGGTGACCCAATAATGAACTTTGACCCCAGTTTGGTCATGTGACATGTTAGAGCTGGGGTACTGATACTTTTGACAAAGTTCGGTTGAAATCGGTCAAATATATAATGAAGTGCAATAAACAATTGTCAGCGTTTTTTTACTAACTATCTCTAACGAACTAACAGAGAGACATGATGATTCGTTGAGCCGCTATATCCCGCAGCTAAAATCCTTTATTGTGAATAAAAAAGCACTTACCACACTTTGAACTCTTCTTGGTCTTTCAAAATTATTGCCTTTATTATGTGTTTCGATAGAGGAGTGATTTCCATTAGGTTATAAAACTGCATAAAAAAACACCCCTGTTGCAAATTCGCAATTTATTTCATCTGCTTGTAAAGTTGATCTTTTTATGTATTGTACAATTGAAAAACATGCCGAAAATAGCACTGCCGAAAATAGAACTTCAATGAGAATAAAAATGTACGGCCTTAGGTTGTTGCCATGTAAACATGTAGGCCCGAGCAAGCTTCATGCCCGCCTCCCTTATTTTTTAAAATTTATATATTTGCCATATATTTTGTAAATGTACTGTCAATGTTATTTTTTTGATTTTTAAATTTTTGTCCAACAAAAAATGTTAGCTGTATAAAAAGGGTTACAGCAGGCTTTGAAGCCACATTGCCCGTGCACTTCCGATAAACCAAACTGTAGTGTTTTATACCAGAAAAAAAATGTTGTTTTTAATTGTTTCTCCGTCCGACAGGTTGGTATTAGCAGGCAGCTTTTTCACCGTCGTCCTGTCTGTGATTTTCGTCATCATATCAATATTTGTGGCTGGCGATTCCATGTCCAAGGGGACTAGCAACACCACGGTCACCACCCATGGAGAGCTTCACGGAGAGAGCGATTTTCTGCACCTCGCTGAAGTAGCCGGGACGGTTTTCTGGCTGATGGGACAGCACAGTGTTATTCCGACTTTGCAACAAGACATGCAACAGCCACAGGGCTTCACTAAAGCCATCATCATTGCTGACCTACGTGAGTGCAAGCGCAATAATAGAACCAGTGTCTTCGTCTGTCCGTCCTATAGATTTCCGGTTGTTTGTCGATGTTTCCCTTGTTATTATTGGCGAATCCAGAGTGCGGAAGGGCTTTGTTTTAACTGCGATATTCAGCTTTCTTCAAAGGGCGAGTGAAACATAATTTGTTTTCATGCAATTCTTGAAAATGCACCTTTGTGTCCCATTATACCTTACTTTCAATTTTCATTTAATGATTAAAGAAGTGCACTTCTTAGTAAAATTAATCATAAAGTTATGTCAATTAGTTTTCATACACTTAAGGGTATTATAAAGTAGCACAAAATAGTTCCTAAGAAATATTCCCATCTTAGGCCATTTCATCCTTTTATTTTGAATAATTTTGTTATTGTGCCTGGAGAGCGCGCGCTTGATTCACTTCTTCAATTCTGGCTCCGACAATTAATGTTTGTGCCTACTACATCTGCGCTAATTTTTGTGGGCAAAATAATCATCACAAATAACTGTTATGCAGATATGCATCCAGTCATCATTATTTCTTCCAGTGTGATCTGATCCGAACAAAATGCTTCCTATTATAATATAGGCCTATAATTGCATATAATTGTAACCTATAAATATTCACTTTTGTTACACTAAACTGCCCCGATAGTTTGTTTTTATGGCTTTGCCATCTGGTATTATATTTGCATTATTGTACATGTACACTGGTATAATAATAGCATGACTTGTGTATCACTGGTATAATTATATCATTGTACTATATACATTGGTTAAAACACTCAACCGCAATGGGTGTTTTTAAAGGGTTTGGCGTCTGGTAGAGCATTTGCATTATAATTGTGCACTGGTATAATATTTCACCAATTCAAAGCATAATGAGCTTCCAAAAATGGATTCCCAAACTCGTACAACACTCTCAATCCGTTCCGTTGCGTTCCTTGCAAGCAGGATATTTTAAAATGAAGTCATATCTTCAACGTATGATCAGTGTACGAAGATATGGATCAACCTGTATTTTTTGGGTCCAAAGTGTGATCTTTGTCTGTCCCTGTTACCTAGGTGCTTTGTATTTTGCCACTGAAGTATCACTACGAATGGCTTCAAACATTTATTGTTTATTTGCTGGGTAGGTGGTTTGCTATATTCACAATCACTCTTGGAGGACGATTGCACTAAGGAGTGCACCAGAATTATAAAATCATAGATGTCAGATGTAACATGGACAGGAAACAAATTAACAAAAATTCAAATACCCTGTATTTGAAAGTTCCCCATACTGTGCATGCGCTTACATCATTAGGGTGCCAAGGGCGGATCCAGAACACAATTTTAGGGGGGGGGCCAAAAAAATTGGTCCCCCAAAAAAAGTGGGTCAAAAAAATTACGGCGTGGGGTTCGGGGCCCGCTTAAGGGCCCCGAAATTTTTTTTGGATTCTAGATGCTCTGTGGTGCGATCTGAGGCAATTTCTGACCACTTTAAACCAATGTTTTTTTGAGGAAAAGATGGTGGTGTACTCATTGCCTGCCTTTATTGCGATGTTACATAAAAAAAAAAAAAATGGTTTCGTTTTTTTTTGGGGGGGGGGGCATGGCCCCCTTTGCCCCCCCCCCCCTGGATCCGCCCTTGTAGGGTGCAAGCCACAGTTTGAAAAAAAATAAAGGAATTTAACCATACTCCATCCATCTCACTGGCACATCACTCAAATGAAAGGTTGTCCTCTTTAATTCATACCACATTTGAGGATTGCGATGCGTGCAGTTTCGAATATTTCATACATTTTCCATTTGTTCAGCCAAATGCCCGCTTGCATACATCCCGTATCTTGTCTGTGCTCATTGGTATACGGTAAGCGCAGAATTCATGTGCTCACGCTTGAAGAACAGGCGCACAAATCCTAAGTCAGCAGTTTCAGTTTCTTGGTCCGAGACCCTACTGTTTTGTTTAGCCGTATCTTTTCCGTGCTCAGCAAATGCTTGTACTTAGAAAGCTCTGTTAAATTCCCCTTATTCTTGTGTATCATTGCAGTGACGTTATTCCTCGCCCTGCCCATGATGACCCTACTGTTTTGTTTAGCCGTATCTTTTCCGTGCTCAGCAAATGCTTGTACTTAGAAAGCTCTGTTAAATTCCCCTTATTCTTGTGTATCATTGCAGTGACGTTATTCCTCGCCCTGCCCATGATGCTGGTCTTGCTCATCATTTTCGGCGACACGCTGACCAACGTGACGGGTACCGCCATCGTCTTCGACTTGCTACCGGAGGACGCCCTCAAGAAAGTCGCTGCTCTGCTCATCTTGGTCCATCTGGCTGGTGGCGTCTTGCTGGTGAACAACCCGCTGTTCCAGTATTTGGAAGAGGTTCTAAATATACCAACAGGTAAGCACATTGGCAAATTTCTTTTCAGATTTCGTGTCCGGTTCCCGTAGTATAAAGTTCATGAATATAGCCTGTAATAAATTTCAATCTCCCAATCCCAAACTGCCATTGTAAACGAATGATTTGAGCAACTAAAAATTTCCACACCAACTACATATAGGCCTAGATGTAATTGTAATCGTGAGATACTGTCTGTATCTTTGAGTGTAGTATATAGTGATAGAACATACATGGGCTAGCCTGGAAAGTATGAGGACAGATAACGGGAAAAATGTGGCATGAAACTTTTCAAACATTTTCAAGAAAAGCTTTAGGCCTATATTTCATATTATTATAATAATAATAATAATAATATATTAACAAGCAAAGGTTGCATTTCTCAAGGAAAAAAGCTAAGGACTTTTCCTGTGATTATTAGCTCGCTTCCGAATTTCTTGGCTACCACAAGCAATAGCGCAAGCGTCTGAATCTACAATCGAGAGAGACGTGTGTTAGTGCCGCCCGGAGCCAATAGTAGTTCCGACTCGGGAAGCTCAGTTCGGCTTGCAGTTCGAAACTGTAATTGCACAGCCACAAAGCGGTCCAAGAATCGCTTTTAATTGAATCTCCCCTTCCCTTTATCCCTCAGATTTTAGCTGGAAGCGAGTGGTTCTTCGCTCCTCGGTGCTCCTCGGGCAGATCTTCGTCCAAGAGACACTGCCTCACTTCACGCTCTTGTCTTCCATCTCTGGCGGATTCCTTACGCCCATCCTTGCCTTGATAGTGCCTTGCCTCTGCTACCTACGCTTGCGGAGAATATACCAAGAAGTACCCTCGTATGTATCTCATTCTGTCTTTTCATAATGTTTTCATTTAACTCTTCGTTGCATGAAGGCAATTCGATAATCGAGATCTGCATCATAGTAATGTTCTCAAAATTGTGTATGTCTATATGAAAAGCATTTCCTTCACATCCCCATGGGCATCGCCAGGAATTTTGATGGGGGTGGGGGTGGGGGGGGGGGGGGGGTGGGCAAAGCACATTTCCCCCAAAAATCCCTGTACCTTCTCTAGCATATTCTCAATTTATCATTCTTCGAGAGCGGGCGGGGACATTTTGTCCACCCCAGCCCCAATGACACCCCTGCGGGTGCCCATTTTGTTAAATGTGTATTAAATTCGAAGCAATATGACTTCACACCTCTTTTTTTGTTTTTCTTTCGAGTTTCCTCCCCCTTTTTGGGTTGCTTTGCCGCCCCCCCCCCCCGCGTCGCCCATGCACATATCTTGTTACACTAGCACGATTATTCAGTGTTAATACAATATGTTACGTGTGAACGTAGCATATTTTGAACGGGCCTTGGATGAGAGCCTCAAAATTGACAATATGAGAGCCTCAAAATTGACATGCCACTCCAAATAGTCATAAATCATTAAACACTTTTATTATATAATTTCAACCGTTGCAGAAAACTCTACACCCTCGAAACAGTCGTCTGCGTCATCATCATTGGAGCAACTCCTTGCCTAATAGGCGCCATTTTGTTCGGCACTGGGACAGCCATCGTCCGTGGTAAGACGGCGTTCACGGTGCCGTGTTACGTCAACGCGACCCAAGCTAGACTCTGAGTAGAATTTTACCCTTTTTCGCGAGACCGTCCTTTTAAACTTTTTAACCATTTTTAGTTATTTTGGTTTTGAAATAAAAAAACAAACTTTGTAATCTTTGTATGACATTGCTGACTGATAAAGTTTGATATTTTGGGTAACTGGGACTTCGTCAGCAGAACACATTGGAGCTTTACTTGTTTAGAAAGTATAGTCTGTTTTTTTTAACTCAAAAAAGCATTTAGCAGATTACATTCATTAATGTACTGTTTTGTGTTTGTACACAAAAAGGACTCCATTTTGTTAAAAAAAAACGGCTTTGCAATTAATTCAGCAGAATCAAGCGTTTGTTAAGTGAATGCTTTTCAGTAAGAGCAAAAAAGAAAACCCAAATGGCAGGACCATTTACTTAATAAAGTTATGCATTTAGCGTTATAAACCCAACCCAAAAATAAAGGTTCTGTCCACGGATCAAAAAAAGGCGTGTGTTCTTTTCAGCAAAACGAAAACAATTCACATTTTCGTTTTTCTGAAACAACATCCTTTTTTGTAATCCGTGGACAGAACTTTAAAACGGTAGTTGTGTTTAAAATTCCGAAACTGAAAAAGTACGTAAGTGATTTGAATGATTCTCGTACTAAAAAAAGCTTTGTATATAATTGGGCTTATATATCCTAGATTTTGATAGCGCTACATGGAGAACTTCGTTAAAACAATTGGTCCTGCCATTTGGGTTTCCTTTTTGACTCACCCTGTAGAAAACAATAATGAGTCAAGCATAATGCTTTTACTAAAAAAAAATGCAATTGTCGTTTGTGTAGACTAATAACTGGCATTTGCTAGTTTTTATGAATATTTCTCACTCTCATATTATTATGTTCTATTTTGTGTTTAATTTTACATAACATGGAGAAGGAAGTTGTGCAAGATAAATATTATTTATTCCAGAATTAAATCTCATATATAAGTCATTTTATGTATACATATAGCTTTTTTCTATGTAACGTTTTGCTCATTTTCATATTCTGAGCAAAGATGTTGCTTATCTGTAGTCAGTAGGCTAAAGACTTAATTGAATTTCGAAAAGATTTTTAGTTGTTTTATCACGTGGTTGCCAAATATTATGGGATGAAATCTTCAACATAGGTCCTAATTTTGATTTAACATGGCAGAGTGTTCTTTGGTGTTTGTAATTAGAACTTTAATAACCGTTAGTAGTGGCAGGACCAGAGCACAGCGGCTGACTAACGTTGCCGACGCTAGTATGACATTGATCACTTTAAACGGTGAATTAAAAGGTGCAAGTGGATTCTTACGTAATGCAACTTAGCCACACAGATATAGAAATAATCAAATTTATTTTTTTTATAACTGAAACTTTGGAAATGTTATGAGGATTTAAACCCCTTCCAAAAGCTATTTTAGACAAGAAAACAGTAAAAATATATTGTTTTATAGTCACCGACTATTTAGTTCTGAGTTTCGGCCTTCAATCATTGTAGTTTGGAACCACCGAGGTTCGAGAACGTTGAGTCAATCACAAGAGATGGGTGATGAAGTGTTTTCTTTTTTTTTCAGCGGATGTATTATTTTTGTGAATATTATTTGTTGTTATTTTAATTAGAAGTCAAGAAGAGGCCTACCCACACAGGCGCAGATCCAGAGGGGGATTTGGGTGTCGGAAACCCCCAGCTGTGACACATTGTTTTCATAGAAGTATCTAAAAATTAATGTGGAACCCCCCCCCCCCCCCCCACTGTGACACTCCCCCCCCCAAAAAAAAAAAAATAAATAACTAGGCCCTACTGGTAACAATTAATCTCCTCCTGTGCACAGCATTCGGACAGAGTACAATGTACATGTATATTGGCTTTCTTCATTGTGTTCATGATCGTCGGATTGAACAGTACGTGCCCCCATCGAAGTTTGTCATGGTAAATAATTGTAGGCCTACGGTTGGGCAAGTCCTTCATTTTCATTTAAAAAAACAAAACAATAGAGATGTATTGAAAACTTTAAAGAGCAAATCAAACTTGAAGTTTGACCCCGTATTGCCAACAGACCCGAACGCGTTTTGGGGCAAAGTGCAATGCCACCAATTCCTCACTTATTTGTGCGCATTCAAACTTTGACCTTCGAGGCACAATGCCTGTGTTTTCATTTCTTACGCTTGATCAGCTGTTGATAGGAAACCGCGTAATAGCCCAAGCAAACTGACTGAACACGAAGCCTGCTTCCGCGTGCAACATGGCTGCGCCGGCTCTCTCAATTCTAACCTGTCTGTTCGGACTGTTGGTTATAATACTGGTCTGCGGTGGTATATTGTTGATAGCCTTCGCGTTATTTGTCTACTACAAGCATCGCAAGTATGCGCATATCCCTTCCGCACCTACGAAAGGCTGGAAAGGGTAAGTATAATATTTAATCTATGTACATGTACCTTGTGGCATAGAACGAGTAGATCATTCCTGACGGCTGAATTATACTCATTTATTGTGTTTCCATGTAAGAGAAGCACATTGCACTGTTTGCCCTTGTCTTAGCCCCATAAATGTGGCCTATTTACTGGACTGCCTCCGTAAACATAGGCCACACATCCACATGTACAAAAATCGTGTCGACTTTGCCCAATTTTGATTTTCACATTAAGGCTTAGTTTGTAGGTTTTTTTTGCTTTAGAAGCATACTCACCCTCTTTATAGGCTAATCAGAAAGTGCTGCCTTTTTCAGATGTATATTTTTCGTGAAATTTCCAGATTCATTTTAACACGTTTGCGTATCAAAATTTCAACATGAAATTTCACAAAAATTAGACATCTCAAAAAGGCAGCACTTTCTGACTAGCCTATAAAGTGGGTTAGTATGCTTTTAAAGCAAAAAAATCCTACAAACTAAGCCTAAATGTGAAAATCAAAATTTGGCAAAGTCGACACGATTTTTGTACATGTGGACGTGTGGCCTATGTTTACGGAGGCAGTCCAGTAAATAGGCCACATTTATGGGGCTACCCTTGTCTGTGCAGGCTACTGGACCATGGGGGAATTCCTC
The DNA here is from genome assembly GCF_015706575.1 of Patiria miniata. NCBI lineage: Eukaryota > Metazoa > Echinodermata > Asteroidea > Valvatida > Asterinidae > Patiria > Patiria miniata. The sequence goes on from NW_024037072.1 coordinate 39,529,819, forward strand.
CATGACTGGACCAAAGTACATGTAATTATATAATCTATAATTAGATATGGGTTCGGTACTTCTAAAGTATAGACCTACACTTGTGCATACCATATGCACTATGCTTGCATGGTGCAAACAGACTATGATTCCGCCAACAATGTCACTATATGGCCGTGCGTGATCTCCAGCCCTGTGGTTGCGCAGGCCGATCTCTAAAGGTTACGTAATACTTTATTTTCAATGAAACAACACGCACACAGGCATATTCACGTTGGCGGGCGAAATCTTTGCAAATTAATTTCACCCGTTTTGGAAGACGATATCTTCATGCAACTTTCAGGGTTGTTTCCCTTATAATGATCCAATTATGTGCTAAAATCGCTTTGATTTATATTCAGTACTTTTCGTTTCAAAAAAAAAATTAGGCATGTGGCTACGTGCTCTTAACTGTATTACACTGGCGTTTACAATATCTGTCAATCTTTTCAAGGCTCACGAATATTATTAAGGTTCCTATCCAGTATGGTGTGCAGTAAAAAGTTGCAGAATAGCCTCCTTCAGGAGTTATTGATTAATAAATATCACCCTTTTTGCTGGCTTCCATTGGTCGATACGAGACTCACGCGAAGTCACGCCGAGTCACGCTGATGAATATGCTAATATGCGCTTGTCATTGTTGTCCCGAAATTGGCCGAGCTATGAACCATGCACGTGAGTTGGTCTTGTATGACTACAACTTTTGGTTGAATTTAATAGAAATTCTTACCCAAACAATTGGTTGTAAAACAACCCATTTTTGGGAAGTTGCAGTTTTCACCCTTTCTTGGCCTTGTAAAATTAACCCAGGCAATTTGGTTTAATATTTTTTTTAAACTCGATATTTGTTTTTATTTCCAGGTTCTTTCTCGGACATGCACCGATGATGATGGAATACCATCGGAAGAATCAGTGCTTCTCCGATGCCATCGTTGACATGTACGTTTATGTCGTATATCTCAGTTTGAAGTTTCAAATACGCACCCGAGTGGGATTAATTACACCCGAGTGGGTACGCTTACCACAGGAGCGGATCCTGGTTTGTCACGGTTTTTTTTTGGGGGGGGGGGGGGGTAAGCATCAAGAGGAGGATTAGCATTCACGTATTTTTGTCACTGGTATTTTCATACATATTTTTGACGGCCAAAGGGGATGGTTTAGACCCCTACCCTGAGGATCCGCGACTGATTTAAGAAAAAGCATTTTTCCCCAATTGTTTTCAGGATGCGCCAATATGGACCTGTTTTAGTGATCTTTTTCTTCTTTCAACCGGTGGTATTTGTGATGGTTCCAGACTTTGTCAAGGTGAGTGCACAGCACTAATGTCCATAAATCATGATAGCTCGGGTGCCCGAGCTGTACAAAAGATATACAAAAAATAAATAAGGTACAAACTGGTTCCCGATCTTTCAATACGAATGTGGGGGATCAGCCTTAACTACCCATTATACAAATAATTAAAACAAAATCATCTAGGTATACGAAACCTTTTTTTTGGAAGGATATTGTATTAAACAAAAAAAATGGTATTGCCATTGACAAAGTCCAGGAAAGATGTCTGTCCGTATATAGCCTGTATTATGGTATATATTTTGGTAAGTTTCGTAAAATGTGTCTCATTTCAAAAGTGGGAGTCGAATTGAAACCAAACTTGAATCATGGATGCAACGTAAAAACCTTCGTACGATAATGATGTCAAAGATCACTTTTTAAGGTCAAAGGTTTTCTGAGGTCAAGTTGTAAAATAGGCTAAAAATGTTAAATTTGTCCCATTTGAAAAGTTGAAGACCAATTGGAACCAAACTTGGATCATAAATGCAACATGGGAACCTTCACATGATAATGATGTCATAGGTTACTTACCAAGGTCAAAGGTCGTCTGAGGTCAAGTTGTTAATAGGCTTAACATGTCAAATTTGTCGTGTCAAAACTTGAAGTCCAATTGCAACCAACCTCGGGTCATGGATGCAACATGGGAACCTTCACATGATAGTGATGTCAAAGGTCACATACCAACGTCTTATCTTTAAAGATAATCGCGAACGCAAGTGAGACGCGTGATTGGAGAACCGCCTTTTTTTTGGAAAACAAACAGAATAAGTGCAATTTTGATATTGAAGTATCTTCGATGCTGCTTGATGATAAGCTGTCCAATGCCAAACTGTTTGAATTCTTGTATACTGACTTTCAGAGCTGTATAGTCAAGGCACTATAAGTCCTCACAAGTCTGTTAAACATAACCGTTTAACGTAACCATTAATACATGTATTACAATTTCCAGTTACATCACGAGTACTTAAATGAACAGATGGACATTCCCAAAGTCATTCCTTTAATAACAACTTGACTTTATTTAATATGACTTTATTTGTGATTTGACTTGTGGTTTACTTTTCGCTTGACCTTTGTTTGACTTGCGATAGACTTGGAACTGACTTGTGATTGACTGGACTACAATGTGGAGCTAATTATTCAGTTTATTGGATTGTTTCATATCGTCAATTGGGTGACTAATCTTGAATTTTCCACATATTTGGACGAGTTTTGTCTTTTGGATGGAAATAAATTCTTTTCTTGTCTCTTGTTTCTGATTTTAAGGAAATTCTGTTGACCGATACACACCGGAAGCCTTACTCATTTTATAGGACCTTCATGAAGGTCCTTGGGACACGATTTATGGGGAATGGTCTCGTGTCTGTCTTGGATCCTGAGATACATGCACAAAAACGGGCGCTTATCAACCCTGCCTTCCATAGAAAGTAAGTCATCCAGATATTAAGCAACGGATATGAACTCGGGCAAAGGCATTTGTTTGCCCTTTTTTTTTCATCTTAATAATTGAATCACCTGTTACCTGGCTTGTGATTGGATATGTGATTGAACTGACTACAAACTCTGCAATGAACTGAGTCAAAGTTGTCTTGTTAGTGTAAGGGTTGGGGTTAGGGTTTCTTTCTCTTCGCCTGTTAAAGAGGATCCTGTTTTTATTACCGATGCGCGCGAGGTTCGGTGAATTTGCCCCTTGGTAAGTGCCTTTCGCAAAAACAGCACCCAGTTTGCTCTCACTTGTCTTGACTGAGTTCACTGGAGAAAAAACACCAATTGAGTAACCAATAACGCGAACAATACGAAGTACTGAAGGAAATTGTAGTACGAAACAAAACACAGATACAAGTCAAAAGCGTGCCCCAAAATGTTTGACTCTTCGTGTATATATTGAACCTTTATCGCTCATTCGAAAACTATTTTCCATTGTATATTCAGGTATCTTCAGGGATTGATGGGGCAGTTTAATGCAGGAGCAGATGTCTTGATCGAGAAACTAAGCCACAAGGCTGATGGGAAGACGGAGGTCGCCATGTTGGATGAGTTGAACCGAACAACGCTTGACATCATTGCAAAAGTAGGCAGTCAGTCGTCATTGCCGCACGATACACAGTTTTTACTCTTTATTCAGGAATTATATTAGTGTTTTTAGGTTGGGCACCGGACACCATTAAAATAAAATTGAAATTCGTCAAAGGAACCACAAAGGAGAAGTGATTAGGTTTGCTTTTAGTCAGCATGTCGAGGTATTAAAAACAGTGAATAGAGATGGGATTGAAAATGCAAATTCCTGGGTCAATTTGTTTGGTCGAAAAATGTTTACGAGTGTCTCTAGTGCTGCCCAATTGCAAAGAGAAAGGCGCTTCTGTTTGGGTTGAACTGTTGTTACAAACATCATTTATGCTGAGCCCAAACGGCCAGCATATATGTCCTCTACTGACCGACCAACCAACCGAGTGAGTAAATGAGCTACTGATCGAGTGACTGAGTGAGTTACTGAGTGTATTATTTCCTAATCTGAGACCTTCAGGTCCAACTCAATCTTCTAGGTAAGCCTAGTGTTTTTACTTTATTGCCATTTCATTTGGCGCCACTTGGAAAATATTAAACGAAACGCTTAAAGGTTATAGTACTCAGAATGAGCACAATAAATTCGGTCTTAGGGGAATTTTCTTAGATGGTCGGGTTTTTTTTCATACAACATTTTTATCGCGAGACGATGTATGATATAAAATTTAACCGAAGCGGGATTTCCTTCAGACACAAATTTTAAAGGTTAGTGAAAGAAATTAAACTTGCACAATCTGAACAAAAAAATATGTTTTACATCATGTATTATGCACACTTTGCGGGTACGGGTGACCGGGGTAGTGATTGAGAAATTTTGATAACATCAGAGGGGACATTTACTTCAAAATGGTAATCAATACGTGGCAATATCTTTCAGCTTTCACCAGGAGCTTCAATGGTATCCACGCACTTGTGCCAATTATGGTCACAATTCAAAGACTCTTTATTTCGAATCTCACATGTTTGTATTAATTGTTAGTCTTTCACGAATGATTGCGCAAAAACCTTTTCGCCGACAGGTCGCGTTTTCGATGGATCTTAACGTCACACTGACGACAATTCCCCCTTTAAAAAGGCGGTGGCCAAGTGCTTTGAAGGAGCAGATAAAGAGCGAACTAGCCTAACGTCATCGGTGAGTATGTTCAGAGGTGTAGCAAGCAAAATTGTCGGGAGGGTCCACCCTGATCTCGAGAGAAAGACGCTCAGTGTGACACCGAACTGCGGCATTGTCCCAATTATAGTTGAGACGATTCCAACTACAGTTAGGAATTCCCCAACTATAGCTGGGACTGTGCAAACAATAGTTGGGACTGTCCTAACTATAGTTAGGACCATTGCCATAGTTGGGGCATAAGTTGCGTGGGCACAGGTACCGTAGATGTGTTATGGCAAAGCCGCTGTTCTTTAGAAATCTTCTTTTTAAGCGGATGGAAATCGTTACAATTTTGCTATAACATTGTTAGTGTGGAATGATACGTTAAAAAACTGATTTGCAGAAATGTCCTTGATAAAGTCAAAAACTAGCTACGGGGAGAATTCTAAACACCGAATATTGATGTGGAATATGAATTAGAGAATTCCGTTGGTGGAAAGAGTTACGAAGTTACTACTTGACACTAAAACTTGCGATGACCAAATTATGGGTCGGACTGGCACCTGAGTATTTGGATAATTTCTGGTTCCTCTGAATTGGTCCTTTTTAAATCCATGTGTCTCTGACTATATACAGTCCCTGTTAGCAAATCTGATTTTGAATGACTAATTGGCATCTTCGTTGTACTAGATACTGTTGTTGTCAAACCATTCAGTTATAAGGGGTGTGCAGTGAACTTGAAATTGAAATAACCAATACAATGTTTGGATTTTATTTTAGTTCAGCCCGTTTCCAGCAGCTCGTAAATACAGAAAGGAAGTTGGAGACAACATCAACTTTCTTCGGGAGACAGGCCGTCGGTGCATTGAGGAGAGACTGCTGGCCATGGAGAAGCAGGAGGAGGTGCCCAGTGACATCCTGACTCACATCTTGAAGGCAGTAGATGGCTTCAAGAAAGAGAGTGCCATCGATCTGGAAGGATTGATTGATGAGTTTGTTACTTTTTTCATCGCCGGTGAGAAGTTGTTGCTTCAAAAGAAAAATGTCTTCTGTTGAAATTAATTTTGTTGATAATAATATCCAGTTACCTAAATTATGTTGCAGGCAAACCCTACTCCAAAAAGTTCTTCCAGTATCATATAATTATTGTATCCCTTCATAACCGATCCTTTTGCTTTAAACAATACTGCGATTTATAATGACTGGTGTCTAATTGATTTGCTGATTTCAATTGTGATAGTTTCATTTATTGATTGTTTATGTTTACCGATCTGATTTATCTCCACAGGTCAAGAGACAACTGCCAATCTTCTGAGTTTCACTTTGGTAGAGCTTGGTCATCACCCAGAGGTCATGCATAGGTACTCGCAACATATAATTGTTGGTGCTAGCAGGGGTGTGAAATCTCAGCTTTTAAGCTGATTTCAGCCTTGTTTGTTTTGGATTTCAGCTTTTTTCCACTCACTTGCTGTGAACAAAGGTATAGAAGATTTCCACCCAAAGTTAATCTTTTTACAGCTTTTCCAGCTGTTTTCAGCTATTTTTATCAGTGGTCACTCCATTGCTGGAAGTGGAAGCTGACCAAATGACTAGCTCTTAGCTCGTTAGGTTTTTTTAGTGCTGATGTGTGGGAGGAATAGCTGCAAGAAGTCGCACTAGCCAAACCTTTGTAACATTAAACAAAAAGGGACCTAACTGGTGGTTATCAAATCGCCACCAATCGTTCATGACGCATCTTTTGTACGTACAAGTTTTCGTCGAAGAATGTTAAAAATAGATATAATTACGTCTCTGTCTTACCAAAACTCCTTTCGCAGAAACTGTCCTTTCTCCTGTTTCCAGTCTAACACTCGCATTTGAATGTTTTTGTTGCAGACTGAAAACTGAAGTCGAGGCAGTCTTTGAAGACAAGGATTTTCTGGACTATGCAGACATCAGTAAGCTAACCTACATGATGCAGGTCAGCAAACGAAACTTGCATCACTTTAAACCCTGTGGATTTGGTCACAGTGATAAATTCCTTTTTTGTAGTTACTTTAATTATTACGGAATGCCTTGTTTTCAATAATCGAGTTTTTCTGAAAGGCATGATTGCATATAAGATGGAGCGTTCTTAGGCTGTTGAACATTTTCATCCTGTTAATTTGAGGCATTGGTGTTTTTGTTACTCTGTGTATGGGGTTATTCATTAGAAGTAGATAATGCTACTTTTGATGGATTATGAGAAGGACCGTATACAGGTCGCCTTGTGTTCACACTGTACACATGTTAATTAAAAACATTCGTTTTACATTGACCGAGTTTTAAAGGGATATTTTATCATTTGTTTGATTTGTCAGCACTACTTTTGTACTCTCTTAAAAAGGTTTTTAAAGAATCCCTTCGTCTGTGGCCGCCAGTGGCAGGTACATCTAGAGTTATGGCGTGTGATGTCATGGTCAAAGGATACAAGATACCCAAAGGAACTTCTGTATTGGTGAGTTCCCATCAAACTAGTATCGTCGCATCATGTTGGTTAATCGTCTTAATACATACTCCGCAGGGTGTCTTAATAATTAAATAATATACATGTACCAGAGATCGATCAGCTTTAAGTCTGCGTGGCACCATCGTTTTATTTTAGTTGTAATCCACCAGAGTACTGAACTTTCCAGTATGATAGTGCATGAGTGTTACGGTCTAACGCATCCCTTCAGCAGGCGTTTTGATGAACATTATCCCTTCTCATAGTGTCCAATTAAATGGATAGATTCCCTCTTTGCGCAAGAAAAGAATTTCAAAACAAGTGTATTCGTCAGTACGCGTGCAAATAAAGTTCAAGTTTTATCTCACTAGTTTTTGCCTGGCCACCCCCCCCCCAACACAACAGCCGAAGGCTATGAGGACCACCCGTTTCCAGGGTTCAAGACTGCGCCGAGTGACAGGATGATTGATGGCCTTGTAATAACAGCAGCTATACTTACAATGCATAACAATAACAATACTATGCCGGACAATACAAATCCTATGGCAGTTGTCCTGGGTCTGATCTTTGCCTCTCTTGGTGAACCAGGGTTAAAGGGGCACTCACGATGCTTTTAAGCTGTGTCTCTCAATTGGGTGTATTAATTTGTCTTATAAAAAATGAGGAGTAATTAACAATTATGTAAAAGTGTACTGACGATGTCAGTACTGTCGCACACCACAGAATTAATGAAACCTTCCTGTAAACTAATTACGACTGCCAACTTTTGACATCCGATCTTTTTTTTTTATATTAAGTATTACTTTTTATCATACGGACAATATATGCAAGCTGTTGTGATCGTTTTAAACTAACACTACTTGAAATTGAGGATGTTCCCTTTGTTAAGATTCAGTGACCACTTTGTTAATTTCATTCTGTAGCTGAGTTCGTACGCACTGGCACGAATGGAAGAGTATTTCCATGACCCATTTCAGTTTGAACCCGACCGCTTCAAGGCTAGTGATGACAAGTGAGTGTTTCTACCTTCATTGCGATTATTGTGATGTACGACAATATGAGTCTTTACATTTACATGTGTCTAATATTGAGGGTCCATCAAGTGAAAATGTCAGAAACGATTTCTTCCCAAGTGAAGGATTCATTAGCACACTATAGGCAGGGTTTTGGGTACTACAAGACAGTGCAGATCGTGACAAGGTTCACTGAACAATGGCCCTAGCTTGGCACCATCATTTTCAGGGGCATTGTCCAAAATTGTAAAGTATTTGTACGATCTAATAATTAAGGAATTGAAGTCACCAGACTTGACTCAAGTCGGATTTGTGTGACTGCGCAACATTTACTCTGAATGTTAGCCTTCGCAAACCCACTTTCATGTTGTATGCTGCTTGCGAGTTTAGCCTTAAAACAGTTAAAACCAATGGTTGTGTGTGAGACTAGTTTTGGCTGGTTGATGCCGGCTAGCTGACTGACCGACTTGCTTGCTTGTTAACCTTCTGTATATATACATTTGTATTTTTGTATTTAATACATTTGTATTGTATTTCTGGCAGATCGCATTATGCATATTTTCCGTTCTCGTTGGGTAGTCGCAACTGCATCGGCCAGCAGTTTGCATTAGTAAGTGTAATATGCTTTTATTATGAACCTACTTAAATATCTTTAAATCATCCAATTCTAAGAGACTGTACTTATATTAATTTGATGAGTATGCACATCAACGAAGCTAGAATTAAAAACAGTATAGCGCTACTACCGAATAGTCAAACTAATTTGATTTTTGTTGAGATATATTTCCTAATAAATCAAAATCAAATTGAACTAAGTCATTTTAAGACTGGTCTTTTTTATTTGTCACTGAATGAGTGTAGATGCCACGCTAATCATACACGTGCTTCGTAAACAAAAACTTACCATAGTGCATATTGATAAAAAAAAATACTTTGCGCTGCTTTTACCAATTAGGCGTTTTTCTTTTCTCAGATCGAGGCTCGTGTTCTGCTGGCCAAACTACTGCACAGGTTCAACTTTAACTTTGTCCCAGGACAAGGTTACGGGGTAGTAGATGAGATCACACTGAAACCTGCGGGGAGATGCAGAAACTACTTGACACCTGTGGAATAGAGGATGGAAATAATCCTCCCACAAGTCGGAATGTTTTGACAAACATGATGCGTTATCATATAAAGCAATGTCAGAACTTCATTGAAATCCATGACAGTCCAAGGGCGGGTCCAGGGGGGGGGGGGGGCCAAAGGGGGCAATGGCGCCCCCCCCCCCAAAAAAAAAACACGAAACCATTTTTTTTTTTTTATGTGACATCGCAATTAAGGCAGGCAATGAGTACACCACCATCTTTTCCTCAAAAAATCATTGGTTAAAGTGGTCAGAAATTGCCTCAGATCGCACCACAGAGCATCTAGAATCCGTAATTTTGTTGACCCACTTTTTTGAGGGACCAAAATTTTTTTTGGCCCCCCCAAAAAATTTGTGTTCTTGATCCGCCCTTGTGACAGTCAAGCAGTAATTTCCGTTGAAAGTTAATAGGCCTACATAAGTGACGTGGATGAAGAATTAGAAAGAGGGAAAGGCTAGTATTGTAGATAAAGAGTCAAAACTAGACTGTCTTTTGGAACACAAGTTAGGTCTAATCAAGGGTTACTTAGAAGAGAAATATAGGACACTTCGTACAATGTTTTATGAGCACATTTAGTAAAGAGATATATTTTGGTTACTTGGCCAGTCAAGGTTTTCCAACCCGTAGAACCCTCGGAAAGGTGATGTTTTCAACGTTTTGAATGTCATGAAAATGCTGTTTTCCTGATTGGTCGCATTTGAAGTATCGACTACATGTATAATATGACTTGTACACTTGTATAACATGAGTAATATTTTGTATGTTTTTACATTTTTCGTTTCCTGAGTTGGGAAAAATTATATTAAAGATGCTCTTCATGAAGGAGTTTGTTCTCATAACGAAAATTAAAAACCTACTTTATCCCAATTATGGGCGTCCGCAACCATCTGAAAATGAATATCATTTTGCGCACAAATGAACCCGACCTCTGAGAGCTCATTTATTGGCTGACTGTCAATAATTCGATTTTTATGAAGAAATAATTCAATAATTTAACGTCGGATAATTTTTTTGTTCAGTGTTTAATTCAAATATTGAAAAAATTATAAATTTTCGAGTTGAAACTCAAGAATAGCAATGGGAAATTATCTTTAAATGCAGGTGAAATTAGGTGGTAAAACCTGTTCGATAATTTTCGAGGAAATGATGTCCTTGGACAACTGATTTTAGATTGGTCCCTTCTAAATTAAGTATTATACTACTGTCTCATGTCCATTTTTTACCACATCTCTGAGTAATAACAGATACGAATGCAAAGACAGTAGTGAATTAGTATCGTTTCGGTTACCGGTAACACCGTGTGGTAATAACTACTGCTTAGAAGATTTAGTTCTGAAAAAAAAAACTTGTCCTGCTTATTATCAACTTTCGCTAAGTAGTTTTAGTTCTGATAAGAACAGTCCAGCTTTAAGTTATTAAAGAACTTGTCTTTAGAACTTAAGAACTTAAAGCATTTCTTATCAGAATTAAAAGAACTAAAATTACTTGGCGAAAGTTGATAATAAGCAGGACGAATTCTTTTCAGAACTAAATATCTTCTAAGCAGTAGTTTTTACCACATGGTGTTACCGCAAACTGAAAATATATATCGATACTCCATCTTATATCAGTAGTGAATTAGTTGTTCATTGTACGAGTTTTCTTTTGCATTCATTCTTTTGAAAGTACATATCGAAGAAATCCCCAAAAAGCAGAGTATGTCCAGTAGAAACCCCCGCTAACAAAATGACATATTATGTACATGATTGTTTTTGTAAATTAGAAAATTGATGACATGTACTTATGACAAGAATAAACCATTAAAACCAAGTTAATATGCCAGAATAGTCACACTCAGTTAGTAACCCAATGAGAAATTCAGTTACCTGATATGGAAATAAAAGGTCAATAGTTTAGTCTGAAGTTTATGTCTAAGTAATGAAAAGCCAGGAATGTTTTAAGGAGTTATACAGGGTGACCTCCATAGCCTGGGACCTTAACGTCATGAAATGTTGCGAGCGGGGCACTGATTGTGCTTTCGAGGGGTAGTTTTCCATCTCGAGAAGGTGCACAATCTTGTTAATGCGAGAGGGGTATACTTGTGTTTGTGAAGGGCCGTTTTGCATAACAAGAGAGGAGACAATTTTATTTGTAGCGCGATCACATGCTTTCCTACGTGTGCGTTTGACGGGCAGTTTTGTTTTCATCTAGAGGGGGCACATCTATAACCGCGGGAGGGGCACTTTTGTTGGCCTGGAAAAAGGGGGGGGGGTATTAAGTGGCCCCTGCCCCCCCCCCCCCCGGTTCCACCGCCCTTGGCAGGTTATGACTTGGTTTAAGTTGGTACTAGGGGGTTTGTAAACCACACTGATAAACAGGTTCTTACATTGACGTGGGGGGGGGGGGGTGATGATTTCAACAGATGCATTCAAAAGAATTATTACCTAGGTCATTTACATCAGGCCTCCGAATACATTGAGTATATTTCACCTCCCATTTTCCCCTCCTCATTTTTGAGTCTTCAAGATGTAGCCAGGTGCGTTTAGATTTAGATTACATGTGGCAAGCATAAATTATCAATTTTTTTTTTACTTAAGCTTCATTTATATTCAGACGCAAGAGGGAGAAATTATCAGGAGGATTTTGGTGAAAGAAATCAACAAACCTTTCAAAAGAAAAGAAATGTGTATTGTTCAGAGTCGGGGTGAAGTATTATCGGAGTCTTCAATTTGCAAGGGCTAGGCCAACATTATCCAGGGCTAGATCTATAAGGATTTCCTAAATTAGTAACTGGGTGTATGTCGAACTACTTGTATATCAATGTTAAAGTTCTAATGATTTCCCATGTAGGTTCTGATTGTACTTGATTTGTTCTGTCTTGTCCTGTTTGCGTTGGTCCCTTGTCTCTGTATGTGTAACTTAAAGTGTGTACTTCATTGTGTATAGTAAAGTTAAAGGAACAAATGTAATTAATATATACTTTTTCTACACACAATGGACTTCTCCACTTGACAAGCTTGCTTTTTGGAGAAGCCAACCGCTTATCCGTTTACCTAAATTATTGTCTTAACCTTTTCCCGTCAAAATGATTAAGTGGAAATAAATATGAATGAAAAAAAAAATGGTAAAGGCAGAAATTACTTGAGCCTGGGTTTAAAGATGAATCAATCATGTGTATCGACCCTGATTCGTACACAGTGTGATATCCGTCGTACTTCCTGCATTGTCTCTGCTCTGGAAATCTCAGTTGACCTTCAAAGCGAATGAAAACATTAATCATTAAATGAAATTTTCTTCCGTGCACCATAGTCGGTGCCAGGCAGCAACGCGACTCTTAATTGTTATCATATGTATCAGTAGGCTACTAGCATTATTGTGTCTGCTCGACAAAACTTTGACCTTGGCGAATGAAATCATTGTCGTTTCTTCCATGCACCACACTCAGTCGATGCCGGTCAACAACACGACTCTGACGGTCACCGCAGCTGCATTAGCGCACAACACACAAAACCCAGCGAAATACGTAGTATACTTAGCCAACCACTGCAACTAAAATGGCCGCTGTCACTATCGCAACTTGCCTGTTTGGGCTAGTGGCTGTCTTCCTGACCTGCGGTGGTATTATGTTGGGCGCCTTTGTTTTGTTTGTGCATTACCAGCATCGTAAGTTCGCCCATATACCCTCCGCACCAAGGAAAGGGCTGAAAGGGTGAGTAGCAAACAGTGGAGCTTTAAGTATTGGACCAATGGAGACGGGTAGGCCTATGTCAAAACATTGTAATGATCTTAACAAGCTTTTAAATTAAAACAAACCGCTTTCAACCAGCAAGCCAATGTTGTTGACATAATAACCGTACGCTCACACATTGCTCATATAGTAACTTTTGCAGTAACTAGGCCGATACGATACTTGAACAGTTCTGAACTAATGGAATTTCACAAATCTAATACCATATGGTATAACAGCGGGCTTTGCTGACCAGAAAATCAGTTAGGCTACGGCTGTTTGTCAATACGTGGTGTTTAGACAGAATTCATAATATACGTGTTTCACAATAATGATTCTTCACTGGATGGGATACAGGTTCTTTCTCGGCCATGCCCCAGTGATGGTAGAATACCACAAGAGGAACCAGTCGTTCAACGATGCAATCGTTGAAATGTGAGTTCATCGCAAAATTGATTGAATCAACATTAGAATTGAGGAGTTGGCTTTTGTATTTGATTTTGAAATACAGTTTGAGAAATGTGAAAGTGAGACATTAAATTGGGAAAGGTGGTCATCTATAATTTATGTAGCGCACCTGGAAGTCTAAAGCTCATAACTTTTTTATGGGATGGGAAAAGCTAATACATTAGATAAATAAAACCTGAATGAGAAAGATTAGAGGGATGTGCAACATGGAGGGATACACGGGATGAGGGATGTACGAGATGAGGGATAAACGAGATGAGAGGGATATACAAGATGACGGATACACAAGATAAGAGGGATATACAAAATGAGGGATATAAGAGACGAGGGATATACGAGATGAGGGAAAAACGAGATGAGGGGTATACGTCTTGAAGGATATACGAGATGAGTGGGATATACGAGACCAGTAGGATATACGAGATGAGGGATATACGAGATGAGAGGGATATACGAGATGAGAGGGATATACGAGATGAGAGGGATAAACGAGATGAGAGGGATATATGAGATGAGAGGGATATACGAGATGAGAGGGATATACGAGATGAGAGGGATAAACGAGACGAGAGGGATATACGAGATGAGAGGGATAAACGAGATGAGAGGGATATACGAGATGAGAGGGATAAACGAGATGAGAGGGATATACGAGATGAGAGGGATATACGAGATGAGAGGGATATACGAGATGAGAGGGATAAACGAGATGAGAGGGATATACGAGATGAGAGGGATATACGAGATGAGGGAAATTCAAGATGAGAGGGATATACAAGATGAGGGGGGTATAAGAGATGAGGGATATACCAGATGAGGGATTTTCAAGATAAGATTTCGAGAGGGATGTAAGAGATATACGAGATGAGGAATAAACGAGATTAGAGGGATATACGAGATGAGGGATATACAGGATGAGAGGGATATGAGAGATAAGAGATATACGAGATGAGGGATATACAGGATGAGGGAAATACGACATGAGAGGTATAACCTACATGAGGGATAAACGAGAAGAGCGATATACAAGGTGACGGATATACATTGTAAAGGATGAGAGGGATATACAAGATGAGAGGGGAACACAAGATGAGGGATGTAGGGATGAGAGGGATGTACGAGATGAGGGATATACGAGATGAGGGATATACGAGATAAGAGGGATATAAAAGATGAGGATATGCAAGATGAGAGGGAAATGGATATACAAGCTGAGAGGGATCTACGAGACTAGGGATAAACGAGATGAGAGGGATACACAAGATGACGGATATGCAAGATGAGAGGGAAATGGATATACAAGATGAGAGGTATATACAAGCTGAGAGGGATCTACGAGACTAGGGATAAACGAGATGAGAGGGATACACAAGATGACGGATATGCAAGATTTGAGGGATAAACGAGATGAGAGGGATATACAAGATAAGAGGGGAACACAAGGTGAGGGCTTTAGGGATGACAGGGATGTACGAGATGAGGGATATACAAGATAAGGATATGCAAGATGAGAGGGAAATACAAGATGAGAGGGATCTACGAGACGAGGGATAAACGAGATAAGAGGAATATACAAGATGACGGATTTGCAAGATCAGAGGGATAAACGAGATGAGGGATATACGGGATGAGACAGATATACGAGATGAGGGATAAACGAGATGAGAGGGATATACAAGATGAGAGGGGAACACAAGGTGAGGGCTTTAGGGATGACAGGGATGTACGAGATGAGGGCTATACAAGATGAGGATATGCAAGATGAGAGGGAAATACAAGATGAGAGGGATCTACGAGACGAGGGATAAACGAGATAAGAGGGATATACAACACGACGGATTTGCAAGATCAGAGGGATAAACGAGATGAGGGATATACGGGATGAGACGGATATACGAGATGAGGAATAAACGAGATGAGAGGGATATACAAGATGAGAGGGGAACACAAGGTGAGGGCTTTAGGGATGACAAGGATGTACGAGATGAGGGATATACAAGATAAGGATATGCAAATGAGAGGGAAATACAAGATGAGAGGGATCTACGAGACGAGGGATAAACGAGATAAGAGGAATATACAAGATGACGGATTTGCAAGATCAGAGGGATAAACGAGATGAGGGATATACGGGATGAGACAGATATACGAGATGAGGGATAAACGAGATGAGAGGGATATACAAGATGAGAGGGGAACACAAGGTGAGGGCTTTAGGGATGACAGGGATGTACGAGATGAGGGATATACAAGATGAGGATATGCAAGATGAGAGGGAAATACAAGATGAGAGGGATCTACGAGACGAGGGATAAACGAGATAAGAGGGATATACAACACGACGGATTTGCAAGATCAGAGGGATAAACGAGATGAGGGATATACGGGATGAGACAGATATACGAGATGAGGGATAAACGAGATGAGAGGGATATACAAGATGAGAGGGGAACACAAGATGGGGACTTTAGGGATGACAGGGATGTACGAGATGAGGGATATACAAGATGAGGATATGCAAGATGAGAGGGAAATACAAGATGAGAGGGATCTACGAGACGAGGGATAAACGAGATAAGAGGGATATACAACACGACGGATTTGCAAGATCAGAGGGATAAACGAGATGAGGGATATACGGGATGAGACGGATACACGAGATGAGGAATAAACGAGATGAGAGGGATATACAAGATGAGAGGGGAACACAGGGTGAGGGTTTTAGGGATGAGAGGGATGTACGAGATGAGGGATATAAAAGATGAGGATATGCAAGATGAGAGGGAAATACAAGATGAGAGGGATCTACGAGACGAGGGATAAACGAGATAAGAGGGATATACAAGATGAGAGGGATATACAAGAGACGGATAAGCAAGATTAGAGGAATAAACGAGATGAGGGATATACGGGATGAGACGGATATACGAGATGAGGGATAAACAAGATGAGAGGGATATACAAGATGACGGATATGCAAGATCAGAGGGATAAACGAGATAAGGGATAAACGAGGATATACGAGATGAGGGATACACTGTAAAAACGTTGGGTAAAATACTGTTGGGCAATGTAATTTACCCGACATTGGTATGAAATTACCTCATATTGGGTTGAATTGGGTAAAAACTGTCAAACTATTGAGAAGAATTTGCCCAAGAGTGTAGGCAGTTGATAATTCGACCAGCACTGGTCGAATTATCAACCCATTTTGCCCAACTTTTTTTACAGTGTATACAAGATGAAAGAGATGTTCGAGACGAGGGATATGCGACATGGGAGATACAGGGGATGAGAGGAATATACAAGATGAGATGGATATACGAGACGAGGGATATACGAGATGAGAGATTAACAAGACGATGGATATACGGGATGAGGGATCAACAAGATGAGGGATATAAGAGATGAGGGATATACGAAATGAGTTGGACATGCGAGATGAGAGATAAACGAGATGAGGGATATACGAGATGAGTGGGATATGCGAGACGAGGGATTAACGAGACGAGGGATATACGGGATGAGGGATATAAGAGATAAGGGATAAACGAGATGAGTGGGATATGCGAGATGAGAGATTAACGAGACGAGGGATATACGGGATGAGGGATCAATGAGATGTGGGATATAAGAGATGAGGGATATACGAGATGATATACGAAATGAGGGATAACGAGTTAAGGCGTTTACAAGACGAGAGGGATATACGATAGACCTTACGTTATGAGAGAGCGTAAGCGTAAAAGATCAAACTGGACCGAAGGTCTGGTGCAGAGAACACTTAAAAGCTATGCTTTATGTGTATAATATGTATAACAGTTTAAACAAGTTTGTGTAACTGTGGTGTTCTTTCATAATGTGAATGCTAACTTACACCATGTCTACCCGGTTTTGTTCCATCAGGATGCGTGAATATGGCCATGTTGTAGCTATATTTTTGCTCTTTCAACCGATCATACTTGTGTTTGATCCGGACTTTGTCAAGGTATGTGATTTACAAATGATTCTGGTTGGTCTATGAGGGGAAATATGACATTGTCAAACCATACGTTGTTCTTACATAATTCGTTATATGAACCTAACCCATTGTTTTTAAAATACGCTAATGTGATATTGTATATCACTGCGTATTAATCATGCCTATTAAACACCCTGATACATTGAATGTTTAATCACACAGAGACACGGAAATTGATAAGATGAACAGCAATAATTGTTACATTTAATTTAACACTCGAGACACATTTTCTTTAAAACAAAAATGAAAGCAGAAAAAGGCCCCGCACTAAATGCTTCCACGCGTTGTTCAAAGAGTTGAAATGAACGGGCCTCCTGAAAATCTACACAGAAAAGGGAATTTGTTTGAAACTGATGTATGTTTTTTTCCCAATATTATTGGGTCAATTGGGGGAGCTTATATTTTTGAGCTGGGGCTCTCAATGCGTTTTTTTTTTTTACAATAAAAAGTGTTTCTTTCCATAACTTCTGAATTGGGGCACAAATGGTAGGTAGATAGAGGCGTCTAGCGAGGGGCGGGGGGTTGTTGTTGTTATCGTGCCCCCCCCCCCCCACACACACACACACCACTGAGAAGAGCCCCTTGCCATTTTCTGCAAGAAAATTTAAATTTAAAGGACTTTGAAAATAATTATCTCGTCCTGTCTCAAGTTAAGTGACAAGCAGTTCAAAAGGAAACTGACTGAAGCAATTCTCTGCCACTGTTCGTCACCGGTCCCTACTTGTGATTTGACTTGTGTTGACCTGTGCTGGACTTGCCAGCAACACCATTCGTTGGTTAAGTGAGGGTGCTTGGAATAAAATCTTTCATTATGCCCTCTCGTTTCTGATTTCAGGGAATCTTGTGTACCAACACGCATCCAAAACCTTACAAGGCTTATAAGCTCTTCAAGAAGATCCTTGGAACGCGATTCCTGGGAAATGGCCTAGTGTCTGTTCTGGACTATGAGACACACGCACCCAAACGGGCTCTTCTCAACCCTGCCTTCAATAGAAAGTAAGCCAATAGACACAATTTATTTAAACACAAATCCCACATGCAACCACGAAGGAGTGCAACGACACCAAGCCGAAAAGGGACATCTGATCGCGAAAGTAGTCACTTGACCGCGCACGTTGCGGAAAATTTGATATCGCACTTACGATCCGAACACTCCTCGTCTACCCAAGGACAGCTCAATGTCACATTGATCAGGTTTTTTTTAACTGCCTACCCAATATTGGGGGTTTTTTTTGACTGAAAAAAACAGAGAGATTTTTCAGAAGAGCTCTGACCCCCCCAATGCATTTTACATTACGGATTTTCAGGCTTGGTTAGGTGACACCCCCCCCCCAGCCATTGTGCAAACACGATTTCAAGCAAGATGGCGGTATCTGCTAGATGGTTTATGGTGTTACCGCAAAGCTTCATTAGTTCAGAGATTTGCCACATGGTGCTACCATAAAACTTTATCTTCAAAGTATGTTCTCGATGTATTAAAATCTTTTCATGATGACTTATTAAGGTATCTGCAGGGTATGATGGGGCAGTTCAATGCAGGAGCAGATGTCTTGATTGAAAAGCTGAGTCACAAGGCTGATGGTAAGACGGAGGTCGCCATGTTGGATGAGTTCAATCGCACGACGCTCGACATCATTGCTAAGGTAGAGAGTCATCAGCATGGTCCCATCAATGATGTTAAAATTGTGGCAAGAGCTTAAGACAAGATAAAATTGTGGCCAGGGTCATCTTATAGTTGATGCTATGAAATACCATGACCCATTTCATACAGCGATGGCTAGTGGCGTAGTCAAGTTTTTTTCTTTAGTTTGGGGAGGGGCGGGGGTGGGGGGGGGGGGGAGGGCAGCAGCATTTTATGAGGGGGCACCGAGGGCGGACCCCACAACATTTCCCCAAAATTTTCAGGCCATCACAATTGCTGCAAATCCGAAGAGCGGAGGGGGTCGCTTCCTTGGCAAGCGCCAAATTTCTATAAAAAAAATTGGTGGGGGGGGCACCTTGAGGACACTGGTAATGTGTTTGCCCCCTCCCCCTCCTCCTTCCGGGTTACGCCTCTGCCGAGGGCATGAAATCGCCAGACTTACGGGCCGATGTAATCATAGTTCAAAGACTCTGTGTTTGGCTTTTACGCAAAGCACTATATACTCTTATTTCTGACAGGTTGCGTTTGGGATGGACCTGAACATAACTCTGGACGACAACTCTCCCTTTAGAAAAGCGGTGTCCACTATCTTTGCAGGTGCAGATTTAGAAAAAACTTACCCAACGACGGCGGTAAGTGAATGAAAAAAAAAATAAAAAAAAATAGCCATGAGCTCTATGGATGTGTCATTGTCAAACATTTGTTCTTAAGGTGCCATCTCATTTTTGTGTGCAGCATCCTCTGCAAAATGATTTGATTTACCTGCACTGAACAAATTTAACTTGAGGGCCGATAGCTCTAATAAGGGGGCCATAGTCTTATAATAGTTCAGGACCGATAGTCCTAGTTATCATTGCATGTTTTCTTTCTGTAGTGGTCCAAAATAAATTAGAGATCGCCATCCTAGATGGTTGTCAATTCTTTTGAAGGAAGAAAGGCAAGCGGTTCCGATCTACACACAGCCGTCAGCTGTCTAACGACCACAACCCAATTCCTTCTATCAAGGATCCCAAGCCAACCAAAATGAACAATAATATTGTATTTGTATAATATTTGTAAAGTAATGTACTTTGTATATATAATACACAATATTATTGTGTATTATATACAAAGTACATCAGATCTACGTGCAAGTTCCGTTCATGGAATGACCCAATTACCCCTGTAAGTACAGTTTAAACGTAATGAGTCAGTTTAAACGTAATGAGTGCAGCATATACAAAAAAAATTGTCATTTCACACATTTCCTCTTCTGATAAAAACATATCTTCACTGTTCAAGAACTGAAACTGCATGTTACAGATTAGTGGATCATGTTTTCTTTAAAAAAACCCACTTTCTGACGAAATTCATTCTCGCTTGGTTTTCGCACGAATAACATAACAGTTTTTATGGGGACGTTTATATCCTACTTTTAAAAACATCTTTTTGTTTGAACGCGTTTTGCGTCCCAATGGGGCGCATTCCAGGACGTTATGTCCCTTTAACTTCGGATATTACTGAAGGGATCACCACCATACATTATTAACTATGAAGTGTTACAGAATATCTCCGAAGAAACAGTTCTCAAGGTTGCGATAATACTGGCTCAATAAAAAGTCACTCTCTCGTTGTTTTCAGTTCAGCCCACTTCCGGCAGCTCGTAAAATGCGGAAAGACGTTCGAGACAGCATCAACTTTCTTCGGGAGACGGGCCGTCGGTGCATTGAGGAGAGACTAAAAGCCATGGAGAAGCAAGAGGAGGTGCCCAGTGACATTCTGACTCACATCTTGAAGGAAGTCGATGGCTTCAAGAAAGAGAGTGCCATCGATCTGGAAGGATTGATCGATGAGTTTATTACACTTTTCATCGCCGGTGAGAAGATGTTTCAAGTTCCTTTTTTTTTCATTGTATAAAATTGGTTTGAAAAAAAATCATTTTCGGTTTGCAAATTATCACAATAAACAAATCGTTCTCGTTAGAGATCCTCATGCTTCAAATAATCAGTGTTGAAGAGTGTAAATAAGTTGCTTCTTATTGATTTGCTGATTGGATATTTGATAGGTTCTTTACTTGATTGATGCCTACCACAGGTCAAGAGACAACTGCCAATCTTCTGGGCTTTGCTTTGCTAGAGCTTGGTCATCACCCAGAGGTCATGCATAGGTATTCACACCATTACATCTGTCGTTTACCGTTGATATCATTGTTTTGGTAAAAGCCTATAGTTATAGCTCATTGTATCGCGGCTAGGGCCAACAATCCTCACTATGCTAAATGACTCTCGTTTGAACTTGCTTTTGCAGACTGAAAACTGAAGTGGAGGCGGTCTTTGAAGACAAGGATCTTCTGGAGTATGCAGACATTAGTCAACTAACCTACATGATGCAGGTCAGCAGACGAAACTTAAATCACTTTAAAATTATGACTGCTGTTTCATCGTATGGATTTGGTTAACTGATGAAATCTATTTTATATTAAGATTTTGATTGATTCAGAATGCTTATGTTTTAATGGAGTTTTTATTCTTAAAGGAAAGATCGGGATAAGATGATGCGTTTCGAAGCTCATGCTTAACACTTGCTTCTCATCAAAGGGAACATTAGTACACTCATCACTGTCAAATTAAATCATGTTCCTACTTTCTGAAGAAAAGGACCGTATAAGGGTCACTTTTTTTTTTTTTTTTGGACAATGTCAGGAAACCAAACTGTTCTCATGGTATTAAGCCTTCAGTCTAATTTGTTTGAGTTTTGGAAGAATGTTTACGATCATTATTTTGTTTAGTTGAAATGTCTTACTCTCTTAACTAAGGTTTTGAAAGAAACCCTTCGCCTATGGCCGCCAGTGACAGGTAGCGCTAGGGGGTTGGCCTGTGACGTCGTAGTCAAAGGGTATAAATTGCCTAAAGGAACTATAGTGTCGGTGAGTTTCGTTCAAATTGGTATCGTCGCCTCATGTTGGTATTTCACAGAGTGTATATAAAACCATTATTTAAAAACAGATCGGTGAAATTATTATTGAATGGAAACCTCCCTGTCCACTACCTATGATTTACAGGTTTTGAAATCTCTGAAGAATGAACTTTTGGGGATTGACTTACAGGTTTTTCCCCAGCTTTTTTTATTGAGTAGACAATATAATTATATGCTGTTGTAATCGTTTGAATAACAAACATTACCTGTACCGTTGATGTTCTCTCACGTCAAATTGAAATAACTTCTTATCATTTCTATCTAAAGGTGAGTTCGTACGTAATGGCAAGAATGGAGGAATATTTCCACGATCCGTTGCAGTTTGAGCCCGACCGTTTCAAGGCCAGTGATGACAAGTAAGTAATTCTGCCTTTACTTTTTTTGTCTTTATATTAAAAAAAAAAGAAAAAGGTTTCAATGTTAAGGGTCCATCAACTGTTTAATTTTTTTAATATGATTATTGTAACGGACCTATGCGACCTTATTTACCTTCAGTATTCGTGAAACCAATGAGCAGGAGACGTGAGTTGTTGAGTACGGTAATATAACTACTGATCACGAAAAATGGTTCCCTGAACAAGGCTCCTTGGCCCAATATTATGCAACAGTATTGTAAGAGAATTTTACGATAAAAAGTGGTCGCCAGGCTTGACTGGAACTCGAGTTTCTAGACTTGTCTCAAGTCGGATTAAAGCCTGTTAAAGCCTATTAATCCTAAAAGATGACTTTTGGCTCGTTAATGGATGACTCACCCTTGCTCCCCGACCAGCTAACTGGCTGGTTTGCTTATCTACTGTTTGAGTTGTTTATATATATTTGATGTATGTTCCCCTTCCTGCAGATCGCATTATGCGTACTTTCCGTTCTCGCTGGGTAGTCGTAACTGCATCGGCCAGCAGTTTGCATTAGTAAGTGAAATATGCTGGTATAAATAACGTACTTAGATTTTACAATTAAATCATGGACTAATAAATCAGATCGTAGCATATGTGCATATTATGCATATTTTTTATTATCGGTCATTTTTATTGGCGGGTAAAACCTTCGTGAAAAGGGCACTCGCACATCCGTGCTCAAAAAGTCAAATGTAGACAGTGGGTTTTTTTTTCTCCGGACACTTGGCCTCCGTAAAATCAAATGTTGGGGGTGGGCGGGACGGGGAGTGGGGGGTCCAGGTACCATCTTCCAATGGGGCGCTGTTCATACTGGACGACCATGCACACTATCGGAAAATAAATCGCGCTTTTCAGGGAGGCACAGTTGCCGACGGTCACGCGAAATTACAAAAAGGGCACTCGTACAAGGCCGCTGGTAAAAAAAAAGAGGCACTTTTTTATAAAAAAAGGGGGTTGTTAAAAAAAGAGGATTGTTTTTACAAAAAGGGCACTTCACAAATATTGGGATATTGAAGGGGGTGTTAAAGGTTGGTTAAAAAGGACACTTGAATGGAAAAGGGTAGTCTTTACAAAATATTGGGGGACCCCCCACCCCCCCCCCCTCCCCCTGCTGGCTACGCCTCTACATATACATGTACATGTACAAGTAAATGTGTTGTCTCAAGGTCTACAATGAACAGACATTTTTATAAACAACTTTCCTTCCATGGAGTTTGACATCATGTCCAGAAATTACAAACAATTGGAGAAATACTAAGTTGTCAGACTCATTAATGTATCCCTTTCTTACAAACCAACTGTTTCAATTCTGCTATTTAGACATTATTTTGAGAGAGTTCACTGAGGAATCGTGTAAAGCTTACCCGAAAGTGCCGCTGTGCATCTTCATAAAGAAAATGTTGTGCCTTGGCAATCAATACAATATTGTTTCTTTTCTCAGATCGAGGCTCGTGTTCTGCTGGCCAAACTACTGCACAGGTTCGAATTCAACCTTGTCCCAGGACAAGGTCACGGGGTACTTGATGAGATCACACTGAAGCCTGCGGGGAGATGCAGAAACTACTTGACACCTGTGGAATAGGAGTTTTACATTGCAACCAATTTTGTTTTCATCAGCAGGCTCAAAATGCCCTGGCCCCGATGGGTCAGTGGGTTTCTTGAGGTAGGGCCGTCCTGTAAGCTGATTGGCCACAGAGATAAAGTAGAAAGATTGCAGGTAACACCATGTGGAAAGTAATCTCTTCTTGGAAGAAGTGTGGTTCTGAAAAGAACCGGTGAGTTCTACACTCAACCAACCGGTTCTTTTCAGAACCACACTTCTTCCAAGAAGAGATTACTTTCCACATGGTGTTACCCGCAATCTTTCTACTCTAAATGAAAGCTTCTTAACTTATCCTACATAGATAAATATCCTAGATGTGGCAAGTGCTACAAGCAGAATTTCTATTAAAAAAAAATAGGGGGGTACTGTTGTTTTCTTTTTTATTTACTCACCTTTTATATAACAGTCGTTCAAAAATGTTTTTTTTGGGGGGCTGCGATTATTCTCACTGCTATGCTTACTTCTGAAGTCCGTTATTACGTTGAATTATTTCATCTGTTTACTTGGATCTTGAGTTGCATTTGTGTTATAAAAAAATGAGGACTTCCAAGTGTTCTGTCATCTTAGCCCGTGTTGGGAGCATGCATTTCAGTTAATGATAGTTAATAATTATAACTTCAGTTTCTTTAGTTAATAATCTTACAGTTAGTAATCAACCTGCAATTGATTTCCTTACTGCTGTACTATAAACGTTGGCATTGCTATTCTGTCTCTTAGTTGCGGACCTCACATGCGCTTATTTGCTATTATGTCATTTGACTCTTTAGACTTATGTATCTTAATTAAATTTTGATGTATCTTTAGTGATTTCCCTTGTTTAGCTTGTTCAAGATTACATGCACCAACCTGTTTACCGAGTTAAAATAAAAACGGAACTGCCCTTTGCAAGCCAAGAAAAGCTGTGTCGTAATTAGAAAAGGAATTTGGGAAAACTGTTGTATGTCTATGGGCAAAGAAGGGGTTGCTAGCACTATTATTTTTGGGGTCGCCGTAATGTTACGGTTTTTCCTCAACGGTGATTATCGAGGGGCAATTCTAACAGTAAGAAAGAAAAAAAGCCAATTCCGGTGATGTAAATATTTTACACACGAAAAGAAATATTTCAATGAACACTTGACAATAATTGCAGTGAATAGTGAAAGTATGTGATTGGTTTATTATAGCAAGATTGCTCCCTCCTCAACTTTGCAGAAACTTAACACCCAGTCAACCAATTTCCACTTCAAATCATGTTATTGCCCTTTTAAAGTTAAATGTCAACATATGGCAAAATTGATTCGAAATTTTCCCAAGCCACGGGCCCAATGTGGCTCTATTGCCCTTTCAAGCACTTGATAATAATCGATATCACAAATTGCCCAACCCCGAGGTCTCATGCAAATTCTTTCATGAAGTGGTCTCCTTTCTTAGAATATGCACAATATAGCGTCTCGATAACGCAGTTTCCAGTCAAGTCGGTTCTGGGCAGGTCTCCAACCGGCTGGCCCCAGTGCCCTGAGATCTTCCTCCAAGTTATCCGTCCAACGCAAACAGGGGCGACCCCTTGGACGGGGCACGTTGAGGGGAGGCTCCTTCAGCAGAAGAGCAGGCTCCATCGGGGGGTCGGCTCGAGCAATATGCCCAAACACCCGAAGAAGCGTGAAGCACGAATGAGATGCGAGGCCGGGGGTTGGTTGGTGAGAAGACGGAGGTCTGTGTTACTCATAAAATCCTGCCAGTTCATACCCTCGATATGGCGGAGGGCTCCAGTGACGGGGGGAGGGCTAGGGCGGGCCTTAACCCCCCCAAACATTTAGTCTAGCCCCCCCCCCCAAAAAAAAAAATTCCATAAAAAAAATTGCACTAGCAAAATGTAAGAATTTGACGTACATGGGAACGGTCTCCCCTAAATGAGAAGGGTGCATTTGTACACTTTTAGTTAATATCGTGTGCCTGATTGTAGGATTTTATCAGCGCTCACCATTGAAAATATTGAATCAGCCCCCCCCCCCCCCACACCCCATGTATTGATTTTCAGAGGCTTAAGTGTCCGGAGAAAATAACCGGTCTACTTTCAGCACGCCTTCCTCAAAACAAATCTAACCTTGCTAGCCCCCCCCCCCCAAAAAAATATAGTGGCTCTAGAACCGCGCCTGTCCAGCTCGATCGGTGAAGAGGGTCCATGACTCTGAGCAATACAACATGATGGACAGGACCAGGCTATAGTATGCAGGCTGAGCTTTGTTCTTCTTGAGAGACAGCGTTCCTTCCAGATGGTATTTTGGCGGGATTGAGCAGATGTGGCGGGGGGGGGGGGGGGGGGTTAGGGGATGTTCCCCCCCCCCCCCCACCCAATATTTTGTTAATTTGAGCCCTTTTTTCAACAAGTGCCCTTTTCTCTGAACAAGTGCCCTTTTTAAACAGAAGTAATTCCCTTTTTTTGTGCCATCGGCTGTTCCGGGTGTTTTTTTTCCTTTTAATTTTACGCATGTATCCCCCTAAAATACACCATTGTATGTTTCTAGTGTGAATCATCGTCGATTTTGAACAGCGCGCCCCAATCGACAGATGGGGCCATGCGGCTCCCCCCCCCCCCCCCCCCCCCCACACACACACCCAAACGTGTGTTAGACGTCGGTCGTGGACGTCCTATATTGCCCCTCAGTTTGTTTGTACTCTATCTTTTTAGGAAGACTCCCATAGGTTTCGTACACAACCCCAATCGCGGACGTATGATGGGAATCGTGGACGATATTGTTCTCTTTTGTTCTCTGGTATTTTTCGTCCACGGTTTGAAAATATGAACACGTACACCCATATTTATGGTGTAAATCGAGGATTTCCTTTTGTTCCTCTTCCCTTTTCCTTTTTTCTCAACTTTTTCGGAACAGCTCTCACTCGTTTTGTACACGTTTTCTTATCGAGGTCCGCGTCCTCGATTTGGTTCCTGTAATCGATTCACCGATGATGTTGCCTGTCCTCGATTTACCCCATAAACAAACGCACATCGACACTATTTGATTTTACGGAGGCCAAGTGTCCGGAGAATAAAATCGTGTCTCTACATATTTTCACCGTGGATGTGCGAGTGCCTTTTGCAAGAAATTTTTAACCCCGACCACTAACAATGACCTTGCTACGCCACTGCATCGATCATCGGGCCATGCCCGCCTTTTACCAAAATGATTTACATAACAGTTGCATACTATTGCGGTCAAGGTTCAGTTCATTCAAAGGGGGATTATGTCAACACAATATTACTGTGTGCAGCGCTGCAGCCAATAGTCGAATGCATACTAGACAAAATGGCCGTCCTGTCACTGACAACCTGTTTGATGTTGGTCGTTATTACGCTGGTGGCTTGCATTGGTTTGCTGCTTGCTGCGTTTGTTCTATTCGTCCATTATCAACACCTCAAATATGCCCACATTCCATCGCCACCCAGACGAGGGTAAGTGCAAACCAATACCATTTTACTTCAACTTCAACGGGTGGCAGGGCTTAAGCCGCGAGCGAATTTTATGGGGGTATAACATTTTGGCAAATTTCGAAAATTCTCCCTTCCTTGGGAATTGTGTATGTGATGAAGGGCAGGGATTCCAAACCACTGAGTTCATGTTTGTTGCAATTAGTTCAAGGTCTGTTAAAAGAGGGAGGCTGATGCAATGTACCGCAGTCAACTACATGCACTTATAAATAACATTGAATCATAAGCGTCGATCCACATATATATTCTCTGAGTTACAAATGTAGAAGAAACCTCCGTTTAAAAATTTTAAATTTTAGAACACGCGAAACTGGCTAATTTTGTTTTCTTTGTATTGCAGATTCTTTAACGGTCATATGGACTTAATATCTTCCTATAAAAAGAGGAATATGGCAATCGCAGAAGCATTTGCTGACATGTAAGTACGCTTATGCACTCTTTCTGAAAAAAGTAGCTTGTTTGTTCAAAAGATGTTCAAGCTAATTCGTACAGCTTGCAAAAAAAACCTGACCAATTCAGCCATAGAATTCCCAGAGCCGACTAATTCTGCATAGAATTCCTGCGAAGTTATTTCCTCGGGTTAAAGTACTACTCTCAATAGACCTTTAAGTTACGCCATCTTGAATATAATAGCTCCGCAAATAATCCAAACAAACATGGCGGCCTATTGTGTATATACGGTGAACGAGTGACTTTATATTACTCACAAAGTAACACTTATAGCTCGAAATTACCCGAAACATCGATCTTCTTTCTAGGTCATGTCATGTATAAATAGCAAGTCTTGATTGTTTCTCACACATAAAGCCGCCATGTTTGCACGGATTCATTTTGTCTCGCTACGGTTTTTCAAGGTGGCGTAGCCTGATGCAGGGTACACCCAAGCGAATACGTTCCCAAAGACATCGGTTGGATTGAGCTTGTCTTACATACGCAGTGTGGACTTCCGAACAAAAGACGTCCACATAATGTAGGTAGCACCGACGTTGTGTGGACTTGCCCCACGTCCACACAGTGTTTCCCCATTTCTGGAAAACAGGTTTAGAGGCATTTTTGGGTTAGGTTTATCTGTAGCAGAATGAAGAGAAACACTAAAGGGAATCATAGAAAAAAAATTGGGTTGAAAGCGTTTTCACAGTTTGAGAAAAATGAGTTTTTTCACTGGTTTTTCTTAACTACACGAAAGCAATGGAAAGTCCACACTAGTCATGTGAAACAAGTATGGGTGTGTCAACC
Organism: Patiria miniata; assembly: GCF_015706575.1. Lineage (NCBI taxonomy): Eukaryota > Metazoa > Echinodermata > Asteroidea > Valvatida > Asterinidae > Patiria > Patiria miniata. The sequence continues at coordinate 39,558,422 of NW_024037072.1, forward strand.
AGTTTAAGTGGCTCAACAATCACGGAGGATACAAGATCTGTAGCTGAAATCAAAATAAGGAGTGCAACTGCCACCTCAGCCTTAGCCAAATTGAAACCGATCTGGCGTGATAAGAACATTGGCATCAAGAATGCAGCTACTGCGGGCCCTGATAACATCTATCTTCTTGTATGATTGTGAGACCTGGACAGTACTGAACAGCAGAGATGGAGAAGAGAATCAACGCCTTTGAGATGAATTGTACACGGAAATTGCTCCAGCTTCATTACTCAACCACACCACTAACGTGAGCGTGAGCTAATGGACAGCTACATTGGTAAACAAGACAGATTATTCACAATTGTCTAAAAGAGAAAACTGCACTGGTTTGGACAAATGGTAAGATGGAAGGGAGTCTCGCAAACACGATCCTGGAGGGTGGGACAGATGGTAGCCGCAAAAGGGGAAGACAGCTGAAATTGTGGGTAGACAACATCAAGGAGTGGACTGGTCTTAATTGGGCACAACTTCTCAGAGCAGCAGAAGACTGAAACAAATGGAGTAACTGTGTGACAAATGCCATCATAACGTCGCCCTTACTGCCGGCCGTAACGCTATGGGACAGAAGGAAGGAAGGAAGACATCTGTGTTAAATCCCCGGCCCATACTTCAAAATTCTTTTTAAAATACTCAAAAAACTCTCACAGGCATTCAGGGTGCACAGAAAAATGATGATCAACATGCCATCATTCATTTTCTGTTAAATTTTTGGTGGGTTGACCGATGACATTTCGGGAAATTCTTACCCAAAGAAAACGACCCCTAAATGAGTGATGTTTTCCAAGTGGAAACGCAGCAATCTAAAAAAAAAAAAACTCTCCTTAAGGTCAAAAAAAAAATTAAATCGGTCTCTGGTCAGCGCGCGCGTCGATTTTAATCATGCGCGTCGATCTTTTTTTTTTCCAAAATGTTCCGCGGTAGCTCCAACAGCGCCCTCTATTTCCGCAGCTCCTCAATTTTTTTTTACCAAAGAGCACCAAGGAATGGGAAATTGCACCAAGGCAAATGATCGAAAGTACCAAGGCAAATTATGGAGAACACCAATGTACATGAGGACACCAAAAAAGCAAAATAGTACCCACCTTGTCTGTACACTCCAAGCTTGAAGAAAACAAAAAAAAGCAAAAAACAAAAAACAAAAAGCCGCGTGGCCGCGTCAATTCCGGAACTTTGGTCTGACCAGAGACCGAATTTTTTAGGGGGCCTAACATGGCTAAATAGTGCCACTTTCTGGTTCCCTTGCATTCAAAATACTCGAAATTGGAATACACAAGTCAGGCCAGAGGTTCGTTGCCATATCTATTCAATGTTCCACTTCCATATGGCTCTCAGACTCCCTAATATAGAATAATTCTAGTGTTTAACGTTTACTCATGGGCAAGGCGGACGGGTTTTGCCTATTTACTGGGTTGCATCCATCAAGGTCGATCATGGTGGTGACACTATTCCATCCCCGGCCCTTCTTAGCAGGGCACCCTCCTTCGGCTCGCCTTCACTCTACCTCCATGATGGCATAGACAAAATCTGCATAGGTAATCTGCTGAAAAGCATAATCAGATTTGTTGTATGAGCTCAGTTTTTAAACTATTACTTCAGGGACTAAAGGACCCCGTGTCTGGGTTCCAGACTTGAAATTAAAGGTTTCCTCTGCATGGGACACAACATTCTGTGGGATACTAGTATATCCTAGTGGGGACACTAGAGGCTAGGGGAAACTGTCCGGGGCACAATATCCAGGCAAAACCAGGAATATCATCCGGGGGACGGAATATCCTGAGAGGCCATGAGCATCTCCTTCCGCACCGGCTTTAAAAACGAGTATTTTACATTTGATTGATTTCTGTGCATAATAATTTGATCAATTATTGTGTTCACTGAAGTAGAATCCATCTTTTCTTCTCGCTTGAACTTCCTGCTCGACTTGCGCCGACAGCTGTGGCATGCGCGTCACGGTTGTCAACTGGACTTGGTCGTAAAGCAAATGCAGCTGCCATGTTGCTGCAAGGGGCGCTATATAGTTTAACATTATGCATACTTTAATAATAATACCGGAGTCCTATGGCGCACGTATATCTACCAACAATTAAGTACTGAAGGCGTTGGAAATTATGTATATTATTTGAGACAGGTAAATGAAGTTTATGAGAAATAATTATGTGACCCATTATGTAGCACCCTACAAGGGTATAAAAAGTGTTGTGGAGCATATTGCAGCCACTGCCAGAAAACACAGGGGCAAACACTTCTTTTAGCGATGAAGGTTACTTGGTACTTTAGCATGCATTACACAACACATGGCTTTACTTCCATCCGAAGTGCCTTGCTCAAGAGAGCAAACACCATGTGCCCACAGTCAGGATTCGAACCCATATACCACGGTACACGAGTCGAAAACCGTAACCATTGGACCACAGCACCCCACACTTTGATCTTATATTTAACAAACGAGTTGGCAGGCTAGACTAAACAAAACTTGACTAAAATTCACATCCATCTCAAGGTAGAAAGTAAAGATACCACCTCAGTTTAATACAAAAACATAAATTATTGAACAAATAAAGAAACAAATATACCAATTTTCGTGGAGTACAGAAAAAGCAGCCGCTCTTCAAGAAAATCAGTTTTACCGCTTGAATCCCACTTTGTATTTTCTTTCCAAAAGAAACCAAAAACTAACAAATGGAAAAGACTTGCAATGTATATATTTCTGTTTTGATTTAGCATGCGAGAGTGTGGTCCAGTGTTTCACATCTTTTTCTACTTCAGCCCGATGGTGGTGGTTCTTGAGTCCGATTTCGTAAAGGTGAGTTCTTAATTGACAGTAAGAACATCCAATACCTGAATGAACACAATTTTATTTTTGTGAAAGCTCTGCGTAGAATATGAGTAGGTAATAACAAAAACAAATTGGACGGTTAAGTACTAATGAGTGCGTTCGATTACGTCTTTCAGCTTACTCACGCCTGGCTCCCCGCGTGATGACAGAAATGCGCAATGGAGCTAAATAAACGAACGGTTTCGGGTAAAGTTTCGTGCAAGAACTGGAAAGTTGAACTTTGACATGACACACGCTGCATCCAAATCAACTGTCTAGAGCTAGGTCTAGGTCCACGCCCATTGAAAATACGCGGGGCGCGCTGACAATAGACGTAGCCGTAGCTCTGGAAGCGGGTTTCGGACACGGCCTGAGGCGCCCGCCGGACGTCACGTTTTAGCAGCCATGTTTATTGCATGTCCCTAGTGACTTACCCAAGTATTAACCGGCTCGGCGAGTCGGTTACTTGGGCCAGGCTCGAGTAAGCGCGAGAAGTCACGTGAGAGGTAAATTGAACGCTGTCGCGCTTGCGCGAGTAAGCGCGGGGGAAGTAATCAAACGCACTCTAATAGTTGAGGGTCAAAGCATCGTTAAATAAACTAAAATTGTATTCGCAAAGTATAATACAGTTTTATATAAGTTAATTTGTTTCCACCTTCTAGGACATTCTGTGCACGTCCACACATCAGAAGCCGTCCTCTATTTATAGGATTTTCGTCCGGGTTTTTGGGACGAGATTCCTTGGCTCGGGGATTGCAGCAGATACCAACCCTGTCACCCACGATGCCAAAAGAGCACTCCTCAACCCTGCATTCCACAGAAAGTAAATCTGATGTAAATTATTTGTATTATTTGCGACGTGATTATGGAAATTTTCTGATGACAGACAAGGTGTTGCTGGTGATAACCGTTTTAAAGTGAATTTTCAAATCGTTTTAGCGAATTTCAAACATCATATTATTCCTAAAAGCTTTAGATTGAAACATTGCAAAATGCAATTTGTATTATTTAGGAGCATCCCTTTACTTTATGTATAGCACATTGTATAACACATAATAAAATATTGTATTCGACAATTTCTATAAATATTCCCTTTTTTTCAGCGGAGAAAAGATGAACTTTCTCTTTACGCATTGGTTTCGTGACTTCCAAGGTTTAATGTGTTTATCCAGATACCTTCAGGGTATGATGCGGCAGTTCAATGCAGGAGCCGATGTCTTGATTGACAAGCTGAGCCACAAGGCTGATGGTAAGACGAAGGTCGCCATGTTGGATGAGTTCAACAGAACCACTCTGGATGTCATTGCTAAGGTAAAACTGTTTCACAGATCCTCGCTGTGGTGGTCTTACTCGTGTATGTCTCAAGACGGTGCCTTGGCAAACCGACATTATACTTACAATTTTGACCTTGCGCAAGATGGCGATTGATTTTTCAAGACGCTTCCAAATCCGGTTCGTAAGTGCGACGTCATTTCAACTTAAAACACGCCGGCTACACACGGGGTAGCACTCGAAACCACTAGGAGGGGAAGAAGTACAAAATGGCATTTTGCAGCAAATGGGCGCTAGTGCGTGCACGTGTATATGTAGTCACTTACAAACCAGATAGGCCCATTAATCAACACAAATTGTGGGTAATCAGATTCCTCCAAGGTACAGTCAGACAACCTTCAGGTTACCGTCTCTACCTTGGGCTACATACAAGGCATGCCTTAGCTGCTGCCACCGAGTAGGACATGAAGCAACTCATGGCCTACCCAGTCCTCACTCTTACAAACAATATCCCCATTAATTAAGGGCATTAATGGAAATTCTCTTCCAAAAAATCCTCGACATTTCGTTCATAATTATAGGTACACAACGCTCGCCATATTTTGGTAGCCGAAAAAAGGCACCTAATGCTAACACCTTTTCCTACCAATGAACAAGCCATGAATATTCAGTGCGTGGGAAAGCGTCACACTACGCAGATAGTCTGATTGGCTAACAACAGGGTGTCAAATTTAGTTGTGGGGACTTGATTTGCCAAGGTAGTCTGATACTTAGTAAGACGAACCTCGCTAGCGAGCATGGTTTGTATGGGAAATACGAGTTTTCGTTGTTTCAAGTACTGTAGACTCATCAACACGTTGTCTTTGTCGCCAGGTTGCTTTCGGGATGGATCTCAAGGCCACACGTGATGATAAGTCGATATTCAACCAAGCGATTACGATGAGCTTCAGGGGATTGGCCGTCGCTATGACTTCCCCTATGACCGAGGTATAGGCCGAAGATTTGCAAACCCGACCCGAAACCAAAACCAACCCGACCGTAAAATGTCACTGTCACACATACTAGCTATTCGAGCTCAATCTCGAAAGGGTGTGAATACTAATTGCTTTTCAAGGCAATGATACATTTCCACCATGCACCCATGCACTCAGTGCACAAGGCGGATCCAGAACAAAATTTGTTTTGGGGTTTTTTTTCGGGGGGGGGGGGTCCAAAAAAAAATACGGTGTGTGGTTCGGGGCCCGCTTAATAAAGGATTCTAGATGCTCTGTGGTGCGAACTGAGGGAATTTCTGACCATTTTTACCAATGTTTTTTTTTTGGAAAAGATGGTGGTGTACTCATTGCCTGCTTTTATTGCGAAGTCACACACACACACAAACACACCCACACACAAATTGATTGTTTTTTTTTGGGGGGGGGGCATGGCCCCCTTTGCCCCCCCCCCCGGATCCGCCCTTGTCAGTGCAGGAGTGCGAGAAGCTAATGTCTTCTGCTTGAATCCTGACCGAAGCAGTCGGGAGATTTAGCGCTTTTAATTAGTTATTAATGCATGTATTTTATCATTTTTATTTTGCTAATTTATACTTTCTGTAGTTGTTTCGCAACTGCCTAAATTTGACTTCATCGGTTCCTTGACACCTTTGCCAATCGGTTGCAGATCAATCCATTTCCAGCTGCCAGGAAAATTAAGAACGAAGTCCGGGAAAGCATCAGGTTCCTTCGGGAGACAGGACGTCGATGCATCGAGGAGAGACTACGAGCCATTGAGAAACAGGAGGAGGTGCCCAACGACATACTGACGCACATCCTGAAAGAAATTGACCAGTTGAAGGGGGACGGGCAATTCGATATGGAAGGTTTGGTGGATGAGTTTCTAACGTTCTTCATCGCAGGTATGCATTCTATGCAGTCCATTTTGCTTATGTTGGTGTTTATCAAACCAATTATTCTTGAAGTCAAATTCTGATTTAAAAGGTTTTCTCTTATACATACATGTATTGTAATCTCGTTTTTTGGACAAACGTCTCTCCAACGCCCTTTCATATTTCACATTTCACATGAAAGCTTTGGCAGCCATTGTTGTGGATCTCGGTGTAATGCAATGCTGATTAAATTCAAGTACTATTGAATTTGATTTAAATATCAGGTCAAGAGACAACTGCCAATCTCCTTAGCTTCACTTTGTTGGAACTTGGTCATCACCCTGAGATCATGCACAGGTATATAACATTTGATTTACGACACACATGGCATTAATGTGGGAGTTTGGTAGAAACATAACACAGGCCTTTCACACCGTTGTCTGTTGAACAACACGGTTCAATAGTGCGGAGGTTCATTAATCCGAAAGCACACTATAGTCCGAATTGACAATAATGTCCAATGCTGTCAATTCGGACAGTTGAACCTTATTGTCAATTCGGAATATCGAACTTCATCGTCTATTTGGACTATCGAACCTTCGGATTATATTCAACCTTATTCTATTTTCGGACGAATGGGCCCTTCGGACTATCAAACTTTCGGACAATCGAGCGGTCACCAAAGTAGGACTTGACCTTTCTTCCAGTTTCCGAAAATGACCGATGTTTGCGGAACGTGTAAAATGACTTTTTGAATTCCACGGCATTTTGTTGTCGTGTTACAAACAAGTACATGTTTTATCGCAGGTCGACCTGTAAAACTAACGGGTAACCTGTTTGTGTTGCAGGCTGAAGACTGAAGTGGAGGCCGTTTTGGGGGACAAGGAATATCTGGAGTACACTGACATCAGTCAACTCACGTATATGATGCAGGTGAGATACAGTGTGGTTTGTTGTTCATGGAACGCCAAAGGCGTCTTCAATAGTTCACTCGCTTCGTCAGATCCATCACTTAGTTCGGCAAACTGATTCTATTCGGAGCAGATAATGTTACTTTTGGCGTTTTGACAAAATAATATCGTATAATAAATCTTACTTTGTTTAATATAGGACTGTACAAGCTTGACTTTTGCCACCAAAATCAAGTTACTTTGTTATGTTTACAGTACGTAAGCCACACGCTTATAGTTTCTTTTTAGTGTCTGTAGATGAAGAGTGCCTGGTCCTTCGGAAGTAATTTTCTAGTCGATGTGTAGACGATTTGTTTTTCAACTTAGCTTGAGGGTGCGTCAATCTATCATGGGCAAACACCACAGATTTGCAATAAACTTCACATTAAGTTCCAAGAATACCTTGTCATGGAAAAATAATACCGATTCACATTTACTAAAGTTCACTTCCAATTTTACAAAGGTGTTCAAAGAGGTCCTTCGGCTGTGGCCACCAGTAACCGGGACTATGAGGGAGATGGCTGGTGACGTCAATGTCAAAGGTTACAAGATACCTAAAGGAAGCATGGTTATGGTAAGTACATGAAACTGTCTTTGTTCAAACTGTTGTAGATTTCCTAGAAAGTCTTCACTGAACAGTATTGTTTATGATTGCTTCTTTGTATTTATGTATACTTCAAAACCACATCATTAATAATTAAACGTGGGTTTTCTTCCACATTTAAGTCTCAATTGCTTGTATGCGTGGACGAAATCTGTCTTGCTAACTCATGGCACATTACACATGAAGTCGTGTGTTATGTTTGATCGCAGTTATCATCTCAAAGTTGTTTCCTTTTCTTTTTTTCTTTTTTGTGCCGGAACCTTTAAAGACAAGCAAAAAGTTTTTGCTGCTCGACAGAAGAGCCTGAACAACAATTGAGCAGTATTTTGATTTATTTAAACCTTCATACTAAAAAGAATACTCTATTGATAAGCTCGGTTTTTTGTATCAACACTGTTTGCATCAGGTCAACACCTACGTTATGGCAAGAATGGAGGAGTATTTTCACGACCCATTGCAGTTTGATCCCGATCGCTTCAAGGCCAGTGATGACAAGTAAGTACCTTGTATGCGTCATAAATAACAAGGCCGTTAATATTTTATCGTGGTAAGGGTCCTAAATAATATAAGAGGCCTATGCCGAACTGGATACTAGGCCCTTTCAAGTTAATTCATTATGCAAGTGTCAGAAACGAATTTAATTTA